>NC_133617.1:485482336-486171377 GCF_048593235.1 Sminthopsis crassicaudata | reverse complement strand
CCTAAATCCCATTTTATATTTCCTTTCCTCAGAAAATCAATTTTGGTTGCAATGGTCCCAGTTTCTAGTCACTTTGTGTTGGATACAGAACATTGGAGTAAAAGTCAGAAGCATGGGAGTTCTTCACTAACAACCATTATAATCTCAGACAATTCACTTCACAGATGTGTAATCTCATTAGGAGAGTAAGAAGATTTCATTCAATGATCTCTTTAGATTTCAATACTTTTATAACTTAGTTCTTACAGCAAGATACCTTTTGATATTGGTATTAAGACCTGTGAGGAAGCTATTCATACCTTGTTTTAAAACTTATAATAGGATTCTTTTTAAAATGCCCCTATTATTACACATGTTCAGCACCCTGAAGCATTATAAAGAGATGTAAATGGCAGCTGAAAAATCAAGCTTGACAAATTTATTATCTCAATTCAGTTCCCTTGATTTTCTATTTAGGAGAGTTCCATTGTGTTTCTTTGTTTCTTAAACTTAAAACAAATGTATTAATCAACAAGATTTTATTTAGCATCAGTTCTGTGTTCCATGCTAAGAATTCCCTATCTGCCTCTGTTCCACCTGAGGTATAGGATTTAAAAATAGGAATGTTTTGTTATCATTTTGTGTGTTATTAACAGCTCTCATCTAAATATCGATATAGTGCCTCCTTAATTTAACTGGTTATTCCCCTTTTTCTGCTCCACCTTAATGAGAATTTGGGAGCCAGCTTGCTTCCTCTTTACATCAAATCATTCTCTGAATCTTCCTTTGCTCCTTTAATCATGAGTTAGTTGAGCATTTATTAAATACCTACTAAGTTCCAGGGTCTCTATTAAATATGTTAAAGTATAAGTCAAATACAATATATGTATACATGTCCAAACAGTTGTTTTGCTGTACAAAAAAAATCGGACTTTGAAATAATGTATAATTAGCCTGTGAAGGAAATAAAAAATGCAG
The DNA here is from genome assembly GCF_048593235.1 of Sminthopsis crassicaudata. Taxonomy (NCBI): domain Eukaryota; kingdom Metazoa; phylum Chordata; class Mammalia; order Dasyuromorphia; family Dasyuridae; genus Sminthopsis; species Sminthopsis crassicaudata. The sequence goes on along the minus strand of NC_133617.1, from coordinate 486,170,420 downwards.
GCAGACAAAAATTGAGGGATTGGGAATCCTATGTAGTGGGTCATAGTCATCTCCCAGAGTTCTATTGCTGGGTGTAGCTAGTTCAATTCATTACTGCTTTATTGGAACTGATTTGATTCATCTCATTATTGAAGAGACCCACGTCCATCAGAATTGATCATCATATAGTATTGTTGTTGAAGTATATAATGATCTCCTGGTCCTGCTCATTTCCTGGTCACACTCAGCATCAGTTCATGTAAGTCCCTCCAGGCCTTTCTGAAATCATCGTGCTGGTCATTTCTTACAGAACAATAATAATCCATAATATTCATATGCCACAATTTATTCAGCAGAATATTTTCTTTTAAGACTAGATGTTAATATTTTATTAAAATAAATGGCAAATAACTCATTGAATACTTTTATGGGTTATGTTATAGTCTATTATTTTTCTTCCCTAGCATGCTGACTTTTTGCTTGCCTTGCAAATGAATGAAGAACAGTATCAAAAGGTAATTGCCTGAAATACCATCCTTTTACTTAATTAATTTCTTTATTTGCTTATTTATTTATTTGGGGGTGATCCTCTTGTCAGATTTTCCTAGCATTTTCATGGCCAATTACTTTAACAGAGTATTATTTTTTTATTTTAATATGCTTCACTCTACTGAGTTGAGAAACTAAGCTAGATTTCCCCCATTAACTTGTAATTGGGAAATATTAAATAAAATAAATAAAAATGCAATACAACAAACACAGACCATGCTAATTTGTCATTTTCTAAGTCAATATACATTAACAGGGATTCCTTTCTAATTGAGTTTGATTTCACTAGTCTAAGCTATAAGCCAGAGTTATAAATTATTCTAATTCTTAATTTGTACCAGACTCAAATTAATGTTGAAAAAAAGAAAATGAATCTAAGAAACCAATTAATTGGATTAACTGGTTAGGGTCTCTTTTGAAGGAACCTTTTTAGTACTTAAGTGTTAATTCCACTTCTAGGGAGAAGATGAAATGTATTTGGCCTTAAATAAGCTTTTGCTGTTGTCCCCTGTTGCATTTCAACCTTTCCTATAGTAGGAGAGTATTGTCCACATATTCCTAGCCTTTTGTAAGAAAATGAGAATCTTGCTGACTTCTATGTCGTTTTGCTTTTGCTTACACTTTAATCTTGACTTCACCCAATCTCTTTTGAATAAAAAGAATTAACTTTTTCATTTTAAACTTAATTTCCTCTAGGAATTCTAGTTGCATTTGTGTCCATGCTGTGTTTTTCTCAAAGGCTTTCCTTGTAAATGATTTGGAGTTGATCTTCTGGGTTTGTGCTCTTGGTTTCATAATAGTTCTTAGTTTCCAGTTATCTTCTTTTAATCTGCACATTTTAGCAGTGAATTTTGGAGCCTTATTTGGGCTTGCTCTTGCATTATCTGGTGTCCCACAATTACATTCAGAATTGGTTACTATATTCTTCAGTCTTCAAAAGTCTAAGAAGTAATGGAGGGAGCTGCAAACTTTCAGTAACTTATTTGATCTCAGGCAGGTACAAAACTTCCAATTTTTGCATGTTTCCCAATGAGGTTTGGTTCTGGGCAGCACAACTGCAAGTATTTGTCCCTGGTTCTAGCTTCAATTGACAGTGACTTGGCTTACCTTTTGATTAGCTGAGATTCTGAAGATCCTTGCAGCAAACTTTTATCAGAACTCTGCAATCTTTGCCCTCTTGCTTATTTGCAGGTCCCAATTTAGTTTTGTAAACTGAATCTATAATTGAGAGTTGTGAGCAGAGTGACGGAGCTATAGGCCCAGCTTTGGTCCTAGTCCCTCCCCTGGTTACATGTATATGAGCTGAATCAATTAGCTTGGTTTGAAAAAAAATGACCCACTGTCCTTGGATTTTCTGATTACTACACAGCTTGGTACTCTTCCTCAATCTTTATTGAAGTAGTTGTGAGAGAGAATTGGGCTGAACTACTTCATCCTCCATATTTGCCTAAGTTCCTAACTGCTATGTTACATGTCAAATATAATTTGGGAAAGGAGCTTTGAGATGCCATTTGTTGAGCATTTGTCTTACAGTGTAGTCGGTTGAAGGCTGCACCTGAAGTCAGAAAGACTTGGCTACATCTAACTTTTGACACTTAGTGACTATGTACCTTCCATTTCCATTATCCACAGTAAAGTATAAGCCTTTTGAAATCAGGAACCACATTCTTTTGTTGTATCCTCAGCACTTTACATATCACCTTATACATAATAGAGTATGCAAAAAAAAAAAAAACTTATGGAAAGTTGTATAAAAATGTCATATCAAATAGTTATAGGAGCCAGATAAAACAGAATGGTAGGAATATCTCTGAATTTGAGACCTAATAATAGCTTTTGTTTTCTAACTTGCTATTCTGCATTCAGTAAGACATTTGCATTGGATGTTAGTGTGAAATGTGGCTACTCTTGCTGCTTAAGATTAGGAAATAGGTTATTTAATTTCTGCTTATGGATTGTAGGATGGTCAGATGATAGAGTGTCGTTGCTGCTATGGAGAATTTGCATTTGAGGAGCTGACTCAGTGTGTCGATGGTCACTTATTCTGCAAGGAGTGCCTAATCAAATATGCCCAAGAGGCAGTCTTCGGCTCAGGAAAGGTAAGAATTGTGAAGGTACACTCAGAACCAAAGGATAATTTAAGTGAGTCCCAGGGGCTAGCAAATCAGAACACAATGATATTTTGTCCCTTTACCATGCCTTTTTTGGGACAAAGTGACATTCTTAGAAAAGTGGCATTCTGACCCTATTTGCAGGACTCTTGGTCCATACAGAAAGAGCAAGTTTATTTTTAAGCTATAAGGTTCTTCTGCACAGGGTTTGTTCTCTAAACTCACTGCTCCGAAGAACTGCCTTACCCTGTTACCCTGTTTCATGCAAGATGAATGCCTAGTTGTCATCTAGAGCAGAGATCTCAAAAGAACTTTATAAGCTATTTACATTTTCTAGTCATGTATACTAAAGTGCTTATTCGTGTTTATTCTATAGGTGTTTCCCAAATGAAAGCATGACTGCTTTGTGCAATGTCTCATTTTATGTACAACTAAGTTTCATGTGTTTGAGCATAATATGGGAAAGAGTTTGGGTTTTTTGTTGGAATTTTTAAAAAGTCATGTTCTAACAGGACCAGAGCAAAGTAACAGAATTACTTAAAATCAATTGTATTTGAGTCTAAACTTATTTATAAAAAAAGCTCACCTTTATTTATTTATAGAAAGGTGGTTAATTTAGACACTTTGCTTTTTCCCCTCTATTACACCTTTATATCATTCATTGGTTAATATTAGCCTGAATATTCTTATATGTTTTATAAATTTTAAAATTTAATAGAGATTAAGATTCTCTTTCGTTTGTCTCCTTGAAAGACCTCCCTACAATTTTTGTCTGCTCTTAATTTTCTCCTTATGTTTAGAGTTGCTGATGTGATAGTACTGCTCCTCTCTGAATTTAACCAATGATCTCCTGGGGACTCAGGTTGATTCCTGCTACTTATTTAATTGTTACCATCATCTTGTTAGTTAGTTGCTTTTAGAGATGTCATTTGTGTTGGCAGTTGTGGCATAGTGGGTAGAGCAGTGGCTTTGGAACCAGAAAACCTAGGTTTGTATCTCTGCCACTTCATTTTGGGGAGACTTTGGTCAATCCTCTTAGCCTTTCAGAGACTCATGGAGCAGCTGTACAGTGAGGATAGTGGTGAAGATCAAATAAATAAATGTGTATGACATATTTGGTAAATTACAAAACAAATATAAAGGTCAGCTTTTTTTTTTTTTAAGCAACTTTTTATTTACAAGATATATGCATAGGTAATTTTTCAACATTGACCCTTGAAAAACCTTCTGTCCCAACTTTTCCCCTCCTTCCCTCCACCCCCTCCCCTAGATGGCAGGTGGTCCAATACATTTTAATATGTTAAAGTATATGTTACATTCAATATATGTATACATATTTATACAGTTATCTTGCTGCACAAGAAAAATTGGATCTAGAAAGAAAGAAAAAGAAATAGCAAACCATAACAGAAAGGGTGGAAATGCTATGTTGTGGTCCACACTCATTTCCCATAGTTCTCTTTCTGGGTGTAGCTGACTCTCTTCTTTATTAAACAATTGCAACTAGTTTGAATCATCTCATTGTTGAAGAGAGCCACATCCATCAGAATTGATCATTGTATAATTTTGTTGTTGCCGTGTATAATGATCTTCTTGTTCTGCTCATTTCACTTACCATCAATTCATGTAAGTCTCTCCAGGCCTCTCTGAAGTCATCCTGTTAGTCATTTCTTACAGAACAATAATATTCCGTAACATTCATATACCACAGTTTATTCAGCCATTCTCCAATTTATTCAGCCAATGCTCCAATGGGCATCCTCTCAGTTTCTAGTTTCCTGCCACTACAAAAAGGGCTGCCACAAACATTTTGGCACATATAGATCCCTTTCCCTTTTTTAAGATCTCTTTGGGATATAAGCCCAGTAGTAACACTGCTGGATCAAAAGGTATGCACAGTTTGATAACTTTTTGAGCATAGTTCCAAATTGCTCTCCAAAATAGTTGGTTTCATTCACAACTCCACCGACAATGTCCTAGTTTTTCCACATCCCCTCCAACATTCATCATTATCTTTTCCTGTCATCTTGGCCAATCTGAAAGGTGTGTAGAGGTCTCTCAGAGTTGTCTTAATTTGCATTTCTCTGATCAATAGTGATTTGGAATACCTTTTCATATGACTAGAAATAGTTGACATTTCTTCATCTGAAAATTTTCTGTTTATTTTCTTTGACTATTTATCAGTTGGAGAATGACTTGATTTCTTGTAAATTTGAGTTAATTCTCTTTATAATTTGGAAATGAGGCCTTTATCAGCAGCTATTGTTTTAAGTCACAATTGAGTGATAAGTGCTTAGTATTTTGAACCAATTCCTTAATTTTTCCTTATATCATCCTTATAGTCAGAACTCAGCTGTATGGAAGCCAGCTGTACATGTTCTTTCCCAACCAGTGAATTGGAGAAGGTATTGCCAGAAACTATCCTGCGAAAGTACTATGAGCGAAAAGCTGAAGAAGAAGTAGCTGCCGCCTGTGCAGATGAACTGGTTAGGTGAGTTCATATAGAATCCATTGGGTTTAATCTGGGCTCCAAAATGCTTTGCCATCATAATATGTGACTGGCCATTAGTTGCTTTTTATTTTGTTTCCCCAACATTTCACTGTTTTATAGCTGGGGAATGGAGACATCAGGAGTTAATCTGCATACCTTGACCCTCTAGGCTTTGCCCAGGCAGAGATGGATTGCATATTCTCCACCCTTCTTCCTCTTTATTTAAAGTTCAACTTATTTTTTCTTCTTTTTTAGAGAGCTTTTTTTTGATTGTCTTAGTTGTTGGTGTTTGTTCTCTACCCTTCCAGTGGTCTTTTTCTATACACATATATACAATTTCTCCCCGTTTTTCTCCTCCGTCTGCAAAACACACGTAAATGTGTATATATGCATATGTTTGTGTACAGCTAATTGTTTTATATATCTATATAGTTATGTTATATGATAGTCTGTTTATTTGTTAAATTCCCAATAACATATATATAAACTCTGGAGATCAGGAACTTTTTTATTTTGTCTTTTTGTCCATTTTCTAGCACTTAGCACATTGCCATGAAGCTTAATTATTTTTTTGGATCACACTGACTGGACTGACCTAAGAAATAGAGGATAACAATTAATAGAGCATGTGAACTATGTATATGTCTGTAGTCATTGTTTAGCAACCCAAATTTATGAGCATTTAAGAAGCTAAATCAAACTCAGTCTCTATTATCAAATAAATTCAGAGCACATGTTCATTATGATCTTTTGGACTTCAGGTGTCCCTTCTGTAACTTCCCAGCTCTTTTGGACAATGAAGTGAAGTGGTTCAGTTGTCCCAATCCTCGTTGCAGAAAGGTAAGAGAACTGGTCTTTTTCTAGAAATATATCAATAAAAGGCATTCTGACCCTTGTGATTGATTATCTGGTAGTCAAACACAAAAGGAATTGGAGTCTAAAAGTACACTAAGATTTGTATTTTGTAAAAGTCAACTGAGGGGGGGGTCATGCATAGCATTTCATCTATAAAACAGTAAGACTTTGCTTTTGGTGTAAATGCTTGACACTAAAATATCAAATGTGCAGGTTTTAGTTACTTTTATTTTTTAGCTTCAAGAAAGGTATTTTGCCAAAGTGATAGCATCTCCTCCCTATTTCAAAGCCCAAAGGATAGCTCTAATTTTCACAAATTCTTGGGAAAATTTATTCAATCTTGTCATTAAGAAACTGATGATAATTGCCATGAAATTTTTATTGCTTGCTATAGATTGTTAGCTTGAAAGTCTAGCCACAGCTTTTGAAAAAATTGAGTAAGATTAATTTATTGGATGAAAAGTGAACAAGCTGTTGACCTCGAATGATCTTTTTTTCTGCCTTACTCTCCAGTCTGCCATATAAACTAAAGATATCCCAGGAATTCTCAATATCATGTCATAATTTCACTAGGATATAGTTCATATGACTTGGGGCGGGTTATAACTTTGTTTTTAGTCTAGTTGGGAGAACTTTAACCAGAAAAACTTGTAAGTCCTGGAGGTAAAAAAAAAATTTAAGTTTTTCTCTTCTGTTTACATTAGTTAGTTCTATGTCCAAATATATTCTTATCAAAACTAGGAAATATAGATCAAAAATTGTACTTCATAGGGAGAGATTTATCACCAATATTTATAATTCATTATATTTCTTTTCTCCTTTTCTGATTCATTCCTACTACATCTACTTTTTAATTAACTGAATTATTGGATAATTCAACTCAATGTAATCACATTTTTAATGTAAACTATGGAAGCATTCATTATTTTTTTTCTTATTTTATTTTGTTTCTTAACAATATCCTAAAATAACATGTTCAAAGGTAGGTAGATATATTATTATTCCTCCCCAAAAATTTTACAGTTCAGGTTTTTTTGAAAATTGTAATTGTTTAGTTTGGATGGATAAACTAATGGAAGAAAATTATGTTGAAGGAACCCATTTGACTCAGTTTATTCTTAATGAAAGCAATAGTACCACTAGGCGGCAGTAGCACTCCAAGTATAAAGGCAAATATTTTCTTTTTTGTTTAGTTATTGAATGTTTTTAAAAGTATCATGTCATCAAAATACTGGCATGTAAGCAGAATTGACAAAATCCTTTTGGGCATAACACTAAAACAAGTAGCTAAATGTGTATTTAGAATTTTACATCAAAGATGTCAACATTCTCATGGCATATGTTTTTACCTTCCTTTTACATGGCATAAATTTTGCTTGACATAACTCTTTAGCAAGATGTTTTGGCCAACTGTTAATCCTCAAGGATTCATAACATTTCAGAAATGAGCTTCAAACTGATTTTGCCTATATGAGATTTAGTATCTTTTTTTTTCCTCAAGGAAATGCTCTTTTGCCAGATTTCTGGTAACCTACCAATGTAGGAGGAAGAGCTCCTGTTAATGCTTTATCCAGAAGAGGATCTGAACAATTGGAAGCCTTCCCCTTTAATCCCAGAAGACAAAAATGTTGTATTCCTGATGAGATAGGAGGAAAGTCTTTGTTTCCTACCTTTGATGCTTTTGTCAGGATCCTAGAATCCCTTGTGTGATTTAAGATAAAGAATTGATAAGTTCCTTTTTAACTGAGATTTGGCTTTTTTGGGAAGGATTGAATGGGTGAGATATATGTGACTGCTGATTGTTAGCAAGTTTGAAGGTGATATCTCTGACAACTGAGAAAAACTTCTCAGATTAGAAATTATTCTTGTTGAGTTTTTCTTCCTGAAGGGATTGTGGTTTTAATATGTAAATTCAGAAATGATGTTAGTAGAATTTTGGGAATAAGTGATCTGAGGCAAAAGGTTAAAGACTAATTAATTAAACAAGTAGATAAGAAATAATATTTAATATTAGACATCTTAAGCAGAGCATTTGGGAAGATGTTAAGCTATGTATTTCATATCTCTGTTGTATTTGAGATATGGATACTTTGATATAGCCATATCCTCTAACTGTAATATTTATGTGCATATTTGTTTATGTTTTCCCACATTATCCTTTCTTAGATAAAGTGATAGATTTCCCCCAACAACAATTGAAATGTAACTGATATTAACATCTGTGGTAGGCAGATCTGTGTTGAAAGGAAGGCATCTCCAGCAGCCTACAGTAACTGAATGGACTCGTGAAGAGCATTTAAATGAATCTGCACCAGCTGTCAGTGCCAGTTTGGCTCCAGCTGTTTTAACTGAAGTTTGGAACTAATTTGAGGCCTACCCAATCAACTGACTGCCATAAAAAGCATGAATCCTTATATTTACAAAGATGCATTAGCATTGTGATCCTTTTGTTTACCACTATATAAAAGCCAATGTACAGATCAGACCATTGCATCCATCTGCATTATAGTTTCCTGAGCTACCTTTCCTTTGTATAAGGAAAGTCTGTTGTCTCATTTAATCAGATGATGCCACATTTGGAAGAGCAAATTTGCAATGTCATAAAATTCTAGCAAACAAAAGAATTTGGGTGTTTTCTGGGAGTCATAATGAAATTCCACTTCTACAATGACTTCTATAATATATTAGACAGAAAAAATTGCCACCTTGTAAGTGGGCATCATGGAGGTTAGCTATTGAGATTAAAGCCTGTCATGTTATAAATATCTTCTCATTGCATCCTAAGCTATGCCATAAAGGGGTCTTACACTTATTTTCCCCAGATTTCTCTTTCAAATCCTCAAGAGGAATTGTGATACTTAGTGGAATATGTCTTTGTTTTTCAGTCTCTCTTATTTCTTCTCTTTATCAGTTTCCAGCTTTTCTTTGTTTTCATATTAAGAAATATAGCTAATCTATTTATCTTCACAGGGCTCTTATCCCATTGGAGGATTTTGGTTTATTATCCCTCTGTTAAAAATATGCCATGTTAAATGTTGAGGGTATATTTTGGGGTGGAGGGGATTAGAAAATCTTCTATTTTAAGAACTATAGCAGGAGAAATCCTGCCAAATCTTTGTTTTTGCATCCTTTAAAATATAGATATCTTTTTTGGAAAATGAAACATTGCATTTCATATAGTTAGGTTTGATTGGTTTTATGTAATATTGCAGGTTTGGGGATCATTACCTTCCTTATTAAACTCTTAGGGGCAGGCACCACGACTTTTTCACCTTTCTATCTCATATCATAAACACAGTGCTGTACTCCTACAGAGTACAGCCTTTGCCCTGTCTAGATCTAGCTTCCATTATTCCAGACTGGGTGATGATTCTCAAACTGTACACTTGAAGCAATGAACAGAGACACAATTTCTCTCCTTCTTTAAGAATTGTGCTGACCTTTGAGAAACCTACATTTAAATGCCACTTCTGACACATACTGACTCTGTGATCCCAGGAAAATCACTTAATCTCTTAGTGTTCTAGGTAGCCCTCTAATACCAAACGTTATAGAAAAGGTGGTAACTTAAATTGAAACAGTTTCTCTGCTTTTCATACTCAAGGAAATCACACAGTCAGTCTCAGTTTTGTCTTTTGAGATAGCTTATAAGTAAATATTCAGTTGTATGGTACAAACTAAAATTCCAGAAGAATTCCAAAACAGAAAAGAGCAGACATTAATATTTTTGGAGTTTCTTTCACCAGAGAAACTGCATCATTACCTTAAAATGTTATTCTACCTAAGAGAACCCTTCAAAAAGGAAAAAAGGTTACTCATTATCAGTCTTGATTCTTGGAGCTAAAGATCAATCAACATCGACCATCCAACTTTCTGTACTTTAGGAGGGAATAGATTTTTTTATTTTAAGTAAAGGTTTTTTTTTTTTTGTTTTTGTTTTTTTTGAAAAGTAACAACTCATTTTACCTTTAGAAAATAGGCCAAAGTATAGGCATCTAACTCTAGACAACTCTGTCAAGAACAGTTTTAATTTGAATGGTTTCTAACTTCTCCAAATACATAGGTTTCTTCAGGGAGAACTTGGGGGGACAGCAGAAGTAGCAAGTAAACAATCTGTCTTGTTCATGTTACTTTCCCATCCCTCAGCTCCTGTTACTTAACTGCTTGTACCCTTGAGAAGTGAATTAATGAAACATGCTAGTGATTCTCCATTGCTGTTTTGCTTTGTCATTTAAGGGACCTGGAAAGTAATATTCAAAATTGGGATCCAATAGAGTGTGTGATAAATCTTACAAGAAATTCAGCATGAATCATAACAGTAAAATTCCAGATTTATTGCTATGACTTGTGGTTTGAGTAGGAATAGGATTAATGTTTGAGAACAGTCTCAACTATCTCTGCCCATGAATATCATCCTTTATCTCTTCAAATTCCAGCTTTACACGTTCTCCACCTGCCTTTTATTATCAATAGAAATTCTAAGTGCTAATGCTTTATTAGCAGAGATCTTACTATCTTTTCTTTCTTCTTTTAGAACCCATATAGAATGCTTAGAGGAAGAACCTTTTTGTGCGTTTTAGCACTTTATTAAAATAGAAACTCTCACTCCCCAGTAGTCAATTTTGTAGCCATTGCTTAGACTCTGTCAGACCCATCTCTGATTAACTATTTCACACAGGCCATATTTCTGTGAAACAGCTTAGTAGGTCATTAATGGAGTCTTATAGATGTGGCCACAGTATTTTGAGAATGCTAGTCTTTCTCAAAACCACATGTCCTTTGTTTAGTTTCCATTTTTTTCTCACTGCATTGTATATATATATATATATATTTTTTTTTTTTTTTTATTATATATATTTTTATAATATTATCCCTTGTATTCATTTTTCCAAATTATCCCGCCCTCCCTCTATTCCCTCCCCCCCTCGATGACAGGCAATCCCATACATTTTACATGTGTTACAATATAACCTAGATACAATACATGTGTGTAAATACCATTTTCTTGTTGCACAATAAGCATTAGATTCCGAAGGTACATGTAATCTACTACATGTAGTGCTAACAATTTACATTCACTTCCCAGTGTTTCTTCTCTGGGTGTAGTTATTTCTGTCCATCATTGATCAACTGGAAGTGAGTTGGATCTTCTTTATGTTGAAGATTTCCACTTCCATCAGAATATATCCTCATACAGTATTGTTGTTGAAGTGTATAGTGATCTTCTGGTTCTGCTTATTTCACTCAGCATCAGTTGATGTAAGTCTCTCCAAGCCTCTCTGTATTCTTCCTGCTGGTCATTTCTTACAGAGCAATAATATTCCATAACCTTCATATACCATAATTTACCCAACCATTCTCCAATTGATGGACATCCATTCATCTTCCAGTTTCTAGCTACAACAAATAGAGCTGCCACAAACATTTTGGCACATACAGGTCCCTTTCCACTCTTTAGTATTTCTTTGGGATATAATCCCAATAACAGCAATGCTGGGTCAAAGGATATGCACAGTTTGATAACTTTTTGGGCATAGTTCCAAATTGCTCTCCAGAATGGCTGGATTCTTTCACAATTCCACCAGCAATCCCAGTTTTCCCACATCCCCTCCAACATTCATCATTATCTGTTCCTGTCATCTTAGCCAATCTGACAGGTGTGTAGTGGTATCTCAGAGTTGTCTTAATTTGCATTTCTCTGATCAGTAGTGATTTGGAACACTCTTTCATATGAGTGGATATAGTTTCAATTTCATCATCTGAGAATTGTCTGTTCATATCCTTTGACCATTTATCAATTGGAGAATGGTTCGGTTTCTTATAAATTAAGGTCAGTTCTCTCTATATTTTTGAATGAGACCTTTGTCAGAACCATTACTTTAAAAAATATTTTCCCAATTTGTTACTTCCCTTCTAATCTTGTTTGCATTAGTATTGTTTGTACAGAAACTTTTTAGTTTGATGTAATCAAAATCTTCTATTTTGTGATCAATAATGATCTCTAGTTCTCATCTGGTCATAAATTCCTTCCTCCTCCACAGGTCTGAGAGGTAGACTATCCTCTGTTCCTCTAATCTATTTATTATCTCATTCTTTATGCCTAAATCATGGACCCATTTTGATCTTATCTTGGTATATGGTGTTAAGTGTGGATCCATATCTAATTTCTGCCATATTTCCAGTTTTCCCAACAGTTTTTTCCAAATAATGAATTTTTATCCCTATTGTTGGTATCTTTGGGTTTGTCAAAGATTAGATTGTTATAGATGTACCCTTTTTTGTCCTTTGTATCTAATCTGTTCCACTGATCTACCGGTCTATTTCTTAGCCAATACCAAATGGTTTTGGTGACTGCTGCTATATAATATAGCTTTAGATCAGGTATACTTAGACCACCTTCCTCTGAGTTTTTTTTTTTTAATTAGTTCCCTTGCAATTCTCGACCTTTTATTCTTCCATATGAATTTTGTTGTTATTTTTTCTAGGTCATTAAAATAGTTTCTGGGGAGTCTGATTGGTATAGCACTAAATAAATAGATTAGTTTGGGGAGTATTGTCATCTTTATTATATTCGCTCGGCCTATCCAAGAGCACTGAATGTCTTTCCAATTATTTAAATCTGACTTTATTTTTTGGCAAGTGTTTTGTAATTTTGCTCATATAATTCCTGACTTTTCTTTGGTAGATGGATTCCCAAATACTTTATACTCTCAACATTTGTTTGGAATGGAATTTCTCTTTGTATCTCTTGCTGTTGCATTTTGTTGGTGATATATAAAAATGCTGAGGATTTATGTGGATTTATTTTGTATCCTGCCACTTTGCTAAAATTTTGAATTATTTCTAATAGCTTTTTAGCAGAGTCTTTGGGGTTCTCTAAGTATACCATCATGTCATCTGCAAAGAGTGATAGTTTGATTTCCTCATTTCCTACTCTAATTCCTTGAATCTCTTTCTCAGCTCTTATTGCCAAGGCTAGGGTTTCTAGTACTATATTGAATAGTAATGGTGATAGTGGGCAACCTTGTTTCACTCCTGATCTTACTGGGAAAGGTAGCAGTTTATTTCTATTGCATATTAGACTGCATTGTATATTAAAGTAAATTAATATTGTCCTAGAGTATTGGAATGTGTTTATTTTCCCATTGACAGAAAGATGCATTAAAAAGTGTTAAATTCATTCCCATAGTTTTAGAAAAAAAATTTAAGCCTCTAATCATGTTGTTTTACACACACAAAATAAATGCATTTTCCTCACAGGTAAATTGAATTTACTATGTGCCAATAGAACTATCATATATCTATAGATATCTATATCTATATTAAATGATTCTTTTGGTGGTCTCCCAGAATCTATGTGGTCTAAGTGGGAGATAGTATTTCCCCTTTTTTGCAGTCTCAGCACCAAACACTGCAGAATTTCCAGGCAGTAGAAAGATGGGAATCTGAAATGGAAATTGTCGCTATGGTAATGATACATGCATGAAACAACTTGTATCCCTTTGGGTATCTGTGTAAGAAAAAAATGTGAAAAGAACAATAGTATGCTATAGGGCAGCTCATCATGTTAAGCATGGTTATTTCACAGCCTGAACTAACCTGGTATTAAGTTGAGGATTTGGTGATTTTTGTATTTCCTGTTTTAATACAAAGCCACTTTCAAAATAATTAATGACTAAAATTCAAGGTTTCCAAGATCTTCAAAGAAATGACTAGCATTTTGATCTTAAGAAGGCAGCCTGCACAAGCAGAGAGATAGGTTTGAGAGAATAAATAGAATCTCTGCCTGACTTTTAATCCCTTACATTGTATTAATTTCATAGACCCACAGTTAGAACATGTGATCAGTGCCACTGTTAAGTATCAACTTGCCCCTTAGAATCTGTAAAACCTTAATATAGTATTCTCAGATTTATCAGATGTAAGGAACTTATTTCTGCTGCCTTTTCTTGGCTGAGCTACAATGCTCTAATGTGCATGTGAGTGTTACAGTTAGAGCTAAAGACTCATTGTGACAAATTAGCACAATGGCTGAAAACAAGGAGAATCAGGTTTACTATGGTCAAGTGGGAGGAAATGCATCTGGAAGTAGAGCAAAACATGCAGATTATGCAAGATGGAAGGATTAATTCTATGCCAGTTCAATCAAAGATGCAGTCATAGCACAGACTATTATACCTATAGAGTGAATTTGTATCCTAGCACTGTGGGTTCCCCCCCGCCCCCCAAGGAACTTGGGTGTAGAAAATGTATAACTTTGTTGTATTGGTTAGACCCATTACCCAATTTGAAAAGTAAGAGCTACATGGAAAAGTTAGAACAAACCAGAACTCATTGTAAAGAGAAATGAAAAAGAAGAAGGGAGAGAGAGTGAGTGAGTATGTGATTTGGGGGATGTAAGGAAATTCTGTTTACCAATGTAGATTTGTGATTTATAGTCTTAGATAAGAGTTGCCTGGAGCTTCTGAGAGTCATTTGACTATTCAAAATCACAACACTAATACAGTATATGTCAGATCTTCTTGTCTCAGTGCTCTCTATTCACTACCATGTTTTCATGCTCTGAAGGGCAACTTTTGCCTTTAAAGGGTTTTTACACAAAGCTCAGTCACTAGTTCTCATCTACATTAAAGAAAGGTAAGAGGAAGCAGAAATAGCCTGCTTATAAAAGTTTTAAAGAAAGATTTCTAGATAGTGAGATATGCTTGTAGGTTCATGTTTAGAGCTGGAAGGGACTTTGAAGGTCATTGTCCAAACTCATTTTACAAATCAGGAAACTGAGGACCAGAGAAATTTAGTATATTGCCCAAAGTTGAATAGGATTGAGGGGTTTTTTTGGTTTTATGTTTTCTTTTTTATATGATTTTATATGAAAATAACTTTCTCCAGTATCTCCAGTATCCCTCCCACTCCTTCTCCCTGAGAACTTGTACCATAAAACAAATAGAATTTTTTGAAGATGAAAAATTAGCAAAATTGATCAAAAGTCCAAAAACATATTCATTGGCAACATCTTTCACAGGTACTGAAAGGTAGGCAAGATTAGAATGCTGTGATCTAAATATACCATTGTTTGCTCTATTATTATGAATAATTTTACTTTTTTTTTTTCCAGTTGACAAGCATTTGTTTTTTCTATTTTCCTCTCCCTTTTGGGAGAAGATGTAACAAAACCTTCTAACAAATAAACAAAATAAAATTCCACATTGACCATGTCTAAAAATATATTTCATAATTCAACTTGAATTTACCACCTCTCTGTCAAGAAGTAGTGGGTAGTATATCTTATTAACATTCTTTTAAAATCATAGTTGGTCATTTTATTAATCAAAGTGGCCAAGACTTTGGAAGTTTTTTATCTTTATAGTATTGTCATTATTATAGAAATCATTGTCCTGGTTCTGCTCTCTTTACTCTCTATTAGTTTATGCAGGTATTCCCATATCTCTAAAACTATCATTTGCATCATTATTCCAGTAATGAAATTCATATGTCATAATTTGTTCAACAATTCTAAAATTGCTCCATCTTAGCTTCAATTTTTTTTTTATGCCGCTACAAAGAAAGCCATTATGAATATATTTGTACATATGAGTTCTTTTCTTCTTTCTTTGATCCCTTTGGGATAAGGGCCTTAATAATAATATTGCCAGGTCAGAGGGTATGCATAATTTAATCCCTTTTGGTACATAATTACAAATTGCCTTTAGGAATGGTTGAACCTAAACTAGTTCACAACTTTAACATTTGTCATTTCCATTTATGTCTTCTTTTAAATCTGATGGGTAGGAAAAGAATCTTGGAATTGTTTCCATTTGCATTTCTGTAATAATTAGTGATTTGGTGTATTTTTTCATATGGTTGTTGATTCCTTAATTTATTTGAAAATTGATTATTTATCAATTAGGAGTGACTTCCATTCCTTTCATTGAGATGTGGTTTTTGAAAAAGACTGAAATATTTCTCTATAGGTCTTTAAATAGAATATATTCTCATCTTTCTATTTGTGACCCAGTCTGAAAACCATAGTATAGACTAGATAAACCCTCAAAAGCCTTTCTAATCCAAAGTTTCTAGTATGTATTTTTTTTTTTTTTATAATATTATCCCTTGTATTCATTTTTCCAAATTATCCCCTCCCTCCCTCCACTCCCTCCCCCCGATGACAGGTAATCCCATACATTTTATATGTGTTACAGTATAACCTAGATACAATATATGTGTGTAAATACCATTTTCTTGTTGCACATTAAGTATTAGCTTCCGAAGGTATAAGTAACCTGGGTAGATAGACAGTAGTGATAACAATTTACATTCACTTCCCAGTGTTCCTTCTCTGGGTGTAGTTATTTCTGTCCATCATTGATCAACTGGAAGTGAATTGGATCTTCTTTATGTTGAAGATATCCACTTCCATCAGAATACCTCTTCTTACAGCATTGAAATGTACAACGATCTTCTGGTTCTGTTCATTTCACTTAGCATCAGTTGATGTAAGTCTCTCCAAGCCTCTCTGTATTCCTCCTGCTGGTCATTTCTTACAGAGCAATAATATTCCATAACCTTCATATACCATAATTTACCCAACCATTCTCCAATTGATGGACATCCATTCATCTTCCAGTTTCTAGCTACAACAAATAGAGCTGCCACAAACATTTTGGCACATACAGGTCCCTTTCCACTCTTTAGTATTTCTTTGGGATATAATCCCAATAACAGCAATGCTGGGTCAAAGGATATGCACAGTTTGATAACTTTTTGGGCATAGTTCCAAATTGCTCTCCAGAATGGCTGGATTCTTTCACAACTCCACCAACAATGTATCAGTGTCCCAGTTTTCCCACATCCCCTCCAACATTCATCATTATTTGTTCCTGTCATCTTAGCTAATCTGACAGGTGTGTAGTGGTATCTCAGAGTTGTCTTAATTTGCATTTCTCTGATCAGTAGTGATTTGGAACACTCATATGAAAGAGTGGAAATAGTTTCAATTTCATCATCTGAGAATTGTCTGTTCATATCCTTTGACCATTTATCAATTGGAGATTGGTTTGATTTCTTATAAATTAAGGTCAGTTCTCTCTATATTTTTGAATGAGACCTTTGTCAGAACCTTTACTTTTAAAAATATTTTCCCAATTTGTTACTTCCCTTCTAATCTTGTTTGCATTAGTATTGTTTGTACAGAAACTTTTTAGTTTGATGTAATCAAAATCTTCTATTTTGTGATCAATAATGATCTCTAGTTCTCCTCTGGTCATAAATTCCTTCCTCCTCCACAGGTCTGAGAGGTAGACTATTTTCTGTTTCTCTAATCTATATCTCACTCTTTATGCCTAAATTATGGACCCATTTTGATCTTATCTTGGTATATGGTGTTAAGTGTGGATCCATATCTAATTTCTGCCAGTAAGTATGTATTTTTAAGATATGAATGTTATGTTTTCAAGCTGGTGTTCAGATTTGATTTTCAAAAAGATTCAGTGATAGAGTGTCTGAAAAAAATCTCTCTGGCTTCATTAAAGCACTTACCAGTTTTGTTTATTCTCAAGACCTTATACTAAAAAGCACTTTGTCTCAAAAGTTTCTTGTTCATAAAAATTGAATTCAGAATTCATAGAGAAATATAACAATTTACCCTTCCCATCTCTTTGACTATGCATGTTTCCTTTGCTTGTTTTCTACCTCTCCAATCAACATTCTGTTGTTAAAAGAATTTAAACTTTGCGACAAACTTAAGCAAATTTGAACTCAAGATCAAGAAGAACTTCAAGTACTTCTACCCGACTTTATTTTCTTATTCTCTTTGACTTCAAACTAATAGAATTTTTAGGGTTTGCTCTGACAAATCATAACCCTTATTTCATCCCTTTCCTTTCTTTTTCATTCTTTCAAACTCCTGAAAGCATTTCTTCATCTATCTTTGGTTGCAAAGGAGTTAATAATATATTTACCTCTGTATATGACATTTTCGGTTATTACATGCACATACAACACACATTTTGTTCCCTATCTTCTCATTGACTTGAGACCTATATAAAATAAAGGTAAGGGAATATGGGAGTATCACCATCATGGAATGGGAACAGAGCAATAATAATCATTTATATAGCACTTATTATGTGCAAGACCCTATGCATAAGTATTTTAAAAAGATTATCTCATTTGATCCTCACAACAGTCCTGTGAGGAAAATGTTATTCCCATTTCCATTCCCATATTCCAGCACTGTATAGAAGCCAAGAGAAAATTGAAAAAACTTTCCCCCCCCTCCAAAAAAAAAAAAAAAAAAAGAAAAAGAAAGAAAGCAACTTTCCTCAACTTTTCCTGCTCCCAACACAGCCTTGGGGCATTGGTCTCTACCAGTTAGACAAGACTCCCAAACAGCTGGACCTTAGACCTCAGATTACATTCCTCCCCACATGCCTATCTGTAATGTATAACAATCAATCAAAAGCAGTAAGCATAACAAATTAATAAAGCAGAGGTAGCTAGCTAAATAGCTGCAACAATAACACTATCAATGTTAGTTTGAAGTCAAAGAGAATAAGAAAATAAAGTCAGATAGAAGAACTTGAAGTTCTTCTTGATCTTGAATTCAAATTTGCTTAAGTTTGTCGCAAAGTTTAAATTCTTTTAACAACAGAATGTTGATTGGAGAGGTAGAAAACAAGCAAAGGAAAGATGCATAGTCAAAGAGATGGGAAGGGTATAAAATATAACTTAACTATAAGGAGTGGAGTATATGCTGAACAGTTAACCATCAGGCATCACTATAGCATAAATACAACATAATATATATGTCAAATGAAGATAACAGCAAAATAAGAAACCAAGCATCCTCAGACATGCTGTGTAATTCACATGTAAAGCAGTAAACATGTAGTTACACTCAAGACACATTTCTTTCTTTTTTTTTTTAACTAAATTTTTTTTTCAAAAACATATGCATGGATAATTTTTCAACAACTTTGCAACACTTTGTGTTCCAATTTTTCCTCCTTTTCCTCTCCACCCCTTCCCCTACATGGCAAGTTATCCAATATTTGTTAAACATGGTAAAAATATATGTTAAATCCAGGAAATGCATACATATTTATACAATTATCTTGCTGCACAAGAAAAACGAAAAAAAAATGAGAAAGAAAATAATTTGCAAGCAAACAATAACAAAAAGAGTCAAAATGCTACGTTGTGATCCACACTAAGTTCCCACAAGCCTCTCTCTGGGTGTAGATGATTCTCTTCATCACAAGATCATTGAAACTGGCCTGAATCATCTCATGTTGAAAAGAGCCACGGCCATCAGAAGTGATCATTGTATAATTGTGTGTGTGTTGTTACTGGTTCTGTTCACTTTATTTAGTATTAGTCCATGTAAGTCTCTTCAGGCCTCTCTGAAATCATCTTGCTGGTCATTTCTTATAGAACAATAATATTCCATTACATTCATAAACCATAACTTATTCATCCATTCTCCAACTGATGGGCATCCACTCAATTTCCAGTTTCTTCCCACTATAAAAGGGGCTGCCACAAACATATTTGCACATGTGGGTCCCTTTCCCTCCTTTAAGATCTCTTTGGGATAAAAGCCCAGTAGTAACACTGCTGGATTAAAGGATTTGCATATTTTGATAGCCCTTTGGACAATGCTCTAAATTGCTTTCCAGAATGGTTGGATCAGTTTACAACTCCACCAATGATGTATTAGTATCCCAGTTTTCCCACACTTTCTCCAACATTCATCATATTTTTTTTCCTGTCATCTTACTGAATCTGAGAGGTGTGTAGTCATACCTCAGAGTTGTCTTAATTTGTATTTGTATTGTATACAGGATAAATTGTGGCAGATGGGTGGTACAATAGATAAATCTCTGAGCTTGAAGTCAGGAAGCTCTGAGTTCAGATTCATCCTCAGACACTAGCAGTTAAGCTTGAACAAGTCATTTAACCTTTGCTTTAGTTTCCTGCACTGTAAAATGGAAATAATTATAGCATCTACTTAGCAGGAAGATCAAATGATAATAATTTTAAAGTATTTAGCAAAGTGCCTGGCACATAAAGGTGATATGTAAAAGCTTTTTTCACTCTTCTTTTCCCTCCTCCTAAATTGGTGATCATCAATAGCTTTAGGAGAGATCAGAAAAAGTTTCTTGTAGAAGGAAGGATATAAAAGACATACTATATTTGGAGGGAGTAATTATTAGAAACTCAATTATAGTAGCTTGATAATTTTCAGCTTTAACTCCTGCATCTAAGAACATAGCCCTTCATGAACCATTCCTGTTATAAAAAGGTAACTTAAATAAAACAGGCAGGGGGGGAGGGGGAGATGGTTGTTTTTGTTTTGTTTGATTTTATCTTCTGGTGACCAGGCAGTTTGAGGGCTCAAAGTAGAGAGAGAGAACTCTTCTTGGGTGTTAAATCAGTGGTTATTGAAAAGGAGATACTAGTTAGTAGAGAGAGAGAGAAAAAAGCAGAAAGAAAAGGAGGCAGGCTACACTCGAGCTTTTCTGGGGCAAGGTAGGACTTGACAAGTGCAACTCTTTGACTCTATATTTTCACTTCACATTCACTGATTATAAATTGTTATTGAAAAGCATAATTTTAAATATATAAAAATGGTGCTCAATGTTAACCTTAACTACAAACAGGAATGCAGGATAATTGTAAATTCCAAGCCTGATGAAGAAAACTTAGCTTAAAATTCAAAGATTTTTTTTTTTTTCATAAAGGTGAAGTAAAAGCCTTAAGTCCTTTAAGAGTTAAGAGTATCACAAGAAACCTTGCAAATATTTTCAGGTTTTTCGCCAACCTTGTTTTCTTGTTGAAGATATGTTGGACATGTTTGATTTCTTTCCCTTAGATAAGCTTAATTTCTCTCTCTCAAATAAGCTTAATTTCCCTAACTCTGATGTGCATAAGGAGAATTGCTTATTTCTTCTTTTGCAACATGTTTCCCCAGCTGTTCAGGGGCCTGTTTTGTCTTTCTGCCTCCTGACAAAAATGCAAACATTTTGAAGGTCCCATGGCACTTGCTGTTGTACATTGCTCTGTAGGCCATATTTTGTGTTGTTTTCAGAAATTGTATTATTCAAATGTAATGGATTCCTTCTTTGCCCCTGCGTCACAGAAGGAAGGGGCTAAAGACAGCCATTGGCCACAACAAAAGTGCCAGTTCCTCTTTAGTGAGATCATTGAACTTTCCTCCTAACTTCATTTTGATTTCTTCATTTCAAAGGCCAGGCAAGAGTGCAGTATGACAAAAATATGTTTTTAGGAGGTTCTTTTGTGTGTTTTATGTCACTTCTGCCTCCCTTTTTTACACATTGTTTTGTAAGGATCCCATTTTTATCAAGCCAAAGCTTCAGTGTTTTAATATATACAAGAGTTTGTAAGTAACAGGGAGGGGCAGGTGGGAGGAGGAAAGAATACATCTGGGAACAATTTAGGGTTTTTTACCTCTCTCTTAGTGTGAATGCCTGGAGTGTACCCGTCCATCTGAATGATGTTGCGGATAGAACACTCCATTATATTGCTGCCAAAACCACAACAAATAGCAAGTTTCCGTCCTGTCATCTTGCTCAGCTCCCAGGCACTCTGCTGCTAGGCAGGCAATTCATTTTTCTACCATAAAAGGGCAATGAAACTTGTCTGTAACCTTGGTGCTTTCTGCACTATAGGGAGGAAGCAAGAAAAGAGGAGATGGTCTCTATAGTAGCTGCAGAAGAGCTGCACTAGAAGCCATCTTAATTTCACCCAAGAGTTGGGGGTAACTGAACGAGTATAGAGATTGGAGGAGAAGGGATCTTGCTAGCTTGTGATAAATGCCATAAAAGGTACATAGAACTACTGGAGATAAATCACAGACTTTTCTGTGCCATTGAATTGAGAAATCTCGTGTAGAAATAGGCCTCTGAATGATAGACCTCAAGTGAAGATGTGTGTGTATCTGTATGCTTTAAATAATATCAGTTAACAAGGAAGACTAATCACATTATTTTATAAAACTAGAATTTGATCCCATCAGTTTAGTTTTTGCTAGAAAGAAGTGTATTGTCTTACTAAGCTGAGAATGCAAGTCTTTTGGTTATAAAGAGATTTTAATTGTGATGTATACATATACCCCATCCTGTATGTGCTTAATTGATGCATTTCTATAAATTGAATGCCCTTACAGACGAATACAATGGATATGCCATAAGATAAAATGGTGATTTCTTTTATTAAGGTCTACTTTATTGTAGAATTAGATTAAGGTCGGAATCTCTTGACTATGGCTGGTCATCCTGGAATAGGTGCTTACTGATTTAAGTCCTTGGCCTATGCAGTTGAGCAAGAATGCCAGATTATTAATCTGACAATTAAGGAGTAGTGATGAATATAATGGTTTAGATTTTTTTATGGAGCTTCTCTCAAGGGGTATTTTGTAAAACTTAAATGGAAATTCAGATCTGGGTCTAGAATCCTACTACTATTCTGAGTGAATAAAGCAAAATCATTTCTAGATCAGAGAGATGGCATCTGCTGTCCTGACTTTCATGAAACTTCTTGGAAATAAGTACTATGTTTCATTTTTCAAGAAGCCCATAAAACAGTCAAAACTTCCAATTTGATTCAGCTGTGGATATTATGATGGAATCGAGCATATGTCCCTGAAAAGATCATCTTTCTGGTTTCTTCAGGTTCTTCCACCTCTCAAACTCTGCAATTCTATAATCTGTAAATTGGCAAGAAAAGTAAGGCTGGGTTTAATTAATCTAACAATATTGTCAGACATAATAAATTCTGTGGATATTGGCCAAAAGACTCAGAAGTTAAAATAAAAAGTCATCATTAGTAAAGGGTTCATCATTAAGTAAAAATTACCTAGATAATCACAGTAGAAAATGTCAAACCATCTTCAAAACCATATCATTTGTGTCATATTGAAACTAGGACTAGTTTCAAACATACTGCTATGGAAGAAAAGGGGATTAACTAGTTAGAGTACTAAACTTGGCATTTTTATTGATATGTTTATTTAATGTTTTAATCTAGGCAAGAACCACTTAACAAATATTTAAAAAACAAAAACCAACTCATACCTTAAGATCTTAAATCCCCTTGAAATGAATTTGAAGATGTAGAGCGTAATTCTATGGGCATCTACTCTAAAGTCTTCTAATTAAATTACTCAATTAAAACAAAAGTAATCTTCTAATTCCTTGTTTTTACCAACAACAGTAGAAGTTTTGCTTTACAGAACACTTTTAAATGTAGCTTGTTTTTATAATGTAGGTTCCTCAAATACTGATTTTCTTTCTCATATTGATACAGCCTACTTATTAAATAATCACATTCCTAACTCAAGTCCCTAAATTCATTGCTAAACTGTCTTTTTTACAATGACCAACTCAGACATTAAGCCTCGGTTTTGTTTTGTTTTGTTTTAAATTTCTTAAATTTGTTCATAGTGCTTAAAGCTCACTTGCTTAACTTTTAAAAAAGGACATACATAAAAACATCTTTGATAGAATAAAAAAGGGGAAATTGTTCTTATCAAAAGAACTACAGTTTGCTTCTCACTTCCTCTTTTTTAGAGGAAGTGACACTTCTGAGGGGTTTTAGCTTAGAACTTTTAAAGTATGGTTTCTTCTGTGCTATTCTTTCTGCTTCATTCCCTGCTATTTTCCCATTTAAGAAATTATATTTCCCCTCTTAAGAAATTGTTCATAAATTCCAGGAATCTCAACTCTTGAAGTCTTGAGTCTTTTTAAAAAGAATTTTAAATTTAAAGAAAGAAAAAACCACTAAGAAAAAAATAATTAGTTCTAGTTTCTTGTGAAAGCTTTCTTACCCATCAGATAACTATTTTCCTTTGATTTGGTGATAATATCTTATGATCAGTTTACAAGAACTGGATTCACTTACTATTTCATTTCATTCAGAATAATTGAGAAGAAACCTATATGTTTCACAATAGAACCTGTGAGAAAGTATATGAAATATATCTATTTCTGCATGTGGAAGAGAATGTTATAATATATGATAGCATGATGAAGATAGCATTTCCAAATAACTCTATTAGGATTCAAAAAATAGTTTACTTTAGTTGTAAAATTCATGATGCGAGTTTTTGTTTTTCTCATATATAAAAATGTTTGTTTTGTGTATGATAGAACAATAAAATTTATAATGACCAATCATTCTTTGCTTAGAAGGAAATATGGAAATAAATAACTAAAGCATCTATATAAAGCTAATAGCCTTGGAACTCACATCTTAGACTATTTTTCATATAGCACTTCCAAGCAAAAGTTTTCAAGCCAATCCAAACATTTCCCCGCCATATGGAAATCATATCATTTGTAGCTTTATTTGCCAGCCCTTAGCTTTTTCATAAGGCTGTGACTGTGTTTATAGGGAAATTATATTTTTGAACTATCCCCTTTGAAAATACTGTAGACTTTGCAGGTATTAGAATGGCAAAGGGCCTTGAGAAGCCATTGTAACAAGTTTTTAACTCTTGATCTCAAGAATGAACTTTTATTTTCCAGTGATGCCAGTACAATATTTTTTCGCTTGACTTTGGCTATAAAAGAGTTAAGTGACAAGGTGAAGATCCTGCTGAAACAGCAGGTATTGCCTTTCATAAGAGAAGTCATTTAATGCGTTGGAAATGTGTTTGAAAGTATTGGTATAGATTCCTTTGACCTCAATTTCATACACTGATAACTTTCAAATGCAGAAGAGTCAGTATTTAAAATTCCCTTGACAGGAAGCAGTAGACATATGTCCACTATAAAATGAAGTTGTACTTAATGAAGTAAAGGACATCTATTTGTTGTTTTGGCTCTCTATATATTAGGATGTATGTATGTGACTTGGTATGACTCACCCAATACTAAAAAGAAGCTACAAATTTTGAGAAATGGATTAAAAATATGTAGTGAGTCTTGGTTCCTGTTTCTACCCCCATCCTCTGACTTTCTCCATTACTGCTTTTAACCTTGAAACCCCTGTTGTAAGTCTTTTGCATTCATCCTGTTTCTGCTGTTGCATTATTAATGGGATTGGAGAATTTCAGCCAGAACACTGACATTACTAATTACTACTTGTAACAGTGGAGTGAGAAGCAAAAAATAAACTGGGTCACAAGGTATTGTCATAACAATAAAATACTGCTGTCTGGCAGAATTACTTGGGGGGTGTGTGTGTGTGTGTTTATTCAAGGTAGAGAATTCTCTACATTACATGTAGACAAACCCAATAACCACTTTGGCAATATGGTACACTTAATATTAATCCCCCATGGCTTACTGTCTGTACACATGGTTGAAGAAACCAAGCAGCAGTTTCTACCATAGCTTAAAAACAGCACCAGCACAGCATTCTTGTGCTGACTTAACAGCCACTTTTGGAATGAAGATATTTACACTGGTAATATTTTATTTTCCTATCAGTCAATGCTAGGAAAATAAAAAAAAAAAGTTTGTAATAATAAATGTTATTATAATGTCACAAAATAGGTGACTTTGAACAATCCATTGAATATTTGGACCTCAATTTCTTTATGGATTAGCTGAAGGGATTGGAGTAGAGTTTGTAAAGGTTTAGACTTTTAAACCTTTTTTTTTTTTTTTTTTAAGTTTTTCAACCTTTAGAATATTAGGACTATTTTAACGTCAGAAAATTTAATAGAGACTCATGAGATAGTTGTTTTATTAGTAGATTTCTGTGTGTGCACAATACAACATATTCAATATACAAAATTGTTTGTTAATTGATTCCTGGACCTTTAAAAAAAAATTGTTATCTCCAAAGTCTATAGCTATTTTATGTAAATAATCTTAAAGGTATGTAGCTTTTCAGCATTAAAGTCTTATGATTCTATTTTCATATATACATCTTTAGATTTTTCTTACTAGTAAAAGGGATAGGTATATAAGCCAAATACTGTCAGAGTTATAAAATAGAATTAGCACAAAAAGAACAATTTGCCATCTTCGTTTTAGACCAGGCTTTCTTTACAATTTTCTTTAACAGATACATGCCCTCTCAGAGCCTCAGTTTCCTCATCTGTAAACTAGATATAATAATATTTTGCCCTGCTTTAGAAAACTCCAATGAAATATTAGCATGTTAGATATTAATTCTATTAGAATAGCTGATACCAGCTTAGAATATTAAATTCTGAGTTCTTTGTAGCAGACATATAATTTTTGATTTTTTAAATTAAATCTAACCTTATAATGTCATTTGGGAAATGTTAACTAGATGATATATGGCAAAAAATACTTAAGTGAACTATTTTACTCAAGTTTTGATGAGCTCAGAATCTTTAGCAGAATAGGACTATAAAAATTGAAATAGTAGCTGACTTTCCGAAATTACTATTGCAATGCAAATCGGTTCTTTTAATGTGAATTGCCTTTTCCTTTCTAGTAACACTCTGTTCATTCCCTCTGCTGGTGATTCATGTATCCAGATTGGTTTATGGAATGTCCATCTTCTTCCTGAATATCCTTTTCCTTCAGATTTCTTTGCATAGTTCTCATGAGAAGGAATAGAAAATAAGAATGTAGGCATTTGGGGGGAAGTGTTGTTTAAATTTTTAAATATCAGTAAAAGACAATTTTTAAAGACCTATATGTGTGGTTTTCCTTTTCAAGAAAAATCTAAATAAGAAATTGTTTATAGGATAACAGAACTGAAAGGATGTGGTTTCTCTTGTACCTCACTTCCTGATTTAGACTGTTCTGCCTTTTTCCCTTTTTTCTCTACTACTCATATGGCTATGAGGCAGGGTTGGTTATGAGTCATGGCTGTTAAAGCTAAAAATGATCCAACTACCTTCCTGTATTTCTTACAAATCCATAAAAATGTTGGAATGAGTGACTGAAGGAGGTTGTAGGCTCTGATAGAAGATAACTAAGATGACCTCTTAAGATCCTTTCCAGCTGTACATTTAGCATCCTAATTATTGTTTAATGTGCCTAAAAAACATGAAGCTGGGTCCAGTGATCTTTTGAGGTTCCTGTCAGCCTCTCATTTTTATAACTTTACAAGTTTGGCAGAAGTGGTATAATTTTTATGATTTCAAATTTGAAAACATCAGATGTGCTTTGATAAAGGAAATCTCAAGCAATACTTTTATATTTGAAAAACTTCTTTAAATCATTATAACCTTGACTAATAACATTTCCATGTACAAAAAAGAATAGAAAAGCATTTATATGTGTACATATGCACATATATAATATTGAATGTTAAAATGGCAGCTCCAAATTTGTCCTACTTTTTCTATCTTTCAATTTCCTTCTGCTCTCTTTGTATTTTAAAAACTGTTTCAAATGTTCTTTTTGTTGGCATTACTTTTCCTCCTCATAGCTCTCCTTGTGTTCCAAAATAAAAGCCCTCCCTTGTTAACAAATGACTATAATTAAAACAAATCTACACGTAGTCACTGTCTGCAAATTTATATCTTACTTTGCAACTCTAGTCTGTTACTTCTTTGTCAAGAGGAAGGAATAATTGGTGTTTTGGAGTCCTGGAATCCTAGTCGTTTGTTTATTGGTCAAAGTACTTTCAAAGTGAAGTTTACCATTTATTATTATTTGTATGTAACTGATTTTAGGAAGGGATGAGTTTACTATTTTTATTTTTCTACATTTGTTTTTGGCATTTTTGTATTGTAGCACTTGCTCAATTTTGTAAAATTATTATACATCTGAGAAATATATATTAAGTAATAATTCATTAACTATGGTGCCCTTTAGTGTAATGTAATTACTGGGATTTTTAAAAAATTGTACCTATTTTTATTCTTGCCTCATTTAAAATCATGGTTGCCAGCTACTTGTTAAAAAATTTTCTGAAATATTATAAATTCTGTTCTGTCCCTCTCTTTAGCTTTATGTGAATCTTTGTTTCTAATTTTTTTTGTAAATGGCATTGTTGGTTTCTCCTTACTAATCCATTCTGCTGCTTTCCTCATTTTTACAGATGAATTCATTCTATTCACTTTCATAATTATGATTATTGATTGCAGATTTTCCTCCTTGTCCATTTACCTGTTTTTCTCTTTTCCCCCTGTACTTATTCACTTGGCAGAAGAGTTAAAAAATAAGGAATTGATCCACTCTATATTTGAAATGGTCTGCTCTCAGTCCTCTGCCCTTCATCTCTTCATTAAGCCCAGACTCTTATCTGATTCTTGCTTTCTTCCTTTTTTAATCTCCCTGTATGATTTACAATCTGAAGTTGACTTTTGTTTTCCTTTGATTATTTCTTCCCCTTCTCTGACCTTCCCTCTTCCTTTTTCTTCATGTTTCCTTGCTGAGTTTAATGTATTTCTACAATAAATTATGAGTGATATATTTTTCTGTATCCCTTCCTCCATATTTGGTAGTTATAATATATCCTAGTTATATTTTATAGTAAGTTCTCTCTCCTTCCTCATTTCTTCCTTGGAGTATTCCTTTTTCTTTTTTGTTTCCTCTCTTAAAACCAAGAAAATAAAATAACCACATTCAGTCCCTATGTTTACACTTTTACTTTCTCTGTTTTTTAAACAGTAGAATTTTGAAAGGACATTTGTCTTATTAGAATAGATGCACTTTATCATCAGCCTCTCCAGGTATTCCTATGAACTTATCTTTATAGGTTTCTCTTGACCCCATGTATTTGCATTCAGAACTTCTGCTCATCTATTTTTCATTAAAACTATTTTGATAAAGGTCTGTTCTTTAACTTAATTTTATTTGTGTCTTTTGGACTGTCATATTTCAAAACTTTACTACAGTTGCAGCATAGCCACATGTAATCTGGACTTTAGTTTCTTAGTAGTTGAACTATTTTTTTTCCATATACTTAACAATATTTTTTTTTGTCTTTGACTCGGAGGCTCTGGAATTTGGCTGTGACATTCCTTGATATTTTCAATTTTTATTTTTGTGATTTCTTGAAATATATCCAGGGTTTCTAATTTACTTGCTTGGTAATAATCTCTGAGAGTCCATTCATTATTAAATTTCTCCCTTCTTGATCTAGTTTAGTTTCTAGTTTAGTTTTTTGATAGTAGGTAACTTTACATTTTATTTATATATATTATATATAGTACTTAAATATATAATACTTAAAATTTTTTTTTTGTCTCCTGGGAATCAATGAGATATGACTGCTTCAGTCTTCTAGGCTGTTTCTGATTTCATATTTTATCTTCATTTCTTCCAGCTGTCCTCATAGTCCTTATGAACAAGCCTTTTTTTTTTTTTTCCCCTTTAAGGAATACTTATACTTTTTGTAAAATTATTTTTTTCTTGGTTTGCCTCTTAGGCTTTTCAGCTTTATTGTTTTTCCTCATTTTGTTCAGTGTTTTCTTCTGTTAACTTATATTTGCTTAATGTGATCTCCCCTTCCCAGCAACTCCAGACTTATAGGAGTCTTTATTTGTGAGGCTCTAATCAGGGGTTCTCGAGCTATGGCCTGCGGGCCAGATGCAGCCTGCTGAGGATGTTTATACGCCGGCAGGGTTATGGCAAATGGGCTGAGGGGCGGAGACAGTGTGAGTTTTTGTTTTTACTATAGTCTGGCCCTCCAACAGTCTGAGGGACAGTGAACTGGCCCTCTATTTAAAAAGTTTGAGGACCACTGCAATGCATCAGAATATTTACCTTTCTTTCCTTCCCCCCCCCCCCAATTATTGTTCCATTTGGGAGTTCCCCTTTAAATATTTGATGAAGGAGAAAGAGGAAGAGTTGGGGTCCTTCACATCTCTTTTGGGCGCCATCTTAACTAGAAGTATGAGATGAATTGTTACTTTTAGTCTCCATGGTATTGTGGGACAAAGTCCAAAGGGGCTGAACCTTGATTGCCTAATAATTTTTTAGGTGAATAAGGGGTGGTAGCAGGTGATGTTGAAAGGCTATAGTGGAGGATGAAAACTATTGTTGAGGGCGGTAGCCCCTTTGGTATTCCTTGTTTGATCTACAACTTCCTTTGGGACTTGGCCTTTGATACAATATCTGGTCAAACTAGTCTGGGCTTGTACCCAGCCCACCACTGGATCTAGCTGGCTTGGATAAAGCCTGCCAAAAATCTGGCCTTCTAGGAATTAACCTGAGCTCCGCCCATTACTTCTTCAAGCAGATAAAAAGAGCAAAGCTAGAACCATCTTTGGTTCAGAGATTTGAAAGATGCCAGCTAAGATGCTTGCATCAGAGATTCTCTGTCCCCACCGCTTTCCGTGTATATCTTCCTCTATCTAATGCCTTTTACTAACCAGACCTTAACTTGGCTTCCAAACCCTGCAATAAACATCTTTTTACCCATCTAGGTTTTCGGGCCTGTAAATTCATTTACAGGGGACTCTCGCCGCCACTAGACCTGATTTAACTTTGTATCCTTGCACCGAATCCTAAGGGGGTTGCAGGGGAGCTCCATGTGACTCCCTGTACCCCAATCCTGCCACTAGACCTCAGTTAATCCTATTGAGGTGTATATACCTCATTATTAAGTATTTATCTCATGATTTTGTTCAAGTTACCTCATCATTTTGAAGTTCCCTATTACCTCATCACTATCAGGCTTAGTAGTCAGGGAGGGCTCAGCTTCTGGCAGTCTCTTGAAAAGTCTGAGTGGTGGGGAGATACCTCATACTCTTTGTAGTCATTTAAGAAAAAAGTATTCTTCCCCCTGTCCAGTTCCTGGGGATATTTTCTTTACCTTTCCTTCCCTTATGCAGTCATTTTTGAGTTGTCTTTTTATTTCTTCCTATCTTTCCTTAACTAATTTGATGGATATCTTTAATGACATTGGTGGTAATATTTATAAATAACCTTATTCATTAGAACCAGGTCCCTATTTTGTCAGAATACAAATAACAAGAATCCATGTTTTTAAATGAATCCAAAAAGTTGAAAATTGTGCAAAAAAATTTTTTTTAAACTTCAGGTTAATTACTATAGCTTGCACTTAACCTAAAGTTTTATTTATGTTCTTAGATAATGCCTCTGCCACTAAAGCTAGTAAGTTTCCTTTCTCAATGATTATCAATGTACAAACACTAGAAAAGATACTGTGTCAAAAAATTCTACTTAGTTTTGAGCCTAATCCATCTGTAGTCTTAAAAGAAAATAATTAGTAGATTTGATGATCAGATATAGAAACTTAGATTTTAGGAATACCTCAATAGTATGTTAACTGACCCTTTGGATTTCCCATGAGTGGGACATTCCATTTCATTCATTTGTAACAAAATAATCCAATGAATTTAGGAAAGCCAATTATAGGAAGTAGAATTTGTGTTTTAGAAATTCTGCATATGATAATTCACTTTTGGAGATATTCATAAGCATAAACAGACTGACTCATCATCCCGAGTTCAAATTTGACTTCAGGCACATACTAGCTGTGTGACCTTGGGCAAATCATTTATTGCCATCTGCCTCAGTTTTCTCATCTGTAATATAAGCTGAAGAATGAAATAATATAAGCTGAAGAATGAAATGACTCCAGTGTTGTTGCCAAGAAAATCCTAAATGGGGTCATAGGGAATTAGATGTGTGTGAAAGAAGTGAACAGCAACAACAAACTGGTTTACTTGGGCCTTTTTTTTTTTTTTAACCCCTAACAATTTTATGATGTCAAAATCTCTGCATAACAAAAAGATTTCAGAAATTTAACTGCTGTCCAACTTATATTTCTAGTCTAGTAGATGTCACTTTAGAGAACAGGGAATCCCATGGAATTAATTGCAATGAAATCTGGCAGCTTCTTAGGAAGGTGCCTAGTAATTTTAACCAATTTAATTTAGTTCTTTGAATGCATTTTGAGACAAGATTAGAAAGTTTCTCAAACTGAAATCTGTTCTGGACTCTGCTACAATGTATTAGTTCCAAAAAATGACCTTGAATGTTTCTAAATAGTATCAAGTTGAAAAGAGTACTAAGTAGCCTAAGAGAAGTCCACATTCCTATTCTGATTGTTGCTAGCCGGATGATGATAACAAGATACTTCTCTGTCTTAGATTCTCCTCTTTAAAATAGAAACAGAAAGAAGGAGAGGAAGAGGGAGGGAGGGAGAGAGACTGTGGATGTATTATGTATTATGCAGAGAAAAGTAGGAAAACCTAAATATTTTTCTTGAAAAACAATGTATTTGGGGCAGCTAGGTGGTGCAGTGGATAGAGCACTATGGATGTGGATAGATATTTTTATTCTTCATTGAACTCTGAAATGTTTACATAGTTTACAAATGCCCTTGATGGTCAGTATATTAGACACTATAGAAATGCTACTAAAATGTCAAGAATTCACACTCGGGTAATGTTTCTATCTTTGTCCAAGCCATCTCATATTCATATTTCATTTGGAGGCATCAGGATTAATGAAGCTTTGAATATTTAAAGTTCTTTTTCTCAGATTAATTTGTTTTAATTCCTATAGTTAAAATCACTCTAGACACACTTTGATGGCCTACTTATATAGATGGCAGATTTTGAAGAGAGACTTTATTGTTGTTGTTATTAGGGATTTTTTTGTTATTGTTACATTTTTCTTTACTATATTTTGTTGAAAGAGAGATGTGATCCATGCTTATTTTTGTTAATCCCAAGTGTGCTTTCTTATCACCCATGATAAGATTTTAATTTCAGTTTCATCTTCACTCATTATTTATCATTGTGTTGATTTTTTTTTTAATCTTGCAAAGTTACTTTTCTCTATAATGCTCATATTGTTGAATAAATTGTTCTCTCTTTACATCAGTTCATAAAGGTTTTCCAAATTTTCTCTGAAATTGTCCCTTGTTATTTTTTAATTTATTTATTTTGGGGTGAGACAATTAGGGTTAAGTGACTTGCCTAGGATCATACAGGATTTCTTATTACTTCATATTCCTATACAATTTGTTAACCCTAATAGGAGAAATACTTTAAGTTTGCAATTTTTGATCCCTACATAAAAAGCTACTGGAGCAAATAAAAATGTAATTGGGAAATGTTTAATACAATAAATAAAAATACAGTATAACAGATAAGATTAATTTTTAGGTTTTCTAAGTCAACATGTGGCCTGAAGAGGCTTTATACCACTGCACTGGTGTGCCTGTTGATCTTGTAGTGTTAATTTTCCAAAGAAATAAATGTAGAGAAGGTATTTTTTCCTCTTTTTTTTTTTAAACAATCAAAAGAAAACTCATTCTCATTTAATTTTAATTGAGTTGAAAGAGCTTTCCTAATGTGATGTCTTCATGTTTAAAGTTTAATATTTTTTACATATGAAGTACTGTCTCCCAGTCCCCCAGTGTGTTGGGTTTTTTTAGAGGCCTACAAATTTTACTGTTTCATAGTACATTTGCAGCATGTCTTCTTTGTTTCTAGTGCCATGTTCTTCATAAATTTCTACAAGTTCAGAAGTGCATTAATGGAATGTGTTGACCTAACCTGATGTAAAATGTTGTTACATGCTTAATGGATTAATTTTGGTCTATAATAATAAAAAAAACTAATAGCAGTTTTAGCCAAGGACTTTTTTTTTTTTTTTTTTTTTTTTTTTTAAGGAAACATCTTGGAAAGTGCTAGCTAATGAAAAAAGTAGAGGACAGCATATTGTCTACACATAACTAGTTTTATGACTTTCACTTCTATTGGGTTTATTATTTTCCTAACATTGAGTCAGCAGTGGCTGCCTTTCTTGTCATATATTGCTTGTCAAATAGTGTTTCATTTCCCTGTAATCAGAGAAATTTTTGTTTTGAAACCCTGGTGTAATTTCAAGAATTACAGAAATGATATTAATATTGGATAACTAAGGTAGCACTTTGGGCCTTCCCTTAGACTTTATAATTGTGTGCTAAGTTATCAACTTTTAAGGTTTTATACAAAAGGTCCCAGAATTTGCATAGAATTTGCTTTATGTGCATTAGTTTACAAAGATCTCTGCTTATCAGCCTCTTCTGAGATTGTGGTTGAAAGTATATTTCAGTGATGTTGGAACTTTAAAGTCATCACACCATTAATCACACCATTAAGCAGGATAGCTTGGTCTGTTTTTATTTATGATTATCTTTGATGAGGAAAAGTGCATTTAAGGAGCCATTGGCGTTTTTACTTTTAAAATTTTATTCACTTTTTAAGAAAGAATGTTTTGTTGTTTTTCATATATAGTGACCAGAAAGATAAAAGTTGACTTTCTGATTTATCCAGTTGTTTCCAAATGTTCCTATTTTACTTTTGTTTCACATTTCCTTCCTCTGTCCCTTATCTAACCAACTCCGGATTCCTCATCCTTAAATCTGTGGTGTAATTAATGTTTTAATGACCCTTGACATTGCAGAATGCTACATTGCAACTAAGTA
The DNA here is from genome assembly GCF_048593235.1 of Sminthopsis crassicaudata. Taxonomy (NCBI): domain Eukaryota; kingdom Metazoa; phylum Chordata; class Mammalia; order Dasyuromorphia; family Dasyuridae; genus Sminthopsis; species Sminthopsis crassicaudata. The sequence goes on along the minus strand of NC_133617.1, from coordinate 486,136,088 downwards.
TTAGTTTCCTTTCTCCTGTGAAGGTTACCTTCTGTATTCCCAGTGAAAATGCTAGGAATGTAAGAGGGATAAATTTCAAATTGGCTAAAGATTTCTACATGGAAAAAGTAAAGATCGAATATTGAGGGAGGAAACTGGACATGGCAGTGATGTAAAGAACTAAAACAAAATATGCATGGGGCAGCTAGGTGGTGCAGTGGATAGAGCACAACCGTGAAGTCAGGGAGGACCTGAGTTCAAATGTGGTCTCAGACTCTTAACACTTCCTAGCTGTGTGACACTGGGCAAGTCACTTGACCCCAATTGTCTTAAGGAGAAAAAATGTATCAGTTGGAAAATTGAAAAACAAATTGTAGTACATCAGTATAATGAAATGTTACTGTATTATAAAAAAAAACATGAAAAATTCAGAAAGACATGGAAAGATTTATGAACTGATACAAAGTGAAATGCACAGAATCAAAGAAGTTTTACACATTGACTACAGCAATATATATGGGGGGTTAGGAGTGAACTCACCAGCAAATAGATGTCATATTATGATTTACAAGCCAAAAAATTTGATCCTGAGAAAATGTGTACCTTTTTTTGTAAAAGTTAGATCTGTACATGCCAGCTGATTTTGCTGAACTGTTTTTTGAGGGTTTTATTCCTTATTACTAAGCATAGCTGTCTGAGTAGGGAAGTAGGAAGGTAAGTATACATTCAGAAAAGAGGAGCCAGGTGCTTTCCCTCTCTTGCTGAATGCAGTGTGTCCCCTGAGGGAAGACAGTAGGTACCTAGATCCAGCATGTTCAATCTGCCCCAAGGGACTTGTCCTGTGCAAGGACCCAGTCACTTCCTGATGCTGGCTCATCCCCAGCCTTCTCAGGTAAGAAGAGGACAATTATTTCTTATTCCTTTCATCTCCTGCTTGGACATAATGTGTTCCCTAAGGGAAGGTGGCAAGGAATGGGGTAAGGAGTCTTCTGTTTTCTATACCAGAACAAAACAATTTCTACCTCCTACTACTGGTCTGATTTTCCATCTTAGATGTAGAGAATTTATGTTGCAAAGAGGAGGAGCCTTCCCTTTGACCTCAGGCTTTCCCATCTCTACCAATACTTGTTTCCTGTGGGAAAAGGAAAGTTGATGTGAAGTAGGATTTGTTTGTCCTGTCTTGCACATTCAATTTACAATTGCCCTTCAATTGTAATTCAATTGTAATTCAAATTCTCCATCCTTCGGAGGCAAGAGATGTTTTGAAATGGGGCTATTTGTCTTCTAACTCATTGATTAGTTTCTTCTCTAGCTTACTTTAGGAAGAGAAGTTGCGTTTTCCATTCAGTAATGAACATTTTCATACCTGGTCATATTTACATTCTAGTGATTCCGAATCCTTATAAGATCATTTTCAACCATATTGTGTCATGTAGAACTGCCTGTTCTATAGGGAATAAACTTCCTTTTATCCTAAATATTTTTCTTTCCCCATTATTACTATCTACAAGCTATTACTGAAACCTAGCTCTCCTCAGGTGACATAGCTTTACTGGCCACCCTTTCCAGTATTGACTGTATCTTCACATATATTCCCAGTTTACTGGTCAAGGCAAGGAAATCGGAATACTCCTTACTAACCATTGCCACTTCCAGTTTCTCCCCCTTTGTCCAAATCACTAATTTCTCCTCCTTTAAGGTTTATGAAATTAATTTCTGTCATCCATTCAAAATCCTAATTGTTGTCTACAGACAACCACACACTGTCCCTTAGTTGCCACTATTCCTCCCTCAGACTGTTTAGTACTTAACTCACAATTTTTTTCCTCCTCAATTTCTTCTATCAGAGATTTCAGCATAGATATCTATCTCCCTCAGACTTTTTAATCACTCAGTCTCCCAACCTATTCACTTCTCATGAGCTTTTCCTCCACTCTACTTAGACACAAAGGGAGATGGTCATGCCCTTAGTCTTCCCTTCACCCACAAATGCTCAAGAAATTCAAATTCCCCTTTCCAACCATAATGTGTTGGCTTTTCACCTCTCCTTCTAGAGATTTTGTTTATCACTTGATGTATTTTCCTGCCCATCCCAACAGTCAAATATTCTGAGATAGCCAGATTGTGTTAATGACCATTATCTTCCACCACTCCTTTCAGACAAACTTCTCAAGTTCTACAGGATACTGAAAAGATGCCTCTTAAAAATCTCTTTTTTAGTTAAAAAAAGGTTGGAGGTGGTGTGTCCTAGGGACAATAACACTTTAGATATATAGGAGAAACCATAAACTTTTGTGTACTTTGAAGTTCTGTACTGTGCATTTATGTGTGTGTGTGTGTGTGTGTATCTAAATATATATATATATATATATACACATATATATGTATATACATATATTTAAAAGTGGACATATGTAGAAGTAAGCATGTTAATTGTAAGGGGAAGAGTTGCCAGTTACACCTAATAGCCATGAGAGGGCCCCAGAGGTTCATATTTAATATGGATTCATTCCACATCTGTGTCCTCTTTTCTGATTCTTTTCTTTCACTAGAATAAGGTCAGTATATTCGTTCTTAGAGCTAGGCCAGTTCTCTAGTATCTAGTTTTCATCTCTCTTCTAGCTCTCAGCCAGTGATCCTGGTCTTATGACAGGACATCTTTAGGTTCTCAGAGTGCCCCTAGAGCACAGATTTTAGCAGGTTCCACTAGAATCAAAGCTGGAAAGGCTTTGTATGCTAGACTTTATTCTCAAACACCAGCCTAGCCCAGTTTTTCAAGGCTTATCACTAGATTGCCTATAGGATAATGAATTTTGGGGGGCAAGGTTGCAAAACAGTTTTTGGCATTTGGGGGGGGGCATAAGCAATTGGGGTTAAGTGACTTACCCAGGGTCACACAGCTAGGAAGTGGTAAGTATCTGGGGCTAGATTTGAACTCAGGTCCTCATGAGTTCAGGGCTGGTGCTCTATCCACTGCACCACCTAGCAGCTCCAAGAGATGTAATTCTTAATAACAATGAATGACAGGTGGTACCCACTGGAACCCAGGAGGAAAGCAAAAAGCTGTTTGTCTCCCTTTCTTGTACTTTTATTATATATACTGTATTTTCATTTTTTGGATATTGTTCAATACAAATACAAATCTAATTTTCTTTAGTCTGGCCAGCTGTTACCCTTTTGAAGCTTTTGTTATTTTCTGTTTTTGATAAAATATTTGAACGAAGATGGTATGATTAGGTTCAGATGAAGATTAGGAAGTCTTTTAGTGTCTAATATTATCACAATAGAAGAGACAAATTCCTTTTGAGTTTTTGAATATTCTTTTTACAAGGACCAAAGTCAAAAGTGGAATATGTAGTGTTAATTATATTCAGGCTTTTTTTCTTATAGTATCTTATTTGCTTTTAATACAGAAAATAAACAAGAAAGATAAGAAAATGTCTTCATGACTCTTCTTAGCTCTCAATGTGATGTCTTCTAATAACCTCAGATTAAGACATGTTCTTTGTGGAAAAGTGTGGCACAGTATGATTCACAGAATAGGGATAAGTGTTTGACTTAAATGGAGAACAGCCTGATAAAATGGAAAGAAAGTAAGATCTGAGCACTAGAGTTGATATGGATTTTATCAGGTATCTTTAAAATTGACCACAGATTAGGTCATTCTTTACCATGTTCAATGGCTGGGGACAAGAAGGGGTGCTTGACATATTCTGCTTGCTAAAATTCTTGAAACTGGATATAGGACATGCATTCACTCTGTCCAGAAATGCAGTGCCCTCTGATTGATACAGAAGAGGGCACAGATGCTATAAATCAGTCTTGAAATAAAAGAGAGTAGAGCAATGGCAGGGAGTGGGATTGGGGGAAGAAGGGACAAGAGATAAGAACCTGAAACTCTGTGATAATCATTTTTCTGTTTAATATTCCACTATTGTGGGGTGTTCTTTAGCTTAATTTTCCCCCCTGGTTGATAGGTCCATGATGGAAACCTTCAATAAGGGTAAATTTATACATTTGGCTTAGGGTTGTTCTTTTTCATAAGACTATTCTGCAAAAATCAGAAGTAGGATGTGCCTACATCTTAAGTCCTTTTTCTAAACTCTGAAATGTTCAGATTTGTTACAGTGGTATTATTGAAGTCATAGTAACAACAATACAGTATAGTTGACTTTACAGTGATATGTTCTGTTGCATTGTTTTGTTTGACATGGACAGAAAGTGTTAATAAAAGTTATAGCTGAATAGAAACACAATTCATATTATTTTACTTTTGAGCGTAGTCTTAAGTGAATAGTAAAAGATCTCTGAAGAATCTTTCCAGACTCTTAAACACTGAAAACCAGGAAGGTAGGAGTTGGATTTTTATGCATCGCTTGCTTGTTTAATACATTATTGTTACCAGATTTATTTAATGGAAAGTTTGCACAAATTTCTAAACATAGATGGAAAGAATACTTATAAGATTTTAGTGTTAGTTTCTCTGTGTGACTCTTATAACTAAGAAAATATTATTCACTACATAAACATTTTCTTGAATTACTTATTTTCATATACCATCCTTTATAAATCAGAATTAGCCAGGGAATTATGACTATGGAAATTCCCAGTGTAGTTATACTTTTTTTAAAAAAAATTTTAATAGTTTTTATTTACCAGATATATTCATGGGTAATTTTACAACATTGACAATTGCCAAACCTTTTGTTCCAATTTTTCCCCACCTTCCTCCCTTCCCCCCTCCCTCCCTCGGCGCTCCCCCTGGCAGATGGCAGGTTGACCATTGACCAATACATGTTAAATATGCTAAAGTATAAATTAAATTATATATATATGTGTGTGTGTGTGTGTGTGTGTCTAAACAGTTGTTTTGCTGTACAAAAAGAATCAGACTTTGAAATAATATACAATTAGCCTGTGAAGGAAATCTAAAATGCAGGTGGACAAAAATAGAGGGATTGGGAATTCTATGTAGTGGTTCATAGTCATCTCCCAGAGTTCCTTCGCTGGGTGTAGCTGGTTCAGTTCATTACTACTCTATTGGAACTGATTTGGTTCATCTCATTGTTGAAAATGGCCACAGCCATCAGAATTGATCATCATATAATATTGTTGTTGAAGTATACAACGATCTCCTGGTCCTGCTCATTTCACTCAGCATCAGTTCATGTAAGTCTCTCCAGGCCTTTCTGAAATCATCCTGTTGGTCATTTCTTACAGAACAGTAATATTCCATAATATTCATATACCACAATTTATTCATCCATTCTCCAATTATGGGCATCTACTTAGTTTCCAGTTTCTGGCCACAGTGTAGTTATACTTAACAACGCCTTTAAAATGGTCAATTTACTCCTTTTGGTTGTTGCTATATATGTTTCTGAATATACTTGATTTGCATAATCTTTGACAGAAAAGATGATGACCCTTCATGTTAAGGAATATATTTTCTCAAAGACTTTTCCAATCATCATCACTTTTACAGAGGGAAAGTATCATTTATAGCAGATTTATATTTATACATTGTTTAAACTACCTTTAATTTTGACTAATCAGAATCATTTTTCAGTTCTGGCAGACACCTATTTCTCTATTCTCATTCTACCTTCTGTGTGACATTGGACAAGTTGCTTAACTCTCTGGGACTAAGGTTCCTCATCTGTAAAAAAAAGGAAAAAAAAAAGAGGAATAAAAAGGGGGCACATAGCGATATAGTTGATGATCTCTGAGATCCTATATCCAATTGCATCAACCTTATATCTTATATATTAATCATGTACAAATGATTTCCCAGCATGCCAGGTCAGTCTTTACACAAGCAGAACTCATCCTTATGCTGTTCAGTTAATTCCTTCCAACAGGAAGGCCACCTTCAAATCCTTTATTGACACACAATTTATTTCATATACAGTCTTATCTTTAAGACACTCTTTACCTCCTTCATAAAATCTTTTCTAGCCCAGACTTCTCTTTTTCTCATCTCAGTTACATTTATAAGTCTAATTCTAATCCTAAATCCAAAGTTTTGTCTACTTCATATATGTTGAGTTTACTTCATGTATGTTTCATGTATGTTTGTGAGTAGATAATAAATTCTCTGAGGGCAGGAATTGTTCATTGGACTTATGGATCTCTTACTGGTAAAACTTCATTGTCGATTAATATATCATTCATTTAGTTTCCTGTATAGTTTAGATAGTAGTAATGAGGTGCAACATGCAGGTTTTGACTACCTAAAAACCAGAGAAGTAGTCTGATACTGACTATATGCTTCTGACCATAATCCTTCCCTAACCCCCTCAACTTTTTCACAAATGTGTGCTATTATTCACCTGGTAGGCAGGTTAAATTAAGAATAGTTAAACTCAACCTATAACCATTACCAAACCCTCCCTCCCCCACTTTGCATGCTCTGTAAACAGAGTGGTGTTGTCTTCCTGTCTCTTCATTTTCAAAGAGTATCACATAAGCTTCATTCCAATAGATTGGCTCACTTCTTCTCTCCCTCCATCCCCCCAAAGACTTGTTGGCCAAAGGGAGTAGTTGATTTCATAAATGTACCAATCAGTCCTATTAAAGAAGCTAATAGTGCTGCTAAATTACCCTGCTGCTAAATGAGTATCATAGGTTTGGTGCCTTTGAGATCCATTCTATAACTGAACCACCCCCATGTCTACCCATCTCAATCCAGGTATCCTCTAGACATATTAAAATCACTATGTCCAAAAAGGAACTCAATATTTTTTCCTTCAGCTCATCCCCCTTCTTGATTTCTGTTTTACTGTTGAAGAAACTACTTCCCTCCCAGTCATCCTGGCTGAAACCTAGATGTGTTCCTTGACTTCTCATTCACTCTGATCCAGCCCCTCTGTTGCTAGGTCCTTTCTCTAGTGATGCTGCCACCATCTTAGTGAAAACTTCATTCTCTTGGACTATTGCAAGAGCCTGCTAATTGATATCCGTACATTCTAATACATCTTCCATTCAGCTGCAATTGTCAAAATAATTTCCTAAATCTCAGATCTGATTATGTCAAATTCTACCTTCCCCCCCATATGTGCCATCAAATTGATTTAATTCTTTCAATTCCCTCTCACCTCCAAAGTTAAAGATAAAATCATTCAAAACCCTTTACATCCTGGTCTCCTCCTTCTACTTTTCCCAATTGATCCAGTGTCACTGGATCCTTGCTGTTCCTGGTACAAGAAACACCAGCTGTAGATGTTGATGTTCTTATTGTTATCCTTCATGCCTGAAATAACTCTATTACTTCATTTCTGCCTCCTGGTTTCTCTGTCTTCTTCATTTCCTAACTAAAATTCTATCTTCTACAAGAAATGTAGAATGCTAATACTTTCCTAATCTTCCATTGATTATCCTCTCTATATCTTGTGTGTTTATACGATGGCTTCCCCAGTGGACTATGGGCTTCTTTAGAATAGGGACTGTCTTTTGCTTTTCTTTTATCTCCAGCACTTAGCATAGTACCTGGAACATAGTAGACTTTTATAAATGCTTATTGATTAATTGATATGTATGTATAATGTTAGGGGAAAAGGGAGATTAAGTGAGTGATAAGTTTTATATATATATATATATATATATATATATATATATATATATATATATATATATATATAAAAAGAGAGAGAGAGAGAGAGAGAGAGAGAGAGTGTGTAATGCCATTTCATTTAAGTGACAGCTGTGGAAAGAAGTTGCCATTGCAGCAGACCTTGTTCATGGCAGGCTGTTAGAATCTTCTTTTTTGTTTTAGTAAATAAATTGATTTGTTTCTTTTAATTGAACTTGATAAAAATCTCCAGGCAGATATTTTCCTAGAGTAGAATTATTTCTTATAAAATTGAGTAGGAAAATAGTAAATAAACAAGGTAGCCAAGTAGAGATTTTTTCCTAAGATGAAAATATATTTAAGAATAGTTGTGCTCCAGCCATGTATTCATTAGGCATGCTGCATGCTTTCATGGTAAAGTAACTAACCTCTGAGGCACAATTTTATCATCTATCTTTTTCTGCTATGATTTTTGAACTTGAAGCATTTCTGTGTCATAGAAGGGACCACTGTGAGCAAAGGGGCTTCCAAGTTTCTGGAATTTTATTGAATGTTTAGTCATCAACACTGAAGACCAAAAGTAAATAAATTATCCTTTTTGGTGAATTTGAGTTACTGTGATCTACTTTCCAGTGCAGCAAAAGCAATTATTGCATCTGTATCCAGGCTACAGACATGATTTGTTTATTTCTTAGATTTTCCCACACTTGAGATTGTAAACAGCATCTTACAGCTATGGATGAGTGGAGCAAAGTTCAATTAGCCTTTCCAGAGGAAGTTTTTTATTAAAGAGCAATTTGTATATCACTCTTGCTACTAAAAAATAAGCATTATTATGATTATTCTCATCTAGTTGTTTATAGATAGATAGATAGATAGATAGATAGATAGATAGATAGATAGATAGATAGATAGATAGATGGATGAAGAATGAAAAAGTTTGGTTTGTACTGAATATGGAACTTAATCCCTCCATAGGGGGAGGTAAGTAATTTAGCTTCCTTTATATGGCCAGGAATTTAAATTTCCCCTTTCTTCCCAATAAGTCATTTAACTGGACGACTATTCTGTGAGTAAAGGTTGAGAATTGCATATTTTTAAAATCAGGAGGGAAAAAAAAGTCTTGTTAACTGTTTTTGGTGTCAAAATTTGCCCAAGACTGGACTGAATGGAGTTTGAATTATAGTTAGACCTGTCATTTTTCAGTTGCTGGGTATATAAGAAAAAAGGAAAATAAGAAATGTAAGCTTTGAGATTAGAGTCTTGGTGGTAGAGAAGCAATCTCTGTTCTAAACTTTTGAAGATTGCTATTTGGATCATTTGTTTTAAATGCATGGAACCAGCCACATCAGAAATTTAAACCAAAGTACCAACAGAACCAAAGTAAAAGTGTCTTCATCAGAAATGCACCTCGGCTTTTCTTTACAATGGTTCCACTTGCCTTCTGAGAAACTTTGTTAAAAAGAAGCTGGATGCCTCTGCACACCTGGATAATTCGATAATTTTCAGCAGCTGTGAAGTCTGTAAATTAAAAAAAAAATAATGAATTGGTCTGCCATGATCTTTTTCATGCAAATATTTTCTCTAGAAATGTTAAAGTAATACTTTAATCGTTTTGTTTTGTTTGGGATGAGGGAGTGATTTCACTGATAATAAGGAAAATCTACCTAAATTAATAGGTTATTATTCTTAGTTATAACTTAATTCATATTTCATATAACTCCTTTTCAAATAATAATTCATCCAGCCATTAATTTGGACCAAAATTTGAATCTTGAACAGAAATACAAGTTATTATTAGTCAACCTCCCTAAAATCTTTGTTTTTCACTACTAAATCAATTAATTAGCTACCACTGCATTGAAACTAGGTAAGATGTTGATAGAACAATCACCTTTTTAGTGATTTCCACTGTTTGACAAAATGAAAGTTGACCATCTAAGCTACTAGCTCCAAATCCAACAAGGGTTTGTTTATTTTCTGATTTGAGTAGAAAATCCAGGCCTATGAAAATTTCACTCTTTCCCCTTAAGGCCATTATGAAGTGAAAGGATTCACAAGTATTTAAGCCTTTCTTCAGGTTCTTTGCAATTTTGTACTCCACAGGAGAGTAGCTAAGAAAGCTACTTAAATTAACTTTACCTCTAACAATAAGAGATGGCTAGTTTTCTATTGGATAAAATGCTAGGGAAGATTGTAGGGAATGAGAACCAGGAATAGAGTCAAATAGTAATAGTTGGGCTTACTACTTTTCTAATAGCATGAATTCAAAGATTTGAGAGTCAGTGTGCAAAATATTACAGGTATCAGGATGCATGTGATAGGAATGTTTATTGAAACAATTTCATCTTGAACTTAATGTAAATAGATCATTGAACCAATTGGTTGTTAAGGTTAAAATTTGTATCTCTAATGTGTTAGAGACTTGAAAAATAGAGTTAATTTCTTTTTGGAAAATTCTTTCAAAATAAGACAAACAAGAAAAGCCTGCTTTCTATACCCATCCCTGACTTATCTCTCAGTTATTCTTCTGATTTACCTTTCTCTTAATGGAGTAAGCAAAGAGGTCTTGGTTGAAGTTTGTTAAAACATAATTCAGATGCTGTTTCTAGTGAAATTTTCCATATTTCTAGTTTCTGGGCATTAGGAATTCTCCACATGAAGTCTTTCACCCCACTGCTGCTCACATTTCACCCTTTTCCTCCTGATGAGGCGCCTCACTTGCAGTGCCTTTCCAAATTATTTTTCACATACATGCTCTAAAGCCTTACCCTTTTGTGTTCACATTTTCTTTGTAGGGGGATTAATTTTTAACAGAATGTGAAAGAACACAAGCGTAGGAAGCAGCTCTCCAAGCAGGCCTTAATATCTCAATAGCACCCCAGAGATGCAATAGGCAGCAAGGCCTCCTAGTTACAAAGAAAAGCACTGAAGAAGGCCCCTTTTGAGCAGTGATGGACACCTCATAAAAGGGAACTTGAAGTCTTTTAAAACATCAGTCATTAATACAGCTTTTTGTTTTCTTGTCATGCTTGATAGGAAATTATAATAACTCCCCTATTTACATTTGTGCTGAATTATTGCATTTTGGAGAGGGTAATAAAGAAGAAACCACATTGAGACCTTTCATTTCCTTTTTACCTTGTAATTTGTACCTGACAAAATAGTGAATAAGTCTAGTTTTCTCATGTTTTCATTAAAGGAAAAACTTAAAAGTAGATACTTGAGGACTTCAAGAAAAAAGTCACTTTAGAAATCTCCAGTATTGTCACTCCTTCAACTCTACCCTACATCTTTCCATGACTATGTGACCTTGGCTAGATCTTCTCTTCAATGGATGTAGCTTTCACTTCAATAGGAAGCTGAATGTGTGTGGAAAACAATGCAGAGGAGGGGGAGAAAAAACCATAAGCAAACAAATCTTTTTGTATATTTTGTTTGATAATGTCCCATGAAAAGTGGAAAGATTTTAACCTTAAAGAAATAGCTGATTTTTTTTCTCCAGCTAAGAAACTACTTGAGGTCCCTTGATGAGAGGATGTACAATTAAATATTTTTTAAAATATTCGACAATTTCAGTAACTGCATGCATTTTTATCCTCCTTTTAGCTTATTTGGGGGCCTGAAAAGCATCCAAGTAAAGTATTAGTGTTTTCCCCTCTTCACTTCCCTTGAGAAGCCTAAGGTACTTTCTTGACATATCAATATGAAACCTATCTGTCAAACAGGGACATTGATTTTTGTGCAGACACCATCCTTATGTCACAGAAGGTGAATTATGTGCATCCTTTTAACAACTTCTTAAATTTCTCCTTATTAAATTCCTCTTGTTTTGTGGAAAGACTAAGTAGTTAACTGCCCTGTGCTAGCTTCTGGTTTCTGCAGGCAGATTCATCAGTAGGCTAATGCAATAATCTGGTGTGAAATGATGAGGGGCCTACACTAGAATCAGAAGAGAAAAGGAAGGCATATTCAAGAGATGTTGGAAAGGTGAAATTGGTGAACCCTGGAAGTAGTTTGGATATAGGGGTGAAAGTGAGGAATCCAGTGAGAATCCCAGGTTTTGACCCTGAAGGACTGAGAGGCTGCTGTTGGATTCTACAGTAACAAGGAAGGGGAAAGAGGGAGGGAGGGGGAAGGGAGGATTTATTTAGGAGGAAAAATAATTAGTTCTGTTTTGGACATTTTTATCTCAGTTCCTCATCTGTCAAATGAGCTAAAGAAGGAAAAGACAAACCACTCCAGTATTTTTGCCAAGATGACTGAACAACTGCTATCAGAGCAGAAGCCAGGATGCATTGTTGTCGTTCAATCCTATCCAACTCTGAGTGACCCTATTCTGATTTTCTTGGCCAGGACACTGGAGTGGTGTGCCATTTCCTTCTCCAGTGGATTAAAACAGCTTAAATGATTTTCCTGAGTAAGACAGCTAGTGATTATCTGAGGCCGATGCTTCATTCAGCTGCCTAGATACATGGCATATATCAGGTGCTTAATAAATATTTATAGAATGTGGAGTGATTCCACAAGTCATACACATAGGGGGGAAAACGCATTAACTTATATTCAAACTTTGTATGAATGAAGAAGGAACCAAATGACTTACACCAATTGGAATTGATGTGGAAGGACTTTACTGCTAGGATAATCTCAAAGTAATTAAGGGTATGAGGTATGTTTGATAGAGTTGGGGTGGCAGGAAAATACATTAAGTAATATCCCAGGTGGAGTCTAAGGCCACTAAGAGACAGTAATTGAATATGTTTATAGTTAGGAAGGAAGGATTATACATTTGGGTGTAGAAAGCCTAAAGCATGACAAGATCAAGAGTTTTAGTTTGACTAAAGTGGGGAGAGGGAAATGATAGATGTCTTTTAAATGCTACTTTCCTTTCCACTTTAATGTTCTTCCTTTCCCTTTGCATGAAGTTTTCAGGTCCCATTCTCCTTTTCCAAAATGTATGAAAATTGTTGCCCGTCTAGCAAATAAAATAACACTACACAAAATGTAATCTATCAATCGAATAAGATTGCGCACTTCACATACATGACACTTTGTTGCCTTAAAATCCAATAAAACTTCAGAAATAATAATAATTGTAAAATTTTTGCCTTTTAAAACCTTAATACTTTCAGTCAGAAAATTAGTATCCAAAATTGCCTAATGTGAAAATGAAGTTAAAGTGATAAATTGTGATTTAAATGGCAAAGATGTCACAAGTCAAAACTAATCAATAATTAACAAATTTAAACTAAGGGGTTATCTGTTGCTTTCATGTGTTAGTAAAACTCAAAACTTAGATTATTTCTTTCATTCCATAGGAACCCCCAGGAATTCTCTCCTGGACAGAATCTTCAGTAATTACTTCTAGGATATCTAGAAAAGTAGCTAAAGTAGTTTTATAAAACAGTTTATAAAACAGGTTTATAAGATAATATTGATGAGCTGAAATATGGTGTAATTTAGGAGTCCTCTCCCATCTTGTAGCAGAGAGAATATTTGGCAGACCTTTTGTCATAAGCTGCCAACCTCTGTTGTGTAGTATATAATTTGTCATTAAAAGTTTGGTACCTTGTTCCTAAAACATAATATAGTATATGTCATAAACATTTTGAAAGACTTGTTACTGCGTCCTACATAAAAGAACATGATCTTGAGAACTAAGCGTCAATTTTTTATGAAATATCATATTTTTGCTTTTCTTTAAAATAAGTTCTCCAAGTCTAATTTGTTCAAGAGATAACTCAGGAATTGAAAGCTTTGAAATGAGTTTAAGTTCCTGAAAAGACATTTTAATGATTAATAAAGCTTCTTTCTTATATCACCTTTTCTTCTGAAATAAAGTAGTCATTAATTGCATAGCAAAAGAAATGTAATTATAAATTTTACCTCATTTTGCAGAAATGAGTTATTTAAATTATTTGCTTAGAGGAATTGCTAAGCTGTAGTTGCAGAAAATCTAGATTATTTTAATTTGAAGCTTAGTCAGTATTCACAATGTTGGGGAACTCATTTCAGAAATGGTTCTGATTTGTTCCACAATGTACCATTCTCTAGCACAGTTTAGGATGTCTTACATAGCAGAATCTTTATAAATAATAATAATAAATGTTATTGATATCTTTGGGGAGTTTTTTTGTTACCTACATTTTCCATTATATCTCTTCCCTCTTGCCCCATAAAATGAACCAAAAAACTCCATCAAAACTAATTAACATAGAAAAAATATTGATTTTATATATAGTGTTCCATATCCATTGTCTTTCATCACTTCAAAGAAGAAAAGCAAGTACCTTTTTCCAGTCATCTCCTACTGCAGGGCATGGTATAGTAGGGATTTAATAAATGCTTGTTGATTTATTTTATTTGATTTTATGCCTTTAAGCAGCTGTGGGAATTAGCAAAGGTTAAAGTTCCATGGCACTCAGGACAATCGTTTTGGGGCCTAGTAACAGATAATAGGTACTAAAAGAGATATAATATGCCCACTCTCCTTCCTGTGACCTCTTTGGTAAAGTTTTTATGAGAACTTGAGTTAATATGAGAATTCATAGTGTAAATTGCTCTGGGTAGATAGCCTTGAGCCATCAAGACAATTAAATTATATTTAAAGTAGCAAGACTATGTGTGTAATGCATTTTAGAAATACTGCTATCCAAAACAATTAAAATAAAAAATATTTTAAAAGGCCAAAACTCCTGCTATTCAAAAATCTCCATTATTCAATTCTTTTCCCTAAAGATCCTGGATAAACCTAGGTTTTGCTATAATTGGAATTCCACTGTGATATTTTACTATGTTAAGGGAGGAAAAAAAAAGATGAACTTAGGAGAACTTATGAAGAAAATATGAGCCATTTTTAGAACAGTGAGCCTGATCACCCAACCTACCTACTTCCTTTCTTCCTTTCCTCTCCTTCCTTTTTCTTCCCTCAGTTTCTTTAAAGGACAGACTTCAGTATTTATTACTGTGCATAGGTGGTAATCTAGTGAAATAAGAATATCTAGATTTTATAAATGGAATATGAATTCAACAGCTGTTTTTTTTTATTAAAGCTTTTTATTTTCAAAGCATGTGGATGAATAATTTTCAACATTATACCCTTGCAAAACGTTCTAAAAATGTTTCCCTCCCTTTCCCTTATCCACTCCCTTAGATGGTAAGTAATCCCATATATGTTAAACATGTGCAATTCTTCTATACATGTTTCCATAATTATCATGCTGCACAAGAAAAATCAGATCAAAAAGGAAAAATTGAGAGAAAATACAATGCAAGAAGACAACAACAGAAAGAGTGAAAATACTATGTTGGGATCCACACTCAGTTCCCACAGTCCTCTCTCTGGGTGCAGATGACTCTCTCCATCACAAGTCTGTTGGAATTGCCTTGAAACACTTCATTGTTGAAGAGATCCATGTCCGTCAGAATTGATCATCGTTATAATATTGCTGTTGCCATGTATAATGATCTCCTGGTTCTGCTCATTTTACTTAAGCATCATTTCCTATAATTCTCTCTAGGCCTCTCTGAAATCATCCTGCTGATCATTTCTTACAGAACAATAATATTCCATGACATTCATGTAGCCTAACTGATTTAGCCATTCTCCAACTGATGGGCATCCACTCAGTTTCCAGTTTCTTGCCACTACAAAAAGGGCTGCCACAAACATTTTTGCACATGTGGGTCCCTTTCCCTTCTTCATGATCTCTTTGTGATACAGGCCCAGTAGAGATTTAAGAGTATGCAATTTGATAGCCCTCTGGACATAGTTTCAAATCAGCAGCTATATTTTTACCAGTCATAAAGCACTATTCATGGAAACTACAAAACATGGATGAAGAGCCTAGATCCATGCCATCTATTGTCTTGTCTCCCTCATTCAAATGTTTCTTGAGAGCAAGGACCATCTTATTTATGTATTTGTATCCCCAGGACTCCCAAGAGAATAGGACAAAAAGTCAGGAGGGGTAGAGAATCTTTGATAAATCTCCCTCAGTTTCTAGTGAAGTTCTAAAATTGCTTTCACTGGCATTTGGCTTGCACCACTCTTTTTCACTTAGCTCTTTTTTTACTCAGTGCTAATACAGAGTCTGGCACATAGCTCAGTCACTTTTGTGCTACTCAGTGTTCACAAACTTCATTCTTGACTGTGGTGCAAGATTTTTACCATTGATCATGAGGGAGACTGAAGAGATGATATTCCTAACAGTAATTGGTAGCATTTTTATATTGAAAGGATGAGACCCTTCCCAAAAATTGTTTCTTTAAAACATGTTCTGCAAGGATTATTATATTGTCAGCTTATTCTGTGAAGTTGTGAAATGTACATACAGCTTTCAGTTTTAGCTTGTGTGACTCTTATCTCCCAGGTGTTATAACCTGGCATGCTGATGTCGCCTAGTGTTACCTAAGAAGCAGTGAGATTCACATACTATCAGCTATCAAGAAACATCAGATACACTTAGAGATTAAAGAAACACAGAGCCTTTTCTTGGCATTTAGAGGTATAAATAGATCTCAAGTGCACTCTATCTAATGTGAAGTAGAAAGGTATACCTTGGTTCTTCATGTTCTTATAGTTTTGTTTCCAGATATTCAAAACACAATTTAGCAAATTTGATACTTTTAGGCTTAAGACACTTTAACAGGTAATCTTCAAAACCTATTATAATTTTGGCAAACTTTTCATAGGTTTGTTCTTAGCATCAACATCTTTGATATATTCTAAGATAGTGATGTTATTCTTTTATTTTTTTTAATTTAATTTTTATTTTATTTTATAATTATAACTTTTTTTTTGACAGTACATATGCATGGGTAATTTTTTATAACATTATCTCTTGCACTTACTTCTGTTCAGATTTTTTCCCTTCCTCCCCCAACCCCCTCGCAGGCAGTCTTATACATGTTAAATATATTATAATATATTTTAGATACAATATATGTGTGTAGAACCAAATTTCTTGTTGCACAGGAAGAATTGGATTCAGAAGGTAAAAATAACAGTTTACACTCATTTCCCAGTGTTCCTTTTCTGAATGTAGCTGATTCTGTCCATCATTAATCAATTGGAATTGGATTAGCTCTTCTCTATATTGAAGATAATCCACTTCCATCAGAATACATCCTCATACAGTATCATTGTTGAAGTGTATAATGATCTTCTGGTTCTGCTCGTTTCACTTAGCATCAGTTGATGTAAGTCTTTCCAAGCCTCTCTGTATTTCTCCTGTTGGTCATTTCTTACAGAACAATAATATTCCATAACATTCATATACCACAATTGACCCAACCATTCTCCAATTGATGGACATCCATTCATCTTCCAGCTTCTAGCCACTATGAAAAGGGCTGCCACAAACATTTTGGCACATACAGGTCCCTTTCCCTTCTTTAGTAGTTCTTTGGGATATAAGCCCAGTAGTAGTATGGCTGGGTCAAAGGGTATGCACATTTTGATAACTTTTGGGGCATAATTCCAGATTGCTCTCCAGAATGGTTGGATTCTTTCACAACTCCACCAACAATGCATCAGTGTCCCAGTTTTCCCACAGCCCCTCCAACATTCATCATTATTTGTTCCTGTCATCTTAGCCAATCTGACAGGTGTTTAATGATATCTCAGAGTTGTCTTAATTTGCATTTCTCTGATCAATAGTGATTTGGAACACTTTCATATGAGTGGAAATAGTTTTAATTTCATCATCTGAAAATTGTCTGTTCCTATCCTTTGACCATTTATCAATTGGAGAATGGCTTGATTTCTTATAAATTAAAGTCAATTCTCTGTATATTTTGGAGATGAGGCCTTTATCAGAACCTTTAACTGTAAAAATGTTTTCCCAATTTGTTACTTCCCTTCTAATCTTGTTTGCATTAGTTTTGTTTGTGCAGAAACTTTTTAATTTGGTGTAATCAAAATTTTCTATTTTGTGATCAATAATGGTCTCTAGTTCTCCCTTGGACACAAACTCCTTCCTCCTCCACAAGTCTGAGAGGTAAACCATCCCCTGTTCCTCCAATTTATTTATGATTTCATTCTTTATGCCTAAATCTTGGACCCATTTTGATCTAATCTTAGTATGTGGTGTTAAATGTGGGTCCATGCCTAGTTTCTGCCATACTAATTTCCAGTTTTCCCAGCAGTTTTTTTCAAATAATGAATTCTTATCCCAAAATTTGGGATCTTTGGGTTTGTCAAACACTAGATTGCTATTTTTATTCACTATCTTGCCCTGTGAACCTAACCTATGCCACTGATCAACTAGTCTATTTCTTAGCCAATACCAAATGGTTTTGGTGACTGTTGCTTTATAATACAGTTCTAGATCAGGTACAGTTAGACCACCTTCACTTAATTTTTTTTCATTACTTCCCTTGAAATTCTCGAACTTTTGTTGTTCCATATGAATTCTGTTGTTATTTTTTCTAGGTTATTTAAATAGTTTCTTGGAAGTCTGATTGGTATAGCATTAAATAAATATATTTGCTCGGCCTATCCAAGAGCACTGAATGTCTTTCCAATTATTTAAATCTGACTTTATTTTTGTGGCAAGTGTTTTGTAATTTTGCTCATATAATTCCTGACTCTCCTTTGGTAGATATATTCCCAAATATTTTATACTATCGACCGTTATTTTGAATGGAATTTCTCTTTGTATCTCTTGCTGTTGGATTGTGTTGGTAATGTATAAAAATGCTGAGGATTTATATGGATTTATTTTGTATCCTGCGACTTTGCTAAAATTCTGAATTATTTCTAATAGCTTTTTAGCAGAGTCTTTGGGGTTCTCTAAGTATACCATCATGTCATCTGCAAAAAGTGATAATTTTATTTCCTCATTTCCTACTCTAATTCCTTGAATCTCTTTCTCAGCTCTTATTGCTGAGGCTAGAGTTTCTAGTACTATATTGAAAAGTAATGGTGATAGTGGGCAACCTTGTTTCACTCCTGATCTTACAGGGAAAGGTTCTAGTTTATCACCATTACATATGATGTTTACTGAAGGTTTTAAATATATGCTCCTTATTATTTTAAGGAATAGTCCATTTATTCCTATACTCTCAAGAGTTTTTAGTAGGAATGGATGTTGGATTTTATCAAATGCTTTTTCTGCATCTATTGAGATGATCATATGGTTTTTATTAATTTGATTATTAATATGGTCAATTATACTAATAGTTTTCCTAATATTAAACCAGCCCTGCATTCCTGGTATAAATCCCACTTGGTCATAGTGTATTATCCTGGGAATGATTTTCTGAAGTCTATTTGCTAATATCTTATTTAAGATTTTAGCATCAGTATTCATTAAGGAAATTGGTCTATAGTTTTCTTTCTCAGTTTTCGATCTACCTGGTTTAGGTATCAGTACCATGTCTGTGTCATAGAAGGAATTTGGTAGGACTCCTTCAATCCCTATTTTTTTCAAACAGTTTACATAGCATTGGAGTTAGTTGTTCTTTAAATGTTTGGTAGAATTCACATGTAAATCCATCTGGTCCTGGGGACTTTTTCTGAGATGGGACTATTTAGACTACTTATTTCTTCCTCTGTTAATCTGGGCAAGCTATATTTTTGAAGGTATTCTTCCATTTCATTTAAGTTATCGAATTTATCGGCATAAAGTTGAGCAAAGTAGCTCCTAACTATTGTTCTAATTTCCTCTTCATTAGTGGTGAGTTCACCCTTTTCATTTTCAAGACTAACAATTTGCTTTTTCTCTTATCTTTTTTTAGTCAGGTTTACTAAGGGTTTGTCTATTTTGTTGGTTTTTTCATAGAACCAACTCTTAGTTTTATTAATTAATTCAATAGTGTTTTTACTTTCAATTTTATTAATCTCACCTTTTATTTTTTGAATTTCAAGTTTTGTGTTTGTCTGGGGGTTTTTAATTTGTTCCTTTTCTAGCAATTTGAGTTGTAAGCCCAATTCATTGGCCCTCTCTTTCTCTATTTT
Source organism: Sminthopsis crassicaudata (assembly GCF_048593235.1). NCBI lineage: Eukaryota > Metazoa > Chordata > Mammalia > Dasyuromorphia > Dasyuridae > Sminthopsis > Sminthopsis crassicaudata. The sequence continues at coordinate 486,116,574 of NC_133617.1, read as the reverse complement.
ATGCAAGTAGGCCTGTAGAGATATAAAACTTCCCCTTATTACTGCTTTGGCTGTATCCCACACATTTTGGTATGATGTCTCATTATTGTCATTCTCTTGTGTGAAGTTATTAATTATGTCTATGATTTGCTATTTTACCCAATCATTCTTGTCTGCATACCAAGTTCCTTAGCCTTTCGGAATATCATGTTCCAGGCCCTTCGTTCTTTTAATGTGGACGCTGCTACATCCTGGGTTATCCTTATTGTGGATTCTCCATATCTGAATTGCTTTTTTCTAGCAGCTTCCAATATCTTTTCCTTTGTCTGATGGTTCTTGAACTTGGCCACTATATTGGGGGTGGCCGGGTTCTGAGAGACGCTGGCTTTCTGGGGTTTTAATCTTCACCTCCGGTGTTTACACCCTCTCTGCTGCTCCTAGCTTGCTGCCAAGACAGAGTATCCACACTGGGAAAAAGTCTTTTCGCAGAAACGGCAGAGATCGTACCCCTCCCCCTCCGGTCAGAGCTGTGTGAGCTGCCTGTCTCGCTCTGGCTTGCCTGCCCTCAGTCTGTGCCCAGTCTGATTGACCCTCCCCCGAGCAAACACAGACCTTTTCTGGCGACTTTCAAGGATGTCTTCTCTTGGTGATTATTTGTGGATTTCTTTCTGGGTCAAGCATTAAGTCTGAGGCTTGTCATGAAGTAAGTTCTGAGAGAAAATGAGGAGCTCAAGCAGCTGTCTGCCTCCACACCGCCATCTTGGCCGGAAGTCCGATGTTATTCTTTTAAACTATTTATACTGCCTTGAAGTGTCAATTTTTATGTGGTCAGCTCTCCATTTGAATATAATTTAATTCAGTGAGAGTTAAGTGCATGTCTTAATTATTTTTTGTATTTCCCCTGTGACCTAGCACTATGATTTGTCATGTAGTATGTGTTTAACAAATGGTAAACAGTGAGGCTCTTACTCGGAATAATACAAATGGTCTGTAGGTAGCTAATGTAATGAAAACAGATTATAATTTAGTTTAAATAGAAAATCAGCTCAACAAATCTTTATTGAGCATCCACTAACATTTATGGTCTGTCATTCTTATATTTTTGTGTAGTAGTCAGTCATTTATTAATTTCAGTACCTTCCAAATCCAAGCCCAATAATCTTTTAGTTTAGAAATTTCTGGTTATGCGAATCCATGTAAGAAAACTTTGCTGAAAGTCCATCACTTTGAAAACTAGTTTAGAAGCATAATAGTACTTATTGAAAATACTATTGAAATAGCCATACTTGGCAAATATTGTCTTTCCTTAGTTGGGATATTACATTTTGTCTTCAGAGTCACTTAGCAAAACATACAAGTGCCTTTTCAGCACTAGGGGGCAGTATTAGCTGAGAAACAAAATTTGAAGCATTTCCTTTCTCTTTCAGAGTGAACTTCAAGTTAGGGTTTATTTCTAGTCTGCAGTAATAGAACTTGCAGATGTCTTCACATATGCCTTGAAACTTCTCTTTTATTGTTCAGTGACCACAATGAATTCATATGTGGTCAGCGAAAAATATTTTAAAGATTTGACACTTGCCCCAGAAAGTAAAATCCTTATAATTAAAGTTGATAGAATTTTTTGTTAGACTTTTTTTTAATAAGGAACAAAACAGGGAAATAATATGGGGAATGGAGGCATTATCATTTTGCTTTATCAATAAAATAAGTATCAAAATCTTTTGGGGCAGAAGAGACAGAAATAGAGAAGTAAATAGGAATACTATATGGGAAGCCTTTCCTGTAGTGTTAATTTTTGAAACTTCTCTCATCTGACTCTGAAAATAATGGTTCTTGTATGTTTCTTTTGGCCATAAGCATCTCTTTTTACAGCTGTTACATTTCTTATCATTCCTTCCATGACTCTGAGTAGAAATATGGTATTTAGAAATAGTAAGGGAGAATTTTTTTCTTTAAAAATGGGGGGGGCAGCTAGGTGGTACAGTGGATAGAGCACTAGCCATGAACTTGAGCACCAGGAGGACTTGAGTTCAAATGTGGCCTACTTCCTAGCTATGTGACCCTGGGCAAGTCACTTAACCCCAGTTGCCTCAGACCAAAAAAAAAAAAAAATTAGGGGAGGGATAGGACTGAAGAGAAAAGTGAGATTGTACAGTTTCTTTTTGTGGCTTTAGATAGATCTAAAGTTACTTTGTTGAAGACCCTTAGACTGTGTTGTTTACAACTTAGTTTGTTCAAAGAATTCCTTGTTTGTATGCTTCTCTCCCTGCTTTCCTTCTTTTTTTCTATCTCTCTCTTCCCACCCCAATTTTTGAGTTAGAACTAAAACATAAAGTGAGCACTTTCTTCATGGGCCTTTTTGTCTTTGTCCTTTCCTTCAAGTACCACATATAATTCTGCATTTTATTCTCATTATCTTTTAAAGATCTCTTTCCTCTTTACTTCCAGCCTATCTTTAAATTCTCATGTAGTCTATTCCTTTCACTAAGTTCCCCTACCTTACTTGACTTCTTCCCCATGGATCCTATCAGATCTTGCTGTATAAGCAACAATTTCCCCTTTACCTCTTGATCCTGGGTCTTTCTTCAGAAAATAACAAGTACTATCATCTATCTATCTATTTTTCTTTGGTAGTAACTTCAATAAGAAATATACAATATTAAAACTGGAGAAGAGTCCTTAGAGTTTATCAGATTTAATTCCCTCCTTTTGCAAATGGGAAAATTGAGACTTTAAAGTCTCATTTCCAAAATATATAGAGAATTGATCCTAATTTATAAGAAAACAAACCATTCTCCAATTGATAAATGGTCAAAGGATATGAACAGACAATTCTCAGATAACGAAATTGAAACTATATCCACTCATATGAAAGAGTGTTCCAAATCACTACTGATCAGAGAAATGCAAATTAAGACAACTCTGAGATATCATTACACACCTGTCAGATTGGCTAAGATGACAGGAACAAGTAATGATGAATGTTGGAGGGGATGTGGGAAAACTGGGACACTGATACATTGTTGGTGGAATTGTGAAAGAATCCAGCCATTCTGGAGAGCAATTTGGAACTATGCCCAAAAAGTTATCAAACTGTGCATACCCTTTGATCCAGCAGTGCTACTGGAAATACTAAAGAGGGGAAAGGGACCTGTGTGTGCCAAAATGTTTGTAGCTGCTCTTTTCATAGTGGCTAGAAACTGGAAGATGAATGGATGTCCATCAATTGGAGAATGGTTGGGCAAATTATGGTATATGAATGTTATGGAATATTATTGCTCTGTAAGAAATGACCATCAGGATGAATTCAGAAAGGCTTGGAGAGACTTGCATGAACTGATGCTGAGTGAAATGAGCAGAACCAGAAGATCACTATACACTTCAACAACAATACTTTGTATGAAGATGTATTTTGATGGAAGTGGATAGCTTCAACATAAAGAAGATCCAACTCACTTCCAGCTGATCAATGATGGACAGAAATAACTGCACCCAGAGAAGGGACACTGGGAATTGAATGTGAAATATTAGCACTACTGTCTATCTACCCAGGTTACTTATACCTTCGGAATCCAATACTTAACATGCAACAAGAAAATTGGATTTACACACATATATTGTATCTAGGTTATACTGTAACAGGCAATGCCATACATTTTACATGTGTTATCTAGGGGAGGGAGTAGAGGGAGGGAGGGGGAAATTTGGAAAAATGAATACAAGGGATAATGTTATAAAAAAAATTACTCATGCATGCATACTGTTAAAAAATTTTATAATTATAAAATTAATTTTAAAAAAAAAGAAAAAGAAAATTGAGACTTTAAGATGGAAAGTATTTTAACCAAAATGATGAAGTTAGTGCCAGTTATCTCTAAAACCTAGGCCTTCCATGAAGGAAAATTTTTCACTTTCTCTTCTGCTTACTCTGTTCATAGTTTCACCTGAGTTCACCTCCACACTCAATATTATCTCTATGACCTGGAACAATTTTAATTATTATTTTGATGGAAAACTTTTAATATTTCATTATTTTGAAAGTCTCTAAGATAATTAGCAGGAATTATTTCTTTATTTCTGGTAGCTAAAGGAATAGATGTATATACCTATATTCTCTTTGTATATATACAGTGAAAATGTACTTTCTCCTTTCATTCTACAGGAAATGCTACTCATATACTTAGAATCTCCTGTGTTTAAAAGGTTCTTTATTATCTTCACATATTATAAAGATCCCTAAGCTTAGAGTTCGAGCTTCATTTCCATTCCTACTACTGAGCACAACTTACTTAACCTCTCTGTGTCCATTTCTTTGCTCGATAAAATGGGAATTTAATAATGCATATACTATCTAATGCTATTGTGAAGGAAGGGCTTTGAAACCAGTTAAATTTTATATAATTATAAGGCATTCATAGTGAATCCCCTATCTTCTCTTTTCCATGCCTCAGAACCTCCATCTTCTCTTTATCCAGTCTCTGGATCTGAGCCTTCTTTTTTGTGACTTTCATATCTTTTTCTCTCTTCTAGGAGTTTTTCTCTTTGATCACTCTTGCACACTCTCATTTTCAGTCTCTTTCTATCTATTGATCCTTTTCATATTACCTACAAACATATGCAGGTATCTGCATTGTTTATAGCAGAGGAAAAAAAGCTTATTTGATTTTTATCATGTCTTTAAACTGCCTTTTAGTATCTCCTTTTAACTAACAAACTTCTAGAATAGTGCTTTTTTGTTTTTTGGTTTTTGGTTTTTTTTTTTACTAAAAAGAAAATTTTTAATATTCAATTTAAAAATTTTGAGTTCCAGATTCTCTTCATTCCTACCAATCCCCCCTTCTTGAAATGGTAAGCAATCTGATGTATGTTATACATATACAATATTGCAAAGCACATTTTCATATTGGTCATATGGTAAAGGAAAACATAAACCAAAAAAAAGTAAAGTTTGTGGGTTTGGATTTTTTTTTTTTTTTTTTTAAGTAGAATCTGATTCTGTAAGTTCTTTTTCTGATGGTAGTTAACATTTTTCATCATAAGATCTTCAAAATTGTCTTAGGTCACTATATTACTGAGATTGGCTAAGTCATTCACAGTTGTTCATTGTATGATTATTCTTACTATATATAGTGTTCTGGTTCTACTCACTTCTTTGTATCCGTTCATATAAGTATTACTAGATTCTTCTGAAAGCGTCCTGCTTATTATTTCTTAAAGTACAATATTCCAATACAATTATATGTCACAACTTGTTCAACTCTTTTCCATTTGACAGGCATCCCCTTAATTTCCAATTCTTTGCCTCAACTGAAAAAGTTGATAAAAAATTTTTTTGTATATATAGATTCTTTTCTCTTTTATGGAATATGGTCCTAGTATTGGTGTTGCTGGATCAAAGAGTATGCACAGTTTTATAGTTCTTTGAGCATAGTTCTGTGATGCATCAGTGTCCCAATTTTTCTACATCCCCTCCAAAATTTTTAATTTTCTTTTTGTAGAACAGGAGTCCTCTGTTAATATTATAATTTCCTGGATCCCTTGGGCAATCTGGACCTTCTCACAATGGAGATTCCCCAACCTCCAACTTTTATCATCTGTATTCTAGATATCTCTATCTGAATATCCTATTGGTACCTCAAATTCAACATGCCCAAAATGGAACTTTTTATCTTTCCCCTTAAATCCTTCTCTCTGCTAAGTTTCCCTGTTTCTGTCAAGGGTGCTGTTATTCATATTGGAGGTATGTTATCCCAATGTCATTCTTGACTCTTCTCTCCTATTACCCCTCTCATTCAGTTACCTGCCAAATATCATTTGTATCCTCATAACATCCTTCTTCTCTATTCCCTTCTGTTTCTTTACACCTATTGTTATTCAGAGCCTCATGACTTCTAGCCTGTAGTGTATGATAACCTCCTTAATTGCTTCTCTGCATTCAATTGCTTATCCCCCTCAAATCATTCTTTTAAAATATATGTATTAAAAAAAAAAACTATAAGCATGACTTACTATATACTAAGGGGAGGGGGTTTAGAACTGAGTTTGTTTTTTATTCCAATCCATCCTCACATAGATGCTTTCATCTTCCCAAGTCATAGATCCAATCATGTCATTCCCTAACTCATACTTTAACTGATTTCCTATGGTTCCTAAGGCAGAATACAAATAACCTAGTATTCAAGATCTTTCTCAGTCTGATTCCATCCTCCCCTTCTAGTCTTATTTCACATGATTCCTTTGCACAGCCTCTGTGTTCCAGCAAAAGTAGAATTATTCCTTCAAACTCAGCAGTGCATCTCTTACCTTCATGAAATGTTACACGTTATCCCTCACAACTAAGATGTACTACTTCATCTCTGCCCCCTCTGAATCCTTGTCTTCTTTCAAGGCATGGCTCAGATGCCATCTCCCTCAGAGCTTTCTTGGATTTCCATAGCTCACTCCCATTCTTGGTTTATTATTAGTGCCTTTTCCCTTTATAAATTGTCTTTTATTTATGTGTGCATGCTGTATAACTCTTGGAGAATGCAAGTTCCTTAAGAGCATAGACTTTCATTTTTATCTTTGTGTCCACAACAGGTAACAATATATAGCATTCATTTAAATGTTTGTTAAAGGAATCTTATGAGATGAATAATTACTAAGGTAATTATTCCTTGTCCCTTCCTTTTTTCTTCTGAAAACAGTATTATAATGATTTATTCTAATCTATTTCAGTAGCAAGTTCTTTTATACACCAAAACTTCTGTGTGTAAACTTCATACAACCTTCTTCTGGAAGTTGCAAGTTTGCAGTATGACTTAGGGTTGTTCTCCTTAACTTCACATACTTGAATTTTCCATTTGAAGAAAAATTTGTTATCCAAAGTAATCCTGGCATGCAGTTAAAGAAGAAATTTTGTATAAAAAATTGAATCATACAGTTAGAAGCTGAAGGGTGATTATATATATGTATATATGTATCATTATTCTGAAATTAACATTTATGCTAGGTATAAAACCATTCAACCCATTGAGTAACTATAAGTCTCTTTTTAAGATTTCTATTTTATTAATGTATATGTATAAATTAATTTAAAAGACTAGTACTGGTTGCAGTTCACCTGAAATTGTAACTTATTATGGACCTGTCAGAGTTATTCTTTGGGGAAAGGAAATATAATACCATAGTTTTGACAGAAGATGAGTCCTGCTGTTTTTTTGTAGTCACTGGAGTGCTACATTTCAGCCGGTATAAACATCCAAGGTAACTCATCTCTTTTAAGCAAATACTGTGAGTATATAATCATTCAAGTCTATATGCAGAGACAGGGAATATCTTTAGAAATTATTTACTTGATTATGGCTTGAGGTTAACACATTGTCTTTGTTTTCTTAAATCAGCATTGCCATATTTTGAATGTTCTAGATTGGATGGTTTATTTCTTTAGGGTTTTGATTGGAATTATTTTTTTTAACTATATTTGTTTATATTTTGATGATTGTATTTCCATATAATTGTTTTCCTTTGTATCTTTGTTTTATTTTATGTATTTGAAAACAGGACTTTACCAAAGTGCTAAAGGTGTCCATGACATAGAAAATTTAAAACCCCTGATAAAACTGTTAACAAAAGGAAGTTTACTTTACCCTGCCATGAATGGACATAACACTGATTCATTTGAGTTCAGCTTCTCTGCTTCTGCTTTGGCCATTCTGGTGCTCTTATGTCATGCCTAAGGGAGAAACTCATAGAGTTTCAAAAAACTATGTCCGGGGTTCAATACAAAATTTAAGAATTTAAATAAATCTCCTAATATCTTTTGAGAACAAAATATCATTGGCTAATCAGAGAATGAGCAGATCATAGAATTTTTTTTCTTTTTTTTTTTTTTTTTTCTTTTTTAAAAAAATTTGAGTTACAAACTTTCTTTTTTCCCCTCCCTAAAAAGGTAAGAATTCTAAATGGGTTATGTGCAGCCATGTAAAACATTTCCATATTAGTTATATTATGAAAGAAGTAGTAGATCAAAAGAATAAAAGAACCTCAGAAAAGATAAAGTGAAAATAATGTGCTTCAATCTGCATTCAAATTCTATTAGTTCTTTCTCTGGATGTAGTTAGAATTTTTCATGAGTCTTTTGGAATTGTATTGCTAAGAAGAGCCAAGTTACTCAATGCCACTGCTGGTATAATGTTCTTCTGATTTTGCTTACTTCAGTTTGCATTAATTCATGTAATTCTTTCCATGTTTTTCTGAAAGTATCCTCTTCATCATTTGTCATAGTAAAATTTGTTATAGTAAAATAGCATTCCATCAAAGTCACATGCCACAACTTATTCAGCCATTCCCTAATTAATGGGCACTCCCTAAACTTGCAGTTCTTCGCCATCACAAAAAGAGCTGCTATAAATATTTTTAAACATGTGGGTCCTTTTCTCTTTTTTTATTTCTTTAGGACACCTGATAGTGGATCAAAAGGTATGCATGGTGATTGTCTTTTAGATATAGTTCCAAATTGCTCTCCAGGATAGTTGGATCAGTTTTATTGCTTACAATGAAACTAATTGATCATTGTTTTCTTCGTGGTAACTAAGTACTGAGCCGCCTTAAATTTTTCTTTAAATTTTGCTTTCTATGGTGGTCATTGAGTTTCTTTTATGTTCATATTGATTGAATAAAAAAACTTTTTGCTACTTAATCTTTTTCAACATTTATTAGGTTTACAAATAAAACTTAGGAATGCTTGATGAAGCAGAGCTTCATTTTAATAAAAATGCTATAATTTAGGGAAGTAAAATTAAAAAAAAAAAAAAAAGAAATGATTCCAACAATACAACTGGAAAGATTCTGAATATCAATTTTATTTACTTTGAATTTTTTAAATCTTATTTTAATTGTCAATTTTATTGCTTGGATACTTTCTATTTTATTTTTCCTATTTTGGACTAGATTTGAGATCTATTGGCAACTTCCAGTGAGGAAACTATTTCTCCCATGTTCTGCACCATAGTTTTAGAAGGTTGCCTAAGGCAGCCAGTGGTATTAAATGATTTGTTGAGTTTTTACTCAACTCTTAAGGGAAAAGGTGTGATGTAAGTCCTCCAAAATTCTTACATAGAAAAAGTTCTTATACCCAAAGGGCTATCAAACTTTGCATATCATTTGATCCAGAAGGTCTCTACTGAGTCTGTATTCCAAAGAGATTGTAAAGGAGGGAAAGGGACCCACATGGGCAAAAATGTTTGTGGCAGCCCTTTCTGTAGTGGCAAGAAACTGGAAACTGAGTGGATGTCCATCAGTTGGAGAACGGTTGAATAAGTTATGGTATATGAATGTTATGGAATATTATTGTTCTATAAGAAATGATTAGCAGGATGATTTCATAGAGGCCTGGAGAGACTTACATGAATTTATGCTAAGTGAAGTGAGCAGAACCAGGAAATCATTGTGATGAGGTTTAGAGTAGTCTAGATTCCTGGTGGTCTAGAGGTTAGTGGCAATAAGAGAGTTATTAAGAATCCCCATTGAATCGGCCGCAGGTTATAGGAGTGAAAGAATTCACTCATTCCCGAATATTAGTTGCAAAATGAAAGTTTATTGTTAGATTAAAAAATCAGTTTACCAAAAGGCTGACTTCTATAGTGGCAGATCTATGGAAAATAGTTTTGCATTGAGAATGCAATTTTCAGTGGACAGAAAGTCCTGGAAAATGAGTGAGCTACCAAGATCCATCTGCAAAGACTTTAGTTGATGGAAGCTTATTATATTGGGGTCTTGGTGGGGGTTGGGAAGCCTGAGCAGATCAGAACCAGTAGGGGCTGGGACAAACCCAGCTCTCCTATTGGAATTCAGAGGGATGCTTTTTAACCAAGATTTGTGAATCAAAATCTGGCATCTAAGAAAGACAACTTGTCTGGGGAAGATAAGCCTCAGCAGGAGGGGCTGGGAATCTGAAAGGAATCACAGATCAATAGGAAATAAAGTTTCTTAAAGGGAACACAACCCACTTCAATTGTACACAGCAACAAAAGTATATGATGATCATTTCTGATGGACATGGCTTTTTTCAACAATGAGATGAATGATGCCAGTTCCAGTGGTCTTGTGATGGAGAGAGCCATCTACACCCAGAGAGAGAACTGTGGGGACTGAGTACAGATCACAACTTAGTGTTTTAATTCTTTTTTTGTGGTGGTTTGCTTGCATTTTGTTTTCTTTCTCATTTTTTTCCTTTTTAATGTGATTTTTCTTGTGCAGTATGATAATTATGTATGTGTATATATATATATATATATATATATATATATATATATATATATATATATATATGTATATGTATATGTATATGTATATTTAAAGAATTGCACATGTTTAACATACATTGGATTACTTGTTGTCCAGGAGAGTAGGGGCGGGGCAGGGGCAGAATGGAGTGGGAAAACTTTGAACACAAGGTTTTACAAGGGTGAATATTTTAATTAAAGCTTTTAATTTACAAAACATATGCATAGGTAATTTTTCAACATTGACCCTTGTAAAACTTTCTGTTCCAAATTTTTCCTTCCTTCTCCCCACCCCTCTCCTCTAGATGGCAGGTAGTCCAGTACATGTTAAATATGTTAAAATCCAATTTATGTATACATATTTATACAGTTATCTTGCTGCACAAGAAAAATCAGATCTAGAAAGAAAAAAATTTTAGAAGGAAAACAAAATGCAAGCAAACATCAACCAAAAGCATGAAAATGCTATTGTGGTCTACACTCAGTTCCCACAGGCTTCTCTCTTGGTGTATATGGCTTTCTTCATCACTGAACAATTGGAATCATTTGTTTGAATTATCCATGACCACCAGAATTGATCATTGTGCAATCTTGTTGTTGCTGTGTACTATGATCTACGGGTTCTGCTCATTTCTCTTAGCATCAGTTTTTGTAGGTTTCTCCTGGCCTCTCTGAAGTCATCCTGCTGGTCATTTCTTACAGAACAATAATGTTCTATAACATTCATATACCATAATTTATTCAGCTATTCTCCAATTGATGGGCATCCACTCAGTTTCCAGTTTCTGGTCACTACAAAAAGGGCTGCCACAAACATTTTTGCACATGTGGGTCCTTTTCCCTCCTTTAAGATCTCTTTGGGATATTAGCCCAGTAAAAGTGCTGCTGGGTCAAAGTGTATGTACATATGTTTTGAAAATTAAAAGCTTTAACAATAATAAAAAGAAAAGAAAAAGTCCTGTATCAGAAGGGTATAGAACCTTTTCAGAATGAGTATCATATTGGGCAGTTGAACAATGGATTTAGGTAAATGACTCTTCAACCAGTCTCTCCTCGATCACTTCATCTTTTTTGTGCCATATTTGTAAAATGGGGTTATTCTTCCCTTACACAAAAAAGAAAATTGTATGGATTAACTATTCTAAATTGCCTTGAATGCTTAAGCAGAACAACATATAAACACTAACTTGTTTTTTAATCATTATTTCTTACAGCTGATTTGGTTAGGCTTGTTTTGGAGTTTAGGATTCATGCATACCAGCACATCTATTCTCCAGCTGTTGTTTACCCTAATGTTTCTGGAACTACCAGGCATATGATATTTTTAAAGCTGATTTTATGTTGCTATACATTTTGATGGGAATTAAGTGCATAATATTGTTTTAGTTTTAGTCATAACAGAGATAAAGAGAGTGGACCAAAATGCTGATAATGCTTCTAAGAAATAGCAGTAGTTAAGTCTGGGATTAAGTCTTTCAAATATAAAAAAGACTTTTTGCTACTATTCTCTCATTTTCCTACTCCTTACATTGTCCCCATCTTCATTGTCTTCTTGCTATAAGGAATATTCACTGTTGGGGTTGAGGATTGGTGCCACATATAACTAGTAATATGGATATCTTAAAGTAGTTTCTTCCTTATCCAATTGCCCAAGTTAGAAGCAGAATCAAAGCCAATGTATATTTAAATTCCTTTGGCTTCTAAAATTTACCATCAGTAAGTCAGTTTGGAGCTGATGCAAAAAAACCCTTCACTTGAAAGATTTTGATAGGCAGAAAAGAGAGAAGCAAGAAAAGGTATTTAAATCTCTAAAACCATGCCAATAATGAGGATTTTAAGGTTTTTTGCCTTAAGCAGGGGAAAAAAATATCTTGAGGACAGGTTTTTAAAAAGTGAAATAAGCAATATTTTCTTCAATTTGGAGAAACTAATTACAATATAGAATTTTAGAATTTGATTCTTTGGGCAACAGAGAAGGATCTTGGGAAGGACTGTCATAATCAAAATGATATAGGACAGCTACTGTGGTGGCTTTGGCACAAGATAAATTGGAAAGAAAAGATATTGCAGTTAGGAGACTAGTTGGATAATTATTGAAGAGATGCTGAGGATTAGTAGGATAGTCAATACTAGTTAGGGTAGCAGGGTAAGTAGTAAGTGAAATAAACAAGAGAAGTTAGGCCTTAAATTTCAAAGATAAAATCTACAAGACTTCATTGTTTCTGAAAACTGGGCCTTAAAGAGTATCACTGTAAACTAAAATCATATCATCTTTTGTGGGTATCAATAGAAACCACAGATGAATGATTAAAGTTAAAATATTTGTCTCTTTTAGTCAACAATGAATGAGCCAACTTGCAAAAAACCAAAACAAAACTGAGGAGAATAAGGAAAATAAAGTATAGAAGTAGACTGCCATGTTTTAATTTTGGGTGACAAAGGATATTAGTTCCATTTGGTAGGCATAAATAGACTTTTGAGATTCTAAAAAATTCATTTTTTGTATAAAACTCCAAATTAGATTTAACTTACAGGAATTACCTTTGACATTTTTAGCAAAGTGAACAAGATTATTTTTAGAAGTAAAAGTACATATTGACTGCTGATGCACAATTCATTTTGAAGGGGTCACCTTGAAATTGATAGTTTTTCAAGAAAAATTCAAGTTAACTGAAGTCTGCTCAAATTTGCAAGGAGAAATGTAGGAAGATTTGACTTCACTTTTGCTTCACTTCTAGTTGAATTGTAACCTATGAAGTGTTTATTCTTTAGCTCATTGCAGCTGCTTTGTTTTTGTTCTTTGTTCCCAGGAAACCTGTAGGAAATGTCAGGGACTGTGGAAAGAACATAATGGCATTACCTGTGAACAGTTGGCTGAAAAGGATGACATCAAATATAGAACATCTATGTAAGTATCATCTTTAATCAAAAGTACAATTTTCTAAACATGTTATTGTACCACATATTCTTTCAAAACTACACAAATAGTATATAGTTTGCAGCTTACATTGCACTGAATTTGTATAGCTATGATAGAGTTTTATGAAATGAAAATTTTAAAATAAAAATATTCATACTGCTGGGCAAATCGTTTTGATTTAGGAACATCATTCTGGTTTGGGCTTTTATGTAAAATTAAAAGCAGAGCATACCTAACTGCTCTGGTCCTTTACCAACCTTCTAATGATGACTAAAGTTTGATTGCAAAGTAAACTTGGAATGTTTATGAACAACAGGAGGTTTTTAATAAACACACTAGAACTCATTCATCCAAATGAATGTTGTCATTCAAAGGTTTCACTTTGAGTGGACATAATACCTGTTCTAACAATTCTTCGTTTACCTAAAATATTCTTCACTCTCTCCCCCTTTTGGAATTGTATTTGTGAGTACTAAAGAAATTACATTGCAATTGTAACTCGTTTGGGGACCATAAAGATCCAGCTTGATAATTCATGAAAATTGACTCTGATCTGGAAGTGGATATCTTCAACATAGAGAAGAGCTAATCCAATTCCAATTGATCAATGATGGACAGAATCAGCTCCATCCAGAAAAGGAACACTGGGAAATGAGTGTAAACTGTGAGCATTGTTTTTTGTTTTGTTTTGTTTTTCTTCCCAGATTATTTTTAACTTCCGAATACAATCCTTCCTTTGCAACAACAACAACAATTCGTTTCTGCACATATATATTGTACCTAGGTTATACTATAAGATATTTAATATGTATGGGAATGCCTGCCATCTAGGGGAGGGGGTGGAGGGAAGGAGGGGAAAAATTTGGAACAGAAGGGAGTACAACAGATAATGTTGTTAAAAAAAAAATACCTATTCATATGTACTGTCAAAGAAAATGTTATAAATATAAAAATCAATTTTAAAAATAAATAAAAAAAAGAAAAGAAAGGAAAATTGACTCTGATCAAGTGAATGAGCTTTTTCCAGACTTCTCAGAGAATGTAGATTTACCACAAGAGAAGAGATTCCAAAGAATATCGCTTGGACCCTGAATGCAATTCCAGAAGAGTTCTAAATCTTTTTTTAAATAATGCCCTTTTGAAATAGTCCTAATGGGATTACCTTGAAAGGGATAACTCATTGGATATATTATTTTGAACTATTATAATAGCAATCATATTACTTTATAATCATACCCAATAGCTGTTTAGCTGAGCTTCTATTTCTTTATTTGAAAAATAAGAATTCAAGCTAGTTTATTTCTAAGGCCACTCTTCCGCTCTAAAATTCTTGCTGCCACTAGGAATACAGATTCCTTTTTTTGGCATTTAAAGCTCTTTACACTTTTTCTTTAATTGGTATCTTTCTAGGCTTATTATGTGTTCCTACCTTTCACAAACTGGGGAAAATGACTTCTTTCCAGACCTCCCAACATTCCACCAATGATGTTTCTGCCTTTGTAATTAAACCTCATGCTTAAAATATGCTGCCTTCTCATTTCTCCCTCTTAGAATCCCTAGTTTTCTCCGAAGTAAAACTTGAGTGTCACCTCCTACTGAGGCTATTCCCAATCTCCCTGAAATAGATATATGCAATTAAATACACACACACACACATACACACTCCTTGAATTTAAACTCGTTGAGGGTTTTCATTTTTTTCTTTGTACCCAATTTGTAATATAGTCATAGTAACTAATATAGAGGCTGTTGGTAAATTTTTGTTGATTGATAATGCTATGATTTATAATCTAGACATATTTATATATTTTTGTTATTGTCCATTCACTTCAGTGTCCAGTTCTTCAATGATCCCATTTGGGATCATGACAAAGATACTTGAGTAGTTTGCTATTTCCTTCTACAAATTATTTTAAGGATGAGAAAACTGAGGCAAACAGAATTCAGTATTTGCCCAGGATCAAAAAGCTGGTGTCTACAGCTAAATTTGAACTCAGAAAAATGAGTCTTCTTGACTGCAGGCCTGGCAATTTATCCACTGCATTACCTGGCTGACCTCTTACACATTTGTAGACACATAATCTGGAAGATTGTGAATGTTCTGCTCATAATTTTCTCCTTAGGACAAAGATAGCAGACATCACTCTGAGGCTTAAAAGGAGGAGCTCAGAGGTGTTTAATTACTATTAATATGTTTCTGTTTCTCTCAAGACTGAAGGTTTGAGGGAGAGACTCTCTTTGACCCTATTTGGAGTTTTCTTGGCAAAGATTCAAAAGGATTTGTTATTTCCTTCTCCACCTCATAATTTTACAAATGAGAAAACTGAGGCAAACAGGGGTGTCATACAGTTAGTAACTATTTTAAGTTCACATTTGAACTCAGGAAGATGTCTTCCTAAGTCCAAGCCCAGTACTCTGGGCTACACCAGCTGCCATGAGAAGCATGGCTCTGTGGAATGGCAAGAAAAGTCATCTGCCTTCCTTTTCCTACTCTTTCTTTCTTTCTTTTTTCTTTCTTTTAAATTTTTTTTTTATCTTTTATTATAGCTTTTTATTGACAGAACATATGCGTGGATAATTTTTCAACATTGTCCCTTGCAGTCACTTCTATTCCAACCTTTCCTTTTCCTCCCTCCACCCCCTCCCCTAGATGGCAGGCAGTCTCAAATTTGTTATCTTAAATACAATATATGTGTACACATCAGTACAGTTCTCTTATTACACAAGAAAAATCGGATTCATAAAGGTAAAAATAACCTGGGAAGAAAAACAAAAATGCACTACTTTTTTCTTTTTTAAAGATAAAATGTCACATATGCTAGTATTTGACAAGAGAACAGATTGGTAGCATATGAAAAGTCCTTGTGGTATGTTGAGTGATCTTGTGGGAAACTGTCTTCTAATTTTTTCTCCTCCTATTCTTATATAACATATGTTGAGTGCTCTCCCTAAATTTTGACCTTCAGTTTAGATTCTTAGGCATGAAATTGTTTAGTTCCCTACTTTATCTCAGACCAATTCACCCCTATATAAAGCCTTTCATTTCCAAAATTATATTGTAGAGCACTTTTTAAAAATTTTATTTATTTCATTAAAGCTTTTTATTTACAAAATATATGCATGGGTGATTTTTCAACATTGGCCATTGCAACATCTTCTGTTCCAAATTTTTCCCTCCTTCCCTCCACCCCTCCCCTAGATGACAGGTAGTCCAATACATGATAATTACGTTAAAGTATATGTTAAATCATATATATATATATATATATATATATATATATATATATATATATATATATATATATATATATATATATATATATACATATACACACACACACACACACACACACACACAGAGTTATCTTGCTGCACAAGAAAAATCTGATCTAGAAAGAAAAAAAACCTGAGAAGGAAAACAAAATGCAATCAAATTTCAACCAAAAGTGTGAAAATACTATGTTGTGTTCTACACTCAGTTTCCACAATCCTCTCTTTGGGTGTATATGACCCTCTTCATCACTGAACAATTAGAACTGGTTTGAATCATCTCACTATTAAAGAGAGCCATGTCCATTAGAATTGATCATCATATAATCTTATTGCAGTGTACAATGATCTCTCCTGGTTCTACTCACTTCACTTAGCATCAGTTAATTTAAGTCTCTCTGGGCCTCTCTGAAATGACCCTGCTGATCATTTCTTATAGAACAATAATATTTTGTGACATTCATATACCATAATTTATTCAGCCATTCTCCAATTCATGGTCATCCACTCAGTTTCCAGTTTCTTGCCACTACAAAAAGGGCTGACACAAACATTTTTGCACACGTGGGTCCCTTTCCCTCCTTTAAGATCTTCCTGGGATTTAAGCCCAGTAGAAACACTTCTGGGTCAGAGGGTGTGCACAGTTTGATAACTTTTTGAACATAGTTCCAAAAAGAGCACTTGTTTTTTAACCAGATTCTAATGTTAATATTTTTTCTGTTATCTTACTCGTTTTGCTCCTCACAAAAAGAGATGAGAATCTAATGTAATGACAGGAGGTATCATTTTTTTTAATATTTAATGTTTCTGATACAATTTATTCTTCATAGCCATCTTCCCTTAGATCTGTGGTCACTTAACTATGGCCTGCAAGCTGTGAAAATACATGCACGTACACACACACTCACATATTTACACACACATATAGATAGATAGATATAGATATTTTAAAATTTAAAAAACCATTCTAACCACATTGACTGACCTAAATTATCTCCCTTTTCCTTAGATGGTTATACAAATTAATTTGTTCAAGAGAAGTGACAAGTCTTCCTTTTGGTAAAGTAAGCCAAAGCAAAGCTGGAGTTTTGGGCTTTCTTCCTATCCCATCCCTAGAAACAATATCCAATGAGAGGAACCAACTCAAAGCAGAGGAGATTCCTTTTGTTGAGCTATTTTTGTTTGTCCTTGTGCACACAACTATAGGAAGTGAGTTTAGATCCTGTTTTACTAATATGCTTTGTTTCCATCATCATTATAATCTTGTAATTATACATATAATATGTATATAAAAACAGCTACATCTTTGTATGTTTTGTAAAATTTGTAAACTTTAAAGGTAAGCACTATGTGATTATATTTTCTCACCCTTTTCCCATTAGTGTAGTGCATTGCATCTAATTTGTTAAATTAATGATTCAATAAACAATTAAGAGTCTCTATTGTGTTTGTTACTAGCTATTGTGAAAGATAGAGTATTTATGGTCACTGCAAAAGGCTACAATCTTGTCTGACTCAGGACACTTATATACACAGACTGCCAAAGGAATTGTATAGTATATAAGATCAACCTATGGGAAAATAAACAGATTTTAGCAGGTTCTTCTCTAGATTCTTAATTCAAGATGTAGGACCAGATAAGCAGATAAAATCACAAATTGCCAGATGTGGATGGGACTAATTCAGGGAATATTAGCTTCAGGTCCTTAAATTCCAGGGGCAGCCATGATTTTGATAGGGGAAAATTTACATCCTTATTTTCACTCAGCTCAAAATAAAATTTAGCATTTTCTTCAATTATAATTTTGTAAAAACCTTTCTGAAGTTATCTATAGGTTTTTCCAGTTTGCCAAATGATTTTCCAAAGGTCACACAATTAAATCAGTCAGTAAAATTGAGATTTACACCAAGATCTTTTCATATGTGTTCCAGTGTACCTTCTCACCGAGCCACAAGTGCTTCCTTACCTTTTTGTTAAAAATCTTCAGCTTCACTATATTATTGAACAGGTGTTCATTATCCCCAGCAGAAAAAAACAAAAACTTTTTTAAAGTGTAAATCAGGTTAATCCTGAGTAGTATGTCTTTGACTAATTCAGAGGCCCATTCCTAGGCTCATTTTAAGTGTGTCCTCCCCCAGTGCATCTATCCTTTTCACACTAATGTCTAAACTCATCCACTGATAGCTCAGTGGAACAAAGCAGCAGATTCGTTTAGCCTCTCAAGCTTTGTTTAAAAGCTTTTTTATTCACTATCCCTTCTATCCATCGTGCAAACTTACTGTGGTCTAAGCATTCTATCCATGGGGAAAAAAAATAAACCAACCCCATTCAACATTGTTATAGCCTGAGTGCATGTGTATTTTTCAATCCCAAATGTTAAACACATCTGGAACGGTTATTATAGGGACAAGCTAGGGTTTGAGAATGAAAATGAATTCTCAAATAAGATCATTTTAAATAAGAACTGCTTAAATTTGACAGACTAGGCGAATTGAGGAGTGTGATTGTAGCCACTCAGTAACCAAAATCACAGACATGTGTAGCATTATTTAGTTGATGAAAGTAAAATGTTTGTATTTACTTTGCTTCATCTCCATGACAATGATTCTTGTTTAACAGAACTGAGAATCTTTGTGCTCTTTTGGCATTTAAACTAGGTTAAAATGTATTCAGAACCATAGCTCAGTCTTGATTCACTTTGAGAAACTAACACATTAGATTCAAATGAACAGTGATCAACATTTTTCCTGTTATCAACATGTTCAATTAGTCACCAAACCTTTACTAAGCACTTATCATATGGCAGGCAGTGGTCTGAGTGCTGAGGATATAAAAATAGTCCCTACCCTCAAAAACTTTATACTCTAATGTAAGAAATAATATATAGACGAGTACCTAGAAGATCTAGATAGATTAGGTGGAAGGTAGTCTGAGAGGTAAAGGTGAAGCCATTAGCATCCAGAGGCACTGCAGTAGGGTGGGATTAGGGCTGGTTTGGGATTGTTTTGTTGTTGTTGTTGTTGTTGTTTTGTTTGTTTTTTGGTTGAGGCAATTGGGGTTAAGTGACTTGCCCAGGGTCACACAGCTAGGAAGTGTTAAGTGTCAGGTTAGATTTGAACTCGGGTTCTCCTGACTTCAGGGCTGCACCATGTAGCTAGCTGCCTCTAGGACTGAATTTTTTTTTAATTAATTTTATAATTATAACATTTTTTGACAGTACATATGCATAGGTAATTTTTTATAACATATATCCCTTGTACTCCCTTCTGTTTTGAATTTTCCCCTCCCCTAGATGGCAGGCATTCCCATACATATTAAGTATGTTATAGTATATCCTAGATAACAATATATATGTGCAAAACCTTTGTTGTTGTTGCAAAGGAAGAATTGGATTTGGAAGGTAAAAATAACCTGGGGAGAAAAACAAAAAATGCAAACAGTTTACACTCATTTCCCAGTGTTCCTTCTCTAGGTGTAGCTGATTCTGTCCATCATTGATCAATTAGAACTGGATTAGATCTTCTCTATGTTGAAGATATCCACTTAGGACTGAATCTTAATGGAAACATAGGAACTAGGGGAATAAGAAGGCAGAGAATTCCAAGAATCAGGGGAAGTCATTATATAGACCAGGAGTTCTCAAACTATGGCCCACAAGCCAGATGCAGCCCGATGAGGACGTTTATGCGGCCGAGTTATGGCAAATGGGCTGGGGGCGGAGACAGAGTGTGAGCTTTTGTTTTTGCTATAGTCCGGCCCTCCAACAGTCTGAGGGACAGTGAACTGGCCCCCTATTTAAAAAGTTTGAGGACCACTGGTATAGATACTAAGATCAATGATGGATTGTGTTTGAGGAATTAATTACATAAGGCCAGTAGATCTGAATCACAGAAATTAATGAGAATTGTGGGAGAATAAAATATAAGACTAGAAAAATAGGAAAGGACCGGGATGTGAAGAAATTTAAGTCCCAGAAAGGTTTATATTTGATCCTGGTAATAATTGGGAGCCACTGGTGCTTGATATGGGATTATGATTAGATACAGGGGAAGGAAATTTAGAGGCAAATCACCTGAATTTTAAGAAAAGTTGGGTTGAAATGGGAAGAAATCTGAGGGAGGGAGACAACTTAGAAGACTGTAGCTATAAGCTAAAGTTCATTCAGGCAATGCTAGAGAGTTATACTCAGGTTATATGACTCTGAATAGAGAGCAGGGGACACATGACAATATTTAGCCAGAATATGTGAGTGAAAGGAAGTAGTTATGGATACTTCAAAGTTACATGCCTGTGTTACTAGGAGAATTATAGTCTCAGCAATAATAGGGAAGTTCAGATGGTAACGGGTTCTATGAATCTGAAATACCTATGAAATATTCAGTTAGAGATGTCCAAAAGAAAGTTAGTTGCAGCTTAAGATAGATGAGAATTGGATCTGGAAATCACCTGCTTAGATATAAGAGTATCTGTTGTAGCTGATGATAAAATATTAAAATAGTATAAAGAGAAAGATGGCCAGGACAAAGGCATGGGGGACACCCGTGCTTATTTAGGTGTGACCTAGATGAAGATCCAGCCTAGAAGAATAAGAACAAACAACGTGATAGGAGGAAAATTAGAATAAAACAGTTTTCTAGAACAAAAATCTAGAGAAAAGAGAATATCCAGGAGTGATTGTAGTGAGCTGTCGTCTCTAGAAGCTGCCGGATCGCTCTCTGGGAAGAGATCTGCTGTGTCTACTCAAATCTTTCCGACAGATTCTTCTTCCTGTAACGAACTGTTGTCTCCAGGCAGTTGCTGTTAACTCTTGTCCAAAGAAGTGACTTCCCTTCCTGCAGAGAGCCCCGTCAAGCCTGATGCAATTCAGAGTCTTTCTTCTTGAATCCTGGCTCTGAATCTCCTCCAGCTCTTATCCTTCTCCAGGCCGATCTGCCCTCTGCGCCCAGTGCTGTCTCTTTTTATCCTCCCAGAGAATGGGCGTGGGATAATGCAAGGGCTTCTGGGAAGAACCACCCCAGCCAATGAGCTTGCCCCCTCTATCAAGTCAACCTGAGTTCTCACCTTGTAATTGTCCAGAAAACCTGAATTCTCACCTTGTCACTGTCCAGACAACCTCAGTTCTCACTTAGTAATCCTAACAAGTGATCAACAGCAATCTGACTGCAAAGGATTGGCAGAAAATGAGAACTGAGAAAAAGTCATTAGATTTGGTAACTGCTAACTAGAGTACAGTTCCCTGAGAGAGGTCAAATGATTTCCCAGAGTCACACAGCTAAATTTGAACCTGGATGTTCCTTACTCTAGAACCTGCCCTTTAGTTCCCTCACTGTGCTGTCCTCCATTAGACCTGATTCCAGACTGAAAAGTAGCATTTTTCCTAATAGATTAATCAAGAGAGAGAATTGAAAGAATAGGAAAATGTCAACATTATATCAGATGCTTCAGAAAGATTCAGAAGGATCAGAATTAAGAAAAGGCTATGTGCTAATTGTCATAGAACTAGTTCAAATATATATATATAGAGAGAGAGAGAGCCGGTTTTTTTGACTATTTCTTTTCAGAAAGCAATGTGATATAGTAGAACTAGTAATTAGACTTGAGTCAGGAGAGATTTGAGTGTTATTTCTTTCTTCCCTTCTGATATTATGAGAATGGGCCAATTATTTTAAACTTTCAGATCCTCAGTTTTTTTATTTGCAAAATGAAGATTTATATCTTAAATATCTTCCTTAAAGGATATTGAAGACCAAATAAAGTAACATATATATCTTAAAGTGCTACATTATTATCAGTTACTTTCTCTTTAATGGAATTGAAAATACTGCATTCTGGCAGAATTGCCAGATTAAATAACATATGGTAAGTGTTTTGCAAACTTTAAAGTGGTATATAAATGCTAACTATTATTGTTACTGTATAGGTCTGGAATTGAGATGAAAGAAATTATAAGATATATTATAAAGGAGATCAATTATATTGAAATACTGTTATCAAGAAAAATATTTTAAAACCAAGTTCACAGATCATAAGTTATGAACCCCTAAATATGAGTGATCACTATTAATCTGGGAATTTTTTTTTTTTTTTTTTTTTTTTTTTTTTTTACTGTTACCTTTTTTATGAAGCATGACAAATGCTTACTAAAGAGCCAAAAATATTTATTCTTACTCTTATTATCTTCCTATTCAATCCCAGTGTTTAGGCATCTGAGATCCTTGGATAAATGGTAGCTTAATTGACAACATTAGCTAAGTTAGTATGATACATGACTTTGAGATTAGAGAAGCTATGCTTAAGTCCTAAGTGATATCTTGTAACCTTATTACTGTGTGAATACCAGTAAGTATACAGCTTGTCATTGTTCTTTTATTATTGTATTCTTCGCAACCATTTTCTTTCTTATTTTAGTGAAGAGAAAATGACTGCTGCCCGCATTAGAAAATGCCATAAGTGTGGGACCAGCCTCATAAAATCTGAAGGTTGTAACCGTATGTCTTGCCGCTGTGGTTCTCAAATGTGCTACCTCTGTCGGGCCTCCATCAATGGGTACGACCACTTCTGTCAGCATCCCCGATCACCAGGAGCCCCTTGCCAGGAATGTACAAAATGTTCTCTTTGGACTGACCCCACAGTAAGTAAAAGCAACCTGACTCTGATAAAGGCATCTTTCGTAGATTGTAAAGGGCAGAAATCTCCAGAGCTATCTTTGAAAGTATTACATGCTATCTTCTTTTTAGCAAGACCAGTCTAAGATTAACCCTCAGCAGAGTCCAAACTTCTTGGGACAGGATCTGTTTTATTTTTTGTCTTTGTATTCCCAGCAACTAACTCAGTTTGATGCACTAATAGTCGCTTAATAAATCTTTGTGAAATTGAATTAAACTGGGTTATTTTTAGAAGCTGTTTTAAGAGATCTTCAACTTAGGATTTGATGTTTCACAGTCATACTTCTACCTTCCATGGAAGACTATTGGTGTCAAAAGGGATGAGCCTTTGTTTCAGGGAAAAGTTTAGTCATTAAAAGAACTACATGACTTCTCCAAGACAACTAGAACTCCTTCCTTTTGTTCAGCTATAGACCCAGTTAATAGTCTGTTTGCAGTATTGATTCCAAATCTTTATATTCATGTGTATGTTTTGTAGTTTAACCTCCTTTCAAGAATCTGGATGATAAGTTCTCTTAATCCTTTTGGTATTTTCTTTGTGAGGAGATAAGCTAAACTGTTTTAGATTATTATGGATCTCTTTTAGAAGGTTTTGCAATTTGCCAGGACTTAACAAAGTCAAAGGTTAGATTTGTGATGTGGCTAGAATAGGTGAAAACATGAATAACCTGAGAGATAGTATGAAGGAGGTCACTGAAAATTACAGTGATCCAGGATGTGGTACGAGAAACAGCATGGCATTGTATATTGAAACCTCACCTCAATGTGACCCTGGGCTATGTCCCAAGCAACTCTCCAAGACCAAGTGGCACATTCTGTGCCAGCTGCATTGGGGGAGGGTTGGCATTTCCTCACCCTGTAGCTACCTACACTGATAAAATCATAAGCTTGATCCTTTTCCCAATAATATAACAAGAATGAGGGGCCATAGATAGTGGCCCATATGTTCCACTGGTTCTTATGCATTGTAAAAAAAAAAAAAAAAATTATGAGAAAAGACTCCCTTGCATATGAATTTGTGAGAGGACACAAGGGTCCTCCAAATAAACAGGTCTGGAGGAGCTACAGACTGCCTCATTGGAGGAAATGTCTTCATCTATGTGTAAGATCACAAAGTTATTTTAGCAGTGAAGTTCTAAGCCATATGTAGTTTGGACTATTATATAGGCAACTGGAACTTGTATGTAAATGTAGGGTTATCAACTGAAACATGATAGCAAAGACCTTAATTTTTGAGCAGTGTGGTTCCCATATTACAGTAAGAAGGTTATTTCCCTCTGTTGATTGAGCACCCTTGTTAGGTTAGTATTTGTAAGTTGGACAAGAAACATAGAACAAGGATTTCTATGTGAGAGAATAAGATGAATTTGAAAAACTTAAAGAAAAAAGCTCTTTGCTTTTCCCATGTTCTCAATTTCAGAGCAGAAGCCTAATCTCTATTCATATTTGATTGCATTCATAGAAGAGTAGTGTTTTGATTAAGGGAAGTAATTGTCTTATTTTGGGGCTACAAGAACTGTATTGGAAGTATTGCATATAATTCTGAGGACTATATGCTTCAGGGGGCTATAACAGACTAAATGAGTGGCAACTAGAGAGATTGGATAGAAATCATTTCCATAAGGGAGACGATCATAGAAAGTAGGGATGTTTATACTGAAAAAGAATAGATCCAAACTATTTGGATAGTTGTCCTCAGATATCTGAAAAGCTGTCGTGGAAGAGAGGATATTTGTTCTGTATTTTTCTAATAGTTATAACAGGACCAGTTGGTAAAACTTTCAGGGTAATAGATTTCAACTAAATATTTCAACAATGAATGTTCTTGTAAGCAATGACATATAAATGTAAATCCTGAAAAAAATTATAATCTCTGAGAAATTGAAGTGATAGGTAATCCAGATGACTGTAAACACATGCCTGGTGGGTGCAGATAAGGTGCAGAATTTGGCATAAAGAATATAACTAGGAAAAGGAAGAGTAGGTCATTGATGTAGCACAGATATATTTCAAATGGTTACCTAGAAAGACCTGTTGGATTTTCTGGACAAACTGGTCAAAAATTGCACAAGATGAGAAGGCAAGAAAGGATTGTGAACTCCATTAATTGGAAGAAAAAAAATACCTATATTGATTGGTAAGGTCACACATCTTTTGAAATTCTTAAGTATTTTGAGAATGGTGTGGCTTCTAGTTATACCATTCCCACTGGAAATATTCAAGGTGAAGCTGGATGTCTCTCTCTATAAGAAATGTTTTAGAAAGGATTCCAATCTTGGGGAAAAAGAAGCTTGCCATTCTATAGCTAAGATTTTTTTATTTTTTATTTTTGGTAGCAAGTTAAATCTTCTACAAGATAGCTGGAGCATTTTCTTTTACCTGACTGCCTCCAAGATCCTCTTATCACTATACCAAGAGGCTGCAAACTAGCCAACCTAGGGGCTAGATGTTAATTGATCTCTCTGAAAGTTACACAAGAAAGTGTGGCCTTTATTCAGTATCTGAAGTTCCTTAGAGAAGTAATCCTTCATTTCATTAACTTTCTTTAAATAAGCTCAGGGGGAACAAGCATCAGATGACAGTTAAATGTCTTTCCTTATAAGGTCTCTTCTCAACTTTATTATTTTTCTAATTTCCACTTCTTTTGCCAATACCTTTTGAATTGATAATATGACTTTCTAATATTTACTTTCCTTATTTGCCTACTACAACAGCCTGTCCTTTTTCTATTTTGAACTGACATCTTTCTAGCCTTGGGCAATACAGTATTTGCTGATAATGGAATTAGCCCTGCCGCCTGTTCTCCCCCTTTCCCTTCTGCAAATACTTCTGATGTCCTCTTCTGGCATATCCAGTGAATCTCATTCCATTTGTTCCATCTCCCATCAAAACTGGTTTGTGTATTCAGGACTAGCACAGTTTCCTCTGTTCCTGTTAGACAGCTGATTGTATTCAGAGGCAGCATCTGTTCTGGGCTGGTAAGAACAAAAGCCATTCAGAAGCTCATAGAGTCATTAAAGTAAAACAAAAGCTATACTGTCATATGACCCTATTCTTCAGTTTAATTAACCCAAGTGGCAAAACAAAGTCATCTGGGGATTTGCTGTTCATGTTTTAGATGAAAATTTGGACTTTCCTGCTCTGTATGTAAAGGAAGCTATAACTAAGGATCACTTGGGAGACCTTTGGCTTTGTTTAAGCAAGCTGGAAGTTGAGAATCAGAAATTTAAGTTCTGTTTTTGAAGTTAGTTTTTGAAAAATGCAAATGCCATGAAATCTGAGGTCTCCTCCTCAGATGAATTCAAAGTAACCAATTCAGTCATGTCAGTAAAGTATCTTATTCTTACTTAGAATCATAGTGTCAAGGAAAATCCTTTCTATAGCACAATACGTTATAATAGGTCCTCACAGGATCCAAACTTTCTGGGCACATTATAATGGGGCCTTGCACATTCTGAGCACCTTATCAGTGTGTGTTATACAAGAGAAAGAGTTTGTAAATACAAAGTTTTCATTTCTTAAAACTATTGTCAAAAGCTACATTTACAAGAATACCAATCTCTGAGTTTGAGCTTACATAGTTGCTATAGAATTCATAACATTATGTTTTTAAACAGAACAGAAATTATATTGGAAATTTTTTGGAGGGATGTTTTTACTGTGGTTTTGGTTTGGTTGGTTTGGCTGTGAAAAACCACATTTGAACTTGAGAGAGGTGATAGGAAAACCATAATTTTCTGCATATTCCTCATATTTTTATATGAAAGTTTGATACATACACATACACTCCTAGAGAATCACAGAAATCAAATGAGAGTTAATGATTTTCCTGTGTCTACCCTTATTATTTATCTTGCTTTTACAAACCCTTCTACCAATAATCTTTGAATTGATAACATGGCTTTCTGATGTTCTCCTTCCTTTTTGCCCAATACAAGATATTTTTTTTCCTCTTTTAAACAGATATCTTTTTAGTCAAGTTGTAGGATTTAGGATAATTAAGGCCTTTACAGACACTTTTAGTGCAACACCATTGTACCCACTATACAGTTTTCTAAGCCAAAACAATGGGGGGAGTCTTTCCTCCTTTTCCAAATATGGTATACCAGTAGTACTTTAATAATGGTAAGTACTAATTGGTCTCCTCATTATCTCCTTTGAGTGTCAGCTGTATCTGACATTAAGTGTTTCCAAAGACAAAACTTTGCCCAAGCAAGGCTCCATAAACACATTATTGTATCTCTCTGGTCCAAAATTGAGTTGTAGAATAGAGGTGGACACTTTCTCATATGCTCTTTTCTAGTAGCCATGTGACTTTCTCTCCCTCTCTCCCTTCCTTCCTTCCTTCCTTTCTCCCCTTTCTCCCTTTCTTTTTTTTTTCTGTCTTACTGTCTCTTTCTCTTTTCAAGGCAAAAAGGATTTTTAGCCTGTTTCTTAATGGAAAAGTGTTGGGTGTTTGTTCAGCACTGAATCAAGCTTCTTCTTGGTAGAGTCAGGTATACACAAAGAGTCCTGAACATATAAAGGCATTGATTCATGTTTGAAACCTGTAACTAATTTCATTTGCTTCTGAATTTGACTAAATGAGAGAGACCGGGGAAGTAGCAGTATAATAATGGAGGAAAAGAGAATATTTGAAAGGACTTGACAAAAAGTTTGGGAGGGGCAGAAGTTTTGTTAGAAAGAGCTAAGTTTTACCTTTCAACTTTTGTTCTTAAATGATATTTCAAGTATTGGTCTTTGCCTGATAAAATGAGACTATTAGAAGTAAATTGTCAATGATCACTAAAACTGGTCCATTTGCTAATTATCATTCTTTATACTAATCAGCATAATCCAAACTATAGAGAAGAGATTTTTATTATTTTTTTTTAATTATAGCTTTTTATTTACAAGATATATACATGGGTAATTTTTCAGTATTGACCCTTACAAAACCTTCTGTTCCAACTTTTCCCCTCCTTCCCCCCCTCCCCCAGATGGCAGGTAGACCAATAGATGTTAAATATGTTAAATACAATATATGTATACATATCCATACAGTTATTTTGCTGCACAAGAAGAATTGGACTTTGAAATAATGTAAAATTAACTTGTGAAAGAAATCAAAAATGCAAGTGGACAAAAACAGAGGGATTGGAAATGCTATGTAGTGGTGCACACTCAATTAGAGAAGAGATTTTTAGAGAAGATTTTTATTTTAAAGAAAAATTACTTTTCATTTCTCTGAAAACCTGAAATCATGAGTGAAAGAAGATCCTAAGCTTTAAAGGAGAAGAACCATTCTCCCTTCTGAAAATCTCAGCAAAATGTGAAGAGATTTTTAGCTCCATAACAAGAATTACTTCTATTTCTATAGTGATTTATTTAGACATTCTCTCATTTGATCCTTTAAAATAACCCTCATGAAGAAGGTAACATATGCATGATTATCACATTTTACAAAGTAGGAAACTGAGTTTCAAGAGAAATCATTTGCTTATAATCTTTCATGGTAAAATGACAGTTTGTAAAGATACCAAGTTAGATTCTTTAGAGATCTTTATTTAGCCTGTAGATCCTAATCTGTTTGGAACCTAGGATCCCTGCTATGAAAGTTCTAAGTGTCATAAAAGATATTTTCACAGTGGATTTGACTTTCTACAATAACTAGTGTAGGCCAAATTTGTTTTTTAGTTTTGGAGAACATTTCATAGCACTGACCATGAAATCTGTTTGGTCAAATACAGCCAAATGTTAAAAAGTATTGCAATAGCTCTTCAATTCATTATGACTGAAAAGGCTGGGCATTCACTTGGGCCAGAAAGGAAGAAGGAAATATAACCATTTTTTCTCAGAATAGTCCTTGTAGAAGAATTCTTGACATAAAGATATTCATGTATTTGACCCCTTTAATAGACTAAATACAAGTTGGAGCTAATCAAAGTCCCTGTAAAAATCTCTTCTCTTGTTTCCTTCCCAAGTGCTTTGTCCAGCTTTCCTGCTGTGTTAGGCCCACAGCTGCATACTATTCCAGTTACTGAAGGCTGTGTCTTTCCCCTACCCCCATTTCCTGTTGCAGGGGGACTTGCAGGGAAAAGTCTGTGCCTGGTGTTGCTCAGCCTCTCTGCAGCTGATCTGGGAATAATTTGAAACTAAACCCTTCACTCTTTGGAAGCCTTTCATGAAATCATCACAAGGTTTATTAACAACAGCTGTGGCCACACATAATCTGGAGAACAAACCCTCCCCCTCAAAAAAGAAAAGCACGAATTTAGTAGGAAATAGCAGTTGAATTATGATTCAAAGTCACCTTTTTAAGAAAAAAGTCTTAAAACAAGAAAAATTCACCATCTTTTCTTTGAGACAGAAGAGGCTGATAGGCTCTTAAACTGTTGACATCAGTAATTAGAGATGCTAGAGACAACACTGGATAACAACAGTATTTTAGAAAATTTTGGTGAAATATTTGTGCTAAATGCACTTGTGTCTATTTTGGGAGCCTTGGGCCCATGGTGATACACTGCTATAGTTCCTCTTCCTTTATTTTCTTTTGTCCAGATCCCAGCGTCATGGACAAGACTACCAAAGTTGGTTTATTAAGGTTGATGGTTTTCAGTTTCTTTTTCTACCTTTTTCTCTGGTGAACTTACTGCACACTATACGGGGGAGTTGACTTTCCTCTAGAAGCTGAGCCACCACCTCTTTTAGAATCCTGTCTGTAAAAAAAAAAAAAAGAAAAGAAAAAAGAAAAAAAATTTTTTTCAAGACGCAGCTAACTTATCAGAAGCTTCTTAGCCTTTCTGTGTCCTGCTGAGCTCAAAGGGCCACAGTGAAAGGAAATGAAACCTTCTGCTTCTTGAGATGCAGCCAACTCAGTTCTTTATGTTGGAAGTCTCTTCCTGTTGAGAAGCTTGGTCAGAAAAGATTTTAAACTTTGACTTTACTCTTTTAATTTCAGCATTATATGGACCTATTGGGTTCTGTACATAATACTTCATTGAAGGGAGAGGCTTTCCTGTATTATTGATATGCACATTCATTCAGGTATGTCTCTAATGAAGCCATGCTATGATGGTCATGGATTTCTCCCTAGTTTCAGGTTGGTAAGTCCCCTTCAGTCTTCTCCAAATATTTCCTATTTGTTCATGCTCTTGAAATCTTCTTACTAATAAGTAGCAGAGAGAGTTTATTAAAATAATGATGCTTTAAGGCCACTTTCTTTATAATAACCCTGAGAAGCAGTTCTTTTTAACCAAATAAAGCTTCAGAGGCACTAAATGACTTGGCAGCATTAACACAGATGGTAAATATCAGAGGTAGAACTAGAATGCAGTTTTGTTTTGTTTTGTTTTTTGCCTCAAAGACCAGTGCTATACCACATTAATCTCTACTTTGTCTCCTTTCTCTAATCTTAGTTTCCAGAAATAAACTGCTGTGCCTGACTTGGATTTTTCTCCCTAATGTTAAGAGTAAAAAAGCAAAGATTAGAACAGATTCTCATTTATTAATTCACTCTTTTTTTTTTTTTTTCACCCTGAACATAAACAGAGGAGATCTGAAGTTTAGAATTTTTTTTGTTATTTTAACAGTCCCTTCAGTGGGTTATTGACTTAAAAACTTTCCTGACATCCCTAAGTAGTAAAGGGGAGGAAAAGCATCACTGGCATTTCTGGCCCTATTTTGGGAATGTACATCTAGATAGAAGATCCAAGAAATAGCCCAGACTAGAGGCACTCCCAAAGTGATAAAGGCAGTTTGGGGATTGATCTCCTGAATAGCCACAGAATTGAGTGAAAGCCAGGATTCACATAAAAAGCCATTTATGCAATAATATTATTCCAGTCTCATAGCTTCCCTGGTACTCATTCAGAATCAGACAAGCTGTTGTGCAGGAAGCAAGAAAAAGTTCACTGAGGCATATTCCTCGTGGCATTTAAGTCATTTGGTAACCTGTTGAAAAATAATTTGAGGCAAGAAAATACTCCAACCACGGCCACCATTGGGGAGAGGGAGTAATGTACAAGTTGGCAGCATTTGGAGATTTCATAGCCAAGTGAGTCAGTAAATCTTTTGTGTGAAGAATATGAATTTTAGAAGGCAGTGATTGTAGTCTGGTTCAGGAAATGAATCCTATCAAAATTAAAATGATTAATCTAAGCTTCTTGATAAAATGGACTTTCTGTTTTAATATCAGCCTATCTCCTGAATTGTAGTTCTCTCTTGTTCTTAATTTTGGCACATTTTCACACTTATGATAAATAAAGTAACTTAAATAAAGTTCCTTTCCCTCAGAAGAGCAAGAAATGTCTTATAATTTCAGAGTAGACTGCTTTTTGTGGAATGAATCAGATCTTTAAAAAAGAGTCTCATTTTTTATATTGGTTAAAGAGAACGGTATGTGCATGCTATATCTCTACAGTTTTTTTCCTCCATGAGCCATTAAATAATTTTTTTTAGTTGTTAGCAATAGAGAAAACTTATCCAAATACCACAGGGAATGTGAAGCATTTTATTCCCCTTTGCCTTTATCATGAAAAGGAGAATAGATAGCAATTTGCTCCACTCAGAAAGAGTAGAATAAGAGTGTTATCATCATTGACTGGCCTTTTATTGTGAAAGAAAAAGGAGTCAAAAACATTAGACTCTTTCTTTTCCCTCTCCTATAGCTTGCTAAGTCAAATGTCCCAGATTTTCTTTTTATGTTTGTAAAAAAATTGAACTTTTCTTCTAAATGTGCCCAGTATGAAATATGGTATGCAAGGAATACCAGTAAATATTCCCTTAAGATTTTAAAAAGTCCTTTCCTGGAAAAGGAATCAATAGACCCCATCTGTCAGCCAAACACATACAAATTAAGTAACAAGACCAAAGAACATTTTGGAAACAGGAATCACTGCAAGTCCCAATAGTTCATTATTGAACATTATTCCAAACTACTTCCACTCTTGGTTTATAGAACTAAAAATAAAATAGTTTCTGGAAACTTTATGGTTGTGTTCATAGTAATATATAAAAATCATATCTGTTAGCTCTCCCTTATTTATTCATTCATTTCATCCACTGCTAAATATGCAGTGTCCTTTGACTCAGTAAAGGAAGGTTGAAGTCTGCTACTTATGTTCCAAACTTTAGTTAGAAACATACACAAAATTTATGGTAAAATTGATTCCATAAAATTCTATTTTATGACTGTAATTAAAATATGAGGAAGCAACCACTCAAAGCTTAAAATGGCCTTATAAGCTGAAATAGTAAATCAAGCATCACTTGAAACATGTTGATCTGTCGGGTTAGTAGTGCAAGCCAGAAGTTTTTAGAAATCTAAACACCCTAAACCATTTATGCAAGTATCTCAGATACACTTGAGAGAATGCTTAAAGGGAAAAAATTTGGATGTGTTCACTGAAGAATTTTTGTCAGGAGCAGTTGGACTTGTCATGAAAATATCACTAGTGATCAAAGCCAATCAGATGCCATGTGTGCGTCCATCCGTTCCCTAGCTCAGTGGTGCCTGGCACTTTCCCATGTGTGAGTATGTATAGCCCTTGGAACTCTACAGAGAAGAAAAGCTCTTTTTCCTTCCTCACACTTTAGTGATTCTGTCAAAAGCATCATGTGACGGTATAAGATTTTGCTACTGGAAAAATGTGGTTTGTCTACTGATGCTGACTGCTGGGAAATTGCTGTTAGTTAGAATGATATTCAGAAAGTAGAGGCTTGTTATATCCCTGCAAATTCTCACAGTTGCTTCTTAGTTAGAATTGAAATTATAATCAATAAAGTCATTTAAAATCAAATTAGATGATAATAAGAAGTCCTTTAGAGAATGTGTCTCTTTTTTCTTCTGGAAAACTATCTGGATAAAGCTAGTAACCAAGAAAAAATAATTAGGAAGGCAACAATCAAAATGCATTTCTTATCATAAGCAATCTTGGCATTTGTGTCATTCAGGATATCTGGAGTGAACTGTTGGTGCTATCTATTCAACCTCTACTTCTACCTTTTTCCTCTATCCCTTTGATTTGCTTTTTTTTTTTTTTTTCTATTCCCCTTTCTGCTGTATTTTCTGCCTGCCAGTTTTAGGGAATTGCTTTAGTCCTGTTGGTGGCACTCACATCTCAAGTTTGAAATTCCTGATTTAGGTAATTGTCTAACTTCCTTGACATTTATGTAGTGACATGAATCTAAATTGGAATCTATTTTCAATTTGCCTATAGCTGTGTTTTATCAAGTTGATAGAACTCCTGTGCCAAAGGGAGGGCAGCTAATAAAATGCTTAGTGTGTTTTTATCTTTGTCTTATTTGAGTTTGAACTCTAGCCCTCTTATCTTTCTTTTGAGGCATAGTACACGTGTTACTAAGAATCATATGCTTTTTCAAGTGTAACAGTCACCTCTCTTAATTCCCTCCCCTACCCCCACTCTCTTTGTTTTACAGAGGAGGGGACTGAGTTCTCTAGAGGGAAGGACACATGCCTATGTACACCCACTGGTAAATGTCCAGAGCTCAAAACTGCCAGCTCCCAGTAGAGTGCTTTTGCACCTACACTATTATGCTGCTGCCTAGTTTTACTGTTGGTAGATAATAGGGAAAAGTCCTCCTACAAAGTATATGGCACACTTTCCACAAAAGCTAATGTCTTTCTAATTAATATTTGTGTTTTAAAGCATTCTTCATTCTAAGATCTCTTCATATGTTGATATCTAATAACTAATATATTTCTGCCATTTAGTATATGCTCATATCTCCATGACTTTAATGCAGTTAAGCTATTGCAAAGCAAAGGTTTAAGACTTGTTAAGTTTTAACTGTTAAAAAGCAACACTCCAAAGCTATTCCTGGAACCTAAATATTTAATGCAAGATTGGCATTTAAAAACTTACTGGATTTTCTTCAAATCAGTGATATCTAACAAGGGCTAAATAGCAACCTATAAGCCTTATATTTGGAACTGTAAGAATTAGATGTAGCCATAGTACTTTGTTTTTTTACTTGTTGCTAAACACAAAAGTGAAGATTATAACAAGTATTATAACAAGTAAAATCTTTCTCACTGCCATGCTAAAGTTGTAAGAACTATGACAAATCCACTCCCTTTCAAAATGTAAACCTGTAAAAATGTAAGTTGGCCAAAGAGAATTTTCCTAGCTACTTTTATGTGTTCCTCTGCATTTTGCTTTTGTGTCTGTTAAACTATTCTGAGGGGTCTAGTTCTTTAAGGCACCTCCAGATAATCACATAATCCCAGAGAAAATAGAGCATGGCAATGGAAAAATCACAAAGAATGTTAAGTCTAAATCTCATGGGCCCAGAGGAAGAATCCATATACAAAACCAAGTTCCAGACCAAGATTTCTGGAGAAGAGAATTCTTAGTTCCTATTCCTGGAAGGGGAGCCCCAGGATGATATAGGAGCTTCAGCTAAGGAATAAGAAAGAGATCATGTTACCAGATAATGGAGCAAACCTGAACCTTGCTCTTTACTAGTACTGTGAATTATATGGACTTTGGAGATGATTATCTTCATCTTGGTTTTGGGATCCAGCTTCCTTCAACTTTTAAACCCCCAATTCTATTCTCTTCCCCTCTCCTCTTTCCCACCCATCTGCTCAAAACATTCCTCACTGGGGAATCAAGGGAAACAGAAGAGTCTAGTAATAGCCATCTCTTCCCTAGCTCCCTACTTTCCTAAAACAAGCATAGGATTTCCTCCTCCGAAAGGCAGAAAGCAGTTGCCATTGTAAAAGATTTCCCTCTCCCACAAACCTTCTAACCAACTTGTTAAAAATACTTCTTCCAGATATACTTTGTCAGTTTAGTCAAAGATAGGCCCCGTTTCACACCAGACAAATGAAAACCAGTTTGGCAAAGGCACCTTTTGTACCTATGAATATTTGTGTACATTCAGACCTCTGAACCAGCAGTTTTAGATTCTTGAGGGCTTTTCTTAAAACAATATGTATATCAAACTCTAAAGTGTTTTATAGCTAAATTAATTAAGTAAATACTAATACTCTGATTTCTTTTCAGATCATATAAATCTTTTGCCTTCTAATTAACTAAATTGTTTCACTTAAACCTCTAGGTGTATTGTACCAGCTTAGTTGGGCTAAGGAGAAAAGCAAAAACAAAATTGGGACTTAACAAATAGATGTTGACATGAATTGCCATTCAGACCGGTAGCTCTGGTCTAGCTTCCTTAAATCCTTACAGAAATGGAATTCTGCTGTTAGATCCATTACTCCTTCACAAGGCTGATTGTGACTTGTTTGTGTATGAGCAGGATTACAATGTGGAATATCTGCCAGAATAGGGCAAGAGATGGTATTTGGGAAGGATAGGGCTTAAGTTGTTAATATTGGTTTGGTTAATGAATAGAAGAAAATTCTAGACACATCTGTCACCCAGCCAGATTATCTAGTGCAGCAGGGTATGTTACCCTAATCCATTATGCCACTTTATTTCAGCCAAAGTTATAGTCTGAGTGTAACTTGCCTTTGGAAGAACTAACAAGCTTATTTTTGTTGTCGGGTCATTTCAGTAGTGTCTGATTCTTCATGATTCCATTTGGGGTTTTCTTGGCAAAGATATTGGAGTTGCTTACCATTTCCTTCTCCAGCTCATTTTACAGATGAGGAACTGAGGCAAACAGGGTAAAGTGACTTGCCCGGGGTCACACAGCTAGTAAGTATCTGAGGTCAAATTTGAACTTGAGTCTTCCTGACTCTAGGCTGACTGTCCACTACACTGCCTAACTGCCCTACTAATAAGTTCACCAATTCATTTATTTTTTTAGGAAGATGATGAGAAGCTCATCCAAGAAATTCAAAAGGAGGCTGAAGAGGAACAAAAGAAGAAAAATGGAGGCAAGTTCTTCAGTCTAGCCTAGATTCTGTGTAGAGGATTGAGGGTGAATTATTTCTTTTCTAAATTAATTATTTTTCCAACAGAAATCCATCTTTTCTCCCCAGTTTTCTCCTCTCCCCCCCCCTTTCCCCAAGCCCCAAATGGAGAAAGCAAGAAAAACAAAACCCATTATAAACATATAGAGTTAAGACAAACAAATTTCCACACTAGCCATATATTTTTGAGCCCATCATTTGTTAGGAGGTAGGTTTTTTATTTCATCATGGATCTTCTGAAATCATGGCTGATCAGAGTTCCTAAGTCTTTCAGAATTGATTGTTTTTACAGTATTGTTGTCATTGTATAAATTGATCTTCTGCATCTGTTCCCAATTTTCTCCGAAATCCTGCCTCCTTTATTTCTTATACCACAATAGTATTCCGTTACAATCACATACCACAATTTGTTTATCCATTCCCCAGTTGATGGGCACTATCTTAGTTTTCAGTTCTTTGCTACTACACAAAAAAAGTTGCTGTAAGTATTTTTGTACATATGAATCCTTTTCCTTTTTCTTTGATCTCTTTGGTATATAGGGTTAGTAATAGTATGACTAAATCAAAAGGTATGTCCAATTTAATTGTATCCTGTTTTGGGGGCATAATTTCAAATTGTTCTCAATGCTCTCAACAGTGGCTGGATGAGTTCATAGCTCCAGCCACAGGGAATTAATGTGCCCATATCCTTAAACATCAGTGTGTGTGAATTATAAAGGAAGGACTGGAAACATATGTTCTAAGTGGAGTCAGCCTTTCCTGATTAGATCTTCACAAGTCCAGGTTTGCTGAGGCAAGTTCAACTGAATCTACATATAAGATCATTTATATGTGGTGTCACCATAATATGAAACTAGTTTATTTGGGTCATGGGGGTAATTTGGGGGATAACACCTTCTTTTAACTAGACCATATACTGATAGCGTCTTTTTGGAACTTCCAGAACCAGTAGTACAGGAATTGCTCCATTGGGATCCTATCTTCTTCAAATGAGGGTGGATTTAATTATGGGGAAAAGCTAAGAATCATGTAGAATCAAAGCTGTTATACACACATATACACAGAGCCATAGATTAAGGATTAAGCCAGTTGAAAACATTTTTGTCCAGAATTAATTGTGGCTCCAAAGTAATAACCTTTGACTTTTGTATAGCTTGTGGATTGGTTCTGAAAGTAGTTCCCATTAGAATGTCATTTTCTCTTTGTGTCTGTCCCTAGTGCCTGACACATTCCTTGATACATAGGGATCACTTAATAAATACTTGGTGAGCTGGATTGATTTGAAATATTTTTCCCCTGAGGCAACTTAAGTGACTTGCCCAGGGTCACACAGCTAGGCACTGTTAAGTGTCTGAGGTTAGATTTGAACTCAGGCCCTTCTGACTTCAGGGCTGGTGCTCTATCCACTGTACCACCTCACTGCCCTGAGCTGGATTGATTTGAAAGAAGAAACTTTGAGGCTTAGAGTTGGAAAGAACTTCAGAACTTACCTTTTTTCATTACTGTTGAATGGAACAAAAGTAAAACGAGTATATGGCTTCCCAAGATGAATATTTTGAACATTTGCACTCATTTGGGTATGTGTATTCTATAGTGTTTGCTATGGAGCCACTTTCATTACCTTACATAATTTCACCTGATCTTCATATATAGGAGCCATGCATACACTCAGAGCCCAAATCACAGCACAACCTCTGGAAGAGGCAACCATTTCTCTTAGAACTACTGAGGCCTGAGTTTTGACTTGTCTTTTTTTCTAAAAATCACTTCTCCTTTTCAGAGAACAACTTCAAAAGGATTGGGCCCCCCATGGAGGCAGCTCCTGAAAAACTCCAGAGGATTGAAGTCATCCCAAGACCTGTTCCACAAAATCTTCACCAAGCCAGGATCCCTCCTTATCCCTTTGTTCACCCACCCTTCCCTCTGCCTCCTGTCCGTCCCATGTTCAACAATATTCCCCTCAATTTAGGCCCCATCCCTGCCCCCTATGTTCCTCCTCTGCCAAATATGCGAGTGAACTATGAATTTCCCCCAATCAATGTCCCACTGGAGCACAACTTACCTATGCACTTTGGTCCTCAGCCACGCCATCGGTTTTGACAGGTGGGATAGATACCTGAAGTGGAAGCACTGCCGAGGAGGGCCATCCTGTGTTAACAACTCTCCTCCTAACTCCCTTCATTATTCCACAGAACTGAAAGGAGCAGCCTGAAAATCTCCCCCAGTTAAATTTCATGGTGGGGAGGGGGGTGTGTGTGTTAAAGATACACAGCCTAGTTCAGATGTTTACCCCACTTTTTTTCCCCTAAAAGTAGTAACTGCTGCTGAGCCCATAGAGGTGGAAGTTTACAGATTGGGCTGCCAAACATGACTAATTTGGGGCCAATTTTCCTTTTCTTTGATAGTGTTAATAGAGAAACCTCCCTAGGCCCCAAAATCTCCCCAGAGTCCCCTTTCTGTCTCTCTGTTTCTGTCTCTTTCTGTCTTTCTCTCTTTCTCTCTCCCTCCCTCCCCCTCTCTACTTATCTTGCCTTTTCCTGTATTTAAAAGTCTAAGTAGTCCACTGCTCTTTTAAGTACAGCTAAGGAGAATAGAAGAGCCCAGCATTCCTTGGATACCAGTAACAGGATTTGCCTTTTTGATTTTGGGCTCAAGGATTTCAGGAAGGAGAGGGAAGTAAAATCTATCCTGCCGGAAAATGACCAGCACAGCACATAACTTGTCAGTAAGCATGACAACCCTGTGCTGTCTATTAATTCTTCAGAAATTGTCCTAAAGGAGACAGAGTAAGGTGACAGAAAAGTCGCTTTGCCTGTCCCTGATCAGAACAGACAACAGGAAAGTCTCACTACAGGAAAGGAGAATTTCTTAAGTTTTCTAATTAAATTGGGACTTGTACTTTCCTAGTTAATTAAAATATGAAAGTACATTCAAGACAATTCATATGTAGAAGAGAGAGAAGATAGGTGGTGGTTCATTAGGAACTCCCCTTATGATGAATAGCCAATGTGTGCACTCTTATTAATAAGAGTACAAAGGACCACATTTTGCAATGAGATGTTTGACCTCTAATTGCAGATCAGTGGATAACCAGGTGTAATTAAGGAAGGTAAATGACTTTCCTTCGTCTTAGCTCAGCACTTCCTGGTTGAGCAGAATAAGACTCCACTGCTTACTTTAGGCTAAAATTATACTAGTAGTTTCTCAAGCACTCCTGTCTGAATCTTCTAGGAAGAGACACTGCTACTCATCCTGCGCTCCATCAGCTATGGAGTTAAAGCCCCAGTCCCATTGTAACTTTGCCAAGAGTGCCCTCTTCTCGTTCTGGGAATGAGTGGAGTGGTCCCAGCCATATCAGCTTTGTCACATAGTCAAAAGGAAGGGGGTTTACTGGATAGTCAAATGAATATTCCCTCATCTGAGTAGGGAAAGATGTTAATGACTGGTACTTTATAAAGACAAGAGGCTTCACAGATGAAAAGGTTGAGATTCCCAAATATTGGTGCTGGATTTCATCTTACCTCTTGAGTGTGAAACTTGCACTACAAGTATAGTTCATCCAGAAAGATTTTCTTTCTTCCCTTCAACCCCCCATCGTCTCCCCTTTCTACTGCCTCAAAAAAAAAAAAATCACTAAATAATAATATTACTGTTTGGGACTTTGGAAATAAACTTCTGACTTGATTTGTTTGTCCCATTCTTCTCTGATTATCTATACCCTACTGGTCTTTTTCCTGGAAAATCCACTTTTCTAGAATCAGCTCTTCCAATCCAGGTTATTACAAAGAGCTGGTCTTAAATTTCTTTAGTTGTATTGAAAGATTTCTCCCAGTATTTACCTGGAACAGTCAATGTCTGGATTGTAATATTGCTCTCTTTGGGCCTCCTCTTGACTCTTCTGCCTAGTGCTGGGATAATCTTTAGTGACGTCAGAACCACATGATTAACTATTTCTCAACTTTTGCTGCTAAGTTTTGTTTATATATTGAGAAAGGAGAAAAAGTCTATATAGGGATGTAAATTTCTGAATGCTGCTTAGCTGGTCTTTATTCAGGTTAAAACTGCACCTTACCGTAAAAGATGTTCCCTTGGACAACCAGGGGCAGGCAGGCCAGCATGCTGTTACACTGTACTTAAAGAGGGGCGGGAGAGAAGACTGAGCATCCCTCTTCTTTTTGTGTATCTAATTTCCTCTTGATGTTAATGTGATAAGTGCTCATGTGTAGGTCTTAGTTATTAACATTTCTGAAGTCTTTCCCTCTGGAAAAGTCTTGACTTCTGGCTCTAGAATATAGCTTGCAGTTTAGGCTTTAGAACCTGTGGTACTTCCTGCTACAGCTTTTTCCAAACTTAGTTTGGAAGACTGGCCTATAGCAATGATATTTTAGTCACAGAACGAGCCATTTTACTTGCAAGGGTCCAACCAGTAGCTTTCCCCTACTTCCATTGCCTGCTGAATAGCTTACTTTTTCTTCCCTACAATTTCTCCCACTCCACAGATTTGGAAAATTAGAAAATTATTTTCCTTTTTTTTTTTTTCCCCCCATCAGCTTTCTATGTATAAGCTAAAACATTTTGTTGCCAATCCACTTGCTTCAATTCCCCTAGTGAATCCAGCACATCAGTTACTGGGGTCTGCTGGAGACTTTACTCATAAATGTTAGGTTTCCCCCCCAAAAAAAAAAAAAAAACCAATAACAAATGTTCAATGGAAATGTATGCGTCATTATACTCCTTTCTATTTCTATTTCAAGCATCATTGTCACAACAATAAAGGCCTCCCTGTTATTAGCAAGGATACTCTTCCAACTATGCCTGTTGGCATTGGTACGTCAAACACCTAATTATTAAAATATGAAATCAGGGGACTTTGGACAAGAATACATTTTCCTGTTATCCAGAATAGAACTATCTAGTTTATTAGTGATTGAGATGTCATGCATCAACCAATTAGTTGTGCTTCAAAGATCAGAAAGAAAAATGTCCCCTTTCCAAAGAAATGCCTTTTCATTCTTCTGCCTTTCCAAATGTTG
This sequence comes from Sminthopsis crassicaudata, assembly GCF_048593235.1. NCBI lineage: Eukaryota > Metazoa > Chordata > Mammalia > Dasyuromorphia > Dasyuridae > Sminthopsis > Sminthopsis crassicaudata. Next base: position 486,075,558 of record NC_133617.1, on the reverse strand, counting down.
ATCTAGTAAGACTTAGTTTTTGAAGAATGAAAGTTATCTTATACTTGGTTCAAGAGATGTGACAGATGAGAGAGCAGGGAAGAATTTTGAAAGGAGGGCTTATGATCCAGATTTGTATCTGTATCTTTAGGAAGAACTCTAGATTCTCTTCCTTTCCCTCAGGTGCAGTTGTTCCCTTACAGATTTCCATTTGATAATCATTTTGAGGGACATGCCTATTTATCTGCCTGAGGTCCAGCCCTAATACCCAGTGCCTTTTCCATCGGTATTTTTGTGACATACATCATGTGTCACGGATGTGCCTTCCGGGGCAATAGATTGATTTATTTCTGAGCACAGGAGCTCATTTCATTAAGAATTTTAAAATTAGGTTCCCCCAGTAACTTCCTTTGTGACAATGGTTGTAGGGACCATGGAGGAGGATTTCAGATTTGGAAAGTCACTGAGCCAGGATTTCCTTTTCAGCAAGCTGCCTCATCCAGATTAAAGTGTCAGTTTTCCATTGGCAGTGTTTGTTTTTGCCCTAGATCTCATGTGAGGAGATTTGTGCATGCACCTACATGCATGTGCTGTCCAGCAAGGCTGTGCAGTAGATTTAGAAGGCAGTATGTGGCAAATGACATGTGCAGAACCACCCAAGAAGAGTGAGTCCAATGAGCCATCACCTTCATTAAACCTTTTATTTTATAGTTTCTGTTCATTTACATTGCTTTGCAGTGTGTATGTTAACATGTTAAATTTGGGGAATGAGACAGAAAAACATTTGGCTCTATAACAGTTGGGGAAAGGTGGATAATTTTTAGGGTAGCATATGGAAGACAGGCCTGTGTAAAGCCTGGACAAATCCTTCCCTATCCTTGGAAACCACTGCTTTGGCTGTCTTGATTTGTGTGTAGTTGTGCTCTCTTAGCTGGGAATAATGCTTGACATCCACCATTGATTCTACTCAAAATGTTGAAGCGACATGATGTGGAAAGAGCACAGGATTTGGAGTCGGGAGACCTGAATTCAATCCTGGCACTGCCTGTGTGACGGTATGCAAGTCACGTGACCTTGCTGGGTCTCAGATTCCTCATCTGTAAAATGATGGGGTTGGGCTAGGTGACTTTTTTGGTCCCTCCTAACTCTTAAGTCTTCTTGGTGATGAACTCTTGCAGTCTGCAATAGGAAATCCCAACAGCCGACTTGACTTAACTCTGTTCATGCTCCAGATGATATTTGGATTTTAAGCAGACAGAAACTCTTTTTCCTTATTGTTAGCTACCTAGTTTTACAAAACTTGCAGAGTGAATATTTCCAAGTCACAGATGAGGTGGGGGAGCTTCAAAGAAATGAAAAGGAATTGGGCAAGTGGTTGTTTTTGATGGTGTGGTTACTACCACCTAGTTTTAGGATTGCCTTGTTCTGTTTGTCAGTGGGAACGATTTTCTCTGAGCTAAAACTCATTCTCTCCCAGGGCTCGCTCTTTGGGAGGCATATTGTTGCAGAGAATCGTCTCTCTGCCCTGCACTGTAGTGAGGGGTTATTGAAGAGGCCAAAGAGATTTGATCCCATCCCACTGGCAAGCAATCATGTGCACAGATAAAAATGACAGAAAGTCCAAAGTGATTAGCCCAGCTCCTGGAAAATAAAGCAAAAGCAAACAAAAGCCCTCCTGATCTTGCAGGCTCTGCATTGAACAATTTGGTTCCTTTTATGCCGCAGTCATGGCTATCTAGCTCTCAGACTGAGGCAGCTGCCTGCAGGAAAGGTCTCCACGGTGAGCAAGGCTCCACCCTTCCCCAGTTAGAGTCCCATTTTACTTGCCTTAATGGTGGAAAGAGGAATTTAGTATTTGCACTTAGCAAAACATTTTAAAACTGTAAAGAATTGTGCATGACCTACAACTTTGTATAACAATAGATGAAAATGAATAGGTGGTTTATTAAAAATAAATATTTTTCTTTACCTTCTGGTAGTATAAAATAATAAAATAAAAGCTGTTATGTTTTCTTGTGTGTAAAAAGTCTGTATTATATGTAATTTGGATTTTTTTGTAAATAAATTTTTGTGCACTCTGACTATTTGTGATTTGTTCTTACCCCAGCAGGAAAATGAAATTGCTGAGTGCTATCATAGCAGCTAATTATAGGTGGCAGCAAGCAGGGGGAAGTTGATGCTCCTGTTTTGCCAGATTTCCTTGGAAATGGTTACAAATTCCAAAGAAAATATTTGCTTGTCCTAGAGTTTAAAAATGAAGAATTTGGGCTAACTGAAGGCTTTGACCCTGATGGTAACAAAACCAAGAATTTATCCATGCCCAGCTGAGTAAATTTTTCCACCTTTGCTACTCCCAATGTGAGAAAATAAAACAGGTGAAATAAATTTTATGGTAATCTGTCTTGATTTCTAAAGAAGCTCAGTTTGGAGATCAAATGTTTGTCTTTTCCCCTCATTTACACTGGGGCCCTTTCAAGGCTTTTACAGGGAGTTCTAATGAGGCTGTGTTCATGCATGCCCTTGGTTCAAAAAATAGGCAGAAACCTTCGCACAGACTCCTCAAAGCAGAACACAACTTGCAGATTCTTATTTCTGAACTTCAAATTTTAAGGATGGAAAAAATGAACGAATCACATCTGGCAGATGAAATTGAATAAATGGCAAAGACAAAACAATTGGGGAAAGAGGGGAGAAGATGAGAATTGAGATTTAGTGAAATCTAAATGTCAGAGCAGGAAGAAATGGAAGTCATTTTGCATGTGAGCAAAAGGAGAAATGACTTCTTGGAGGTCATCTCAATGTCAGATTAAAACCACAACCCAAGTCTGGCTCCCCAGACCCAATGGTCTTGCCTTTCTCTTGGCTTAGTTTCTTTCTCCTTTCCCATGCTTTCTCTCCTTCATGGCCTCTTGTCCTGCTTCCCAAACGCAGTTCAGTCATTGACATGATTCCAGGATTCTGATTCAATATGAGAGTGTACAGTGCACTGGATGGAAGCCCTAGGTTCTGAATCAAGGTCATCTCTTCATCTCTATGAGCCAGTACTGCCTACTTCCTCCAATGAGATGTATGTACCAAAGTGCCAAAGTATGTATATGTGAGTCAAGGAATAGATTTTCACCTCTATGACTTTGGACATATTCTTTTACCACTGAGCCCGTTTCCTCATCAATAAAATGGGCATCATTTTACCTGTTGTACCTAGTTCACAGGATTTTGTAAGATTGGAAAGGAATTGCATCTGTAAAGTCATTTGCAAATTTTAAAGCCTTCTGTAGCTCTCAGTTATTCAATAGGCATTCCATTCAAAGGCATCTGTGAGAGCAGGATGGAATTGAGAAGACCTGGTTTTCAAGTCGCACTTTTGACAAATACTAGCCATGTGATCCTAGGCAAGTTATCTGTACTTAGAAGGAGCTCACATTATAAAAAAGGAGAAAACATATATAAGTATTGCAGAATTAGAATAAACAATAGTTAAATAAATTAACAAACTAGTATTCATAGAGGCTGAGGAAAAGGTTCAAATAAAAGGTGGTCTTTGAGCTGCATCTTGAAAGCAAACTCATGGAGGGGAAGTGCATTCCAGGTGTGGGGATCGGCCAGGGCATAGGAAATGGATGTGAGAGAAGGTTGGGTTGCTGGATCACAAAAACGTAGAGAGAGTAATGTTCAAGAAGGTTAGAACCATAAATTGGGTCCAATATGTGAAGGGCTTATAAAGCTAAACTGTGGGGTTTGTATTTGCTCCTAAAGACAATTAGGGATGCCCTGGAGTTGGAGAAGAGAATGATGGGAGTAGGAGAGTGACATAATCAGAAGATCTGTGCTTAAAGAACATCACCTTAGCAGCACTGTGTAGAATAGACTGGAGGGGAAAGAAATAGGGCAAGAAGCCCAATTAGGGGGCTGTTAAAAGAATTTAGACGAAATATTGAGGGTCAGAATTAAATTAGTAATCATTATTAGCAGGGAAAGGGGTCAGATGTGAAAGCTGTTAGGAAGCAGAAACAATCAGCCTTAAAAACCTGCATATTTAGCATAAGGGAGAATGAGCAGGAGGGAATAAAGCCAACCCTTTAAAACTGGGAGATAGGAAAGAATGGTGGTGCCTTCAACAGGGATATCGAAGTTTGGAAGGAAGAAGGGGAAATGATGAATGTAAGCCGCGTTTCAGATGCCTCTGGGGCAATAGGCAATTTGGTGATGTGGGTCTAAAGATCAGTGGAGAGATGTGGGACTGGATATATACATCTGGGAGTCATCTGTATGAAGATGATAAAACCCCTTGGGAGCTGAAGTTACCAAGAAAGTCTAAAGAGAGATGACATAGGGCATTTTAAGGAGCATCCACAGGTAAAGGCATGGTATGGGAAAGAGCAGTCAGCCCCGTAGGAGAACCTGGAGAGGGGAATGCCACAAAAAGCCTAGAGAGAAGAGAGTGACCAATGGTAAATACTGCAGCCAGGTCAAGGAATATGAGGACAGAGAAGACCATAAAGATGCGGCAATTGAAAAGTCATAGAAACTTGAGAGAAAGCAGTTACTGCTTGTTACTATTATTAATGTTTTTTGAGAAGAATGTTATGACTAACTAAAGGGAAAAGCAAATTAGGATGAAAAGAGAAGAAGGCATAGAATGAAGGAGGTATCCTGACACAGTCTAGCTTCCAAGGACTGAACAGATTGATCTGCCTCCTCCCTTTCTTACCTAACCTTAGCATTGATCCTGTCAATCAATTTGTACCTTCTAATAGCTTCAGGGCCAAGTATCTTCCGATACCCATTAGTTTAGAGTTAATTGCAAGTATTATTCCTTTCTACCTTGGGATTATAAATTTTAAAGCATCTTGAAAGTTCATTCAACATATATGAATTGTTAGTGATGTTAATGAATATGAATCTGTTAAATCATGTTTCAGTTGTATAGGACTTTTCATGACCCTTTGGGGTTTTCTCAGTAGAGAAACTGAAAAAGTTTGCCATTTCCTTCTCCAGCTTATTTTACAGATGAAACTACAGAGGCAAGTAGGGTTAAGTGGCTTACCCAGAATCACAGAGCGAATGTCTGAGGCTGTACTCAGGGAAATGAGATTTCTGACTCCTAAGTCTAGCACTCCATCAACTGCGCCACCTAACTACCCTTAATATTTATTGAGCAACTATTATCTGCCAGGATTTGAAGACGATAAGATTTGATATTGATTTCCTTATTCTAAAAAGTAAAATCATAGTTGTAAAAATAAGTATAGAAGAATTGCACATGTTTAACCTGTATCAGATTACTTGCCATATGGGGAAAGGGGTTGGGGGAAGGAAGGGGAAATTTGGAACACAAGATTTTGCAAGGATCAATCAATTATCCACACATATGTTTTGAAAATAAAAAGCTTTAATAAAAATAATAAAAAAGTAAAATCATGGTCCTAACTAGTGTTGAATTGGGCCTTTTTGCTCTGCTAGAGAACATCTTATCCAACAAGCCACAATTAATCATCACATAGCGGGGTTGTTTTCAGGACTGGTACCCTGACTGGAAGTTAGGTCTCCACTGTGATCTCCAGATAGATAATCTGAATTTGAATATGGCACTTCTGTGACACTGAGCCAGGTCCCAGTACTCAGTAACAATAATAATAAGTCACTTCATGTAGTTTTTTACAGTCTTAAAAGATAAGAGCGTCACCTGTTGTCCAAGTCTTTTAAGTTCTTACCAAGGGCTCCAATGTCAACAGAACAATTTGTCCATGACATACATTAAAACTCAACTTAACAATAATGACTAGCATTAACATAACTCTTTGTTTTACAAAATATATGTGTCAATTCATTTTTACCTTTTCAACCTGAGAGATAAGTACTATTATCCTCACTTTACAAATGAGGAAACTGAGGCAAACAGAGGTTAAATAATTTGTTCAGGATCATTCGGGAAGACAACCATGACATCTGCCAAGTGATGTCTTTTCTTGCAATTGAGTTAGATTTCAGTGAGGGAGGGCTGTGCAAGGTCACCTGTCTGACTTTCCCTTCTGAGCTTTTTGGGTCCAGTGGCAAGAAATAGATCAGGACGATTGAAGATGGACCTGGATGCAGTGGGAGACCTTGGCCTTTTTAAGCTAAAGTCTTTAATAGGTCTCAGTCTGACTGAGGCAAAACTTAACATTCAGTGATTAAGACAAGGTAAGTAAAATGTGGCTTAAAATGGCCTTTTTAACTAAAAAAAAAAAAAAAAAAAAAATCATTCTGTGAGAGGAAGATCCTCAGGGTTTCTGGCCAAAACATCAACAATTGCTCAGGATCACAGTGCTAATTAAGAGCATGCAATAGAATCCAGCAATCTGGCCGCTATTACTCCTAACTAGGTGGCTCAGTGACTACAATCATTGGTCCTAGAGTCAAGAAGACCTGAAATCAATACAGTCTCAGACACTCACTAGCCATGTGATCCTGAGGAAGTCATTTTACCCTCTGCCTCAGTTTATTCATCTGTAAAATGAACTGGAGAAGGAAATGGCAAAAATGAAAATGACTCAAACAATACCTCTTTTCAAAGCTTTTAATGCATTTTCTTCACAACAACCCTGTGAAATCAGAAGTGCCCATTCAATTTACCCCCATTGCCACAAAACCCATCCCATCTCACCTGATAAAGAAGCTGAATCTGAGAGGTTAATTTACTTGCTCAGATCCACTGGCTCACTTGCAGAGCCAGACTATGCATCTAAGTCCAACGTACATTCCACTAAATCACACTGTCCATTCTAGAGCTATGTCATCTCAGCCTCAGATGGGATATCAGAATCTCCCTAATGATCTAACCTATACCCAGATAAGAATCTCCCTGCCATGTCCCCAAACAAATCGTCAATCTTTGATAAAACAATCCATCACCTCCTCAGCAGTCCCATTCCATTTTGGGATAGCCCAAATATTAGGATTTCTCCCCCTTTTTACAAAATCCAAATAAACTCATCATCAGCTTGCATCCATTGCTCTGGGTTGGATTCTCTGGAACCAACAAAATCACTTTTCCAGGTGACAGCCTCTTATCATAGAATTCCCCATGTCCTTTCTTCTCCAAGGCAGACATTGTCAGTAACCTCAGGGAATCTTCCCATGATGTGACCTCAAAGCCCTCTCCCATCCAGGACATCCCCTTTGGACATTCCTTAGTTTGTCGAGCTTCCTAGAAAGTTGTTCCCACCATGTCTTCTTTCACAGCATGAATAATATGGATATATGTTTTGTGTGATTGCCCATGTATAACCTATATCAAATTGCTTGCCCCCTCGGGGAAAGGGAAAATAAAGCTTAGGGGAGGGATTTTGAAATTTGAAATTTTTTTAAAAGAGTATTAAACATTATCTTTACATGTAATTAGGGAATACATACACATACATATATACACACATATAAACATCTAGAGAATCAACTAAAAAACTATTAGAAATAATCCACAATTTTAGTAAAGTTGCAGGATGCAAAATAAATCCACATAAATCCTCAGCATTTTTATACATCACTAACAAAATCCAACAGCTAGAGATACAAAGAGAAATTCCATTTAAAATAACTGGCAATAGCATAAAATATTTGGGAATCTATCTGCCAAAGGAAAGTCAGGAACTATATGAGCAAAACTACAAAACACTTTCCACACAAATAAAGTCAGATCTAAACAATTGGAAAACTATTAAGTGCTCTTGAATAGGTCGAGCAAATATAATAAAGACGACAATACTACCTAAACCAATATATTTATTTAGTATATACCAATCAAATTCCCAAGAAATTATTTTATTGACCTAGAAAAAAATAACAAAATTCATCTGGAAGAACAAAAGATCAATAATTTCAAGGGAATTAATGGGGTAAAAAAGCAAATAAAGGTGGCCTAGCAGATTTAAAACTATATTATAAAGCAGCGGTCACCAAAACCATTTGATATTGGCTAAGAAACAGACTAGTTGATCAGTGGCATAGGTTAGGTTCACAGGGCAAGATAGTGAATAAAAATAGCAATCTAGTGTTTGACAAACCCAAAGATCCCAAATTTTGGGATAAGAATTCATTATTTGACAAAAACTGCTGGGAAAACTGGAAATTAGTATGGCAGAAACTAGGCATTGACCCATCCTTAACACTGTATACCAACATAAGGTTAAAATGGGTTCATGCTCTAGACATGAAGAATGAGATTATAAACAAATTAGAAGAACATAGGATAGTTTACCTCTCAGAGCTGTGGAGGAGGAAGGAATTTATGACCAAAGAAGAATTAGAGATCATTATTGATCACAAAATAGAAATTTTTGATTATATTAAGTTAAGAAGTTTTTGTAGAAACAAAACTAATGCAGATAAGATTAGAAGGGAAGCAATCCACTAGGAAAATATTTTTACATCCAAAGGTTCTGATAAAAGCCTCATTTCTTTTTTTTTTTAATTATATAGCTTTTAATTTACAACATATATGCATAGGTAATTTTTCAGCATTGACAGTTGCAAAACCTTTTGTTCCAACTTTTCCCCTCCTTCCCTCCACACCCTCTTCCCCCAGATGGCAGGTTAACCAATACATGTTAAATATGTTAAAGTATGATACAAATCAGGAGTTGATTTGTCGTTTTGTTGATTGTCTAAAGACTGAAGAAAATGATGGACTAAATATCAGTAACTCAGATCAAACTTACAGGTATGTCATTCATACTTTTCAGAGACCCTATTGTTCAACCTTTTCCAGCATTGTAAAGGACTGAAACTCTAAGTTGATGTACTGGGGTCGGATAACCAAGCATTTAGAGTGCTAATTACAGATTGGACAATATTCTATTAGCATATGCTTGGAAAATGGCCCTTCCCACTATTCTGTGCTGGCTCTATCTTTTGGTATATACAGAGAATTGTAGGAGGAATTAAGGGGTGGAGTAAAACAAGCCAGAGTCACTTTGGTGGTGGAGGAGGAGAAGGAAGGTTGTGGAGATCCTGTGTCCATTCCCTTCACTTCTATCCCTAAAGACCAAGAATAAAGACCAAGGACTTTTACTTATCCTGACTCCAGCTGATTCTAAGGTATCCAAGGTGCTAACTGAGTTTTCACATTTGGTGCCCAACATGTGGACCAAGGACCCTAATTTCACTGAAGAAGTCCCCTGGTAACCAGGAAATAGGGTGAGTATTTTAATAGACAAACAGGGAACTTATTTTGTTAAGAGCTAAACTAGTAATCTTTTCTAAGTGAAATAGGAAAAGATTCTCCCCCATCCCTAGCTCCACCTCCACCCTCGCCTCCATAGGCACTATAGAAAGCATACTTAAGATGATAAAGGGACAAGGTTTAATTGTAACTTGGGAGCAGATCTCTAAACTGTCGGGTACATTAGAATGTACGTCCCCTTGGTTATTAAAGGAAGAAGAAATAGGGCTAGATAATTGGAAGCTGGTAGGAGATCGACTATGTGAATACTACAATGATAAAGAATATCATTCAGTTTCCAAGGAAACATTCTATATATACAACATAATACAATTGGCCTTAAAGAATCCTGCAAGTTATAGAAAAAAGGAAAGTTTTCAGAGCAGCCAGATGAGGAAGTATGAGGAAAAAGAGGAAGACAAAGGACAGATTAATGGCAGTATCACCAGAAGGCATGAGGACTTAAGGGAAGTTGAAGGGCTAGTGAAGGGCATAGCGATTCTCACGCTTAACAGGCAGCTTCAACCCCACCTAAACTGGAATTGGTTCTTCACACCCCACCCCCCCATCAACTTCACCTTCCTGGATGGAGGGAGGAGGAGTAGGGAGGGGCAGTGATATTACCAGCACCTCCCCCCCAGCAATCATCCCCTCCTATGACTAGATTACAAAAGGCACTACTAAAAGCCACCGAAGAAGCACAGGACTTAGCTGATTTGAAAATAGGAATGTATCCTGTGATTCAACTTTCAGATCAAGAAAGTAGAAGATACACTCCTTTTGATATAGAAATCCTCAAACATCTGAAAAAAGCTTGCTGTCTTTATGGGGCTACATCAGCTTATGTTAAGATGTTATTACAGAATTTGGCTTATGAAGTTTTAACCCCTAGGGACTGGAAATCTATAGCAAGGACATGCTTAGAACTTGGACAAAACTCGTTGTGGCTTTCTGAATAGAGCAAGCTCTGTAGGATACAAGCCCAATAAAATAGTCATAGTGGAGTTAATCCTCCAATCATCTATGACCAGCTAACAAGTGTGGGTTCTTATGCAGACATTTCAGTACATATTAATGACCCCTTAGCAGCATATGAGCAAATTGCTCCTGCTGCTATCAAAGCATGGGCTTTTCTCCCCAGTAAAAACAACAAGGGAGATGCCGTCACAAAAATTGCACAAGGGCCAAATGAACCCTTTGGTGATTTTGTGGGATGTTTGCAGACAGCTGTCATATGGACTAATGGTAAAAATGCAGTAACAGAAATTATCATAAGGCAACTTGCTAAATAAAATGCTAATGAGGTTTGTTGAAGAATTATACTAGGACTACACAAGGATACTCCTTTAGAAGAGATCATAAGATGCTGTGCCACAGTGGGCACAAACACCTTTTATAGCCAGACTTCCCACGATCTGAACATGGGAAGACAGGTACCCTTTTGGCAAGGGACTTCCAGAGAGATTTGTTAATGCTTTCAGTGTGGTAAATAAAGTAGGGCATCTGAAAGCTCAATGTTGGCATAGACACAGAATGAGAAAACAGGGTGGGAGAACAAGACTCAATATCCCATGTCCAAAATGCAACAGAGGCTTCCATTGAGCATCAGACTGATTCAGGGAAACGGGATGAGGGGCCCAACTCCAGGGCCCAAGGCAAAAAATACTTGGGGCATGATGGCAGCCGATGCTACACCCAGAGAGGGCCTAGAAGTTCAGTACTCAGATATGACCAATCAGCCAGGAAGCAACCTGATGGGAGAAAGGGATTACAATTGGGGAGAACAGAGTTGTATGCAGCTGGGACAACTGAGATACCCCCTGGAGAGATGAAATCTGTTCCTCTCCAGTCTATGGATCCTTGCCTCCAGGCACAGTAGGCTTGATCATTTCACTTCCTGAGAGCACTTACAAAAGTGTTCATCCATACACTGATGTGGGAAACTGGGGAATGTGCAGGTAATATTCCAGTCACTGATACAGGTAGACAATGTGTGACTTATCAACCAAGAGAAGTAGTAGCATCGGGTTTTTTGATACAGACCCCCTAATAAGCAACCTGGTGATAGTCGCCCAGATTCTGACTCCAAGCAACAAAACCCAGGAATATACTGGACAGCAGCTGTGACGGCTGACTGACCTATGCTCACCATCTATATAAATGGCATACCATTAGAAGGACCGGTGGACACAGGTGCAGATCGCACAGTCATTAGAGGTGCCAACTGGCCCAGTCATTGGCCAAAGATTAAGGCAGACACCTACATGTCTGGGGTAGGAGGATCAATAGCAGCTGAAGTTAGTGCTACCCCTTTGAGATGGATATTTGAAGGTGAAACAGGAGTTTTTACTCCTTTTATAGTTGAAAAAATCCCCATCAATCTGTGGGGAAGAAACATTTTACAACATTTAGGATTAAAAATGAGTACTTCGGTTTTTTTAGGCACGGCACTGTTGAAGGCCTGACAACACTTTCACCTGTTCCTATCCAATGGAAAACCGATACACCAGTGTGGATAGAACAGTGGCCCTTAGATAGCAATAAAATTCAGGCCTTATTAGATATAGTACTGGAGCAATTTGACCAAGGACACTTACAACCTTCTCTAAGTTCTTGGAATTCTCTTGTATTTGTTGTAAGAAAGAAATCTGGAAAATGGAGGATGTTGACTAATTTAAGAAAGATAAATGAACAGATGGAAACTATGGGAACTCTTCAGCCTGGACTTCCATCTCCTACTCAGTTGCCTAGAGAATGGCCTCTGTGGGTTATAGACATTAAGAACTGTTTCTATTCTATCCCTCTAGAGAAGGAGGATTTGAAAATATTTGCCTTTTCAGTGCCCAGCGTTAACTTAGCTGAGCCTTATAAGAGATATGAATGGACAGTTTTGCCACAGGGAATGAAAAACAGTCCCACTATATGTCAAATGTATATTGCTGCTGCTCTTACTGCAGTAAGAAAAGCATTTCCAAAAGTAATGTTATTACATTACATGGATGATATATTGGGATGTGCACCTGAGAAACAAATGTTAGAAGCATGTCTACAAAAAACCATAGAAACACTAAGGAACTACAAATTGCATATAGTTCCAGAAAAAATTCAAAGACATGCTCCTTTTAAATATTTAGGATATGAAGTATACCCTAAGGTGCTTACAGTACAAAAACTTTCCTTAAGTACAAAGAAACTAAACACCTTAAATGACCTTCAGAAATTGATAGGACATCCAATGGATATGTCTAGTGTTTGGCTTGACTACCTATCAATTGCAACTATTATACGACATTTTAAGGGGAGATAGTGCTTTAAACTCACCACGCCAGCTTACAAAAGAAACTCAAGAGACTTTGAGAGAAGTTTAACTGGCTTTATCCAATCTGGTTGAAAGAGTCACTCAAAAACCCTTGGAAATATAAATTTTTGTTACCCGAGAGGCACCCACAGCAGTCCTTCATCAAGGAGAAAGTGTGATAGAGTGGGTGAACCTCCCAGCACAACCAGAACAAAGCCTTACTCCTTACACTAGGATTTTATTAAAAGCCGTTAAGCGAGAAGTACAATTATCTGGGAAAAGACCTGACAAGATATACACCTTTTATACTAATGCACAAGTTAATGTGTGATGTGAAACCATCCCAGAGTGGCAAATTTTATTGGCCACAGCTCCAAATTTTACACACGGGTCTCCATTAAAGATAACCAGATTATTACATAATTGACGATGGATTCTTGAAGCAAAAGTTTCTAAAGTTCCTCTTAAAGGACCAACTGTCTTTATAAATGCATCTAAACATAATATTTGTGCTGTATACTCTCATGACTTTACTATAAAGAGAGTAGTCAGAACTCCTTTTCAGTCCACTCAGCAGAATGAATTGTATGTAGTCATTCTACTTCTTATTTATTATCCAGGAGATATAAATATTATATCTGATTCGGCCTATTCAGTAGGTGTGGTACAAAGAATTGCCACAGCCCAAATAAAACTAGTAGCCTCTAATATATATCAGCTCTTTAAGGAGCTTCAAGAGCAAGTGAGAAAGCATCCAGGTAAGATTTATATCTTTCATTTCATGTCCACTTTCATAGTGGACTTCCAGGTCCTATTTTTGATGGTAATTCAAAGGCAGATAGCCTTCTAACCATGTTGGCCAATACTCCTTTATTTCAGGAAGTCCAAGAATCTCATTCTAAATACCATCAGGCTGCTTGAGCTTTATGTTTACAATTTGGAATAATAAGAGAAGCTAGGAGCACAGTAAAAGCCTGTACAGCTTGCCTTCCTTTCCACATTTCTACACTCCAGGGAAGAACCCTCGTGGTTTGAGACCCAATGAAATTTGGCCAATGGATGTGACCATTATAAATCTTTTGGTCGTCTATCTTTTATCCATGTTGTGGTAGACATTTTTTCAGAATTCATTATTTCAATACCAGCAGCAAAAGAGACAGCCCAAGTGGTCACTGAATTCCTTATGCAAGCATTTACAATTATGGGTGTGCCACAAGCAATAAAAACAGACAATGGACCTGCATATACATCTAAACATTTTGCACACTTTTGTGCACAGTATAAGATTTTACACACCACTGGAATACCTTTTAATCCTCAAGGACAGGCAATAGTAGAGGCGAGAAACAGAGACATTAAGATGCTCCTCCAAAAACAAAAGAAAGGGGGAGCCACGGGTAACCCTAGAAAACTTCTAAATTTAGCTCTTTATAGCTCTTTATGCTATTAACTTCTTGATTTTTGGCAAAGATGCACTGACTCAGGCAGACAGGTTTTATAACCCACTGGAAGGACAGCGTCCAGTGCAAGCAGCTCCACTGTCTTTAGATAATCACCAGGTCATGTGGAGAGACCCAGAAAGTGGTGAATGGAAGGGACCAGATAGGTTAACTGCTTGGGGGAGAGGGTTTGCTTTTATCCCTACAGATGGAGAAGGAATCAGATGGGTGCCAACAAGCCGTATTCGCCTTGTCCATTGGAGAGAAATGGAGCAGACCCTTGAAACGAAGGAGAAGACCCAAGAAACATCAGGTGGTTTCATTGCTGATTGTGCCCACCACTGAAAGATCATGGCAATTGACTCATAGCCATCCTCTTTTTCTGTCTCTCTCTGATGGACAAGAAATATTGGGTGATTCCAAGACTGATTGCTCTCACTATTAAAAGAGCCTGGCAGTTATGGCCTTTGATTTATGGACATCAAAATTTGCTGGACTTCAAAACCCTCAGGAATCATTGGATTCTCTGAGACATGATAAGATTGTTGCAAGATTTCAAAATTTGCAGGAATCATTGCGTTCCCTGATATGTGAAGCAATGGACGATAGATTGGTTTTGGACTATCTCTTGGTTGCTGAAGAAGGCGTATGTGTGATTGATGTTTACATACACTCCTTCTAGGACTTCTGGAAATCTTTTACAAGACCATGTTGATTTATATTGTTTATTATATCACTACTTGCATGTACAATTTGTGTTTGTTACACCACATTGAGCCTGCACTGGCTGTGGGGAGAGTCATCACTAATAGCCTGTGCGTTATTGCTATGTGCTTGTGTAATACCTCCCATGCTGATGGGTTTGTGCATACCTGTCTCTAATAAGACCCTTCAACCCAGAAACCTGCTAGCAATCCCCACTTCCCTTTGGAGCTTTTCACTTCCTTTCCTGAGATGTTGGGGAGGAAGGCGTAATCACTTCCTTTTTGGTGTTTTGACTTCTTTTCCTGAGAAGTCAGGGAGGGCATGATCACCTCCTTTTTGGGGTTCTCACCTCCCTGAGTAGTTAGGAATGGCGATCACCTGTGTTCTAAAACAAAAGAAAGTGGGAGATGTAAAGGGCTGAAACTGAGGTCGGATAACTGAGCACTTAAGGCTAATTACCAATTGGAAAATATTCTATTAGCATATGCTTGGAGAATGGCTCGGCTCACTACTCTGCTGGCTTGATCTGTTGGTGTATAGAGAAAATTGTAAGAAGCATCAGAGGGTAGATTAAGACGAGCCAAAGTTACTTTTTGAGGGGAGAAGAGGAGAAAGGAGGTGTGGAGATCCTTGTGTCCATTCCTCTCATTTCAAACAAGAATAAAAGACCAAGGACTTTTGCTTATCCTGACTCCAGATGATTCTAAAGTATCCAGGGTGCTAACTCAGTCTTCACACTAGATCTATATCCCTAAAAGATCAGAAAGTGGAAAATGAGTTAGCATAAAAATGATTATTGCATTTTTTTGTAATGGCAAAGAAATAGATGAGCCTATCATTTTGAGAATAGCTGAAGGACTGTGGTATATGATTATCATGAAATTCTATTGTGCTTTATGAAATAAGTAGGCTGATCTCAAAAAAAAAAACTTTATATGAACTTATGTGAAATGAAATGAGCAAAACCAGAACACTATACACAGTAAGAGTAATATTGGACAATGATCCACTGTGAATAGCTTAGTTATTATGAACAAAACCATTATCCAACACCATCCCAAATGACTTATGATGAAAAAAATGCTACTCATCTCCAGAGAGATAACTGATTAAGTATTAATGTATGTCAAATCATATTATTTTTCACTTTCTATATTTTTATGTTTTTTCCCTTTGGTTCTGTGTCTTCTTTTACAATATGATTACTATGGTAGTATGTTTTGTATAAATGAACATATCTAACCTAAATCATTTTTTACTGTTTCAGAGAAGGGGCATATAAGGGAGGAAGGGAGAAAAATTTCTCTTGCTCTGAAAAATTTACAAATTGATTTTGGATACATGAGTTAAGAAAGGATTCTAGTATTCATAAGGAACAGATTCTACTGCTTAATGTATCCTCACAAAGGAATGAGAGATGTGCCATGTATGAAAAACTATCAACTACACATATAAGCTTAAAAGATGGCATATATTAAATTAATTTATCTTATCCTAAGAATATTAACTGCCAACTGCCAACTACCAAGAAGTCACATTACTTACTTGGAGAATACAGATACTAACTAAATTTTGGAACCTACCTTCAGTGAAATTCTATCTCAGATAAGATAGAAAAAATTTAACTATCTATTGGTATTGACAGAGCACTTGACTAAATATGGTCAGTCATACCTTAAAAAAAGGAACTAGGGGCAGCTAGTTGGTATAGTGGATAGAGCGCCAGGCCTGAAGTCAGGAGGACCAGAGTTCAAATCTGGTCTCAGACACTTAACTGTGTGACCATGGGCAAGTCACTTAACCCCAATTGCCTCACAAAAAACCCCTCAAAATTCTGCTTTGTGGCAAAAGAATTTTAAAAGAAATCTTTTAGTTGTACCTACTTTCTGCTACATCCCTTTAAAGCAAGTTTAGAATGAAGACCAAAGACATTTGGGTGCTAATTGCCTTGAAGAATTCTATGTTAACAGTTTTGCATTCTCACAGGGACCCATAATCTAAATATTTCAACTACATTCTGATGAACATGTTGGAAACTCTGAGAACAGAGCAAACAAACCTCTGACTGGAATTAGCATGTGGTTTTTCTAGTGATATAGTTGTACAACTCCATCAGCATTATCTTAATGATTTTACCCATCCATATATGAAAACTTTGAGAGAGATATTGAAAGAAGCTTACTATCTGGATATAGCATCAATTAGGAAGAATGCTGAAAGAAAATATGAAGAATTGCATAACTCCATTTTTTCTTTCAGCATTCTTCCTGATTCAAGTTTAATTGTTCTGCCTTTTTGCCAAGTCAAATGAGTCTCATTCCTCTTCTTTGTGACCTTTCAAACATCTACAGGCAGATATTGTTATGCCCCTTGAATCTACTAACTATGACTTGTGCTTGTCTACAAACATATTGTTTCATATTGGTAGAATATAAGTACTTCAAAGAGAGGCCCTGGTTTTTTTGTTTTGTTTTGTTTTGTTTTTCCCTTTGTATCTGCAACATCTAGGACAGTTCCAGGTATATTAGAGATACTTATTGAAAACTTGTTGAGTTGCATTTATTTTTTTTAAATAGGATTTTATTTTTCCAAATATGTTAAAACAATTTTTAGCATTTATTTTTACAAAATTTTGAATTCCAAATTTGTCTTCCTTTAGCCTTCCTTCTCCTCCCCTCTTATTTAAATGATGGGCAATTTGATATAAGCTATATATGTGCTAAAATCTTACAAAAATGAAAGTAAAAATGCATCATTTCATATAATTGAAAAAATATACTAAAAATAAAATGAAAAAAATTGGAAGTTTTATGAGAAAACAATAAAGATTTCAGGAGTGAGAGTTCAAAATGTCCTAAAGGAAGGGAAACAAAGAAGTTCAGAATAAAAGGCAATGCAGATAGACTCAATGTAAAGTATATATAAAGTTTTTTTCAAATTTAAAAGTTCAATTCAAATGCTCAAAATGATCATAATTGTCATCATTAAAACCCCTTCTAGTTAATAAGCTGCAAAATTCTAATGCTTGTTACCTGTTCTTATCAGCTACTTTTAGTAGCTGATTTTGCAATCTTTTGTAAAGGTGGAAATAGAATGGTGGGCAGTGGAACATGTAGGGAAGAGAGAGACTTTGGATTTTTTCTTTTTGCCAGAATGTGTGGTGACCACATTAGCACCCTGGATACCTTAGAATCAACCAGAGTCAGGATAAGCAAAAGTCTTTATTCTTGTTCTTTAGCGGTAGAAGTGAAGAGAATGGACGTGTAGGATCTCAGCCACCTCTCCTCTTAGTCTCTCACCCAGAAGTGACCCTGGCTAGTCTCACTCCATCTCCTAATCCCTCCCACAATTCTCTGTATACACCAAAACGATGGCCAGCACGGGATAGTGGAAAGGGCCATTTTTCAGTTATATTCTTAGAGTATTGTCTAATCGGTAATTAGCCTCAAGTGCTCGATTGTCAGACCTCAGTGCATTAACTCAAGAGTTTCAGCCCTTTACAAGAATGAATAATAGAAATGGAGAATTTGGGAATCAGAGCTAATAAAGCACAAATGGACTGATGGCTGTATTCAAGAAAGCTCTGGTGGGCATCAACCACTGATTATGTTTATCAAAATTAAGGAGAAAAAATGAGAAAAAAGACTTGACTGAGTAAAAAGTGACATAGGTGCTTAACAACATTAGACGGTGTAAGTTGCTCTAGTCTCAGGGGACATTCTTGATAATTTGCTTGCGAATATCCTAGACTTGTTGATGGTGTTTTTGCAGGAGAAGCACCAGGTAGCCACTGGATATGGCCAAAAATCCTATACACAGGAAATTAAGAATAGAGAACAAAATTATAAATAGAGAGACTCAGAATGCTCTGAAGCAGATTCTGAACAGAATCCTAGATTCCATAGCCTTGTGTTGTTACTGCTTTTTGTATACATACAAATATAGAGATATTTTTGGTATGTATATATATATATATATATATATATATATATATATATATATATATATATATATATATATATATGGAGAGAGAGAGAGAGAGAGAGAGAGAGAGAGAGATTTTAATCAGTATATGTAGGATCCAGCAGAAAAAAACATAATAGGAAAATGCACATGGAGGCCCCGGTTATGAGTTCTGACCATATGAAACAGGTAAAGGGCCTGATGGTGATAATCTTGAAAACCAAGACAAGTATTGGTGACAGAGACTGCTGGTCGCTCAATGGAGGAAAACAATAAAACCGCAGCTGACTGGATCCAGGAAATTTTCCAGCCCCAAACCAACCATTTTCTGAGGGATTCGCCTGGAAATGAGTCCTATGAGGTTGGACAAGGCAAATTGGGGATGGGAGGGAGGCTGCCGCTGCCGCCAAGAATTGGGGGACTCCAATAAAACAGCAGGCTTACATAGGGAGATGCAATAACATTTCAACCCCACATCAAATGAGGATGATCGCAGCGCAGGCATTTATTTTCAAATGGGGTTATTCAATGAATGATGGCCTAGCCCTGCCTGGGACATGTTGCTGTTGGTGTTGGTGTTGGTGTTGGTGTTGAAGGCAGAGGGAGAAATCAGGTTCATTATATTACAAAGGGATATACGAAATCCAGGGAAGAATTGTGTTGTAGAAAAATGTGTAATGTCACAAAAATGGGATCACATCCTTCTTGTGTGTCATAATCTATTGTTACTCAGAGATATCTTGAAATATTCCAACCTTTCATCTGATGAATTCTTTCCAAGAGAACATAGGAAACAAAGGTTCTTCAAATAAATGATTTCTCTAACTGAACCATCTAATTTCTTCAGGGAGCTGTCTTTCTTTTAAAAATAAACCTGTAATAGATCAATTACCAATTGTAATAACCCTACACTGTACTAATATCAAATTAAGTTATCCATAGGATTGTTAAACTATATATAATGGATGAAAGATTAATAATTTATAGATGGTACTGGTCACAAAATTTTTCAGTAAAAATGTCAATGCACTTTCAGGGATAAGCTTACTCTTTTACTTGCTCATGGCTTAATGTAACCTCAGGCTGTACCAGAGTCAGTTTGCAATGGTTACTTTCACCTTAATTTAATCTATCTTTGATATAGACTGAAGCCACCAAAACAGGACTCCCTTAAAGCATTCATAAATAAAGTTCAAAAGAAAACTTAGCACCAGGCTTTCTTCCAGGAATCTGGAAGTCATTTTATGAGTCAATAATCACTGCTTACATGACACGGGCAGATTTCTATAATTCTGTCTCATTTACTTTTGATACAATTTGAGTTTGTAAAATTTAAAGTAGCATCACCCAAGATGAGAGATTTTACAGGAAAATATCACTGCTCCAAAAGACTACAAGGCATCAACCTGTGAGGGATGTAGAAGACTCTTACCCAAAATGACTACTCAGAGATCACTCAGTAGAAAGCAGAAAGACTGTTTATTAAAACTTCCACAGGATGAGCACCCTTCTGTCACAACATAAGGAAAAGAGAAAGCTTGTGGTAAGAGGGCTAAAGAAGTAGTAAAGATATACAGCTCTTATATAAGAGATTACATCAAAAAGAAGAGAGCATTGAGAAGGGGAGGGAGAGGCATCTAACTGGTTGTTGCTATCCTGAGAGATTGGAATGGAAGGTTTCTGTTTCCCCAAAATCCTCTCTTTTCTAAGAAACAGAAAATCAGGCCTTCAGGCTTCAGATTGTGGTCAGGCTAATAGACTAAATATCGATAAATGGCAAATAGTGATAAATGTCATCAGCTCAAGTTAAGTAAATATGGTTATGCTGGCCAAGGCTCAAGTACATATGAGCCTGCACATATTACACAGGTTATAGGGGAAACACAGAAATAATGACAATAAAATACAGAAAAAGAATTCATACATTCTTGTAAGTTCTTCACCTTATCTCTTTATCCACACAATTTCCCCTAAAAAGATATATATGATTTCATCTATCATATTTCTATGAACTTACACACTGTTCAAAAATCAGTTAACATATCTATACATTGTTTATCAAGTTCACCATCAAGATCACACCCCTCTAATACATTCCAGCCTTTTCTCTGAAAAATCATTTTAATAGCATCTTCTGAATGCAATATTTCAATAGGGACTGTTGAACTATTCCAGTTACTAATGTAATTATATAGGGTAGACATAGTGACAACAGGATAATACCACTGATTGCAATCAGTCCATACCATAAAAATTGCTTCCACCAACTGTCTTGGAAACAGTTATCCCAGAACAGATTGTATTTTTATGTCTGCCAAATGCCAAAGATGACAATCTAGGGAAACTGGGGCATAACATTACATACTCTCCTTCTGAATATGTGAATTATTGAATTACCTCCCCCTGGATACCTGGGAGGTCTCAGCATTATAATTTTGGCCAACCCAATGTGAAGCAAATAAATCAAAAATAAAACTAGAAAATGCAAGAACTTATGGCAAGGGAAGTCTCTTCCTGACAACCCCAGAGTTATCAACTCAGCCAGAGAATCCAGTTTGAGATGGACGGTTCACTGTGTGAGGTGGTCTGCAGTCATTTGTGCACTTAAGTCAGCTTCTGCTTATATAGGGAGTAGCAGTGCTCAAGACAGCCCCATGCTAGGAACGGCAACCCCAAGTCTGTCAGGGATGCCAAAGGAGGGAAAGAGTGGAGCCTGGAGTAGCTCCACCTGTCCCCTCTGATAAAACAGAAACTGCTTCCAGGATCCAGAAAGGATTTCTGAGCAGAAGATGCACAGTTAGACTATGAAGGCAGGCAAACCCCAAACTTTAGAGGCTTCATCTCAAAACTGCAGTATCCTCTGAAAAGGCTGAGATACCAAGTAAGAAACTGGGGTTACAGGGCTGGAGATTGCCAGTCCCAATACAGGTGTCTATATCTCGGAGATTTCCTAAAAACAGACAATCAGAGAACAGTCTACCAGAGCAATTCCAACAGAATAAGGGATTTCTAAGCTAAAGCATCAACTATTCATCCCACATATAAAGTTCCCATACATCCATAACAGCAATATTTGCACAATTTAACAATTTCCATCCCAAATCTTAAAGACAACCTTACTTCTCTATTCCACACAGACCAAACAGGGAAGTCTGATAGGAATAAAAAAACCCTTACCTTTGTGATTCCACTCCAATGTGCTGGTTTCGTTTCCATTGCTCTGTGACCTCGGGAAAGTTGTATCATCTCATTTCTTAATTTTTGGAGAAATTTTAATTATGGTTCCAGGAGAAACAGGTAGAATCTCATCCATTAATTCAATCTCCTAACTGGAAGTGAATAATTTCAGAGATAACTGAAAAGAAAATCACACGTTTATTTGAAACTACTTTGGGTGTCCCTCTCTAAGAAGTGACTTTCTGTTGGAATACATGGGAGCCACCTGACAGTGGCTGTTGAAGATCCAACCCAGAATGGATCTCCTCTTGTGAAGGGATGAAACAAGGAGACTGAGACAGTTGCTGTTCTCTGACATCTCTGACTGAGAGGCCCTTCCTTGCATTGTCTCACCTCCCTCCTCTCCCCTCTGCCTCCAACTTATCTCATTCCCAGTTCCCAACACCTGTGTCAGCAAAGGCTGCCCTGCAATTCCTTCAGATGCTATGATCCACAGCTGGGGAGGCTCTCGGGGGAATTGACCTTAACAATTCCCCAGTGCAGCATGGTCTGCACACTGAGGAATGCAAGCGGCACTATCACTTCTGGATGGTTGTAGCAGGTGTTGATCTTGTGAAATGTCATGGAGGCAAACTTTCAAACGGAGAAGAGGACTGTGGTCAGAACAAGCATTTAAGTGTCTCATCAGTCTCCTGGCTCGGCCCTTTGATGTGTTGGCCCATTTAATTACCCTGAATAAAAAATTCTTACCGGGACTCTTCTTCCTTAAATCTGGAAGGGTCCTTCTCACAAACAGCTCTGGTTCTTCTTGTAATTCTTGCCCCACGTTCAGATGCCAAATATTGGACTACACAGAAGAGTTTCTGGAATACATGGGAGTCACCTGACAGCGGCTGCTGGACATCTGACCCAGAATGAATCTCCTCTTGTGAGAGGATGGTACAAGGAGGCTGACAGGCAGTTGCTTTTCTTTGACCTCTCTCCTTGTCTGTCCTCCCTCCTCCTCCCTCTGCCTCCATTTTATCTCATTCCCAATCTGCAGCACCTGTGTCAGAAAAGGCTATCCTGCAACTCCTTCAGATGCTATGATCCAAAGCTGTGGAGGCTCTCAGAGAATTGACCTGTCCCTTGGCAACTTTCCAATCCAAGAATATGTCTTTCTTTAAGTAGAAATTGGGCCCCAGTAATCAGCCTTTTCAGAGAAGGATACATAGCCAATGAGCAGTATTATATAAAGATTCTATTCTAATACTAATATCTTTCAAAGTAGAGAAAAACAAAGCAGGGGAAAGGTTTTAGCCAGCCATTTGGTACTCAGAAAGCAAAATAGTACCTCCAAGAAATACAATAATCTTCGTTTAAAGAAAGAAAAGGAAAATTGAACATTTAGAAAGTTTCTACTTGTTGCAGGTGCTAGCTACTCAAGAACTGCAAAGTAGAAAGGATTTTACATTTCATTTTGCTGAAGTGATGGAGGCCACCTGTATTGCTTTTCTTTCCTCCTACTGAGAATCCTCCTACTGAGGATTCTGGTCACTTACAACTCTCATATCTATCAATCAACAAGAATTACAAATACAAGGAAACATTCCCTCCTGAGCCTATAGTCTATGAATTTATGAAACAAAAATTTTGTGATGAAAATGGTGACTGGGATTTGGAAGATGTCTGACAAAAATGCATACAAAGGCTATAAGGATTACTTAAATAAAAAAGATTAAATCTGGGGACACTGCCCAGGGCCATATGTGCAGCAAAAGGGACTTGGCCTAGTAGCAGATCACAGACATTACCTAGCTAGGATTCTGATGGAAAATGCCAGCCTGCCTTCCCTATTTGCAGCAAAAAAGAGGATTTTGATCTCTCTGTGCCTCCCATTTTATTTCCAGGAAGTGAGATGAAGCTCTACCTCTAAGGACCTGAGTAAGAATCATAAGGAGGATGGATTTTAACTAAAAAGAATCT
This sequence comes from Sminthopsis crassicaudata, assembly GCF_048593235.1. NCBI lineage: Eukaryota > Metazoa > Chordata > Mammalia > Dasyuromorphia > Dasyuridae > Sminthopsis > Sminthopsis crassicaudata. The sequence continues at coordinate 486,051,833 of NC_133617.1, read as the reverse complement.
TTTCTCTATTCATTTTTTTAGTTTAGTCACTGATTATGACTTACTTCATAAAGACAACATTGTTAAAATTTTTATATTCTCATCTGTTCATACAACTTATCAAATTTATAAGATTTCAAAGCTTCCTCTTCCAATCTCTCTATCTTTTTCTCTGTTTCTCACTGTGTTTCTCTCTCTGTCTCTCTCTCTCTCCACACACACACACACACACACACACACACACACACACACACACACACACACTATTGAATACCTACAACGAATTAAGGGGATGGATTGTAGTTGCAGAAGGGAAGAATAGTTCTAATCCAACAATAACAAATTTTTTATTAAGAAATATTCAATGCAAAGATTCTTGAAATTGGAAGCACTATGTACTAATTCTAACTCTGAAACTTAGTTTCATGATCCTGTCTGAAGCAACAAATATGAATATCATTTTTCTTTTTTGTAAAATTATTAAAAGAAGGTTGTCTGAGATATCTCATAATAAAAGCACAGTGAGAAGGTGTAAAGTGTTGATTATAATGAGAATACCTAGGTTCTAGGTATCACTACACACCTGTCAGATTGGCTAAGATGACAGGAACAAATAATGACAAATGTTGGAGGGGATGTGGGGAAATTGGGACACTGATACATTGCTGGTGGAGTTGTGAAAGAATCCAGCCATTCTGGAGAGCAATCTGGAATTATGCCCAAAAAGTTATCAAACTGTGCATACCCTTTGACCCAGCATTGCTGCTATTGGGATTATATCCCAAAGAAATATTAAAGAAGGGAAAGGGACCTGTATGTGCCAAAATGTTTGTGGCAGCTCTTTTTGTAGTGGCTAGAAACTGGAAGTTGAATGGATGCCCATCAATTGGAGAATGGTTGGGTAAACTATGGTATATGAAGGTTATGGAATATTATTGCTCTATAAAGAAATGACCAGCAGGAGGAATACAGAGAGGCTTGGAGAGACTTACATCAACTGATGCTGAGTGAAATGAGCAGAACCAGAAGATCGCTGTACACTTCAATGCTGTGTGAAGAGGTATTCTGATGGAAGTGGATATCTTCAACATAAAGAAGATCCAACTCACTTCCAGTTGATCAATGATGGACAGAAACAACTCCACCCAGAGAAGGAACACTGGGAAGTGAATGCAAATTGTTAGCACTGCTGTCTATCTACCCAGGTTACTTATACCTTTGGAATCCAATACTTAACATGCAACAAGAAAATTGGATTTACACACATATATTGTATCTAGGCTATACTATAACACATGTAAAATGTATGGGATTGCCTGTCATCTAGGGGAGGGAATAGAGGGAGGGAGGGGAAAACCTGGAAAAATGAATACAAGGGATAATGTTATAAAAAATTACTCATGCATATATACTGTCAAAAAATGTATAATTATAAAATTTTTTTTAAAATTTAAAAAAATAAAAAAAGAGAATACCTAGGTTCAAATCCTTCTTCTGTTATTTGTGACCTGTGTGACCATTTCTATAGAAGTCAAGTTTCTTCATCAACAAACCTAACTTTCTAGATTTTTTCACTTTCTCTATAACTGTTTGGCTCATATTGGTCACCCTCTTCACTCCTTCTTCTAGGGTCTTTTTTATGTTTTGAATTCCTTATTAGAATGTAGTTATCTTGAAGTAGAAAAGGCACCCCCAAATGGGACTGTGAGAAACATAATCTTGAATCTTCACTCCCTACTACAGATGGTATTTTAACAACCCAGATGTACTGCCCTGACACCTTGAAACCTGATAAGCTTGCTGCTGCCTGAGAATGACCCCCTTAGACTGATAACTTTTTTTTTGCCTCCTGTTTAGAATAGAAATTCTTTTATTATGATAAATGTATCAAGAAACATTTTGATGTCTCTCTCTTCTTTCTACAAATATATGGCTGTGAGGCCACTCATTATTGACCCCTCCAATTGTGGAGTGGGACTCAGTACTGGACAGTAATAAAGCGCTCTTAAAACTTAATTATTTTGGCTGCCCTATTTTTCTCTTGCCTGGGCACTTCAATCTGAGGCCTGAAATTGCCTCAATGAGTTTTATATAAAATATATAACAGCAAAAAAATAAAAAAATGGAGATTTGTTAAGGGACAGATCAATTCCCCTGAGAGCCTCCCCAGCTGTGGATCATAGCATCTGAAGGAATTGCAGGGCAGCCTTTGCTGACCCAGGTATTGGGAATTGGGAATGAGATAAGTTGGAGGCAGAGGGGAGAGGAGGGAGGTGAGACAATGCAAGGAAGGGCCTCTCAGTCAGAGATGTCAGAGAACAGCAACTGTCTCAGTCTCCTTGTGTCATCCCTTCACAAGAGGAGATCCATTCTGCGTTGGATCTTCAACAGCCACTGTCAGGTGGCTCCCATGTATTCCAACAGAAAGTCACTTCTTAGAGAGGGACACCCAAAGTAGTTTCAAATAAACGTGTGGTTTTCTTTTCAGTTAATCTCTGAAATTATTCACTTCCAGTTAGGAGATTGAATTAATGGATGAGATTCTACCTGTTTCTCCTGGAACCATAATTAAAATTTCTCCAAAAATTAAGAAATGAGATGATACAACTTTCCCGAGGTCACAGAGCAATGGAAATGAAACCAGCACATTGGAGTGGAATCACAAAGGTAAGTGTAAGGGCCCTTTAAATGGCGGGCACAGCGCAACAGGAGATTAAGTGGCCCAGAAGTAATCTCTGTGGATATTAGGACTGCCCTGTGGGTGGGATCTTGGCCATATTGAGATAGCTTCGTAATGGGTGACGACTCTCTCGCTGATTGGCTGTGTGTGTGAGACCTCACAGGCCCTTTATAAGCCTGCAGACAGCAGTCGCCTCTTTAACCTGGCTTCCTAACCTGGGGTAGCTGAGCCAAGTGGATGGATAGCCCAGAGAGGTAAGGAGTTTGGTAGTGAACACGTGGGTCTTCTGACCAGGTGTTTACTAGGGAACCAACAAGTCAGGGCATTATGTGAGTAGGTATAAGAAAGGCTTTTAAGATTACACGTGGCAGTTCTTGAGCATGCTACCGGTTATTAAGCTATAGATTCAGGAGATCGTGGCCAGAGACTTTTAAGGACTCAGAGGAGGCGAGCCGGGTAGAGTTGACACTGCAAAGGTCAGTGGTCAAAGGTACTCTGTTGGGCCTAGGACAGACTGGTAATAGTAACTGCCAGGAGGGCATGTTACAGGTAAGGTTTTTTTTATCCCTATGAGACTTCCCTGCTTTGGTTTGCGTGGAATAGAGAGGTAAGGTGTGTCTTTAAAATTTGGGATGGAAATTGTTAAATTGCGCAATTATTGCTGTTATGGATGTATGAGAACTTTCTATGTGGGATGATTATTTGATACTTTATTTTAGAAATCCTTTATTCTGTTGCTCTGGCAGACTGTTCTCTGATTGCCTGTTTTTAGAAGATCTCCAAGATATAGACACCTATTTTGGGACTGGCAATCTTCAGCCCTGTAACCCAGTTTCTTACTTGGTATCTCAGCCTTTTCAGAGGATACTGCAGTTTTGAGATGAACTCTAAAGTTCATAATAAAAGCATGGTGAGAAGGTGTAAGTGTTGTTTATAATGAGAATACCTAGGTTTAAATCCTTCTTCTGTTATTTGTGACCTGTGTGACCATTTCTATAGAAGTCAAGTTTCTTCATCAACAAACCTAATTCTCTAGATTTTTTCACTTTCTCCATAACTGTTTGGCTCACACTGGTCACCCTCTCCACTCCTTTTTCTAGGGCCTTTTTTTATGTTTTGAATTCCTTATTAGAATGTAGTTATCTGAAGTTATATAAAAACCTCAGACAGGGCTTTGGTCATATGATCCTCTGAAGTTACAAACATCTTCCCAATTTGGAAATAAAAGAAACTAACACCAAATCAAATGAGAAAATATTTGCAAAGTTCTTAGAATAATGCTTGTCATATACTTAATACTACATAAAATCCAATTATTATTATTCTTTTGTGGTTGTTAGATAAGTACTCAGATGGGGAAACTGAAGTCTTGCCTGTTTTTTTATAAGGCAATTGATTTTTGAGGAACTCTCCAGAGAAAATAAAGAAAAAAAGGGACAGTTGGCAGGCAACAGGTTAACTATCAGGCAGTGTCTGAAACATCTACAGTTTTTGTCTTCAGGACCATGAGTTTCGACTCCTAAATAATGAATTCTAGATGTATATGCTTGTAGCAGAAATATGAAAGAAAAAAGACAAGAAGAATGGGCAGCCTTTGTTCTGGCCCTGACTTTTGTCTATTTTATTATGGGTGTTTTAATCCTGTTAAAATGTGTTTGTAAATTTCTTCATGAATACCCATGGATCATCATAACCTTAAGAAGACTGGACTGAGGAGATTGTGAATAATGTACTGAAAAGGAAAACAAGCCTTCAATGAATTACAAGTCAAAGCAGTTTTTTACTAATGGATACTCAAGTGTGAGTCCCTGTAGTCTTTCAGGGAACAAGCACACATAATGGGGTGGGCTTCTGCAGGAATGCAAACCAGATTGAGAACCCAAAGCTCAGTTCCTGTCTTTATAGCTGACATAAGAGGCTGGTGGATTCACAGGCACTGAGAATGAGGGGAATCTTAAAAAGAGTGGATGAACCAAGTGAAAGTTCAACATGATATTTTGGATCCAGGATTTTTTGGGGGTTTGAGGTAACAAGAAGCTGGTTAGATCCTCCATGAGGAATAATATACAAGTCTGAAGATGCAATTTTCCTTCTTCAACTATTTTAACACTTTTAAGCATGCTTTTCTCCATAAAATGTTCTGTTGTAAATCTACAGAAAAGTAGTATTATCAACTAACAAATAAAAGAAGACTGAAAGTATTTTGTTTTGTTTTGCTTTCTTTTGCTTGTCTTCTTTTCTCATATTCAAAGATTAGCTTACTCCAAACTTGATGCAACCTAGGCTATAATTCTTCTGGATTTCTTGGGAGTGTGAACTAAAGGACCAGAATATAACATAAGTAGATAAAAGTACATACGTTCAACTGTTACAATGGTCAGAAGCATAAAAGTGGCCTCACACACATTTTGTCAATGTTGCTTTTAATTGCAATCAAAGAGATTTCAGAAATGTGAGAATGGCAAAATGGGAAGAAAAGTATGTTAAGACTTTTGTGAATTTTTTGAAGGTGTGATGACTTTTACTTGCTAGCTAATTTGTTGCAATGATATGATAGAATTGATAATTATATCCAAATCTACCCATGAAGAGTTAGACTTGCTATATGACAAAATAAACTCAGGGGAATATAATCAAATTGTCTGATTTTTGTGTTCAGATTTTTTTGTGTGTCCTTGAACTAATGTTTCATGGGTTAAAGAAAAATGTCCAGCTCAATGGGAGTGAGGCCAGTGGATCTCTGTCCACATGAAAAAGGTTGGAAGGGAGAACTGGAGAAAGCCAAATTAATATCTCCTGAATTAGTTTTTCCCACAAGAATTTTTTCACCTGGTTATATTTGAGTCTGGATAAGGTATCCTGTCATATACTTGGCTGCTTTTTCTAACCTCATTTTAAATCATTTGGATCTGAGGTGCTTTATCTAATTATACATATGCTAAATCATTTTGGGTCCTTCGACTTAGGACTGGTGGACTAATATTGATGCTGTTATAATTATGTCTGTTCTTTATTTCACACAAATATATTTTACTAAGGTAAAGTTGATATGATATGACATACTGTAACTTGTTGATATGATATGAAACACTGTATCTTATCAATGCTATATTTTGTCCCTTCTACATTGCTTTAAGATGAAGAAAATGTGCTTTTCAATCTGAGATTAATAATTTCCATAATGAGATTTTGTATTTCACATATGTCTTGTAAATAAAAAGCTATACTTTTAAAAAGGCATGGTTAAGGAAAATAAAAAAATAAATAAAGTGATGGTGCTGTTTAGAAGTTTGACAAGTATGACTGGAGTTTGGAAGAGGGGTTAATACCAGAGATACACATAACATCAAAGCCAGATCACAGAAATGGCAACTGAGACTAAATGGGGAAAACAAAAACTCAAGGAGAGAATTTTGGGGGACATCAAGAGTGAGTGGGTAAGTAGGCAGAGTGAATAAAAGCTTCCAAAGGAGGAAGAATAATTCAGGATAGGGGTTTGGGGTAAAAACGAGGATAGTGTAAGCATAATAGAAGGCACAAGAGAAAATGTCAAGAAAGGGGGTGGTAAAGAGTTGAATGATGCAGGGATCCAAAGGAATAAAACCTGGGGGGTATGAAGGGGATGGTGCAGATTTGTCAATTACATGGTTGCAACCCAAAGAAAACTTCAGTAGAACAGTCATGAGGGCATTATAGAATATGTGGGTGGTAAAGAACAGAGGTTGGGGATAAAGTTTAAGGACTTAAAATTTAAAATTTTGTATTTATATGGTACTTTAAGGTCTACAAAGACAAAAAGATTTCCTCCAAAACAATATTTGAAATAGATAATTCAGGTTTAAAAACAACAATAACAACAACAAAACCTTTTAAGGCAAATGAAAGTCATCAAGATATGACATGTTAATATTAAGAATTTACCCTTCATCTCTTTCCTCAAGATCATAACCATTCTTGTCTGCTCTACAGAAAACTCCACATATACTGCCAAATCACTCACAAATAGTCTCTGAAATGAATGCATGTAAAATAGTCCTCAGCCCTGCAGAACTTTAATTCCATCTGTGATGGTTGCAGAAATATTGAGAGGGAGTATAAGGTTCATAGAGCCTAAGACACATAAAACTTTTAAAGAAACTATGAAAATTTACTTCATTGTGTTCTATAGAAGAGAACTTATAAAATAACACAAATACTTAGGAGACAGCAGGTGTGGTAGTGAAAGTATGTCTATGACAGCTTTTCTTTTCCCTTGCTAATTTGCTCTATGGAAGCTGAGAGTCAGTAGTATTCTATCATGAAACTAATAAATATCATTTCAATCAATTAACAAGTGTTTAATTGTCTGTTATGTGCTAGACTAGGCACTCTATTTATTAAAACAAAATTGAATTATATTAAGAGTTCAGAAGGCCCAAAGACTTTGCTATAAAGGGAATGCTGAATTTTATTAAACACTGAAATGGAGAATAAATATATAACAAATACACAAGTGGCATCATCTTTCCCCAAGAATTTTTAAATTATGTATGCTTTCTTTTTTTAATTAATTAATTAATTTTTTTAACAAAAAATTTATGCATAGGTAATTTTTCAGCATTGACAATTGCAAAACCTTTTGTTCCAACTTTTCCCCTCCTTCCCCCCACTCCTTCCCCCAGATGGCAGGTTGGCCAATACATGTTGAATATGTTAAAGTATAAGTTAAATACAATATATGTATACATGTCCAAACAATTATTTTGCTGTACAAAAAGAATAGGACTTTGAAACAGTGTACAATTCGCCTTTGAAGGAAATCAAAAATGTAGGCAGACAAAAATAGAGAGATTGGGAAAATCCCTCAGGAATCACTGGATTCTCTGAGACATGATAAGACTGTTGTAGGACTTCTAAACCTTCAGGAATCATAGGATTTTCTGAGAAATGATAAAACTGTTACAAGACTTCAAAATCTTCAGGAATCATTGAATTCCCTAACACATAAAAAGACTCTTGCAGGACTTCAAAAACTTGTGGGGATCATTGGATTCCCTGATACGTGAAGCAATGAACAATACATTGATTTTAGACTATCTCTTGGCTGTTGAAGAAGACATATGTGTGACTGTTGTTTACATACCCTCCTTCTAGGACTTCTAGAAATCTTTTACAAGACCATGTTGATTTATATTGTTTGTTTTATCACTACTTGCATGTACAATTCGTGTTTGTTACGCCACGTTGAGCCTACACTGGCTGTGGGGAGAGTCATCACTAATAGCCTCTCTGTTATTGCTATGTGCTTGTGTAATAACTCCCATGCTGATGGGTTTGTGCATATCTGTTTCTGATAAGATCCTTCAGTCCAGAAACCTGCTAGCAATCCCCACATCCCTTTGGTGCTTTTCATCTCCCTTCTTGAGAAGTCAGGGGGGAGGGGGAGTGATCACCTGTGTTCTAAAACAAAAGAAAGTGGGAGATATAAAGGGCTGAAACTCTCTAGTCAATGCACCAGGGTAAGACAATCGAGCACTTGAGGCTAATTACTGTTTGGACAATCCTCTATAAGAATATCCTTGGAAAATGGCCCTTCCCATTATCCTGTGCTGGCCCAATCATTTGGTGTATACAGAGAATTATAGGAGGGGCAAGGAGGTACAGTGAGACCAGCCAGGGTCACTTCTGCAAGAGAGATGAGGCAGTGGGGTCGCAGAGATCCTAAGCATCCGCTCTCTTCACTTCTACCACTGAAGACCTAGAATAAAGACTTTTGCTTATCCTGACTCCACCTGATTCTAAGGCATCTAGGGTCCTAGTGCAATCATCACATCACTGTGTACAATGTTCTCTTGGTCCTAATCACTTCACTCAGCATCAATTCATGTTAAGTCTTTCCAGGCTTTTCTGAAATCAGTCTGCTCATCATTTCTTATAGAACAGTAATATTCCATTACATTCATATACCATAATTTATTCAGCCATTTCCCCAATCTATGGGGATCCACTCAATTTCCAATTGCTTGCTACTACAAAAAGTCTTGCTATAAACATTTTTGCAAATGTGTGTCCTTTTCCCTCTTTTACAATCTGTTTGGGTTACAGACCCAGTAGAAACACTATGTGGATCAAAGGGTATGCACAGTTTGATAGCCCTTTGGGCAGTTCTTAATTGCTCTCCAGAATAGTTGGATCATTTCACAACTCCATCAACAATGTATTAGTGTCCCAGTTTTCTCACATCCCCTCCAATATTCATCATTTTCCTGTCATTTTAGTTAATCTGAGAGGTGTGAAGTGGTACTTCAGAGTTGTTAAAGTAATTTTTCTAAAGCACAGGTCCAATTATCTTAACTCCTTATCTAATAAACTCCAGTGGCTTCCATTTACCTACAAGAGCAAATGCAAAATGTTGCTTGGCATTCAAACTCCTTCAGAACCTAGCTATCTCCTCCCTTTCCAATCTTATTGTACCATTTCCTAGCTGACAAACAAGATATTTCATCTAACAGCTCAGGTTATTTTCTCTGACTGTCCCCTCTCTATGGAGTGCAGTCTGTCATCCCTTCTGACTGCTATCCTCCCTAATTTATTTTAAGTCCCAACTAAAATCATGACTAAAGAATAATGAACTAGTTCAGGTAGGAAATTAAGCAGTTTAAAGCTAATCTGCTAATCAAAATGGAATCTTCAATTTCTTACTTGGGAAAATTAGGGAGATCCAATATTTAAATATATACTTGGTATTTCAAAAGTCTTAGTTTAGTTTTAAGCTTTAAGAGCTTAAAAATGCACTGCTGTTTTGGGGACATCTGAGGGTGGGAAGAGAGAGACAGACAGACAGACAGATCGATTATAGACAGAAAAGTAGACAAAAGGATTTTTAAAAACAGAAATATGAAGGGACCATAACATAGTGGTTAGACTATTGGTCTCAAAAACTTTCTAAAACATGAGAAAGTTTTTTATGAATTGATGCTAATTAAACAGAACCAGGAAAGCAATGTGCATAAGTACCAAAATCAAACTGAAAACAACAAAAATGATTACCTGTACCTGTATAAATTTTTTTTAATGTATATTGTTGTCTTTTGTCTTTATATTAATAATTTGTGGAGAAGAACACTTTATACCTTCTACAATACACACACACATACACACACACACTACAGATTGAGTCCTCCTTTGTAGCAAAAGAAGACAATTCAGCAAAAATTTAATGATTACTTCTAAAAATGTGTAAAGCATTCTATCCTAATAGACCCTTATCTCTCTAAGAATAATTCCTTCAGTAAGTTCTGAAGATATCTTACATTATCTGTTCACCAAGACTCACATTAGTTTTTATTTACTCAGAGACTGTTTCCTTTTAAATATTGCAATTATAAGGATCAGGATATTTCTTATTATAGCATTTAGAAAATGCATCTTTCTCTGTTCTTTGCAAAGGTGGGTGTTTATGGATGTGGAATAGCAGCATATATTGCCAGACACAGTAAATACACTAATTGGTTTTGTTGAATTTTTTTGTTTATTTATAAGATCTTTGTTACAAAGGGTAGTTTGTTTAGTATGGGGAGATGTTATGTATATATGACAAAAATATCATATATTATACATATATATGAAATAAAAGTAATATTAAGGCAAAAGATCAATAGAATAAGATTTTAAATTGTGTCAAGATTTAATCAACAACACATATTGTGATTTGGAGGGGTTAGGTAGCCATCTAAAGAACCTTAGAGATTGACCAAAAAAATCACTGGTTACTTTGGATATCATCCTTGTGGAAAAGAAGTGTTAAAAAAAAAAAAAAAAGAATCTTGTACGCCATATTCTAGTTCTCCTGATATCTTTATCTTCTTTAAGGAAATGTTTCTTGTTCAGAAAAGATAGCAGATCAAATTCTTACTTACTTTGAATTACTCTGATATTTTAATACATTTTAAAATACCATTTAATGTAATTCTTTCTCCTTTATTGGCTTAGCTTGTAGCTAATCCCTACCTTCTTATCCTGTGAGATTCTTATCTATGTCTTTCCATAATTTTTCCATAGAGCCTCACTTCAATATGTTCTCTTTCTTTGAACCTTTGTGCTCCTTATTTTAAGATATCAGTACATTAGAATTTCACATTATATGGCAGGTTCAGCTATACACACATGTTTATAGTGTGTTTTATGCAACTTCTTATATTCAGGTTACCATTGATAATATGCTGTAGACTATTTATATCTATCTACCATGTAGTTCTTCATTTCCCTTTGGGTTATTTGCTATTTTTATTTTTCCTCTCCTACTCAGTGTTCCCTGCTGCACATTGTTGGGTGTGAGAGTATTCCTCCCTCTTCTCCTCCTGTTTCTCCAACTTCCTGTTGATCTTTATAACTTCATAGTATGCTTACCCTCAGTTTTTAGTCAAGACTATCTAGATAAGCTAGATTCAGTAATATGATCAGAATAAGAGGACAAAGAAACATTTCTCAATAACTTTTTTTTTATCCTCCAACTTTTTTTTTCTTTGCATCCTTAGCATCTAATATAATTCATAGTTGGTACTCAATAAATAAATACTTGTTGAATTGATTATCTCTTTGCTTCCTATGTTTCTCACCATTGGTATTTCTTTACCTTACTACTTCATTCCATCAATCCTTTGTCCCAGTCTTTCCAATTCCATATGCTATCATGCATATCCTTAAGGGTACAATATTTGTTTTTCTTGGTTTTACAAATTGGAGTAGGGTACAGAATAAGTGAATCAAAAGCAGTACATAGCCCAGAACTTATAATAGTAACTTCAAAAAATTTATGAAATGTTTTGCAAAGGCATTGAACTGAATAAAAAGTTTAATTTCATGAACAGAGTTCTCATTTCTAGCAATTTCATTTTCTTATTATTCTTGAATGACTAAATGTCTTAATTGCGCTATTTCTTCAATTTCTGCATTTATCTAAAGCTATAGGGCTTGGGGAAAATGGTACCTGAATACCTCTCATAAAGGTATCATTTATGTGTACAACATTAACTACTTAAAAAGAAGGATTATGGAATTTAAGGACAATATCCTCATAAGCAGCCTCTTTTTCCTTCATTTTCAAGTTATTTTACACAAAATGCTCCCTTTTGTTCTTTCTTTTTGGTAGTTATACTAGAAATAACATCATTAAAAACCTCTCATTGCTAGCTGGAAAGCTTTTACAATAATTATTGCATGGTCATAAAAACTTCAGTCAAGTTTTTGAGATGATTATTGTATGTTCAAATTCAGAGGTCTCTTCTTGACCCAAGCAGGGTCAGATGAGCACTGAGGAACTAGCCTGGCAAAGTGTTATAATGTTAAGTCCCTACGGATAATTTTAGAATGTCTTGACTTTCTTGCCATTTCTCCATGGAACTGATTAAAAACTGAAGGTTGTTGCACAGCATTCTAGAAAAAATGCCCAATCAAGAATCAATAATTAGGTCCTCATGCTAGGGTCTTGGGAAAAACTCAAAAAGTTTACATTATTACTGAGACTTTTGTTTCATTTATGCAAGTAGATATTAGCACCAATTTACAGCATTAGAGAGACTGATATCAGTATTAGACTCTCCCAGAGTCCTAACAGAATTTTCTTTTCATTCAGCTGTTCTTGAGCTAGGGGGAGAGGGAGAAGGAAATAAATATTTATTAAGAAACTATTATTTATCAGGCACTATGCTGAGAACTTTACGAATACCATTTGATCCTGTAAAATAGGTGCTGTTATTATCACCATAGAAGACAGAGGTTAAGTGGCTAATCAGGGTAATACAATAATAAATGTATTAATGCTGATCTGAACTGACTCCAGTGCTTTGTGCACCATGGCACCACCTACCTAGCTGCCATAGCCAATCCAGGTGAACATCACAGTTCAAAATCTCTTTATTACTATGTATCAATCCTCTAATAGTCCCCCCAAAAAAAGCTATTATTGTATTTTTTTAAAGAAAGGAAATAATCACTTCACCTTTACCACAGTAATGTAGTATGGTGGAAAGAGAACTCTATTTAGGTCCAAGTGATACCTGGGTTGGAATTCTATCTTTGCTTATAGTAATATAATCATAGACAAGCCATTGGATTTCTGACTTTTGGGTTCTTCATTTGTTAAGTATGGATGATAATATTGTGTAGTACCTGAATTTCTCAGGACCCCATGAGGATGAAATGAGAGAATGGGTATACGGGTTTTATAAGCTTTAAACATTCTATAAATGTCAGTTATCATTATTAAAATTAATCGGCTGTCCTTGAGAATCAGGTGATAAGATTTGACCATGTAGCATTGTGAGGATTCAGAAGCTAGTTGAATGAAGACTCAAAGGGTGCCAATTAATGGTTTAATGTCAAATTGGAAGAAGCATTCTAATCACTTCTCCTTCTAGATACTTCTGTAGAATTTCATGACAGTTCTCCTTTTCCTATATAACTGACCAATTTTTCTCAGTCTCCTTTGTTGGATCTTCCTCTAGATCATACCTTGTACTAATCATAAGTGTTTCCCAAGTCTTGGACTGTGTTTATTTGTGATTTTATCAGTACCCTTGATTTTAACTATCTTTTCTATGCCGATGATTCTCTAAGCTCTAGTCCCAAATCAACAACTGCCTTTTGCACATCTCTGATTAAATGTCTCTTAGGCATCACAAACTCAAGTTACTTGTTACAAGTTACACAAGTTACAATTCATAGCACTGAATAGCTTTTATATGACTTCAGGGGGCAGAATATTAGGACTACAGAGCAGAAACTGCAGAGAGAGAGAGAGATTGGCTAAATATAAGGGAAAATTAGCCAGCAATTAGAGCTGCTAAAAGTTCAATCTTCTTTCTTATTAGATAGTGGGATCTCTGTCTTTTGGGTCTCAAAACTTTTTTATTTTTCACCCACTAGAAATGCTCTATGGAAATTTGTGAATGATTATGAAGAGAAATCATTCAATAAGCACTTATTAACTCCCAGACACAGAGCTAGGCACAAAGGGTACAAATATAAGCAAAGAAGAGAGTCTCTGCTTTCAAGAAGCTTATATTCTAATGTGGGGAATCAATTCAAAAAGGGGACAGTGGTGTTAGCTAAGGTTTGCAAATGGTAGAGATATAACTAAAATGTCAAGTTCCAACCAGGATAAGGCAACAAACAAAAAGCTCCCCAAGGGACCCTATGGGCAGAGTCCAGGTGAAGGGATTGTGGAGGATGGTTGGAATGGAGTTATTGTCTGAACTTAGCTAAGTAGGAACTATTTTCCTCTGGGAAAATCATTTTTAATATGTTCTATTGGCTGCTATTTTTTATCCATGTTGTGGAAGACACCTTTTCAGCATTCACTTTTGTAATACCAGCAGCAAAAGAGACAGCCCAAGTGGTCACTGAATTCCTTATACAAGCATTTGCAATTATGGGTGTACCACAAGCAATAAAAACAGACAATGGACCTGCATATACTTCTAAACATTTTGCACACCTTTGTGCACAGTATAAGATTTTACACACCAATGGCATACCCTTTAATCCTCAAGAACAGGCAATAATAAAGAGGAGAAACAGAGACATTAAGATGCTCCTCCAAAAACAAAAGAAAGGGGGAGCCACAGGTAACCCTAGAGAACTTCTAAATCTAGCCCTTTATAGTATTAACTTCTTGATCTTTGACAAAGATGCACTGGCTCTGGCAGACAGGTTTTATAACCCACAAGAAGGGCAGTGTCCAGTGCGAGCAGCTCCACTGTCTTTAGATAATCTCCAGGTGATGTGGAGAGACCCAGAAAGTGGTGAATGGAAGGGACCAGATAGGTTAACTGCTTGGGGAAGAGGGTTTCCTTGTATCTCTACAGATGGAGAAGGAATCTGATGGGTGCCAACGAGCCGTATTCACGTTGTCCATTAGAGAGAGTAGACCCTTGAAATGAAGAAGACCCAAGAAACATCAGGTGATTCCATCACTGACTGTGCCCAACACTGAAAGAGCCTGGCAGTTATGGCGTTTGATTCATGGACATCAAAAATTGTTGGACTTCAAAATCCTCAGGAATCATTGGATTTTCTGAGAAATGATAAGACTGTTGCAGGACTTCAAAAACTTCCAGGGATCATTGGATTCCCTGATATGTGAAGCAATAGACAATAGATTGATTTGGGACTATCTCTTGGTTGCTGAAGAAGGTGTGTGTGTATGTGTGACTGTTGTTTACATACCCTCCTTCTAGGATTTCTGGAAATCTTTTACAAAACCGTGTTGATTTATATTGTTTGTTATATCACTACTTGCATGTACAATTCCTGTTTGTTACACCACATCGCGTCTGCACTGACTGTGGGGAGAGTCACCACTAATAGCCTCTGTGTTATTGCTATGTGCTTGTGTAATACCTCCCACGCTGATGGGTTTGTGCATACTTGTCTCTAATAAGACCCTTCAACCCAGAAACCTGCTAGCAATACCTGGCTTGACTCCCCACTTCCCTTTGGTGTTTTTAATCTCTCTTCTGAGAAGTCAGGGAGGGCGAGATCATCTCCTTTTTAGTGCTTTCACCTCCCTTCCTGAGAAGTTTGGGGGCATGATCACCTCCTTTGTGGTATCTTCACCCCCTTTCCTGAGAAGTTGGGGGGGGCGTGATCACCTCCTTTTGGGGGTTCTCACCTCCCTGAGAAGTCAGGGATGGCATGACCACCCGTGTTCTAAAACAAAAGAAAGTGGGAAAGAACTGAGTTAATGCACTGAAGTTGTACAACTGAGCACTTGAGGCTGATTACCGATTGGCCAATACTCTATAAGAATATGCTTGGAAAATGGACCTTCCCACTATCCTGTACTGGCCCAATCATTTGATGTATACAGAGAATTGTGGGAGGGATGAGGGGGTGGTGTGAGAATAGCCAGGGTCACTTTGGGGGTAGAGCAGAAGAAGGAAGGTCGTGGATTTCCTGCCTCCATCCAATTCACTTCTACCCCTAAAGAGCAAGAATAAAGACCAAGGACTTTTGCTTATCCTGACTCCGGCTGATTCTAAGTATCCAGGGACTAACTGGGTCCTCACACAGCACTCTCTGAATTAGAACCCATACATTATTTGGATTCCTCGACATTGTGCCTATCCTTGGGTCCTTCAGGGTTCTGCCCTGTGAAGCCTTCTCTCATAATACCTAATTTTACCATTCCACAGAGTCCTCTCTATTTTATTCCTAAAGCACTTACAGTCTAGGCTAATCATTTGATACTTAGTAAATTCCTTGCCTTGAACTGTAAGATATCTCTTATTTCCCTAACTAGCCTGTAAGCTCATGCAATTATTGTTCTGTTTTTGTCTTTGTATTCCCAGTTCAGCCTGATACAAAGTATATGTTTAGTAAATCCTTGTTGAAATGAATGAAACTGAGTTGACTCATAGTGTAATATAGAAAGCTGAAAAAAATCATTTTAGAGAACAATTAATCCATTCTCTTCCCCCTTTTACAGAGGAAGAAACTGATGTTCAGAGAGATTGATGACTTGCCCATG
Source organism: Sminthopsis crassicaudata (assembly GCF_048593235.1). Classification (NCBI taxonomy): domain Eukaryota; kingdom Metazoa; phylum Chordata; class Mammalia; order Dasyuromorphia; family Dasyuridae; genus Sminthopsis; species Sminthopsis crassicaudata. The sequence continues at coordinate 486,035,664 of NC_133617.1, read as the reverse complement.
ATTTGACACAGGGGCAGGATCTGAAACCAGGACTTTCTACCTGCAAGTTTGGTTTTCTGCTATGGCACAGTGCTTTGAATGGCATTCATGATACATGAATGAAAACTGATTTTATTAATCACTTACTACTATATGACAGGCACTACTCTAAGATATGAGGATTCAATGAGAGAGAGAGAGAGAGAGAGAGAGAGAGAGAGAGAGAGAGAGAGAGAGAGAGAGAGAGAGAAGAGAGAGAGAGAGAGAGAGATTTTGAACTCCTGAAGAATTTACATTCTAAGGGAGACAGTCCTATAGGTGAGTATGGCTAGGAAATTTTGGTCCGGGCAAGAAAATGGGATGGTAAATAGACCAAGAAGGCTGTGATGTGGTTGACACATTCTTTCCTGAAGCAATGGTGGTGTTGATTGGCTTAGCTTCCCAGAGAAGTAAAGATGATCTTATCCTTCTTGCTGGAGCACCCAACATAATACCTGGCACACATTAAAAAGCTAGGCATTCAGCCAAAAGAAATAGAATAGAAAATGTCATCCAAAAATTGTTAAGTGTAAATAAAAAAGATATGCTTGTCATGGTGGGAGAACAAGGGATAACCAGTGTGTTCCACTGATATCCTTGAATACAGGGTTGTTGTGAGCCCCATATGAAATAATAATTATAGATTCCTTAGCACAGTATAAATATTAATCAATATACATGTTAACTATTGTTATTGAATGAATGAAAATGCATTTTAGGTTATACACATGCATTCATTTTTTATAATTCCATATGAGTCAAGTTGAGAGAGAATAATCAGAACAAAAGGGGAAAGCCACAAGAAAGGGAAAAAAATGGTGAAAATAGTGTGTATTGATCCACATTCAGTCTCCATAGATCTCTCTTTGGATGTGGATGGCATTTTCCATCCAGAGTTTATTGAGATTAATTTGGATCACCGAATTGCTGAGAAGAACCAAATTTGTCATAGTTGATCACCATAGAGTTTTGTTGTTGCTGTATACAAGGTTTTCCTGGTTCTGCTTGCTTCACTCAGCATCAGTTCATGTAAATTCTTCCAGGCTTGAAAATGCATTTACTATGAGCAGGACCAGGAGATCATTGTATACTTCAACAACAATACTATAAGATGATCAATTTTGATGGATGTGGCCATTTTCAACAATAAGATGAACCAAATCAGTTCCAATAGAGTAGTAATGAATTGAACCAGCTACACCCAGTGAAAGAACTCTGGGAGATTATTTTGAACCATTACATAGAATTCCCAATCCCTCTATTTTTGCCTGCCTGCATTTTTTTTCCTTCACAGGTTAATTGTATACTATTTCAAAGTCTGATTCTTTTTGCACAGCAAAATAACTGTTTGAATATATATATATTTAATTTATACTTTAACATATTTAACATGTATTGTTCAACCTGCCATCTGGAGGAAGGGGTGGGGGGAAGGAGGGGAAAAGTTGGAAAAAAGGTTTTGCAATTGTCAATGCTGAAAAATTACCCATGCATATATCTTGTAAATAAAAAGCTATAATAAAAAAAGAAATGCATAAAGAGAGAAAAAAAGAAAATTCATTTATTAAACACTTATTGTGTACCAAGCACTATACTAGTTCTGGGGATACAACAGAAAAAAAGAGAGATTCTCTTTTCTCAAGTATCTCAACCCTGTCTCTTCCAAAAGCATTTCCCTCTGTCATTCCCATTCTATCATTCATTTTATTTTGCTGAGGGAATTGGGGTTAAATGATTTGCCCAGGGCCACACAGTTAGGAAGTGTTAAGTGTCTGAGGTCAAATTCGAACTTGGGTCCTCCTGACTTCAGGACTGGTGCTCTGCTTTTCACTGTGCCACCTAGCTGACCCTACTTATTTTCTTTTTAAATATTTTTTTTTTACTATAGTAGTTGCAATCATGTTTATCAGACCAGTCAAAACAAGCATTCAGAACATAAAAAGAAATAAACAAGGAAACTACATTATACTGAAAGAAATCATAGGTAACAAATATCAATATTAAATATATACTCCAGATGTATTAACAATTCATAAATTCATAAGGAAAAAATTAACCAAATTATAAGATATAGATAGTAATACAAAAATGGCTGGAGGTTTCAGTGTCCTTAGTTGTGGTGTATCACTTCTTTTGGGGTTTACCTTATCTACCAGCTCCTTTGCTCTAGAGTTCTTCACTTAGTGATCTCATCAGCTCCCATGAATTTAATTAACATCTTTATACTAACAATTCTCAAATCTTCCTTTCCTGCCCCAAACCCCCTACTGGTCTTTCAGGCATCTCCAAATGGATGTCCAGTAGACATCCTAAACTCAACAAATAGAATTCATTATTTTTTCCCCTAAACCATCTCCCCACTTCTACATCCCTTATTACTGTAAAATGTGTAGAAGGTGACGCCATCCTCCCAGTCCTTGTGGCTCATAGCTTAGGAATCATCCTTGACTCCTTATTCTTTCTCCTGCAATATCCAAACCATTGCAAAAAGCCTGTCAGTTTCAACTTTGATTATGTGCCTTCTCTCCTTTGGCACTGTTATCACTCTGGTGCAAGCTCTTATCTCCTCACACTTTGATTATTTGCAATAGTCTACAGATCTCTCCTCAAGTCTCTCCCCACTGGGATGCATCACTAATGTGATTTTCCCAGAGCACAAGTCAGACCATGTCATGCTCTATCCCACCTTAATAAACTCCATTGACTCTCAATTCCCTTTAGAATCAAATACAAAATTCTCTGTTTGACATTCAAACCTACTTTTCCATTCTTCTTATTCCCTACAAAAATAAAATATCACTTGAAAATATAATAGGTGCCTCTTACTTTCCTCTCTTTCTTCTCACCCTCTAACAATCCAATTTCCAGCCTCATCATTCCATTGAAACTGCTCTCCCTAAAGTTACTAATGATCTCTTAAAAAAAAATCCAGAGAGAAAACTCCTTTTCACTCTTCTTGATCTCTGCAATCTTTGACATCATCAATCACCTTCTTCTCTCCTTGATACTCTCTTCTTTCTAGGTTTTTGGAAGCCACTTGTCTCCTGATTCTTCTCCTTCCCATCTGACTGCTCCTTCATCTGCTCTGCTGGATCCTCCTCATCCATATCATTCCCTTTAAGAGACACATGCTTTTCAATCCAGTGACCGTGGCTATCCCATGAATAAGATACTTGAGTATTTTCTCCAGCTGTCCTCCATGCCTGGAAAGCTCTTCCTCCTTATCTCTACCTCTTGCCTTCCCAGGCTTCCATCTGTTCTCAACTAAAATCCCATCTTCTGCAATAAACTTTTCCCAACCCTCTGTTAATTCTAATGCCTTTTCTTTCTTATGCACTTCCTACTTATCCTATATAGAGCTTGTTTGTGCATATTTGTTTGCTTGCTGTCTCCCTATTAGTTCATGAGCTCTTTGAGGATATTCTTTTACTTCTTTTTTGTATTCCCCGTCTTTAACATAGTTCCTGACACAGTAGGTATTTAATAAGTCTATTGACTGACTAAGAAAGCCCTCAGCACTTGGGGCAGATCTTCCTGTTTCCCTTCCCCATTTTCCAAACTTTTTTTTGATGAGGTAATCAGGGATAAGTGACTTGCCCAAGGTCACACAGCTAATAAGTATCAAATACTTGAAACTGGATTTGAATTCAGGTCTTCCTAGAGCTGGTGCTCTATGCACTGTGCCACCTAGCTGCTCTCAATGTCCAAACTTACTGAAGATTATGAATGAGTATTACCCAAGATGAAAAGTCAGGAGTCTTGGAGGGAATACCTATATCAAGGAGATCCCCAATCCATTGGAGCACTAATTGGTGAGCAGGAGAGGCGAGATCTCTTATTTCTCACATTCCCATGTTTCTGCTGGCATTCTTCAGATTTTCCACTGCTCACATCTTCGCTTTTGTGGTTTGCTTCCTTGGCTGCTAGCCTAGTAGGCCTCTACGGCCTTGGCAAAAATTTATCTTCACAGGATGGGGCCCTTTCAAAAATATGTCAGGAATAATGCCAAGCAAATAAAAGTTTTCCAGATGTAGACATGTGTTTCTTTTTCAAGGAAGCAGGGTAATGGTATAAATGTATTTTATCCTTTGTGATTACATCACATACAGCAAAACTTTCATAAATTACAGGATGAGGGGAAGGAATATTTATACAACTAAGTGTGAATAATAAGAATCGAAAAGGGGAGGAGGTTCCTTGAAAAACAGTGCTCTGCTCATCTGTAATGGTTTTAGACAAGGATGCACATGTAAATATTAACAATCAGCTTATTGGGGCTAAGGGGAGAGCTTGTTTGACATACTTTTAGCTCAAACTGCACTATTGGCACTTTCTCCATCATTTTCTTCAGTACAGACAATCAGCAAAATAATAATGAGATACCAATTGTTTAGATTTAAGTGCACTCATTTTAGCAATCTGCTTTATAGTAAGAGCAGGTTCCAGGACATCCAGGGTTGTAGGTAAGCCATTGAAACCTTCTCTATGACTTGGGGCTTATCTAAAAGTCAGTGATAGATCTTCCATCAGTCCTTCCTGAGATGCTGAATGGTGTAGGGAAGGGAAAAATAGGTCAGAAAAATGGGCTCCAATTTGGAAATTGAGGGATTGCCCATCGAGTGGGGGAATGGTTGAACAAATTGTGATATATGAATGTAAAGGAACACTATTGTGCTATAGGAAATGATGAGCAGATAGATTTCAGAAAAAAAAAAAAAACAGAAAGACTTACATGAGCTGATGTTGAGTGAAGTAAGCAGAACCAGGAAAAGAATGTGCACATTAACAGCAAAATTGTACAATAATCAAGTATGATTGACTAAACTCTTCTCAACAATACAATGATCTGACAGTTCCAAAAGGCCCATGATGGAAAATGCTATCCACATCCAGAGAAAGAACTATTTTCTTTCTGAAACATAATGTTCTCACTTATTTTTTTTTCTCATGGTTTGTCCCTTTTGTTCTGATTCTGCTTTCACAGAGTGACTAATGTGGGAATATGTTTAATATGATTGTACAAATATAAACCTATACTTAGATTGCCAACTTGGAAAAGGATGAGGGGAGAGACAGAAAAAAATGGAAATCAAAATCTTATTAAAGTAAATGTCATAAACTAATAAGTAAATTTTTTAAAAGAGAAAAATAAAGGGAAATGGCCTCTCTGTGCCAGAGAGTGAAAGAGATTTAGCCTTTGAGAAGTACTACAGTGTCAGATTTTGTCCGTTTATTTTGTTGAGGAATCTAGATCTTTGTTTTTGTGGGTTTGGTGGTTTCTGAGGAAACTATCAGTGCGGACTGGGGAATTATCCTTAGATGTATAGTCTGAAAGTTGAGGTTCAATGACCTGACCAGGACCACTCAGCCAGTATATACTATAAGAAGGACTTCTGAATTCCAAGGGTCACTTTCTCTTCACCACTTCATTCTGCCTTTCAAGATATGAAGACACCTGAGCCTCAACAAACACGGGTTCAAATCCTACCTCTGACATGGTGGGCAAGATAGCTAAATATTCTGAGTCTCAATTTTCTATCTTCAAAAAGAGGGATAATAATCCTGATTTCTACATACTTTACAGGGTCACTTTGTGGACAAAATGTTTTGTCAGCCTTAAAAGCACTTAAAGAAATGAGAGCAATGATTATTCTCTGGTGATGGAGGCCAATTTAAGGGCTCAGTCCTTCAGACCACCTGCTCCCTGACAGCTGGGCTGCTCTAGGAAGTGGGAGCCATAGATGTGGTATAAATCACTGCAACCATTCCTGGATAAATGAGGCTTCAGTTATTGATTTTTTGATTAAGTGCTTCCTACCCCAGGGAGAGGTGTGGTCAGTAGGAGAGAACATTACTTTTTTTTTAATGGATTTTTATTAATATATTTTGTAATCATATAAATTCCTTTCTTCCTCCCCTTCTCAAAGATCCATCCCACATGACAAAGGATATTTTAATAAGGAATATTTTAACTAAGGAGAAAAAGGAAAACAAATCAGCAAAAAAAAAAAAAAAAACAAACCCCTAATCATTGCATCAAAAAAGAAAAAAAAAAAAGAAAATATATGCAATATTTCCAGGTCCATGGGCTTCCCTTTCTTCTTTGCGGCTGTGCTTGGTCTTTGTAATTTTGTAACATGTACTTTTTATTATTCTGGGTTTTTTTTCCATTTTCATTGTTGCTGAAAGGAAAGAATGAAACAAGCATTTAAGTGCCAGTCTTCACAATAACCCTGTAAGACTGCAGCTATTAGGATAGCTGGGCTACTAATTGGCACAGTGGATAAAACATTGGGTCTGGAGTCAGATAAATCTGAGTTCAAATGCAGCCTCAGACATTTATTAGCTACGTGACCCTGAACAAGTCACTTGACTCTGTTTGTTTCTATTTCCTCATCTGTAAAATGAGGTGGAGAAGGAAGTGCAAAACATTCCAGTATCTCTGCTAAAAAATATCCTAAAGGGGTCATGAAGAGTCATACACAATTGAAAACAACCAAATAACAAAATTATTATAGCCATTTAATAATTTGGCAGATATAGATAGAAATGACTTGCCCAGAGTCACTCTGCACACTGATATTACTTAGTAATTTAACAGTCAGTGATAAATCTCTGGTCCTCTCATGCTGAAGACATTGCTATGGGGAGTTGGGGGGAAAAGGTAGGTAGGATTGAGAGTCAGACTAGCCGACCCTTACTGATGAACTTGAGTAAATCTCATAAACTTCTAAAGCCTCAGTTTCCTCAACTGTAAAATGGAGCCAAAACTATTTGGCACTATTATAAAAAGTGAAATAATTTACATAGAGCTAATATATACATAAATGTTTATACACACATACATACATACACACACATAAACTGAAAATCAAATGAGCAATAACAACACAGCTATCATTTATTTCCCTAGATGATCTTGGGCATAACAAAGGAAAAAAATATAATAAATACAGAGAAGTTAAATATTAGCACTATGTGATGCTAGTAGTTTCCCACCTTTTCATCTTTTTATGGAGAGAAGTAAATTTCCTCTTCTCTTTTCCAGGGCCAAGCTTGGTCACTACAATGATAGGATTTTAGATGTAGAGCTAAAAGGGACCTAAGAACCTGCCTAATCCAGACCTTTCTTTTTACAGATGAGGAACTTGGGGTCTGAGTGTCAGGATTTCTATCTTTAGTTATTTTGACCAAGATCACCTAGGGAAATAAATGATAGCTGTGGAGTTGTTGCTCATTTGATTTTTCAGTTATGTTCAACTCTTTGTGACCCCATTTGGGGTTTTCTTGGCAAAGAATCTGGAATGATTTCCTTCTCCAGCTCATTTTACAGATGAGGAAACTGAGGAGAGTTAAGTGACTTGCCCAGAGTTACACAGCCAGTGTCTGAGGCAAACTCATGAAGATGTCTTTCTAACTTCAAGTCCAGCACTCTATTTTCTGGGTCACCAAGGGCAGTTGTAGGAAATGTCCAAGTAGGGATCAGTCTGAAAGAAAATTTGAAATTATTTCAATTAACTTAAATTAGAGAAATTGCCTTAGTTTTTAGTCTTTCCATTTACGTTATTGAAGTGATTTTGTATATCATTTTCCTGACTGTGTCTATTTCAATTTACATCAGTTCATAAGAATCTTCCTTTATTTCTCTGAATTCCTCGTGATCATCCCCCTCTCCCCCACCAATTATGGCTCAGTAATAAGTATGTCACTCCCATATCTCAACTTGTTCAGCCTTTAGCTTCAATCAGTGGACACTCATTTCATTTCTGGATTGTTGTTGTTATCACGAGTACAAGTTTTGTCTTCTTATCTCCTGTTATTCTCACACTCCAGCAAATTTGAGCACTGATCTTATACCCTGACTGGATTGTAAGCTCCTGAAGAGCACGCACTGGGTCCATGTTCAACTTTGTATCCCGAGTCTGACACAGAATTGGTGATTAATGTTTGTCAAATCTTCAAGCTTTTAATGAATACCTACTATGTGCCAGGCATTGTGCACCTGGGATGCAAAAAAAGTGATGGGGGGAGATTTAGATAATGAGGTATTTGCATTAAATCCTGGAGGCAATAGGGAGCCACTGGGATTTATTGAGTAGGAGAGTGACATGATCAGACCTACATTTTAGGAAGATCTCTTTAGTAGGATGTATTGGAGTACGGACAGATTTGAAGCAGGGAGACCCACCAGCAGATTACATCTATAATCCAGACACGAGGTGATGAATGCCTGTATCAAGATGGTTGCAGTGTTGAAGAGAGAAGAGATGGGAGGAATGGAAGCTATATGAAATATCTTACAAAAGTAATTGGATGAAATAGAATTATGGCTGAAGGAGATTGAGAAACAAGAGGAAAGCAGCCCAAGAAAGACCATAAAGCCTGTTTAAATGTCTAGGGAGCCAAGGGATGTATTGAAAGGTTCAACAAATGACTTCCTAATAAGACATCCTCTGTCCTGTCCTGATCCAATGGGTCCAAACCCATCAGCCAAACATCTATGTCGACAAATTGAGTATTCTTTCTATTCCTGCTTCTTTCCTCTCCCTCCGTTTGGGACAACCTGTCCAGTCTGCTCCCCTATCCCTGGCCTCTGCCACCAGCTGTGCCCAAGTCTCATAACCTTTCCCCCCAGGAGCCCTGGCTTTTCTCCTAACTGCTATCCCCTAGGAATGGGGAGAGACTTTGTATAGCAGCTGTGAGAGGGGGGAAGGGGAGCCTTGGGAGGGAATGGGTCTGATGGGGTCAGGTCTAATTACATTTAAAGCCTCTCTCAAAGAAAGGGTCTTTCTAATTGAACGTTCATCTCCCTGGTCTATTAAGCAGTACAAAGGTACCATTTCCTGTGTCAGATCTACCAAGCCTGAGATAAGAAGGGTCTTAATAATGGCATTTGGGGGGTTGGGGAAAGAGTATTACAATTGAAGAAAAAGGACTTTAGTGGGAAATCTGACTCTGTTACAAAACGCTCTCTATGATGGCCTCAGTTTTCTCATTTGTCTAATGAAATTAATGGCAAACTCAGAACCAGAGAAGAGAAGGACGCATTACCTTCCTTTATTTTTAACAGACAGGTGCAGAACTGTGGGTATGGAATATTGTTTGTATAGCCAGACATAGTAGTTTTGCTTAACTTGTTTTCTCTTTATTATAGGGGAAGGTTCTCTCAGAAAGGATTATAAACAGAAATTATTGATTTGTTCCAAAACAAAAAGCACAAAGATATCAATAGCGCTTTAAAAAAAATAAGGGAACTGGATAATATGACCTTTAGGTTTCCTTCCAACTTTAAAACTATGATTTTATGAAACACATTTCTAATACAAAACATTTTGTTCACAGTTCCCTGTGAGGTAGAGAATGGAAGTACTGTTATTCTAATTTTATAGATAAGGAACTGAGGCTAGAAGAGGCAAAATGTCTTATCTAAGATTATATATCTAGTATATGTCTGAAATGGGTTTTGAACTCAAATCTTCCTGATTCCAAGTCCAGAACTCAGAGAAGAATTTGACTGAATAGATAACCATAAATTCAGAGGGACTTCAAAGATCAATCACTTCATTCAAGGGAGGGTTTGCTTGACACCAGAGTTAAAGATTTGGGAAATTGTTAGGCAATACAGGGGTTATACTAGTAAATGTTTAGCAACCAGCTCTCTGAAAAGACATAACACCTTTCTTTCTTTTTTTTTTTTTTAGGCTACATGTACATTCATTTTTTACACATTCCATATCAGTCATGTTGAAAGAAAAATATCTAAACAAAAGAAAAAATCAAAAGGGGGGGAAGGTGAAAATAGTGTGTGCTGATCCTCATTGAGTCTCCACAGATCTCTCTCTGGATGTAGATGGCATTTTCCATCCAAAGTTTATGGGGATTGCCTTGGATCACTGAATTGCTGAGAAGAACCAAATCTATCACAGTTGACCATCACAGTTGACACTGTGTGGAATGTTTTCCTGGTTCTCCTTGTTTCAATTAGCATCAGTTCATGTAAATCTTTCCAAGCTTTTCTAAAATCAGCCCATCCATTGCTTTTTATAGAATAATAATATTCCATTACAGTGGTGAATGGAAGGGACCAGATAGGTTAACTGCCTGGGGGAGAGGGTTTGCTTGTATTTCTTCAGCAGGAGAAGGAATCAGATGGGTGCCAACGAGTCATATTCGCCTTGTCCATCAGAGAGAGACAGAAAAAGAGAAAGACCTCAAAATAAAGGAGAAAATCTAAGAAACATCTGGCACTGAAAGAGCATGGATAATAAGAAGACTGTTAAAGAACTTTAAAAACCAGCAGGAATCATTGGACTTCCTAACACAGGATGAGGCTAATGGACAATGGACTTATGGACATTTATAAAATCTCAATTTATGATTATTTGATCATGTTATTTGTTATATACTTCTAGCATGTATTATGTTACTATGTTACTATGTACTTATGTAATCTATGTAATTATGTGTAATGCCTCCCATATTGATGGATTTATGTCTCAAGGTCATGACTATCCTATGTTCTAAATCAAAAGAAAGGGGGAGATGTTAGGATTACTAGGTGAGAACTCAGGTTGTCTGGACAATTACAAGGTGAGAACTCAGGTTGACTTGACAGTTCTCTGGCTCAGACCTTTGGTTTGGGCCTTTAAAGGGAGTTTACATCTTAAGAATTCTAAGAGGAGCAAGCTCATTGGTTGGAGTACTTCTTCCCAGAAGCCCTTGCATTATCCCACGCCCATTCTCTGGGAGGATAAAAGAGGACAGCACTCCAGAGATGAGAGAAGTCTCTGCACTACATCTGGCTTGATGCGGCTCTCTGCAGGAAGGGAAGTCGGATCTCTACAGGAAGAAGAATCTGTCCGAGAGATTTGAGTTGACACAGCAGATCTCTTCCCAGAGAGCCGCGTCAAGCCAGATGTAGTGCAGAGACTTCTCTCATCTCTGGAGTGCTGTCCTCTTTTATCCTCCCAGAGAATGGGCGTGGGATAATGCAAGGGCTTCTGGGAAGAAGTACTCCAACCAATGAGCTTGCTCCTCTTAGAATTCTTAAGGTGTAAACTCCCTTTAAAGGCCCAAACCAAAGGTCTGAGCCAGAGAACTGTCAAGTCAACCTGAGTTCTCACCTTGTAATTGTCCAGACAACCTGAATTCTCACCTTGTCACTGTCCAGACAACCTGAGTTCTAACCTAGTAATCCTAACACATTACTTTCATATATCATAATTTATTCAGTTATTTTCCTCAATTGATGGGCATCTACTCATTTTCCAATTCTTTGCCACCTCAAAGAGCTCCTACCAACATTTTTTGCTCAAGTGGGTTCTTTTCTGTCTTTTATAATCTCTTTGGGATACAGACCACTGTGGTATTGCTAGATCAAAGGGAATCCACAGGACATAATACATTTTTAAGTTTACTCTGCATTATTAACATTTTCACCATCACTTTCTGAAGTCTAGGCAATCAACAAAGTAATAAATCAAGCCCTGATTTGTGGCTTTTATGATTCCTTTGGGGTAAATACTCACACTAAAAATTTTACAGTTGCTGATATTGAACTGATTTGTATACATCCCTGACTGTACGAAAAACAAACATGGACTGGCCGAAGAAATCTGGAAGAACCAGGATTGTGTCACGGCAAGAGCCCTGGGCTTGGAATCAGGAGATCTGGCCTTAGTTTTCTGGGATGCTTTTATTAGCTGTCAGACTTAGGATGAATTGGTTTATTGCTCAGTTTCTAGATCTGTCAAATGGGGACAATAAACTTAGATCTTAGGACTCTAGAGATCTTCTGTCCATTAACCTCCTTTTATAGATGAGATAATTGCAGTCCAAAGAAGAAAGCAATCTTGGCCAACATCACACAGGTAGTAAGCAGGCAAAATGGTTTGACTGACTTGCCATACATCTAGTAAGTGTCTGAGCTCAGACTTGAATTCAGATCTTCCTGACTTGTAATGAGGATCAAATGACTTAATATTTGTCAAGAGCTTAGCATTATTCCTGCCATATAGTGGATGCTTAATAAATGCTTGTTTCCTTCTTTCCTCTGAGACCTAGTCCATCTAGCCTTACTGGCGATATTGTGAGGAAGTGGAAAAATTTGGAGTAAGGAACTAGAACTTTGGTCTTGAGAGACAGGAATGGTAATCTCAAGGCAGAAACTGGAAAAGTGGAAAGTTTTTTTTAATCTTCAGATCTCTACTCTTGTCACACATCTGGTTCCAGGGCCATGAAGACATCTATCCCTTGAAATCATTCCCCTCTTCCTCCTGCTGCCTTCTTATCTATCCTGAAATGTTCTACCCTCAGAACAAACTGAAACTTGTAGTTCCTCATTCATTCCCTCTCCCTAGTCCATCTGGGGCTTTTCAGGGGGAAGACAAAAGCGCCCGAAGGAGAGGAATGGTATCTTTTTCTTTTGCTACCCCCACGCCAAGCATCCCCAGCTGCCCTTTCTCCTATTTTATCCCTCTCTCAAGAAGGAAGCAGAAGTCAGCATTCTTGGGGAAAGCAGGGGAGCCCCTGGTCATTACCATGTCCTGATTAGATGGTATTTCTTTTAATTATTTAAAAATAAATGGACTAAGTTGCCATGACCTTTTACAAAGGGTTAAGCTGACGGCTGGTCCCGCTGAGACCAGGACTCTCATGCTTTACCTTGGGCCCCTGGGGAAAACAAAGGTGGCCTCCCAAGCACATAAGAATCTAAGCTTGTGGGGAGGTCCCACTTTCCCCCACTTTCCCCTCCCCTTTCTCTTGATACATATGCTAGATCTTTATGAAGGAAGATGACCTTTTATATCAGGCCAAAAAAAAAAAAAGAAAAAGAAAAAGAAGAAGAAGAAGCAAAGACAAGAAGACCAGACAAAAGGACAGCTTTGAAAGTTACTAGTTAAAAAAAATTTTGAAAAATATGAGAATTCTGATCAATGGCTAATCACAGATCTAGAGCATCATAGTCACAGCCTAACAGAGAAGCAAATGGACTTGGTGCAGAATGAGACATCCATTTTTAGATGTGATTATTGTAAGAATATGTTTCAGGATGTGCATTTGTTACAAGGTTTTGTTTTGTTTTTCTATCTCATTTGGAGAAGGGGACGTTAGAAACAAGAAAAAATAAATAATTTTAAGATTAATATTTAAAAAGTTAATGCAAATATAAGAAACAAACAAACAAAAAGCTACAAGTTGAACTTATATTTTAGGATAAAAGCCTGCTGTCTGAAAGAGACTTGCGATTTCATTTACTCTTTTCCTACTCTATTATTTATTTGTAGATAACCATTTTATTTGATGGTTAAGTTTAGAATAATTTTTTAAATTTTCTTTTAAAAACTATAAATGAATAAATCAGGTCTCACAGACTGATTTCTGTAATCAGGTTTCCCAAGTCCCCTTGAAACAGTTTTAATCCTCTAAAACTAAAGGAGTAAAACAGGGGAAACTGAGGTATGAGACTATGCTGTTTTCTTTACTACTTATCATAGGTGAGTATAACACTGAGCCCACCCCTTCTTCCTCCTGCCACCCATGTTAGGTTAAAGGCTTCCACATTCTGTAGATAGATATTTTTGAGAACAAATCAGAAAAGTCCAAAAAAAGAAAGAAGAAAGAGAAAGAAATAGGTGGAGAAAAAAAGAGAGGCAATTAATATTCATTTATGAAATGCCTAGTATGTGCCAGTCACTGCCTTAGACACTGAGGATACAAATATTTAAAGAGGGTAAACTACAGGGTCTCCCTTGGTGCACTAACAGAGAAAGGTTGGGGATTAGTGAAGGAAGTTCTGAAGTGAATATGTAATTATGTCTGCTTGGATGGCCTTCAAAGAACAGGACTCCTTCCTTCCCACTGCTAGAATCCAGTTCCTCTTCCTCATGGGGGCCTGCCTTCCTGTGTTGGGGTCAAACAGCTCTGCCCATTGACTACAGAGAAAGGTCAGTCGTGGGAAAGCTTTCCAAAGCTGGGCCTGGTTCCTGCCTTTATCCCTCTCTGTCTCCCTATCTCGGACTCTATCAGTCCATCTCCTTCTATCTCAGTCTCCTCTCCTAATATTTATTCAATATTCCCCCCTTCCTACTCACTCTCCTGTCTCAAGGATGGGAACCATGGGGATGGGGCTGGTAAAAGTGTGGCCACTTAAGGAATTAGAAAGAAGGGGAGGGGAAAGGGTCTGGCCAGCCAGGGGAAATTGCTGTCAGGAGGAATTCAGACTAGTCCACCCTCTCTCCAGCCCCCCTACACACTCCCCACTCCTCTCTGCTCACAGGACCAGGTCATAACCACCTCCCAGGGAGCGAGTTCACCAATGAACAGTTCAGGGCTTTGGAGGGGGGGTGGTGGTGAGGAAATCCAAGTTCCTTTTGTGAAAGGACAATTGAAGTACATAAGAGGGGGGGACTGGGGGGATTGCTGGAAGTTTTGGGGGCCAGGCAGGGTATCTCTTGTGTTTAGAAATCACTAATTATCCGAAGAACTGTATTTAAAGAACCTCGGACTAGTTTAGCATTTAAGTAGCTGGTAGCATTGCACAATCTTTGGGAAATTTTGACCTCTAACCCTCAAGTAGGGCAGAAGGAAATTCATTCTGTGTGTGTGTGTGTGTGTGTGTGTGTGTGTGTGTGTGTGTGTGTGTGTGTGTGTGTTTGTGTATGTATACTATCTGCCAGGCACTGTGATGGGTGGATAACACTGAGATGGTACCTGCCCTCAAGGAAATGAAATTCTTGAATTATTTATCATGGACCGAGGCATAAGTGTAAATTCTGAGCTCCCTGAGCATTGAGAAGAAGATGAACCTCGGAGGGTATCAGGGGAATCTTACCTCTGAAACTCTGGTTTTCTTTGGTAATCACATCTGCTCCCAAAGGTTGGATTACCTCCTCTATATAATCTATATTTTTAGCCCCAATATTAAGGCAATCAGGTGGCTTAGTGGAGAAAGACTCATCTTCCTGAATTCAAATCTGGTCTCAGACACTCACTTTTAGACCTCCTTCAGATATAAGATCCTAAGATCAGATTTACATGATTACATGATTTACATGATATATATCAGATTGTTTACTCTCTCTGGGAAGGGTGAGGAGAGGGAGAAAGAGATAGAATTTGGAAGGAATAGAAATTAAACCAAAAACCCCAAATGTTAAAAATTGGTTTTATATATAATTGAGAGGGGTGGAATAATATATCATTTTTTAAAAGATCTCTACAAATCTACCTGTAACTCAAGGATTCTTATCCTGATGTATGTATATAACCAATTTATCATTAATTGGGCTAACTAGTTGCTCTTACAACAATAAAAATTTAAAAAAAAGTAATGAAGACCTTTGAAAAGGGAAAAGAAGAGATAACTCAATTCTGTAAGGCTGATAGTAAAAATTATGATATGATATACATCTCCCAGGTCTCCCTTGATCATCAAGGCCTTCCTTATACCCTGGCCTTCAAGGGGAATGGACTTTGAGGCAGAAGTATCTTTTCCAGTGATATGATTTGAAGATTATGAAGAATAAATGCATATTAAATGATTGCAGATACTCAGAAATATCTCTCCATTGAGAGGTACTCATCCACTGGGGGATTTGGGTCTAATATTGTAATGGAATTTTATTGTGCTATTTAAAAAATGAGGAGTAGAATGATCTCAGAAAAATCTGGAAAGGTTTACATAATTAATGCAGAGTGAAATAAGCAGAACCAAGAGAACATTGTATACATCATTGCATGATGACCAACTGTGAATGACTGAACTATTTTGAGCAATATAATGATCCAACACAATCCCAAAGGATTCATGATAAAAAATGCTATCTGCTTCCAGAGAAAAAACTGAGGGAGTCTGAATGCAGGCCCAAGCAAACTATTTGTTTCTTCCTCCCTCTCTCCCTTTTTTCTTCCCTTCCTCTCTTCCTCTTTCCCTTTTTCTTTCCTTCCTTCCTTCCTTTCTTCCTTCCTTCCTTCTTTCCTTCCTTCCTTCCTTCCTTCTTTTCTTCCATCTCCTCCTCCTTCTTCTCCCTCTTTCCCTCTCTATCTCTTCTATCTCTACTTCTCTCTCTGTGTCTCTCTTTTTCTCTATCAGTCTGCCTGTCTCTCTTAGCTTTCTCCTTTTCCCTCTCTCTTTACCCCCCTTCCAGTTTTTTTTTTCCACAAAATGATATGGAAACATTTTATATGATTGCACTTTTATCAGATTGCTTACTGCCTCTGGGAAGGAGAAAGGGATAGAATTTGGAACTCAAAATTTAAAAAAAAGTTAAAAATTGTTTTTACATGCAATTGGTGTGTGTGTGTGGGGGATAAAGTATTAATTTTAAAAATCTCTCCACAAATCTACCTGTAACTTGGGAGTTCTTAATTTGGTGCATACATATAACCAATTTATCATTACTTAGGCTAACTAATGAATAGAGCCTCTAATTAGATTTTTTTACTGTATGCTATCAAACTATTAATTAAAACATATAAACAATCTACACTAAATCAGCACTCTAATGTCTTAGAGGTTACCATAGGATTCTTTCTTAATATTCCCCAGCCCAAAGTCATACATCTCCCTCCAAGTTGGCTGTGTCCAACAATCAGTATTTCCTTTAAACGAAGACAGTTTGTTTGCTTGAGTGTTAAATTTGCGGAATGTAGTAGCCTAGGAACAAGTAGGATAATGACTGAGTCCTCAAGGAGATTTTTTTAAATGCTTTTAGCTATGCAATGCTACAGCTGAGTCTGAGAAAGAGAGAGGGAGAGGAAGGAAGGAAGGAAGGAAGGAAGGAAGGAAGGAAGGAAGGAAGGAAGGAAGGAAGGAAGGAAGGAAGGAAGGAAGGAAGGAAGGAAGGAAGGAAGGAAGGAAGGGAGGGAGGGAGGGAGGGAGGAAGGAAGGAAGGAAGGAAGGAAGGAAGGAAGGAAGGAAGGAAGGAAGGAAGGAAGGAAGGAAGGAAGGAAGGAAGGAAGGAAGGGAGGGAGGGAGGGAGGGAGGGAGGGAGGGAGGGAGGAGAGGAGGGAAGGAGGGAAGGAAGGAAGGAAGGAAGGAAGGAAGGAAGGAAGGAAGGAAGGAAGGAAGGAAGGAAGGAGGGAAGGACGGAAGGAAGGAGGGAAGGAAGGAGGGAGGAGAGGAGGGAAGGAGGGAAGGAGAGAAGGAGGGAAGGAGGGAAGGAGGGAAGGAAGGAAGGAAGGAAGGAAGGAAGGAAGGAAGGAAGGAAGGAAGGAAGGAAGGAAGGAGGGAAGGAAGGAAGTAAGGAGGGAAGGAAGGAGGGAGGAGAGGAGGGGAGGAGGGAAGGAGGGAAGGAGAGAAGGAGGAAAGGAGGGAAGGAGGGAAGGAGGGAAGGAAGGAAGGAGGGAAGGAAGGAAGGAAGGAAGGAAGGAAGGAAGGAAGGAAGGAAGGAAGGAAGGAAGGAAGGAAGGAAGGAAGGAGGGAAGGAAGGAAGGAAGGAAGGAAGGAAGGAAGGAAGGAAGGAAGGAAGGAAGGAAGGAAGGAAGGAAGGAAGGAAGGAAAAATACTTTTAACTATATGTATCTCTGGGAGCAACTAGATGGCATAAAGGCCAGAGACCTGGGCTTGAAATCAGAAAAATTCACCTTACTGAGTTCAAATCCAGCCTCAGACACTTACCTTGGGCAAGTCACCTCATCCTGTTCACCTCAGTTTCCTTATCTGCAAAATGAACTAGAAAAGGAAATGGCAAACTACTCCAATATCTCTACCAAGAAAATCCCAAATGGGTTCAAAGAGCTGGACACAATTGAAAAGAATGACCTAGCGATAACAAAATGGGTATTTCTACATTGTTTACCCCATAATTTGATTAATAGTTTTCTTCAAAGTTACTAATAAAGTTGATTATAATACTTTCTCATTAGTAGTCTGTCCTGTAAGAGGTTCCATATGTTTATCAATTGTTTAAGAATACACACATGTTGTTTACTCTAACTTACAACATGGGTTACATGTTCTTATTCTTGAAAAACAGAAAGGAAAAAAATGTATTCAAAAACAGCTCAATCACAAAAAGGAAGCCTAAGAAAATGGAGTCAGTTATACTGCTGACAAACATATTCCTACTATCTTACTAAAGTACTAAAACTTATCCTTACTACATCTGAGATTCATAAACTTGGATGGGAAAAACATTACATCATTATTTTCACTAACCCTTAACTGAAATTTAGCATTTTGTTCAATTATGAGTTAAAATCAATGACAACAGTATTCTGGGAAGGGGTCCACCGACTTCTCCCCAAACTTCCAGAGGGATCCAGGACATAAAATAAGGGAAGATTCCCTCTCAAAGCAGATGTCTATTCCCTCCAGCTGTGTCTTTTAAAAAATGCAAATATCCCTTTGAAGGGTAACACATTAAGTAACTCTGGTCATTAGCACCTTGGTGTAAATTTAATCTTTCAGGTAACTCCCAGAACCTTCAGCTGTGAGTCAGCCGTGGATAAGGAAAGGAGAAGATGAGAAGACTGCATACAGGGCTTTGGTCCACTAGTGGGCAACACCATGTGACCATTAACAGGCCATTCAATATTTCTTTGAGTCTCCTCTGTAAAACAGGATTAGCAACACCTGTACTACTTAATTTAACCAGGGTTCTGGTTAAATGTTTTTGTCTTTTTTTCTACTGGACCTGTGATATAAGGAACTTTCAGTGAGGAAAATCCTCTGCCAAGGCAATCCCTCCAATAACGCAAAGTTTGAGATGCTGCTTGCTGAGAGGAGGTCGTTTGAAATGGGTCACATAGCCATTATGGGCTGGGAGTAGGGGGTGGAGAGAGATTGAATCCAGGTTTTTAAGACTTGCTGCCCTACTCCTCTCCAGAGGATTTATGATAAAACATAGTCCTTTGTAACCATCTCCAGCTCTCCTCAATAAACTTCACTGGCTCCCTATTATCTTAGGGATCAAATAGAAAACCTTCTGTTTGGAATTTAAAACCAATCCCACGTTTCCCATCTTCTTACAAAGTCCCCTCCACATATGCATACCATATAGGTTTACCAGGCAGTCCTCAAACACAACGCCACTTCTCCCGCTCCCCCCAATGACCTTCTTAAGACCTGCATTCTCTGCCCCTTACTTGCTAATTTTGGCTTTGCTGCATCCTTTAAGGCTCAGCTCAGATCCCAGGAAGCTTTTCCTGCTACCCAAGTTCTCACCCGAAGCCCCGCCCCTCACCCCACAGTGGGACCTTCTCATCTTCTCTGCTTAGATCCAATTTGCGCAAAGCTGCTTGCACAGTGTCTCTCCCATAGAATGGGATCTCTCTGAAGGAAAGGGCTGCTTTTACCTTTCTCTGAATCCCCAGCCCTTAGCAGGGTGCCTGACACACAGCTTAGATGCTTGCTGACAGAGTGATAAAGTTCCAGAGAAACGTGGGCTTATCATGACTCAGCTGCTGGCTGCCTGAATGGGAGGTGGGCTGCTTATCATGACTCAGCTGCTGGCTGCCTGAATGGGGGGTGGGCACAAAGAGCAGGAGATTCTGCCAGGAGAGTTGGATGAGACCCCAACCAAGCTTTGCCCACTCCCTCCTACACTAAGGGGCATGAAGAAAGCAAGCAAACAAGCAAATCAATCAATCAGCATTTATCAGGTGCCGACTATGTGCCAGGGATTGTGCCAATCTGGGAAGCAGCCCTCTTCCTGCTTTCTCTGGGATCTGCTCCCACGCTGTAGCTTCTAAGGAAAAGGGTTGGAGGGGGAGGATGCTGTTGGGGGTGGTAGGTTTCCATGCAAAGACCTCTCCCTCCTTCACAATGGAACTCGTGGGCCTCCTTCTTATCCCCTTCCTCAAAGGACCCCTTGTCTCTGAATATCCCAGAGGCTGGTCCTGCTTTCCTGGCCTCCCAATTAGCCAGTCTCCTCCATGGCGGTCAGCGGGTCTTTCAGAAGCTGCTTGGCATTTTCCCTGGCTCCTCTGCATTTGTATCACCATGGTAACCAAGATAAGTCTGACTCCCAGAGATGCTGCATGACCGCTTTAGTGGGGGAACTTGGACAGAAAACAGACCAGAGGTAGTGATGACTGGGAAAATCTGAAGAATGCTCAGATCTCTTCTTTCAGGAATAATAATAATGGTGACAGTAATTATTATAATAATGGTGATGATTGATGGTGATGAAGATGGCATTTATATGCTGCATCAAATAAGGTTTACATATGTCATCTCATGTGATCATCATAACTCTGGCAGATAAATAGTTATTATTATCCCTCTTTTGCAGAGAAAGAGATTGAAAGTGGGAGAAGTCAAGTCATGAACATTCCCAAGCTCACATAACTAATTTGAATCTAAAGACTGAATTTGAATTCAAGTCTTCTTGATTCCAGGACCCCAGTCCTGTAACCTCTGTACCATAATGTCCTCCATTAGGTCTGGGGTGATAGAAAAGCAGGAAGCTATCTGATTTTATGGATATTGGAGATTGCTCCGGTGACAGTATATAGGGAAGGTTCTGGTGCCATGTGGACAATCTCGGTTCCCTGATTCTCCTGAGCATCCCTCACTCTTCCAGGCCAAAGCTCAGAAGTCCAGGTTCCCACCACACAGGGCTCAAGCTTCACTTTTGGCAAGAGAGCCTTAGGATTTATTCAAACAGTTAGGGATGACAGGATCAGGGGTCCTCTTCTTTGAGATGTGAGAGCTTGGGGTATTCATTGGTCAACAAGCAAATATGAGGTGTGTGTTGAGGAAATGTTATGATGATTTTCATAATTAATCCGCTATGTGTTATTTAACTTATTATCAGATTGCTTGCTGTCTTGGGGTAGGGGAAGGTAAGGGAGGGAGAGAAAAAAAAATTAGAACACAAAGTTTTACAAAAAATGTATGTTAAAAACTATCTTTTCATGCATTGGGGAAAATAAAGTACTATTAAAAATAAAATAAAAGATGATATATGTCATGAATATACTAATAATTTAAGTTTCTCAGAACTGCTTTTTTTGGGGTTGGGAGTCAGTCTTACAATGCATCTTGAAACAATCAATTAATCCTTGGCTACATTCTCCCATATATGTTAAATGAAGTGAATCAAAGATTGTAGAACCTGTTCTCATCCTAGAACTCTGGTCCTGTCCTCCAACCTCACTGTGATTTGAAACAATCACTTATGAACCATACCTACAGAACTAGAGAACACCCATATTGTGATGTATTCATGGATTTGTAACCCACCTTCTCTCTTCCTTTTCACTTATGATTTGTGTATAAAATCTCTACCTTTCCTACAACAGGTTTTCCACCCAGAAGAATTTCCAGTTTGCAAACCGTATTCTCACTCTGAAAGTGATTATCTTGATTTTTAGGCCTGCCTTGTGCAGTTCCAGCTATTTACAGTTTAAAAACCCAAGACAGCAAAACTCAGGACTTTGAGATCCCTGTCGGGTCCTGATGCATCAGCTAGCTGCCCTTACCTAAAGCCTATCTAGTTCAAATGAAAACTCTAAGACATCTTTTCTTAAAATGTAATCTGTTAAAATGTAAAATGTTATCTTTTCTTTTTCTGTCACCTACATTTCCCCAACATATCCCTTCCCTTTTCATCCCTTATAACAAAAAGTAAAGAGGGGGGAAAACAATTCAACAAAACTAACTGGAACATCCACCTGAGACATCATGTTTAATATTTCACACCCACTGAT
Organism: Sminthopsis crassicaudata; assembly: GCF_048593235.1. Lineage (NCBI taxonomy): Eukaryota > Metazoa > Chordata > Mammalia > Dasyuromorphia > Dasyuridae > Sminthopsis > Sminthopsis crassicaudata. Next base: position 486,013,989 of record NC_133617.1, on the reverse strand, counting down.
AAGACAGGGAGGTAGTGTAAGGGATAGAGCTCTGGGCCTGGAGTTAGGAAAACTGAGTTCAAAAAAGACCTCAGAATAGTTGTGTGACTCCAGGCAACAAATGGAAATTGAATAGATGTCCCTCAATTGGGGAATGGCTGAATAAGTTATAGTATATGAGTGCAATGGCATCTTATTATTCTATAAGAAATTATGAGCAGGATGACTTCAGAAAAGCCTGGAAAGACTTACATGATGTTAAGTGAAGTGAAGAAAACCAAGAGAACATTGTACACAGTAACATCCTCATCTAGAAAATGGGGATCCTGTATAACAGAGTATCTTAAACATTTCCCACTCACAATCTCTTTTCCTCCGAGAAAATTTTATGTGGCACTGGGCATATAAAGCAGGTATACAAACTATGTATTTACTGATAATTTCAAATACCCTACATTTGGTGTCAAGACCCCATATGGGATCTTGAAGCACAGTTTAAGAAGGTGGGCTATATAACATCACCTAATTCCCCAGGTTATTGTGAGGATCAAATAAGATATTTGTAAATGTTTTGTAAGCCTCAAATCCCTCCCTCCCTGTCGTTTATAGTCCCAGTGAAGTATTATTACCTAATACATCCATGTATGTCTTCTATCCTCAACTTGTAAATTCCTTGAGGGTAAAGAATAAGTTTATATCTGGGACAAAAGGCAAAAGCGCAATTTCAAAACAACTTTTAAGACAACTTCTTTTAAAGGAGGGGTGGGGCAGACACTCTTGAGGAAACTACTTTCAGACTGCCACAATTAGAGTTAATGCCATTTCATAGCTTACTGCTTCATATTATTCTTGCTAATTATGTAGTTAAGATAGTTATTTCCTGGGCTGTTAAAGGTTTGAAAACGACATCGCTCTGAAGTACAGTCACCCTGCCCTAGTTATAGTCCTGGTGATGTACCATGCATATAAGTAGGCTTGCTGATAGCAAACTGGACCGCCATTTTTCTTTTCATGAGAATCACATCCTTTTCCTCTTCACTCTTACTTTGGAACCACTGATGGAGGAAAGATTAGAATGAGACCGTACAGAGTTGCAGAGACAGGGAAAGACTAGTATTCCAATTTGCTAATTAGAAACAGCAGGAACACCTGCCTCACAACTCTGTAAACTGCTATACCCCAGAATGGATGTGGGTGGGTGGGATGGATGGGCAGAGGGAATGAGAACCCCTTGGGATGTTTTCTCAGATGACACACTGTAGCTCTGAAATCCCCTAATTGCCTTGCACTGAGGCTATGTTTCCAGTTAAAGGAAGGAGGGGTAGTGCTAACCCGAGATATAAATTTTGAAACATAATATGGGCAGGGTTTTAGAAGTTGGACCCACTCAGCACAAGAATCCCCTTTGCACCATGCTTGACAAATGATCAACCATTGGCAAATACTGATCAACCAGTATTTGTATTAATCCTTCCAGCTCTAGGTAACCAAAAGTGTTTTTGGTTTTTCCTCAGCTCTTAGCTCTTACCAAGTTGTTCCTTAACATTGGATTGACAATTCCCATTTATTGGTCTTGTTTTTGCCCTCTAAAGTGATAGAGAAAAAACACAGGCTCAGAAGTTTAGAGTTGATGTTCAACCCTTTGATCCAGTAGTTTGTCTACTAGGTCTGAATCCCAAAGACATCATAAGAGGGAAAAGGACCCACTTGTGCAAAAGTATTTGTAGCAGCTCTTTTTGTGGTGGCAAGGAACTGGAAATTGAATGGATGTCCCTCAGTTGGAGAATGGTTAAGTTATGATATGTGAATGTTATGGAATATTATTGTTCTGTAAGAAATGACCAGCAGGATGATTTCAGAGAGGCCTGGAGAGACTTACATGAGCTGATGCTGAGTGAAATGAGGAAAACCAAGAACACATTGTACACAGCAACAAGATGATGGGATAATCAATTGTGATGAACTTGGCTCTTTTCAACAACGAGGTGATTCAAGGCAATTCCAATAGACTTGGGATGGAAAATGCCAGTCATTCAGAGAGAGAATTATGGAGATTGATTGAATGTGGATCAAAATATAGTATTTTCATCTTTTTTGTTGTTTTTCTTCCTCGAGTTTTTTTTCCCTTTTGATCTCATTTTTCTTGGGAAGAATGATGAACACGGAAATGTTTAGAAGAATTGTACATTTAATCTATATCAGATTGCTTGCTGTCTGAGAGGGGGAGGGAGAAAAATTTAGAACACAAGATTTGCAAAGGTCAATGTTTAAAACTATCTTTGTATTTAGAAAAATAAAATACTATTTTAAAAAAAAGTTTAGAGCTGAGAGATTTTAGAAGTCATTCAAATTCTATATAAGGTTGCGGCCCATGGAGGGGAGTAGCTCACATTTCATGCAGATGGTGGTAGGATTCTAAGCCTTATTCCATGAATCGGCCCTTTTTGCACCTAGTTATCTTGTGTCTGCCAGCTCATATTATGCTTCACATTGGAGATACTGAACATATCCAATTTCTTCAGTTTCTTTCCCCCTGAAAGTTTTTAGGTCCTTCATTTCCATGATCATCTTTGTCTGGATACACTGCAATTCATCCATGAATAATATATATGTGAGCCAGAGCAGTGTACAAATACTAAAGGCTAGTATCACTCTACCCTCTTCTCAGAAAATAATTTCAAAATTAACTCATTATTCTAAACCAAGAGTTAGGCTTCTAATTTCCCCTGCCGGCAAATTAAGAATATTTTCAATGAATAAAAATCTATTTTCTGTCCCTCATATTTCTTCCCCATTAGGAAAAAGAAAAAATGAAAGCTTTATCATATGAAGTTATGCAAATATATTCCTTCACTGGCTAAATCCAAAAATTGTGTTTATTTACATATGTGTATTGTTATATATATTGTTATAAAATGTTAAAACTTAAATCTATAAATTATAAAACTCTACACATACAAATTTATATACACATGCATATAATTAAAATGTGTACCATATCACTTTTATCAAAAAGATGCATGTTTCATCACTGATTCTTTGGAATCTTGGTTAGTCGTTTTTTATTAATCTGATTTGAAAGTTATTTGCTTTTGTCACATTATATAGATTGTTTTCCTGGTTCTGCTTATCTAATTCACTCTTCAATGGGAAGAAAGATTTCTAATTCAATAGGAAAACAGTGGCTTAAAGACCACTTCCTTTACCAATATTCCATCATTATTTTATCCCTCGCCCTCATGCATTTACATAGGCAAGTCCTCTCATGCTTAGAATGTTTTCCTCCCAATCTTTTCTTGAAATCCTTAATTATCTTCTATCACCTCCTAACAAAAGTACTTTTCTGCTCAGTTATTTCTGCTCTTCCCATGTAATTTTCTATTATTTCTGAATATATATACACACATGCATTTATTTATATGCATAAATGTTTTCCCAGTTTTCCACAGCCCCTTTGGGAAAAAGCTTTTCTCTTTCTGTATCCCCCCCTATGTCAATCATATAGAAGGCACTTAATAAATACTTGTTGGGTTGAAATGTCACCTACACGATTTTGGTCCATGGAAGGAAGCTTGCTGGTACGTGCCCCCCCTCCCTCACACCATTTCACAGTCTTGGACAACTTGTTTTTCTCCCATCTTTCTTCTCAAACACACAAAGCACAAGGACCAGGCAGAGACGTTTGTGGTTATTGTTCTTTTTTTAATTTTTTATTTTCCAGTTGAAGCTATTTGTGATTTAAGTTATACAAATGGCACTTGAAAACAAAAAATTTAAAAACTGAAAATTTACCACCCGAATGGGCTGCTTTTGGAGCCACAACACCTGATACAAGAGATAAAAAAAAAAAAAAAAAAAAAAAAAAGGATTCTCGACCTACTTTCACAGGGAGAAGCCAGCAAGTAGAAAGCCAGGGGCCAGGTGGCTACTTGGGAATGGATGGGGGCAGAGGCGGGGCTAGGGGCGCAAAGCTGAAGGCCGAGGGAAGGCCAGAAAGCACACGGTGACTTCAGATTGCCTAATTCTCTCTTTCAGACATGGCTTTGGTCTCCCACAAGTTCTATCTTGAGGCCCCTGGAGATCCAAGGGGCTGACAACATACAACGGTGAAGGAAGGTTCTATTCCGCCTCCTCCACAAGAATTCCAGATTCCAGTTACAGACATTTAGCACCGACTCACGGGGAGGAGGCAACCTCCATAATAGCAACAAGGGTATAAGGCTTCTAAGGGAGTGCTCTTCTTCTTTCTCCCCATCATAGGTAGCAGTCCTCTCTTAGGATATTCCTTCCTGGCCCTCAAGCAGAAAGAGCCAGGAAAGCAAACTTGAGAGCTGGGCAAGGTTTGAGATGAAGCAGGTAATAGGGCAGGGAAGGGGGGGGTCCCTACTGGAGCCAGTCAAGCCCACCAGAAAAGGGAGGGGCATTAAAAGAAAGAAGTCCCCCGATGGTAAGCAGGATGGGGGCTGCAACTACTTTTAACTTGGAAAGGAGATATTGGGGGGGGTTCACATTCCAACTCTAGCTGGTGGAGGGAGGCAGCCAAGGTGGGGGGAAGGCATAGAGAGCAAGCAGACAGGGTATCAGCAGGCAGAAGTAATGCTCTCTGGGAAGTGCTCCCCAGAAAGTGCCTGCAAAAGCCCTGAAGGTTCAGCATCACCTCTTACAGACGTTCACATTGTTAAATTCTAATGCAGACCAATTACAGACAACATCTGATAGTGCCACGGAGAGCTTATATAAATAGATATAAAAAAAATACTGTTTTGGTCATTTCTCTGCATCTAGGAACATAGGATATTTTCATGCCATCATTGCAGAAGGGAGAGCCCCTGGGAAAGGGGAAGGAGGGCTGGGAAAATTAGGGTTGAGTCAATCCCAAAGAGCATTCTAGTCACAGGGCATAGGTACAATCGGGAATGGGCATCTAACAATTAAAACAAAACATGTGCAGTTAGGTTCGAGGTTTCCAGTAGATTATATAAAGGGGAAGGGGGAAAAAAAGCAACACGTAAAAAAAAAAAAAAGAAAAAAAAAAAAAAAAAAAAAGACCGAACCACCACCACTGTGCAAAGTTCGCCAAGCAAGATTTTAGATCTACAAATGGACATTTTTACCTTCTTTTTGCAATTCCAACCATTATTCCTGGAAAATGGGAGAAGGGAACTAAAAAACAAGTTAGCTTGGCTCTTTCCAACCAAAGGGTATCCAGCCCACTATATCTAAAGCTCCTGTAGCAGCTCCAAGAGTTTGGGTACCAGCCAAAAGAAAATTGAACATATGGCTAGCTTCTACCCCCAAGTTTAAAGCTTAGCACACCCTAAGCTGGGGTGTCCTATCCCATGCTCAAAGGCAATAGCATTCCTTCTCCTAAAGCCTTGGGGGTGTGGAGGGGTGGGGAAATTACCTGGCTGAAAAATTGGAAGGCACCCGGGGGAGTCTAGTGCCACCACAGAGGTAGATGTCCCCCTTCCCATGGAGAGAAAAGGCTGTGGATGTGACCAATAGTGCCCAGTTAGTCTGATCGGGACACACGCTCAGGAGGGGATGCTCTCTTAGCCACTGGAGGAGCTTGGCTTTAGGGAAGCATCTGGTAAAAGTTGGCATTTCTAGATCACTTGGTTTATTTACGGTTTCCTTTTGAGGGGGAAGGAAGGTGGTAATCTGGGGCAGAAGATGCTAGTAAAAGCACCATCCTCCGTGGTGATATCCTCGGGGCTAAAAGACTATGAGCAAATTTCTAGTTGTACCTCCTACAAAAAAGTGGACCCATCCAGGAAGTGACCTGCTCGCGGGTTTCTCATTCTCATCGCCATACCGGTGAGTCCCCCAGGGACTGAGGAAGCTAGCCAAGTCCAGGGAGGTTCGCGCAGGCTGTCACTGAGGAGGCCTGGTCCTAGAATTCAGTGCTCCTTCCATCCTAACTCATGGTTAAAGATAACGCTGGTCCCCCTAGCCCTGAAAGCCTACTCGTAGCACCATTTGCCAGAGTCAAAGCGGGCAGGCAGTAAGGTTCAACAGCAGCACAGACAGTCACCAGAGGTCAGAATTTTTAAAAGAAAAAAAAAAAAAAAGGTGCCAGCACCATACTATGGCACAGGAGAGAAGGTGGAGATGATTCTTAAAATTCCTCCTTGTGTTTGCTCGGATGGGATTAGGCTGATGACACTTCCTGCCCCAATTCCAAAAAGGCGGAGAGGAAAACTTCCCAAACCAAGCAAACTACAAAGGCATGAGATGATGCACCATTTTCTCTGGATTTTCCAGTTTGAAAGGCAAAAGGCTTCTTCCCACACCCCCACACCATTAACACACCAAACACACCCCTGAAAACAGAGAAGGAAGGGGACATTAAAAAAAAAGGTAGGAATATAGCAAGCCATCCTGAAATCCTTCCACAGATAGAGGTGGGGGCCGGGTAAGGAGCAGAGGGAAGCAAGATGGATGAAAGGAAAAGGGCCGAAACGAAACTATCATCAGGGCAGGAAATGGGAATTGGGTTGGGGAGGAAAGGGGATTGGGTGGGAGGTGGGAAAACCCAACGCTAAAGTGCATTTAGTACTCCCAGAGCGTGGAAGGGTCAATGGCCTCTGTGGAAGCTTTCAGGACCCCAGCATGGTCACCCTTCAGATACCGGCCATTGGTTTTGATGGCTACTTTGTTATAATCGCAGAACTCGAAAAAGAAGTCCACGGGAGTACTGCTGCTGCTGGTGACAGATGATTCATTTCCCACCATCCAGTACTTCCCAGTAGAGTCTGCAGAGAGAGAGAAAGAGAAGTGAATCCTTGTCACCTGGAGTCCAAACGATCTTGCTAGAGAGATTTACTAGGCACCTCCCAAATATCAATTAAGAACTGAAATACATGTGTAAGAGTCAAAGAGCCCAAAGTTCTCCTTTTTTAAAGGTGCCTCCTCCTCAAAAGTTTAGTGACTGCCTAATGTTACACAAAATAAATGTCTGAGACAGGATTTGAACTTCAAATTCCGCACTCCAACCATTACTTCACAAATATTTCTTCCAATTTTGCCCCAAAGTAATCCTGTATATATTATGTTTGGATGTTGTTTAGGTTGTAGGCTCTGTGAAAGAAGGGATCATTTTTTGCCTTTCTTTGTATTCACAGTACCTAGTACACAGTAAGCACTTAATAAAATAGTTGCTAAGGCTTTCTCCCATCTCAAATGGCCTCCTGGTTTGCTTCTCTATGAACCTGTATCTCCAAAATAGAACATAAAAATTTCTCAAGAGCATAAACTATGTGTTTCCTTGCTATCTCCAAACTTCTCAGTATTGTACCCCATACACAACAATACCTAAGAATTTGCTGAGTTGAATTATAATTTTATTTCTTTTTTTTTATTATAGCTTTTTATTTACAAGACATATGCATGGGTAATTTTTCTAACACTGATCCTTGCAAAAACTTCTGTTCCAACTTTTCCCCTCCTTCCTCCCACCCTCTCCCCTAGATGGCAGGCAGTCCAATATTGACATGTTAAATGTTAAAGTATGTGCTAAATACAATGTCCATATAGTTATTTTACTGCACAAGAAGAATCGTACTTAGAAATAAGGTAAAAATAACTTGAGAAGGAAATCAAAAATACAAGTGGACAAAAACAGAGGGAGTGGAAATCCTGTATCATTTTCTTTCAATCTCAAGTTTCCTCACTAGCCCAGGAATCTTTCTCTGATAGAAGCAAGTCAGGAGGAAAAAAAAATCATGACAGTCTCCCTAAATGCTGACCTTCTCTTTGACAAACCATAACTATCACCATTGGCTGTCCTTGAGCTGTTTTCAGTCAATGATACTTCCTGAAAAAAAGGAAGTTTTAAAGTTTCGTTCCCCTCTAATGTGGTGCGATTCCTTTATCTTTTCATCATGTCAAAGATTCAAAATTGGAAGAGAACCCTCAGATCCTTTAGGTGAGAGGTAGAATTGCAAAAAGGAAGTGATTTTACTTGCCCAAGATAAAGAGTTAGTTAATGTCAGGGACAAGATTTAATTGCAAGTTGCAAGTGCCAGCACTTTGCATTAAATTACCCACACTTCAAGGAGTAGCTGTGAAGGCTATTTCCTGCATTTTGGAATGTAAATTAATGTTACTCCCTTCAAGAATTTATCTTTTATAATTTTTTTAAAGGCTGTCTTCCTCTAACCTAACTTCCCTTGGAAATAGTGACTAAAATGATCACATAATATCTCTACAGTACTTTGAAAGAAAAAATACTAGTCACATACAATTGTGTGTTGCCCATTGACTGATATTTTCAGTGAATGGTACCAGTGGGAGAGTGGAGGATTTTACTTGGAGGAGAAATGGGACTTTGGGTGACTTCTGCTGATAGAATGGGACTCCAGCAAACAGATAAGAAAACATTCCACTGTTCTCTAGTCCTTGGCTCCCAGCCTAGTGAAGTTTCAGGAAAGAGAGATAAGAAGCACCAGGCAGTTCAACCATGTCATTAACATCTGTTTAGATATGCCTTTGAGAAACACAGGGATCAATCACATCACAAGTCAATCAAATGTGTCCCTTACGGATCCTCTAATGCAAGGATTCTTAACTATTTTTGTGTCATTAGGGACAGGATGGTAAAGCCCATAAACCCCTTCTTAAAATAGTGTTTTTAAATTCAGAAAATAAAACAAAAGGACAAATAAAAGATAAAAGGATAAGAATAAGTATAAAAGTTTTTATAGATAAGAAATAATAAAAAAGAACACCAATTATATGGAAATTCAATTAACAAAATATTAAGTGTAATAAGTTCATGGATCCCATGTTAAGAATCATTTCTCTAATGAAAGAGGCCAATACCAATGATCTTGTGATAGAAAGACCTAGAGGGAACTTGAGTGTGGATCAAAAAACAACATTTTCACTCTCCTTGCATTTTGCTTTCTTCCTAATTTTTTTTCTTTTTGATCTGATTTTTCTTGTGCAGCAAGATAACTGTATAAATATGCATACATACATTGGATTTAACATATATATTTAAACATGGTTAACATATATTGGATTACTTGCTATCTAGGGAAGAGGATGGGGGGAAAATTTGGAACACAAAGTTTTTCCAAGGGTCAATCTTGAAAAATTATCCATGCATGTGCTTTGAAAATAAAAAGATTAAAAAAAAAAAAAAAAAAGAATCCTTTCTCTAGGGCAACGCCTTTATTTGAAAGATGAGTAAATTGAGGCTCAAATAGGCTGTTATTTTTCTAAGAAGTAAGTGGCTGTTCAAATTAGAAGCCAAATTCTCACACTGCAAATCCTAGCCTCTTTTCCAGCATTCCATGGAAGGAATCTCAAAAATTAAGGTCTGGGGTTCACAACTGCATATAACATCAGATTATTTCAATGTTTACAGTTTTGTAGTAAGATACGGCTCTCCGAGCAGGGTGATGAACATGGGGGAGAGATCTAAGTGATAGGAAAACAAAATAAAAAAATTATAGAGAAAAAAAAATCTAATCCGTCCATATTTTTTAAAAGCAAATGAAGAAATAAGACTCAAGAGATGAACATATCTTTCCAAGACACCCAACTAATATATGGCAAAATTAGGATCCAGACTTGATGAATTCTAATGAAAATTTCTTTCCATACTATGAAAATCCCAAGTTGGCCTAAAAGATATTCTCAAAGTATTTTGTAATATCAGACATTACCAGAAAGTAAGAAAACAGAGTTTTTATAAATCACATCAAGGACAAGTCATTCATGCCTCCAGTCAATTCTAAGTCTGTAAGTTTTACAAAGCTATTGCTTGTGTGCATTGATGAAAGGCACTTCCATACTGGAAGCTCCCAAAGCCGATTAAATCACATATGGATCAAGGAAAAAAAGTAATATAAGATAGTACAATGTAGATTCAAATCTCAATTTTATTTTATTTATTTGCTTTTGCTGAGGCAGCTGGAGTTAAGTGACTTGTCCTGGATTACACAACTAAGCAGTGTTAAGTGTCTGAGACCAGATTTGAACTCAGATAATGTTAAATGTTGGAGAAGATATGGGAAAACTGGGACACTAATGCATTGTTGATGAAGTTGTGAAATGATCCAACCATTCTGGTCAGGGCTAAAAAACTGTACATATCCTTTGATCCAGCAGTCTCACTACTGGGTCTGATTCCCAATGAGAAAATAAAGAAAGAGAAAAGACTCATATGTGCAAAAATGTTTATATAGTGACTTTCTGTGGTGGCAAGGAAATGGAAATTGAGTGGAAGCCCATAAGTTGGGAAATGGCTGAATAAGTTTTGGTGTATGAAGGTAATAGAACGTTATTGTTCTATAAGAAATGATGAGCAGACTGATTTCGGAAAAGTCTGGACAAATCTACATGAAGTAATGCTAAATGAAGTGAGCAGAATCAGAAGACAGTAACACAGTAACAAGATTACGTGATGATCAACTGTGATGGTCGTGGCTCTTTTCAACAATATAGTGATTCAAGACAATTATGATAGATTTGGGGTGGAAAATGCCAATTACACCCAGAGAGAGAACTATGGAGACTGTGCATCAAAGCACAGTATTTTCACCTTTTTGTTTATGTTTTTCCTTTCTTGTGTTTTTTTTTTCCTTTTTGATCTTATTTTTCTTATACAATATGACAAATATGGAAATATGTTTAAAAGGACTGCTTGCAGTCTTGGGGAAGGGAGAAGTAAAAGAGGGAGGGAGAAAAATTTGGAACATGAAGTCTTCCAAAAATGAATGTTTACATGTATTTACAACAATAAAATATTATTGGAAAAAAATAAATCTGTAAAAAAAAAAAAAAAGTAAAATTCCGTCTTAAGTCTTTGCATGTTTGTTCTTGCCTGCTCTGTCTGTTTAGTTCCAACAGACCTGGAGGTTTGGTCCAGGTGACATTTATAATCTATATGATCATGACAACTCACAACTTCTCTGAGCCTCAGGTTCTTTGTTAAAAATGGAGGATTAGCACATACACAAAAATGTTTGTGGCAGCCCTCTTTTAGTGGCAAGAAACTGGAAACTGAGTGGATGCCCATCAGTCTGGGGCAGCTAGATGGCGCAGTGGATAGAGCACCAGCCTTGAATTCGGGAGGACCGGGGTTCAAATATGACCTCAGACACTTAACACGTCTTAGCTGTGTGACCCTGGGCAAGTCACTTAACCCCAGCCTCAGGGGGAAAAAAAAAACCCCAGTGAAATCCTTCTTCTTCATCTGTAAAACATGGACACTAGAAATACCTGCCTAGTTTACTATAAATACTAAATGAAATAATGCAGATAAATGTGCATCCAAAAATTGTATAGAAAAAAGATGCATCAGTCAGAGAATGGTTGAATAAGTTATGATGTATGAATGTTATGGAATATTATTGTTCTGTAAGAAACGACCAGCAGGATTTCAGAGAGGCCTGGAGAGACATGAACTGATGCTGAGTGAAGTGACCAGAACCAGGAGATCATTATACACAGCAACAACAAGATCATACAATGATCAATTCTGATGGAGGTGGCTATCTTCAACAATGAGATGATTCAAACCAGTTCCAGTTGTTCAGTGATGAAGAGAGCCATCCACACCTAGAGAGAGGACTGTGGGAACTGAGTGTAGATCACAACATAGCATTTTCAGTCTCTCTGTTGTTGTTTGCTTGCATTTTGTTTTCTTTCTCAGGTTTTTTCCCTTATTGATCTGATTTTTCTTGCGCAGCAAGATAACTATATAAATATGTATCCATATATTGGATTTAGCATATATTGTAACATTTAACATGTACTGGACTACCTACCATCTAGGGGATGGGGAGAGGGGGTGAAGGGAAAAATTTGGAACAGAAGATATTGCAAGGATCAATGTTGAAAAATTACCCATGCATATGTTTTGTAAATAAAAAGCTTTAATAAAAAAATGGAGGGTTAGGTTGGACTAACAAGGTCCTTTCTTCGCTAGAATCCTTTGAAACAGTATTATTCCTCTTCCTAAACATCTCAAAGCAAAGGTTTGCATAGCTATTGGATAATAGAGTGGAGTTTCTTTGTCAGATAAAAACTGGATTAGATTACTTTTTAAAATCCCTTCCAACTCTGAGCCTTTAAACATTTTTTTAAATGTGGGAAATTATAGGAAAATTATGTTATAGATGGCTGAATAGATAGGAGAGATAATCCCCTTTTAAGTAGTCCACAGACCAAAAAGCTGAAACCAACAACTGAAATCTATCCTGAACCACATCTTGAGTTACTATGAGAAAATAGAATGATTTTTTTTTAAATTTTGGTCTATTTTCTTTAACAATATGACTATTATGCATAATGTTTTGCATGACTATACATGTATAACCTGAATAGAATTGCTTACCTTTTCAATGAGAAGGGGCGAGGAGGGAGGAAGGAAAGGAAAAAATTTGGAATTCAAAAGTTTTAAAAATGAGTATTAAAAATTATTTTAACAGAATTTTAAAGAATGGATTTAGTCAGAAAATTTGGGTTCAAATCTCACCTCTGACACATACTACCTATGAGACTCTCTCTAAGTTAAATCTTCTAGTTCCTTAAATGTTAAATGAAAGGGTTATCTTTTATTTTTATATTCACTCTAGCTTTAAAGTTATGATCCTGTAACAAGAAGACACTCTGCTTGCTTTCTGTTACTTATTCAAGAGCAGCAAGGACTGAAGTGGAAAAGTGTGGCTAAGCCTTGCGCTCCTCCCCAAGAGCAGAACTTGCCTTTGATATTGTAGGCACCGTCATTAAATTCCAGCTGGAACACATCGTAAGAGGATCGATTAGAATCCAAGGTCCCAGTCACCTTCCGGCATCCAATGAAGCCGTGTTCCCCGCGGAGAACGATGATGGGCCGGTTGATCAGTTTCATCAAGAAATACTCAGTTTCTCCTACTCAACAAGGAAAAAAGCAAAAATGGAAGAAAATCATAGTTAAGATTCTAGGACACAATCTGGAGCCAAAAGGATTGGGGAAAAGAGAGGGGTAATCAACTAAGCAAAAGTCCCAAAGACTTATTAACATAGGAGATATCTGTCTGCTGGTTCTTTGGATCATGAAATCAGTGATGAGATTGGATATGCAGACTTATTTGGACCTAATGATTTAAAGGAGAATTTTTGTAAGAGAAGTGGGAAGGGAGAGATGGGGATCCCGAGGGGACAAGAGAAGAGCTGGAGGTTGGTAACATGAATGACATTCTTGCATAGGCAAGGGTCAAGCTGTGGGTTCCAAGGAAGCCTATGACTATTCTCCCGGCAAAATCACAACTTAGGTGGAGCTTTTTTCCTTCTGTGAGGAGCATTTATCTCATCTGTCCATTTGCATTGTCATCTGCTGGGGGGTAAGTTCTGTCTTCTCTACTTCCCCTATCACAGAGCATAGAGTGGAGAGCCTCTGGTTTGAATCGTGTCCTCTCTACTTTCCCCAAACCAAAAATATTAATCAGAAAAGGTTCTAGAAATCTGGAAAGTAAAAGGTGGAAAGTGTTTCTTCCATCTCTTCTAAAGGGTTAAAAAAAAAAAAAAAAAAAGACTGACAATAAATCCCCAAACTTGAAGGAAAAGAAAAAAATAAGGGGGGAAAAAAATCCCTATTTAGTATCTACAGACTGTTAGGAATAGTTTAGGGATGAAAAAAACCACTCTTGCAAGAGGCATCTGCATGCTAAATCAGCAGATGTAAATATGGAAAAAGTTAATTGCAAATGGTGGTTTTTACTGTCAATAGATACAAATAGAACAAAAGAAAAGTGACCTCAGCCATCATGCTAAGAAAGGCAACATGTTATATATATCTACCAAGAAAACATGTACTTTTTTTTTTTTAAACTTTCGAGGATTTTAATGGTTGTTTTTTTTTTCCCCCTTGGTCTGACTCAGTGAGTTCTCCCCCTGAACTAAATTTAAAATGACAAATGGGAAAAAAGCTTTTAACACTTCTTAAAATGAAATTTAAGGGTACCCCCTTGTCTTTATCTCCTTCACTCTCCTAGAGTTAGTCTCACCTGCAGCTTCCACAGAGGCCGCCAGCTGTCCATTTTTCTTCGCAGTGACGTATTTCCCATTGGCAGCCTTGAGAGTGATCCGCTTGTCACACCATTCTATGTCAAAGTAGCAGCTGGCATTCCTGAGGACCAAGGACCCAAGCAGAAGCAGCTGTTATGGGGGTCTACCCAAGCCCCAGGATATCACATCCCTACCTTCAAATATGGAAAAGGGCAATAAATGACTGTGTCCTGAATCTAAATGATTTTAGATCTTATGATTTAATTTTAATTTTTTAAATTTAAATTTCAAATTTCAAATCTTTAAAATCATAAAAGTATTACTATCATTCCAAAGAATTCCTCCTCCATATACCACTCCTTACAATCCTACCTTGTTGCAAATAAATGCATTTAAGCAAAACAAGTCATCTTTACTGACCATGTATGGAAATATACACCTAGAATCCACCTAGGGCAGTGAATAGAATGAAGGGCCTGAAGTCAGCAAGGCCCTAATTCAAGCCTGGACAAGTTACTTAACCCCATTTGCCTCAGTTTCCTCTTCTGTAAAAAAGACACTATGATCCCAAAAGGTTCAATCTCTCTGAAAAAATCTGGTCTACATCATGCCTCTGGCTCCGTCCTATTTCTATATTGAACACAGACCAAGGGGACTTGCTCTAAACTAAGGATTCTTTACTTTCTTTTAGGCCTTGACTCATCGTGGCAGAAGCCTATGGACCCCTCCTCATGTTTTTAAATGCATTAGATAAAATATGTAAATTAAAAAGAAAGCCAATTAAAATAGTTACCTAATATTAAGAACACGTTCATGAGTCCCAGGTTAAGAACCCTTATTCTAAGCTTTCAATTTGTCTTCCCACACATGAAGGAAAAATAAAGACTTCTTTCTGAGTTTTCAGTTCCATTAAATCTCTACTGCAAGCATAAGAATATGGTTTATGCCCAAGAGCCTGGATACAGGCTGGTGGTCAGTGGCAGCTAGAAGGGTTCAACACTGATCACAAAAGCCAATGAAGAAAGATAGTCAGAAAGAGCAATGGATAGCTTTTCTTCTTTCCTTATCAGAAGCACAGCTACTCTTAGTCAGTGGCCCACTGAACTTTTAGACGGCCCATGTTGCCTAAACTATATTAGAGGGGCAGCTGGATGGCACAGTGGAATTGATAGTCTGGAGGACCTGAGTTCAAATCAAGTCTCATAATTTAATACTTCCTAGCTGTGTGACCCTGGGCAAGTCATTTAACTCCAACTGCCTCAGCAAAAAAAAGAAAAGAAAAAAAAAAAAAAAGAAAGAAACTATATTAGAAAGGCTACTCAGGACCATGCACAGGATGGCCCATGCCAGGAGTTTGTAGTTATACTACTTACAAATTTGAATTCAGGAGTTGAGCTACAGCAGGACTACAACTACCTGCATGTCTGCACTAAATCTGACAACAATATGATGAGGCTCTACCAGCAAGGGGCCACTAGGTTGCTCAAGAAGCAGCAAACTAGCCAGGTCAGAAAAGGAGCAGCCTAAAACATCCATGACTATCAGGGTCAAGCTTATGAGTGACTACTGCATGGAAAAAGAGGGAAAACCAATCTCAACAAAAAAAAAACCCCCAAAAAAACCCTCCCCCCCCTTAGCCCAGCTACTCACTTGGTTGAAGCAGTAGACTGTATTCCACCATTAGATGTTAGGGTCCAGTACTTGCCAGTGTGGGTCCGGAAAGCACACTTCTTAGTGTCCCTATTGATCTCTAGTTGGAAAGTTTCTTGGTCACTCTCTTCATCCTGATTGGCAGAGAGGTCCATTCCTGCATAGAGAAAAAGAAAGGTAAGATCCTCTAGAGCCCAATCAGTTTCCCTTATCTATCTGAACACTAATCAGCGCACAAGATGTAGATAAGTAGATGATAGATCTTCTAAGACCAAAAAAAAAAAAAAATATATATATATATATATACACACACACACACACACACACACATTCTACCTCAACAGGAACAATACTGGTCCTAAGAATTCTAACAATGATCTATCACAGGGATATGGGACTACATGTGGCTAGAAACTCTCCAAACTAGGTCAATTTCCTTATCTATTCTCCTTAAAAAATTTTTCTTTTTCAGAAGATTTTAAGTGAAACTATGAACCTCTACATTACACAGAGCTTGCTATTCTTTTGAAATATAAGTGCAACATGTAATTTTCCAAGCTGTTCTGATTTTCAGCTTCCTTTTGCTCTTTTCCATGCATTTTAACATGTTTTAAGAATCCTCTTTTCTTTCTTTTGTTTTTCGTAGCTTTCCCTCTCTTCTCTCCCTCAGATATCTTACACCCCCCCCTTCCATTTAGAAAAAAAAAAAAAAAGACATAAGCAAAACAAATTCCCATACTGGCTGCTTTTCACCTCTTTCATCCTTGTCAGAAGTCTCTTCCCCACCTAAATAGCCCCAACACCACAGAGGTCTCTCCTTAGAAAATAATCCAGGCTGAGAGGTGATCCCTACATGTAGGGTACATGCAAGAGTGGCTAACTAAAATCCCTGCATGGCAGGGTGTTAGCTCCAACCTCTCACCACAGCTTCTCTGGAGATTCCTGACCCTTGAAAGACAGATGACCTCCAGGTAAAGTATGAATGAAAGGTCAAAGGATCAGAAGCACCATCTGCTGGTACTATATAACTCTCCCACCACTCCCACTCCAATCTGAGAATTACCTTATCAAGCTATTTGACACACAAGTCAATGGGAGTTGGATTTGTTTGTTTTTTTTTAATTTCTTGGAGAATTTATTGTGTCTCAAAAGTTTTAATATTATTTAGCTATTATAACTTTCACATACATACACAAATTAATATAGCATAAAGTAAGTACATACAATTACATATATATCTTTTATCTAGCTATTATAGCTTTTATATATATTATATTTAATAGCTTATATGATTCCATTATATCTTACATAAAATGTAATTGTATATTTAAGCTCATATTTCATATAATGTATATATAGTTTATATAGTATGTAGCTATTATAGCTTATATTATCTAATGTAACATTACATGTTGCACATAATACATATGTAACAGCTTATATTACTATTACATATTATGGCATATATGTTTATATAATTCTTACATTTGACAGACGAGGAAACAGGCAAACAGGGTGAAATAACTTGTTCAGGTTCACACAGCTAGTAAGTATCTAAACACGGATCTTAACTCAGGTCTTCCTGACTCAAAACCTGACACTTTATCCACTGTATCACCTACCTGTCCCAATGGGAGGACATGTATATGCTGTAATTCTTCCCTTCTGGAAGGCTGAGACTGGTAGATTGGCCGAGTTAGGGAATTATTAATTTTAATTAAATCAAGCAGATATTTGCACTAAATTCAGGTATAAAATGGGTGAACTCCAAGGAAGGAAAAGGGAGAAGAACCCAGCCATTTGAGAAGAAGGGGAGGAAAACATAAGAGAGAAAGGGAGGGAAGTAGGAAGGGAGAGAAGGAGAAAGGGAAAGAGAGAGACAGAGAATACACACAGGAAACTCATTCATAAAAATTAAAAAACAAAACCCCAATAAGTATAGGAGTAAGGACAAGTAATACATGAATAATAAATGCTTTTAAAAAAGGGGGGGGAATCAAGAATACTCGCCCTCCCTGACTTCAAATCCTGGCCTCAGATATTTATTAGCTGTGTGATCCTGGGCAAGTTATTCCAAATAGTTTGCCTCAGTTCCTTATCTGTAAAATGAACTGGAGAAGGAAGGAAACGGCAAACCACTCCAGAATCTCCAAATGGGATCATGGCATGCCTGAAGCGATTCAACAACAGCAACACTAAGAATTTTATCATCAGTTCTAGAGCTGGAAAGGCAGCTTGTAGGAAAAACTACTAGGCTTGGAATCAGGAAAGAAACTACATTTGTATCCTCCCTCACTTCAAACCTTCTTAGTAAAGGAGATTACTAATGACCTTTACCTTACAGGGCTATTATGAGGATAAAATGTGAATCTATGTCAAGTGCTCGGTAAGCCTGAGCTATTGCAAAAATGTCCAGCCACCATTAATATAAAAGCTTGGGATGAATGAACCAAGTTTGGCAAATGAATACAAATGACAATAAAAAGGATAAACTACATTTGAGCCAGGAAGGGGGGAGGATGGGTCAATGATTGTGGACAAAAGGCAGAACTTCTTCACTTTTACTATGCCAAGAAAAACACTCAGGATTGGCAAGGGCCCTAGTGAGAAGGGAAAGCTGTCATTTTAAGAAGATCTACAAAAATGGGTAGCAGGAAATTGAAACCCAAGAAAGAGTAGGAAATGGTAAAAGCATGAATTGCTGCTCCTAGTCATTTCAAATAACCCAGAACTACTTCCTAAGGATGCCAAAAACTTAGGGTTGTGATGGTTATAATCTAAAAAAAAAAACAAAAAAAAAAAAACTTTATGAATGGATGAGGTACTGAGTTTTTTGTTGTTGTTGTTGTTGTTTTTAAGTACCACTGCTAATGAACCTGACTTGGTCTTAACAAAAATCTAGAGCATTTAGATCACTGCAATCATTTAGAATGGGAAGCATGGTTGATTGAACCAGCAAGGCTTCTTTCAGAATAGGTCATGCCAAATTGTCTTTATTTCTTTTTTACAGGGTTACTAGTTTATAATCAGGAGAATGCCATTGACATAGGAAACCTCAATTGCATGGAGTCAAAAACTAGGCTGAGGCTGTTGGGTTCCATTTTTCTTTAAAAGGCAATCAACTTCACATCATGCATTATCACCTTTTTTTCCAAATGAGCTTCCTTCTGCCAAATGATGTTCTATTAACCTCCCCCCACCACACACAGAAAGACATTTAATAACAATTATGAAAACCTGAAAATAGTTCATTATAAAATTTAAGAAAATTTAACAACTGTCTGCATCAATTTAAAAAAGAAAAGATTTTTATATGTTTTGTTTTTACATAACCATCTTTTCTAAATTCTTTCTCCCCAGGAAAATCTCACAAAAAAGTTTAAAAATAAAAAAAGTTCAACAAAAGTAACTAAAGTGTGGCGTGAATTTTTAAAATTGGTTTGATACCTTTTATTCTTCTATCAGTTACTTCTAGATCAACATCTCTCCCCTCTTTACTTTCCAAAGGAACCTTCCCATGGAATCAAGACCAACCAACCTACTGGTGTTGGGAGAGTAGATGACAACATTTTGCACCCATAGCTTCTGGAGAGAACTTCCCTATCTCTGCTTGGGGCCAAGATTGGTCATTGTAATTACTCAGTGTGGTGGAGCAAACTTTTTCAACATTATCCCTAAAGATCTGAACAAATCCCCACTGACAAAAGCTTTCTCTTCTCTCCCTTCTCCCTCTCTCCTCTCTCTTACCAAAGCATCTTCCGTTAATTCAATGAGCCATGCTAGGGGAGAAATAACTCCCTCTTCTGTCTTTGGGCAGCTAGGTGGCATCATAGTGCACAAAGTACCTGGCTTGAAAATTCATTATTTTCCCAAGGTAAAATCTGACCTCAGACATCTACCAGCTGTGTGACTCTAGGCAAATCACTTTACCCTGTTTGCCTCAGTTTCCTCATCAGTACAATGAACTGGCAAACCACTCCAGTATCTTTGCCAAAAAAAATCCCAAATGGGGTCACAAAGAGTGACTGAAGATGATTGAAAAACAACAACTGCCTTTGCAGCTGTTGTGCGAGATGCATCAATTTGTGGTCTCAGTGGAATTATCTAATTGCATTTAAGCATTGTGTTTTCCTGAGGGCACCACCTTTTCCCTTCTTTTCCTTCCCCAAGAGCTTATAAGCCTAGCATACAGTAGGGAGGGAGGGGAATAAGTATTTATATAATACCTACTATGTGCCAGGCACTTTACAAATGCTATTCCATTTGATCCTCAAAACCCTGCAAGGGAGGTGCTGTTATTAGTCCTGTTTTACAGTAAGGGAAACAAACTGAGGCAAACAGAGGTTAAGTGACTTGTGATGATAAGCATGAGAGGCAAGTTTGAACTCAGATTTTCCAGCCCTCTATGCCTCCAAGGTACTTAACAAATGACTGATTCCTCTATTCAAACACTTTGCTCTGGATTTTGATTGTTGATCTGCTTTCCTCTGTGTCCAAAATCTTCTCAGGCCTCCCTTCCCAGGGTTAGGTTCTTAGTCTTAATTATCACCTGTGTCTCAAGGAGCAGAAATGAATTTTGGCCATTTGGCCCCCCAGCCAGGGCCTCCAATACCCTGGAAACTGGTCTTTGTATACCCTTTGACCGACAGCCTTTGTTTATTTGTAGAAAAGCAAAGATAAGACTCCGTGAATGGTGCCAGCTAATAATGCCTCCTTGCCTTGCTGTGAATACCATAGAAAACTGCAGGGTGGTTTGTGGGAGAGCTGCTATGCAATGAAGTCATTCTCAATCAGTCACAGACATGGGGATTGTTGTCTAACCCCCTGCAGCTGCCGGCAGGTTTTGTTATCCTAGGAGATGGGAGCCTCTCACTGGGAAGCTTTTGTAAAACTCAGGTCTCTTTCCTAATCTAAACCTATTCTCCCTCCAAAACTTTAAAGCAGCCCAGAGCCCTTCTTAAATTAGCAGTGGGAAAGGCTTAGAGTCAAGGAAGTTGAATTTGAAATTCCCACCTAGCTGATAAGCTGGTTCTGGCCAAGTCACACATATGGCTTTCCATGGGTTTACAGCATGGCTTTACTAAGTTGTTAACTTCATTCTCTTTCATATTCTCTCTCTCTCTCTCTCTCTCTCTCTCTCTCTCTCTCTCTCTCTCTCTCTCTCTCTCTCTCTCTCTCTCTCTGTCTCTCTCTGTCTATCTCTCTGTCTCTCTCTGTCTCTCTCTGTCTCTCTCTCTGTCTCTCTCTCTGTCTCTCTCTCTCTTTCTCTCTCTCTCTCTCTCTCTCTCTCTCTCTCTCTCTCTCTCTCTCTCTCTCTCTCTCTCTCTCTCTCTCTCCCCTTTCCAAAATCTCTCTTCTCCTCCTCCCTCCCTCCCTCCCTCCCCTCTATTATTCCCTTAGCACTAAATCTGAGATTAAGTTTCATTTTTGCAGGTCAATACAAAAGAACCAAAAGGGGCTTGTTCACATCTGGGAGCCTTTGTTTCTGGTGGAACCGCCAACTCGTAATTGGTATGACCCAAAGAATGCACTGAGTCAGGCACTGGCTCCCTTGTGGAGAGTGGGGGTAGTAGTGAGGTCTAACATAACCAATAAGTGATTTTTTTAAAAAAGGAAAACACACCTCGAATGCACGAGTACACGTACGTACATGTACACACACACAAAGTTAAACTAATGGGAATCATCCAGAAAACCCAAATCAACTCCACCAATGCCAAAAGTCTTGCTATTCCAACTGAGAACTTTTAGAAAAAGGTTTAGGGAATGAAAATGAGATTTTAGCCCATCTGGTGCCATCACATACTCCAGATGCTGTGCAAACATGTGATGGTTTGCCCAGGAACTAGCCCACCATGAACTTCTAGGTAATGAGAACCACCCCCATGCAAGCATGATCATAAGGCTGGACCAGAATGTGCTACTGGACTTTTGGGTGGTCAAAATTAAGGATAAAACAAACCAGGTGGTTTACTGGGTCAGCTAGGCACTGTCCAACAAAGCAGAGATGGCAATGAACTTGGAATCTGGATAAAGTTAATTTCTGTTTCAAATCATTTCCAATTATGTGCCACTGTAACACAATTATGTGCCTCGGTTTCCTCGTCTACAAATGGGGGACTGGATAAGTGGGAAAGGCTAATTTGGACTTGATGGACTCTCCTGGTAACAATCTGTGATCCTAAGAGAAAGCAAGAAAGAGAAGTTCCATTTTTAGGCTCTCATCTACTTGTCCTGTAGTGTTTATTTCATATTGGATGGAGGTTCTAATACAGCATTTCAAAGACAGATGTTGCTCACTAGCCTACTTAAAAAGAAAGTCTGTCAATCTGTCTTTTTACAGCCTTCTGTAAGGTAGTGAGGGCGGGGTGGAAATCTTCCACTAACTGCATAACAACTGCAACTCATCCAGTAAAATGCCTATTTGGCAAGGCTAGAATAAGGTCTAGATCACAGATATCTGTGTGGTTTAGCTTAAGTTGTACACTGGGCCATGGGCCAGCTGTGAAGGGCTCCCCACCTCTAGGCAGACGAGCAGAGCACATGCCATACACTTTAGCAAATCCTGCCAGATGGGTTGTGCATGAGAGGATGGGCAAGAAGCATCCATCTATACAGAAACCCTGGTCAAACAGATTCATAGAAACCATTCCTCGGCACAGACTGTGTGACCATTCATTTACTCCACAAACACATATTTGAGTATTG
This sequence comes from Sminthopsis crassicaudata, assembly GCF_048593235.1. Lineage (NCBI taxonomy): Eukaryota > Metazoa > Chordata > Mammalia > Dasyuromorphia > Dasyuridae > Sminthopsis > Sminthopsis crassicaudata. The sequence goes on along the minus strand of NC_133617.1, from coordinate 485,991,651 downwards.
CTAACTACTGTGTTAAGTCCTGGGGGACCCAAAGACAAAAATGAAAAGAATTTCCAACCTCAAGAAGCTTACTGGGAGGCACAACACTGATTCGGGCATGTTTAATCTAAGGTAAATTTAGACATGGGAAGGATGAAAGGAAAAAAAGAAATGAGAAGAGTTCCCATTTGGAAAGACACATGAATTCTGCTTTAAAGGAAGCAGAGGGGAGGAGGGAGAATTTGAAGGAGGAAAGGGTATAATTAATGTAAAGCTATACCTGCCAGGTTAAATAGTTTGTATTTTATCTTAGGGGGAACAGGGAACTCACTGAAGATTTGTACTTGGGGAGGATTGTTTGGGGATTTACTAAACAATAAATTTGTCTCCTTTCTTTGGATTCACTTAATCATTTTTAAATCTCTATTCTCTATGCATGGTTAATCCCCAAGAATAAGCAAGCAAGACAATGTAGGAAACCACTTGATAGGGAGAGAAAAAAACATTTAGACTTGGGAGTCGAGATCTAGACTTAAATTCTTTTTCAGTCATTTAGGATAAAATAGGATTTAGGTCAAGAAGGGACTTAAGTCCTTCCAGGACAAGCCAGCATCATAGTGTTAAAAATTTTGAACTGAAATGGACCTTAGATCACTTACAGTCTTCTTATTTTCCAGATGACAAAGTCAAGGCATCATAACCTAGCAAATACAATGTTGGATTTGGAGTTGGGAAGACAAAGAACAAGTCAATTAATTTCCTTAGTTCTATTTCCTCATCTGTAAAATGGGAACAATAACACCCAGAGTGCCTATCTCACAGGGTAGTTGTGAGGATCCAATGAGAAAATTTATGGAAATGCTCTGTAAACTTTTAACAGCTGTTTCTTTTTACTAATTTCAAGCCCAAATCTGCTGGGGTTTTTTTTCCACATATATGTTCTTAAGAGTAGGACCAAATAGCCCCTGAGTCCCTTCTGGTTCTAGAGCTCAGAAAAGCTTCTAATTTACTATGTGATCATGTAGCCTCTTAAGGACCTCCGTTTTTTAACTTATAAAATGAAGATTGGTCCAGAGAACCTTTAAAAGTTCTTCCAGATTGGGAACTGAATGGATGCTCATCAGTTGGGGAAAGGCTGAATGAGTTATGGTATATGAATGTTATGGAACATTATTGTTCTATAACAATCATCAGGATGATTTCAGAGACCTGGAGAGATTTACATGAACCGATGATAAGTGAAATGAGCAGAACCAAGGGAACATTGTGCATAGGAACAATAAGATTATGATTATCAACTGTGATGGACCTGACTCTATAACAATGAAGTAATTCAGGCCAATTCCAATAGACTTATGATGGAGAGAGCCATCTGCACCCAGAAACTATGGAGACTGAATGTGGATCAAAACATAGTTTTTTCATCTTTTTGGGGGTTGTGTGCTTGCTTTCCCTTATTTTTTCCTTTTTGGTCTGATTTCTTTTGTGTGGCATAAGTGTAGAAATGTGTGCAGAAGAATTTGTAAATGTTTAACATATATTGGATTCCTTGTTATTATCTGGGGGAGAGAGTCGGGGAAGGGAAGGAGAAAAATTTGAAACTTGGTTTTACAAGAGTGAGTGTTGAAAACTATCTTTGCATGTATTTTGAAAATAAAAGGCTGTTATCTTTTAAAAAAAATTCTTCTAATCCTGATTGTATATATGTGGAATGCAAACCAGAAAACAAGTTCCCCTTGGTCCCTACATCTTTCAGTAATAAGAAACTTGTATATTGTTAAGTAAATGACCAAGCTCCCTAAGGGCTGAGGTACACTGCATCCCTTTAGGGCATCTCATCCTGGGCACACTCAATTGGGGGGCTGCAGTGGGCAGTTTCTACAGCTCTATAAAAGCTCTCATTGGAGCCAGGAGGACACTCTTCCATCCCACTTTAAGATTAGTTTCAGCACCATCTGGATTTCTCCTCCAACTGTGCTCATTTTCCACAGAGAGCAGATCTCAGGATATCTGGCAATGGAGACTGAACTGGACTTTGAGCTTAAGTACTTAATCCATGCTTAGACAAATTCCCACCATCAGTCTCTCTCTCTCCTCCTCCCCCCTTTTTCTCTCCCCTTCTGGATATCTCTCTCTGTTTTAGTCCTTCCTTTCCTCCCTTCCTCCTTCTCTATATATTCCCTTTCCTATCTCTCTCCATCTCCTTCTCACCCCCCCTCCCCACACACCAATCTTCATATCCCCCAGTTTGCAAACAGCAGTATTTGATCTGGATGCTCCCAACAGTAGCAACTGGAGAATCTGTAAAGCCTTGTGCTTCCTGTCTGGTTTTCTCTCTCCTTTAGGTGAGAGGAAAACACCTCTTGATGAGAGAGAGATAAACTGGCACCATTTGGTCTTAAAATCCCTAATTAAGAGACTAGTGTTACTATAGAAACAGGTTTTCTTCCCCTCTATTAAAAAAAAAAAAAAAGCACTTCAGATATCCTTGAGACTAAGGCTTCTTCACACTTTTAATTACCATCCAGACAGTGGTATAACAGGCATTTAGAACATCACAGAAGAAAGACAAAAGGAGGGAACCTCAGATTACATGGATTACCAACCAGGGTAAGAAGATTCGCCCTTAGGGGAGAGAGGTCTACTTCAGGCTCACAAAGAAGGGAAAATCTTTCCCTCACACACATCCATATATTCTCTCTCTCTGTCTCTCTCACACATACACCTATAGTCTATGAGCACCTTGATTAAAAAAAAAAAAAAAAAAAAACCCAAAACACCCCCCACAACTTTTTTTAGAAAATAAAAGTAAAAACCCCTAAAGTTAAGCGCAGAATTGGGTTACATGGACTCAGTGAAAAAGAAATGTACTAATAATAATTTTTAAAAACCCTCCATTCCAGTAGAGGAAGGCTTCAAAGGGGCTGAAACAGAGACCAAACAGGAGGTTCCATTGGGGCTCAAGCTGTGGAAATAAAGAAATGCTGCCCAGTAGAGCAACATCAGGAGAATCCAGAATGTTTATTCACAAGTGGCATCTGCAATTCTGATGCTCCATCCGTGAAACAAAGGGGAAAGAAAAAAAATCAAAAGCCCTTACATGGGCTGCCCCTCCCCTTGGGGCCTAACACTGGCTGGCAGATGGCATTACTCCTCTGGCAGCCTCCAGGAGGCCGGCTCTGCATTACCCCCTCGGAAGCTTAGCCTGGTACTTCAGGAGGTATCTGCCTCATTTCCCTGCAGGGACACCCAGCGAGCAACATGTGGGGAGATGAAAGAAGAGCCCTTGGGATCTTGGATTCATTACTGAGGGTGGGGTAGCTCAGGAACAGCAGGACCTCCAGGGCTCCCTCTCCCCCAGTTCTTTGGATCCCTTCTGCCCCAAGTACCATGGGAGGCTTTCATTACTTTGCTCTTGGGGGTGTCTTTCATGTGAGAGCTATTTTTACCCTTCTGTTGAGGGTCAGAGGCTTAGACAGCTAGAGGGTTACATGCTATGCTGTGGCTGAGAGAAGACTGGTCTTCCTGCCCCAATTCTCCCCCTCCTCCCAACTCCCCTCCAGATACACCTTGACTTGATGAGTCATGGGCTTTTAAGTAGTTTACCTTCTTCAGGTCAAGAGTGGTAGGGAAAGCAATTTTTAGGCAACAGGGCTGGGGGAAGTCAGTCAGAATATCAATTAATCAATGAACAAAATATTTATTAAGCGTGCTAGACATTGTGGAAAGGTTCAAAGACAATTCCTACTGTGAGAGAACCTCATCTTTTAATAGGAAAGATAACAAGTGTATTTGGAAGTACAGAAAATAAAATTAATAAATGCGACTGTATACAACATATTCGGTCACTTCTGATTCTTTGTGATCCCATTTGAGGTTTTCTTGACAAAAAACACCAGAATGGGTATAATGAATTCCAACTCATTTTACAGATGAGGAAACTGAGGCAAACAGAATAAAGTGACTTGCCCAAGGTTACTCGGCTAGTAAGTGTCTGGGGACAGATTTGAATTCAGGACAATAAGTCTTCCTAACACTATCCACTTTGCCACCTTAAACACAAGTAGTCTGGAAGGGAAGAATTAGGAAATACTTCATGCAGAAGATGAATAATGCTTGAGGTATATTATAAAGAAAGAGAAAGCCTCTGAGGGGAGTCAATAAGGAGGGGGCAGGAACCTCGGACAGCTAATGCAAAAGCACAGATTTAAATGTTCAGAGAGCCAGTCTGGCTACTAAAACTAACCCATGATGGCCATTTGAAACTCTAGGCATACAAACACTTAGAGCAACAATTTCCAAAGTAGGAACCACTGATAATTTGCTCCAAAAAAATTAAACAGATCCTCTGTGGTCTAAATGTCTCCCCTATGTACTGCTACTTAACAAATGTATGTAGATGCTGTTGTGATTAATAAAATATGAATGCACTTAAAAGCTTTGTGGAATTCACAGTAGCTTGCATATCTAACTCATGTAAATACCCAAAATTGATGTTAAAAGGAGTATGTTATACTTGAAAAGGTCAGAACCCTTGGTCTAGAGGAAGAAATAGCATGCTGTATGTGATGAGTTTTATATGATCCGAATTCTCAGTGTCATGACAAAAAGCTACCTTTTGACAAAAACTCTATATATAACACAAAATTCAAAGCAGCACTTTTCTAGCAAAAAACTAGAAACAGAGTAGGTCCCAATTGGTTGCAGAATAACCAAATAAATTGTGTATATTCAGTTAATAAACAGTTATTAAGAATCTACCATGTGTCAGGAATATAGGGATAACTTGGAAATACAAAAAAAAAGGCAAAAGACATTTGAAGCTTTAGTGTAGTGGGGGAGACACACAGACACAGCTTTGGACATAAACAAGTTATGTACAGCACAAGTTTGGAGATAATTAGCAGAATATACAAAATGTCAAAGAATTGTATTGAACCGTATCAAACAATGAATGAGGAAGTAAGAGAAACAAGGAAAAAACATATGGACTGATTCATAGTGCAATGAGCAAAATCAAGAGAACAATGAAAACAATGGTTAAAGTGAAGCCAAAATTGACAATATTTTAATGATCAATTTTGGCCCCAGAAAGCAGAATTTAAGTATCCATCCCTGTTACAATGATGGGAGGCTATACTATAAGCTTCTATTCAGTTGATTTATCAGTTGGTTTTGCTCAATGTTTTTCTCTATTAAAAATAGAATACATCTGGAAATGGCTACTGTCAAAACAAAAGGCAGCAATTTTAAAAAGCCAATCCTTTGACTATATGATATTCAATTCTGATAGACGTGGCTCTCTTCAACAATGAGATGATTCAAACCAGTTCCAATTGTTCAGTGATGAAGACGCCATCTATACCCAGAGAGAGGACTGTGGGAACTGAGTGTGGTTCACAACATAGCATTCTTACTCTTTCTGTTGATGTTTGCTTGCATTGTTTTCTTTTGCAGGTTTTTTTCCCCTTCTTGATCTGATTTTTCATGTACAGCAAGATAACTGTATAAATATGTATGCATATATTGGATTTAACATGTATTAGACTATCTACCATCTAGGGGAGGGGGTAAGGAGGAGGGAAAATTTGGAACACAAAGTTTTTTTAAGGGTCAATGTTGAAAAATTACCCATGCATGTTTTGTAAATAAAAAGCTTTAATAAAAAAAATTTTAAGCCAATATTTCTCTAATTGATCATTATAAATATTTATTAAGCGCCTACTATATTCCAGACATTGTGCTGAGGGCAAAGATGTTTATGACAAAATAAACCCCGAATATTAATTCCAGACTCTATCACTAAGTAATAATATGATATTGAACTATTTCCTGTACTTTTGAGCCTCAAAGTTCCTCATTCAAATAAATGAAAGGGCTGGACTAAATCTAAACAGGTGCCTTTTTCCAGCTCTTAAATCATGAGCCAAAGGCTCTTCACTCATACAAAAGCAAAACAACAGTCTTTATCTCTTTATTATTAACACACTGCATCCAAATTTGGTTGCTACATTTTTTTCATTATACACATTCCATACTTTCCTATCTGTTCTTCTGTGCTCACTTTATTCCCAATCAATTAGCACTTAGTGAGTGGCTATTATGTACCAAGTTCTAAGGATATAACAACAAAAGGGAAACAAGCCATTTCCCCCTCAAGAAGCTCACCTTCTGTGGGTGTAAAGGAAGGGAGGGGAAGAAGGCAAAGAAACAACCTGTCCTTGTAAATACAATCCCTCCAAAGAGAAGTATAAAAAATTATGCAAAATAATACAAAGTAGTTTTTGGAAGGGAGTCTCCAGGAGCTGGAAAGAATAAGAAAAGATTTCTTGCAGAAGGTATCCATTATCTCTAACATCCTCTTCCTTACTTGTTGAATTCATATCCATTCTTTTAAACCTAACTCAGATGCCCTGTCTTTCAAGAAGCATTCTCTGATAACCACCTCCCCTCACAAAGATAATAACCCCCCTCCTTATTATGGAACTTTGCTTTCATATTTTATTCATTATGTATTTATCTGTCCAAATATTTCCTTCCACTTATCTTACTGCCCTCCCTATTGTACTACAGTTCGGGGATCATATTTTCTAAATTTTGTATTTTCTAACAGAGTGCTCTCAACACAGTAGAAGCTGAATAAATTGATGTTCAATTCAATTCCAACATCTAGATAATTCAGCAACTCTTTGATGGTTCAAGAATGTTTTTCATGTTTTAAATGCCATAGGGAATGTCAGCAGTGGTAAGACAACTACTAACTGGAGAGACATTCCCATTCAAATATCAGTAGCACAATTACTGCTTGGTACTTCTCCCAGGCTGGCTTTCTTCTTTTGCCCCATAATTATGGGAGTATCCCCTAAGGTCCCTCATTTCTTCTTTTCTCTCTCCATCTTCTCTCTCTTGGTTCAATTAACTCTTTTCCAAATGATTCCCAGATCCATATATCCAACCCTCCTCTTCTCTTTCTTCTGCATATTGACCATTTCCAACTGGACTCCCAATAGACATTTCAAATAAAAATCCAAAACACAACTCATCATCTTTCCCCTCCAACCTATCTATTTTCCAATCACTTCCCCCCCCCCCCCGTATCTGTTAAGGGGGTAACCATCCTTCTATTCACCCAGGCTTAAAAGCCAGAATCATCTGTCTCCTCATTTGCCATCATCCCTCAAATCCAATCAAGTCATCAAATTCTTTTGATTCTATCTCCAATACATCTCAGATCCATACATACACACATTATCTTAGTGTGTCTGGAAGATGCGTTTTCAAAAGAAGCAATCCTCTTGCTACCAAATAGGAGACACAGGACTTCATGGAGAAGCACTAGAATGTCAAAGCTACAAGAGATCTTGACAGTCAAGTAGTGCATCCCACACACACAAAAAAGTGATTTGCCCAAGATATCTTCCCTCTTCCCTGCTCCCCCACATCTTCTTCTATAGTAATGCTACTTGAAAGCAATGTTTATTTTTGCATACATATCTCCATCATCTTGCACAGTATCTGACATCAATCAAGGATCTAAGGTTGTTTATTGAATGAATAGTTCTAGAGATATCCTAGTATTTGGATTTTTTTTAATAATTTGATTTTTAATCATATCCAAATATCTGAACTGGATGAAAAGAAAAAGATACTTTAAAAGAAGCAAGATTCTAACACTGTTACTTCCAATTCTATCCAACCCCACACTTCATCCCCCAATCATATTTCAATTATATAGAAGATAATGTTCCCAAATATACTAGTTTAGGAATCAGAAGATCTACAGATTAGTCCTGGCTCTGACACAAACTAGGCATATGTACTGAAAAATCACTGAGCCTCCTCTTCCACACTAACTAAAAAAAGGGTGTTTGATTAGATAATTGTTAAATGTCTTGTCTAGCTCTAAAATTCTACAATTTACTGGAATCATGGACAAAAAGGAAGCTTTTGCAAACGGAGCTACAGGCAACCTAGGAAGATGCTATATATTTTTTAAAAGACCACTTTGTTTTTCCCTTTTGTTCTGATTTTTTTTTCACAACATGACTAACATGGAAGTATGTTTAAAATGATTGTATCTATATAGACTGCTTCCTATATCTTGGGAAAGGAAGGAGTACAAAAATTTGGAACTCAATCTTACAAAAATGAATGTTGAAAACTATCTTTACAAGTAACAAAAAATAAAACAATATTGAAATTTAAAAAAGAGAGAAAAAAGAAGCCTATATAATACTACCCATTGCTTAAGAAAAAAGAGACCACTTTAATATCCATACTTCCCTACCTCATTATGCCTAACTAAGAAGGAAGCTCAACCATTATCCTTCCCCTGTAGCTCTTCATTTAAATAAATCCCTTCTCATAAGAGGGGACTATTCATCAAGAAAAGTGATGTAGGTTGGATCTGTTATTTCATTGCTTTAAGGCTGAGGTCCTTAAGTTAGGGTCCAAAGAGTCAATAAATTTAAATGGGAAAGCTGTGATGTGGAAGGAGTAAGTATAGGTTCAATTTTCTCTGGATGAATGTAAGCCATCCAGCTTAAATTTTTTCATTTACATTGTCATCATTTGTGATATTAATTTTCTGATTTTGCTTACTTAGCTCTTCTACATCAATTTATGTCTTCCTATACTTCTCTGAATTTTTCAAACTAATTGTTTATTTTACCACTTTGGGGTTTCTTTTGTAATACTATTATTTATGATTTGGAAAACATTTTTCTGAAAAGGGATCCATGTGTGTTGCCAGACTACCCAATGGGATCTGTGACACAAAAAAGATCAAGAATCCCACCTACTACAGGATGATCTTAAATGAGAAACTCCTCTGCTCACATAGGTTGGCAACTTCTCTGCAACTTTTTGTTTTGGGCTTAATAGCAGGAAAACCCAAGTAGGAATTCTAGCTCTGCTACTGACTGTTGCTAGTGATTGTGGGCAAGTCACTTCCTTTCCTGGAGGCTGTATTACATAACTATCAAGATCTCTTCAGATTTTGACATTTTAATGATTCTTCAAAAGGAAAGCTCTTAGATCCTCTCTATGCCCCCCATTAGACAAAATGATTACTTCTTTTGAAAACTCATCTTCCAGACACACTAATATAATCCTGATGAAACTGTGACATGGTCCAACCATTCTGGAACCATTTGATAATATGCTAGGAAAATGACAAAATTGTCCATATTCTTTGACCCCAGTATCCTACTACTGGGCACATACCCAAGTACTTAAATGAAATTTAAAAAGGCCTCATATACAATAAAATGTTTATAGCAATACTATAATGTAAATACCTATGAACTAGAAATAGCTAAATAAATCATGGTATATTTAATATTACTGTGCCATAAGAAATGATTAGTATGAAAAATTCAGAGAAGCATAGGAAGACAAACTAATGCAAAAGAGCTAAGTAAACAGAATCAGAAAAATTATATCCAAAATGACAAGGTAAATTTAAATTTTTTTTAACTGATTGGCTTATTATAATCTAGTTTGGTCCAAAAGAAAAAAATGCAGCTATAGTTACCCCTTTAACATTGTGACCTTTCCTATCACAGTTTCAATGTATCATGGGTGAGCATAAGAAATTAAATGAGAATTTTACACACATACATATATATTTGTATATTTTTATATATTTGTAGTATTGTATAATATTACATAAGCCCAACAATTTTTATCTTCTAAATACCATAATAACTGTCTTCTCTGATTTTAAGGGAGGGCCAAGTAATTTTATCTGGATTTTCCAGATTTTAGGAGACTTACGCCCCAATCCACAATGTGGAAGGAATTAACTATTTTTTTCATATTTGCAAAGAGAAGGATTTTGAGCAGCTTGTTGGGGCAGTGGATAGAGAGCTTGGCGTGGAGTCAGGAAGAACTAAAATCTTGGGTTCAAATCTGGCCTCAGACAACTTATCAGTACCTGTGTAATTCTGGGTAAGCCTCAGTGTCCTCATCTGTCAAATGAGCAGGAGAAGGAAATGGCAAATTATTCTAGTGTCTCTGCAAAAAAAGTCTAAATGGGCTCAAGAAGAGTCAGACTTGACTAAAAAATGACTAAATAAAAGGAATTCTGGTGTGGAACAATACTGAATGAATTGCCTTTTTTCTTCACCCTCACCTCCCTCCCATCCCCAGTCTTTTTCACCACTTTTTTTTTTTTTTTAAAGGGATGGCTCCTTGGCAAGATGGCAGATTGGGGTAGAGAATATATTTGGAAATAAAGGTAAAATAAAAACAAAAAAAAAAAATCTGAAAACGTCTTAAAAGATCATCTTCCCATGTTATACTTGCTGCTTCTCTCTAAGAGATAAGCTTTTGCCTGTAGCCCACTAGTCTACAAGCTTTTTTTTCAGGAAAAATTCAGGCTCTCCTGGACACTCTACCTAATTTAATTATGAGCTTCCCTAGGGAGCTTCCCTATCTAGCCTGATTTGGACTATTTACCAACAAAGAGTTTTAATTCTACTCCGGTGACCCTTTTTCAGAGTTGCCAGAAGGATCATGTGGCTTGAAATTCAAGGCCAAGAGGAGAGTGGCAGAATGCCCCAATGATGGCCCTGGCCCCGCGCCTGGCAGAAACCTCCTGGGCTTCAGCTGTCTTTAGGCCCAACATCCCTGTATCATTTCTATTCTTCTAGACTGTCCTAGTTCAGAGTCCCTTGAGGTGGCCACGTTAAAACTTTTTCTAAGCTTTAAGAGACATTAGCCCTACCAACTTCCTGAAGCCATTACCTCCATCTTTCCTTACCGGTATTTAAGACTGAGGGTAGATTTAAGATTAGATTCTAAATGTCAAGTGAGATGTGGACCAATGTCTCTACTTATAACAATCCTCAATTTATTAGGGCAAAGACACGGCAAGGGAAGTCTGTGGTTCAGCCTAAGCTGAGGACCTTGTTTTGTACAGAGTAACTGCTTTTTAGGGAGACTCCTCTATGGTTCAATTCTAGATTTCTATGGTTGTGACATCACAGAATTCAAAGGGCCTGGGGGCCATCTAGTTCAACATATCTGCTTAGAGAGTCCCTTCGATGACATCCAACACATGTTCATGTAGCCCTGCCCTGAATTTGAAGTCAGGAAGACCCAAGTTCAAATGCAACCTCAGATGCTTAATAGTTGTGGAATGCTGGATAAGTCATACAAACCTTTGCCTGCTATTTCTTCAACTCTAAAATGGGGATAATTTCCTTTCCAGGATTGTTGAAAAGATCAAATGATACCAGTGCCCTAGTACATAGTAGGTGCTTAATAAATGCTTATGTCCTTCCTTTCTCACAAATCCACTTTTGGATAGTTTTAATTGTTAGAAAGGGTTTTGTTTTTTTTAAACATCAAGCTTGAATGTCTCTGTAACATGTCCATAATTCCTCCCTGTGCCTTCTGGAACCAGAGAGAATATAACCTTTCTTCCACAAGAGGAAAATATATTTCAAGACAATAATGACATCCCCACTTAGCACCCTTCCTTTAACTAGTCTACAACTCCAAGTTCCTTTAACCAGGCCTCATGTGGCCTAGTCTCTAGGCTTCTTACTTTTCTGGACTCTGTCCAGAATCTTTGCTAAAATGTAGTGAGCAGAACTGATCTTGATATATTGGACCATGCTGGTCTGAGCAGAAGAACAGAGGGTCTAATGCTTTCTTTGTTATGAACACTATTCTTTCCTTTCAATTCTTTTTTTTTTTTTATCATATTAGGCTGAGTTTTTTTTGGTTTGCTTGTTTTGTATTGTTTTTTTGGCTATCTCATCATATCTATGACTCATTGAGTCTGAAATGTAGTGAACAGAACACTGGACTTGGGACCCGAATCTGAATTCTGCCTCAGATTTGCTCTAGTTTACTGTGTGACTTGGGGCACTTAACCACCACTAACCTAACTCTCTTAATCTGTAAAATGGGAATAACAATCACATCTAGCTACTTCTTATTAGTGAGGCACTAGATCACTCAGTGGATAGAGAGTGGGCAAGCCACTTCACACTGTCTGCATCAGTTTCCTCATCTGTCAAATGAGCTTAAATTCTTTTTGCCTTAATCTACCGGAGAAGGAATTGGCAATACTCTTCACTAGCTTTGCCAAGAAAAACCCATGGATAGTGTGGTCCATGGTATCTCAAGGAGTTGGATGACTAAACAACAATGATAAGAACCTCTTGTTTGGACTGAATGAGATAATATAGGTAAAGGGCTTTGTAAACCTTAAGGTACTATATAAATGTTAGCTATTAATATTATTACTAAAGCCTCCAGACAATACTTTATCTAAAAAATCTCCCTCTCCTTTTACTTAAAAGTTGACTTTTTGAACTCAATTTATCAGTTAAGTTTCACCTTGCTAGGTTTGGCTCAATATCCTAATCTGAGGCCTTTTTGGAACCCCAATGTCATTCACTGTGTTAGGTTATCTCTTCCAGTTTTATCTGGACTACAAGCTTGAGAAACATTCTTGGGGCTCAATCTAAATCTTTTTAAAATGTATTAAATAGCAAGGGCCAAGCATACGTTCTACCAGAGACTTCTTTTTAAGAAGCCATACTAATTGTTCTTACTAACCAACTCTACTGGTAGCTAATTGCCACTTTTCCTTTTTGTCCACAAGAATGCCATGAAAGACAGTCAAATAATTCGCTGTCCTTCGTTAATTTCTGCAAGAGGAGACCAAGTGTTCTTCCAGAGGGGGCATGATTGCCAACAGGGATATGACAATGAGACTAGTCCAAAGAGAGACCAACTCCAGAGTCCCTCCCACTTCCACAAAACCAAGTTACAATTGACAAGACGTTCCCCATTACTTCAATAGAGGCAGAGGCTTTAGGATCATCTCCCAGAAAAGGACCTATGATGGATTGTTAAGAGAAATTCACAGAGATTTAGAACTTAGAGGTCAGAGAAACCCAAATTTCACATCAAACCTCAGACATTTAAACACTGAGCGAGTCCCTTACCCTCTGGTTGTCAGTTTCCTTAATGGTATTCCTCTAACATCTACTTCCTAGGTTGTTGTAAGGATAAAAATGAGATAATATTGTCAAAGCACTAAGTGCAGTGCTTTGTATGTGCTACATAAGTGCCAGTTATTATTACTGTTGTTAAAAGAAAAGGATTAGATGCTCATCTTTCCTTTTGCTTTTTTGATGGTAGCTAAGAGAATTAATTTTGGACCAAGTCCTGCAGGGAAGCTAAGTAATAGCATCTCAGGAGTTGCAAGAACCATGCCATATACTTCATACACTATTGTACTAGGGGCTGGCTTAGCAAGTAAATACTTGCTCCATACACCCTGATTTCTCACCCCGGAAATCAGCCAATGTCACAATCTGGAGAAGGGCAATGTTCCCAGGACCAGTAATTCCCCATTATATACAGGAAGGCTTTGGAGAACTCACTTGCCTAAACCCATCAAGTCCTTACAAGTAAGAGTGTTACTACCTGACTTCTGAAACATGGCTTTTGAGTTCTAGAAGAGGATGAATCACAAGTAACTAGAAAATTATGAAGCTTTAGGGAACAGGAAAGGGGGAAGGTGAGAAAAATGTGTGGGACAGTTTCAATTCCCAACAGGATATATTTAAAAGGCAAAAAATATAAGAACTGATTATTTTATCAGCTTAGTGAACTTCCAGTAAGGAAAAGATTTATTAGCTCTAAATCCTTGAGAAGCTCTCTGAAGCACAGTTCTACAGTCATTAAGTTTGAACCCAGGCTCTAAGTTCAGCATCCTTTTTACTTAAATAAGAAACTAGAATTCTGTTTGGGAGTCTCACACTAAAGATAAGACCAGGCACAAGGAGCTATCTGGAAAGCAATTAAAAGACTGGGGATGAAGCCAATGTTGCAGCTTTGGAGATTCATGTCTCTGTGGATGTTCTTTATAAAAGAATACCACTGCTGGATACTTCTCTCCCTCATCTGTCTCTTACACTTATTAATGATTCAACTAAGTCTATCAAGATAATCCTAGTTAGTTTATGTATAATCTATATCAAATTGCCTGCTTTCTCAAGGATGGGGGAGGGAGTAGAGGGAGGAAAAGAATTTGGAACTCAAAATTTTAGAAATAGTATGTTTAAAATTATTTTAACATGTAATTTAAAAAATACTAAAAATAAAATATAAATTTTCCCCAAAAAGATAATCTTAGTTAGAGGATTGGTTTTCTTCTTTATTTCTTCTCAGCCTCCAAATTTCCTGTAAGGCAGTCTGTTTTAATTCAAAAAGATTTTGGGAGGAAGAGGGGAAGATTTTCTGCTCATTTGAGGATCATAGGATGATAGATTCAGAACTGGAAGAGAGCTTAATGGCCACTGAATTGAACCCTTTCATTTTATAGAAAAGGAAAAATGAAGCATAGAAGTTACAATGCCTTGACCAAAGTCACCCAACTAATTGAAGGTTTTTCCTAACTCTACAGCCAGTGACCTATTCAAATAAAAGCCAAGCTACCCCTCTGACAATAGCTACCTAACTTTTGTCTCTTAAAAAAATGTCAACGTCAGAAAGTAAGGTTGGTCTTCCACATTTGACCAACTATTTTAATCTCTTGACAGAAGGTATCATTTGGGAATGAGGGGAAAGGAAAGGAGAGGAAAGGAAAATGAGCAGCCTATGGGTGACTGTTTCTCTTCCATTCATTCAAATATTAAAAATAAGCTGGGATTTCCTAATCCCATTCTTGTAACTTTCCAGGTCAGCTCTCAGTTTTGACTGCTAGGAAAACATTAATTTTTCTTCTCTCTCTTTTATTTTGGCATTTTCTGTGAAGACTGTCAAGAAGGGTAAGAGGCAAAAGAAATATAGAGTTTCAGATGATTCCTCCAAATGAAAACTGGTCCTGAAGTTAAAAGGCTCCAGTTTTTGTTTTATCTTTTTTTTTTTTTTTTTTTTGGATCAGCAAGGAAGTCATCAATTCTCAAGATGGATGGGATTCTCCCAACAATTTCTTGAGCATAGTCTCCTTTCTCTGTTTAGGCTTAAAGGATCATGCAACCAGAATCACAGAATTTGAGAATTGGACAGAGACTCCAGTGATCATCTAGACCAACTCATACACAAAAGGAATCCCCACTAGGAAATATTTGACAAGTAGCCTTTAGGGAGAGAGAATCCACCATGCATTAGGCAGAGCATATTCCATTTTTGGATAGCTCTAATTATTAAAGTTTCTCTGGATAGCAAGCCTACATAGACCTCTTTGCAGTTTCCTCCAACTGTTCCTGGATCTGCTCTATGAGACTAAAGTCAAGTCCAATTCATGCTAAGCTGAGCCCAGGGCCCCTCCTATCCAGGTTGCTAAAGGGAAAAGTTCTTCCTCCAAAGAGTCACCAGGCACAGCTCATCAGCTGGCAAGAACACCCCATCATTTCCTGTTTCCCATCATGGTTAGTCATTCTAATTCACCTGTGGGGCCTGAAAAAACTAAGAACAGCCACATGGGCTTGGGAATTTGGTTCAATTGCAAGATTCCCTAGGATACATAGCCCTCCCAATCAGAGTGACCTTTTCTTTCTCTTTCAACAAAAAATCATTGTAAGTCTCATGTACCCCAAGGAAACAGAAAGTAAAAATAAGTAAGGAGTCCCTCTGGTCAAACAGATTTGTGCCTGGAAGTCTAGCACTAAGAGACAGTAGGCATGAGCCAGGTCATATGAGCTGGACAGAACCTAGCTGATCACCTTGCTGAACCACTCCATTTTTAAAATAATCTTCCTCATCTGTACAAAAATAGAGATTTATGATTCTGGAGAACTGATGATTAACCTCATACAGAGAGGTGAGGGGCTCAGGGTACAGAATGAGACATACATTTTTTGGATGTAGTAAATGTGTTTTGCTTGACTTTGCATATTTGTTGTAATAGTTTTCTCTTTTCTCTTCTCAATGGGGGAAGGGGAGAGAAAATAAATCCTTGTTAATTGAAAAATAAAATGAATTTTATTAAATGAAGGAATTAGGCTCTATGGCTTTTAAGGTCTCTTCCAGATGTAAATCTATGATTCCCTAAGAGTTGTCTTGCACCAGATGCCACAGGTAGAATTTGAACGGAGGCCCTGGTTTTAGGGTTTGTTCCAATGTACCCAGGTAAGGGAATCAGATGCTAGCATACCCCCCATGTCTTTGGGGGAGGCAAGTACAAGTTGGTAGGCTTCAAGGGAGAAGGTAGAGGGCAACCCTGATACCTAGGGACAAAAAGTCTGTTATCAAGCAAAAAAGCCTGTTCATTTGGTTTAAGCAAAGGTTGGAAAGAAAAAAAAAAAGAATTGGGGGAGGAGGATGAGAGTGAAGGAAAAAGAGAAAGATCGGAAGAAAAGATGAAAGGGAAAGAAGATATAAAGCTTCTCTCTTTGAGGGTGCTGCAATGTGGCTCAATCAGGAAATCACCTCCAGGGAGTCAGCCTCTTATCTTATCCAGTTATTACTCCGCAGCCTAAGCAAAGGGTTTATCTCAGAAACTGGAACTCAGCATGGGCGTTCACCATTGTCCAGAAACCAGATCCATCTGCTGTGCTGAAGAAGATGGATTACAGAAAACCAAAAAAGCTACTGGAAAGCAAAAGGTTAAAAATTCTTTTTTTTTAAGTTAGCAAAGTCTCAGCTGCAATTCTACAACTGCTTGGTGAATACTGCTCCTGGCCAGGACTAGCTGAACGGAAACAGCTTTTTTAGCTGAAATGCACTTAAGACAAGAGATCATATTGCAGTTAATTGGACCACTGTTGCCTCCTTCAAGAGCCCCTGGAGTCACTATTTGGTTTTTGGTTTGGGGCTGGCAATTTCATTGGCACCAAAGAGCTTTCAGAATTAAGGAGGTGGAGTAGGAACCCCACCCACCTCTAAACCCATGGTCTTTTTGAGGTCCCTAACCATTTATCTTCTCCCAGTTCAATCAGACCTTTGGCATTAAAACAGACTAAAAAGGAGCTCTGAGACTCTGGAAGTCAGAATCACACAATGGAGGTTGGGGAGTCTTGCCTGTTTGATCCTGAATTCTACATACATTACACCTCCATACATCCCCTTTTTTCCTTCAGAGCAAGTAAATTTTTTTTTAAGTGTGGGGCAGGGGTGAGGAAGGGTCTCTTCCTTCCCTAGATGGAAGCTCCTTTTCATCATCCCATTGGAGAAGATCCCAGACCAAACTGCTTAAGCCTAACATTTAAATCTGCAGGACACGCCCTGAAGCCAAGTCATAATTATTCATTCCTCCTAGGGGCAAGATCCTACCACCCTACCTCTTCCCTTAAATACAGAAGGGAAGCATCAGGATTTATGGTCCCAGTGAAAGAAAAAAAAAATCCCTGACCTTTACACTAACACTCCTCCCTTTCCCTTCCACGCGACACATCTGGTTTTCTCATCTGCAGTGTGACTATGTCATCAACTGTGTGACAAAGCTGAATGAACGGAACTGCAGCTCAGCCAGCCCCTCTCCTCAAATTCTCCAGGCCCCACAATCCTGCTCTGGTTTCTCCCGCCCACCTCACAAAGACAAAAGATTTATTTAATACCCAAAGACATCAACATGTAACAGTTTAGATTTCAGAATGTACAAAGAGAATCCAAAGTTTTATTTGAGCGAACTGCAAAGGAGGTACAGTAGAAAGATACACCGGCCTTTGAATCCAGACGAATTCCTGGCTTTTTAAAAAGATGCTGTTTATTGGGTTTGTTTGTTGGGTTTTTTTTGTTTGTTTGTTTGTTTTTTTAGTGATTGAGGGAAGCCATTCCTGTCTCATCCCAACCTACCCAGAATCACTTCCTCATGTCCAAAGTCAATGTAGAGGACAAGGGCCCCTATTTCAAAGTTAGAGAAGGAAGGGCAAAGGCAGTCCTGGGGGATCCGGCTTCAAGAGACACTAAGAAAGGGAATTAAGATGAGTGGCAGCTATAGGAAGGAAATATTGTCCATCAAAAGAAAGGAAACCTTCTGGGACAAGAGTATGAGCTGTATGCAGTACCTCCCCCCATCCACCAGTCAGAGGGCTCAGGAAGGAGACCTGCCCCCCTCGTGAGCTGATGTGGCGTTTGCACATTCTCTTTAGGGAGGAAATGTTTAGTCAGTTGTTACTTTTAAGTTTAGAAGGTGAAACAATGAATTTTGCGGATAACGGGCTTAGCAGAGTTACCTGGGCAAGTAAAAAAGATATAGTAGACTTCCTCAAGTTAAGGCATAAGAAAATAAGGATAAGAGGAGGGGAAAGGGGAGAGACCACGACCAAAACAGCAAAGAATGGCTGATGGAGGCACCGCCCCCGCCCCAGGAGGCAGACACTTTTAGATAGAAGTCGAAGAAGGCACTTCGGGAAGCATCTTCACGTATTCCACTCCTCCCCCCAATCTAATCCGGCCCCGTTCCTTCTACCCCCAGGAGGGGAGAGTTAGGGTGAGGGGGGGATTGGCGTCTCCCCAGTTCCCAGACAAGGAAAAGGGAGGCCTTTCTGCATTCCACAGAGTAGGGTGGTGCATCTGGGGCTCCAAAGCTGCCCCAGGGGCTTCCTTTTGAATACCTGGGAGGAACTGGGATCCCGGGGTAAGGAAATGAAAGGAAGAGCAGGAATGTCCCAAGACTGCAAAGCCTTCTCCGCTGTGACCCTCTCCCCACCGACCACAGACGCATCATTCCGCAGATCCCTCCCCCCAAGGAGGGGCAGAGTAAGGGAATGGGGCTAAGCCCCAAGGCAGCAGCCACCCTTCCCTCCCCCCTTCCTCCACTTCCTCTCCTCCCCCCGCCCCACCCCATCCCGTCCTCGGAGGCAGACTCCGAGGGGGAAGCTCACAGCCGAGGGGAGAGCTGGCGGGGGGAATACGGGGAGGGGTGGGTGGGTGGAGGCTGCGGAAAGAAAGGAAAGTCCGGGAGGCTTAAGCAAGCTGGAAGCCCTAAGAAGGGAAAGAAAGGGCGGGAGTAAAGGGGAGTGGCCACGCCGAGACCAAGCGTGAGGAGAGTACGGGGGTCTGGGGAGTGGGGCGCCGGGGACCCTTACCCTGCCGGGTGGACACGTTCCTCTGGTTGCCCGCCTGCAGCACCACCTGGGGACAGCTCTGCTCCAGCACGAAGAGCTCGTCCTTGCCCACCTTGGTGCTCTTGCCCGCCTTCAGCGTGCCGCTGGGGCCCGACGGCGCCAGGTAGCGGCCCTCGCAGTCCCGGAAGGCCACCTTGCCCGACCTGAACTCCAGGGTGTAGCCGGTGCCCGGCTCGGGCTTCTCCACCAGGCGCCCGTCATTGCGCAGGAAGCGGTGGTCGGCCGTCTGCACGCTGTAGCGCTGGTCCTGGAAGACCAGGGTGATGAGCGAGTCCACGCCCCACGGCACGTCCCGGTCCACGGCGATCTCGTCCTGGCGGGCGCTCAGGTGCGCGTAGCGCTTGCGGGTCAGGCTGTAGATGTTCACCTGCGGGTGCATGGCGATGTGGACGCTCCACTTCTCCGCGGGCGAGATGGTCTGCGCGAAGCACGACAGCCGGTCCTCGGTGCCCCCGAAGTACCGCCGGTGGGGCTCGGACTGCAGCGACCAGCGCCCGTCGTCGTGGGCCACGATCAGGAAGCGGCAGTCGGGTCCGGGCGTCTCGCTGTCGCAGCTCACGTTGCCGTCCTTGTCGGCCGCCAGGTAGCGGCCCAGGTGGCTCTTGAGGCACACGGCGTGGCCCCCGCCGCTCGCGTCGTCGGCCGGCTGCTCCAGCGTCCAGATCTGCTTCTTCTTCAGGCTGGCGGCCGAAGCGTTCACCTTGAACCCGAAGGCCTCGGCCGTCAGGTACTTGTTGCCGCAGTTGATCAGCCCGAACTGGATCTGCAAGGACTCCGACGTGCCGTTGGCCGTCATGCTGGCGCCGGGAGGGAGGCGATGCTCGGGGCTGGGAGAAAGAGAGAGAGCGCGGGCGGGACGGGGGGCCTGGGCGTCGGAGATGAGCCGCGGGGCGCAGAGGAGGGCTGGCTCTTCAGTAGCCCCTGGCTGCGGCCTCGCTCCGGTCTGCGAATCCCCTCCCGCCGGCCTCGCCTTTCCCCTGCAGCTCAGCCCGGTCCTTTGTTCGCCTGGAACGTGCTCCCGCTCCCTCCACTCCACAAAGCCTGCCTCTCACCGCCCCAGCTGCAGCCTATATAGACAGGATGATGTCAGGGGGTTTGCAGCCGGCCCCGCCCCCCGACGGAGCCTTTCGGCCCCCGCGGTAGGGTTGGGGATGGGGATGGGGATGGAGATGGGATTGGGAAGGAGAGGAGGGAGGGAGCGAGGGAGGGAGGCTGCAGCTGCAGCTCGCAGTGGGGGCAAGCACAATGCAGCCCACAGATCCCCCTCCCCACCCCCTAGCCAGCCAGCCCCTCCGAGTCCCAGCCCGTGTCTTGCAAAAAAAAAAAAAAAAAAAAGGCTTGGGCAAGGCGGGAAATCTGAGGCGGAGGTTCATTCTAAAGAAGCCTTTTCATTGATCCGTGGGGGGATTTGTGGAGGAAGAATCCACAAATTGGAGGGGGGCTCTTTGCCACAGGTTTTACTTTTGTTTTTTTTCTCCCTCTTGTCTAAGTGGGCAAGTCTTTCTGACTGTTTTCCTTTGGCCCCTTCTTTTTGCAGAGCTCTGATTACTTAGACACCCTAGTTTCTACCTACCCTTATTGCCCAAACTGGCCGGCTAAAGTGAGGAGAATGTAAGCATTGCTGAGGGTCAAGAGGTGTCCCCAGAGCTTCCTGAGAGTTCACAATGGTGCTTTTGACCTGCTTCCACCCTTTTTGAGGGGGGAGGGGAGAGGGTGGCTAGCTAGGAAAGAGTATCTAAATTTTTCTTTACAGAAATCTCAAGGACAGAATCAAATTGGGCTCACACCCCCTACCTAAGTAAAATGGAACTACCCAGACTAATCCAAAATCTCTAAAGTTAGATCTGATTTTCCGAAACCAGGCAGCCCGAGGTGTCATGGTTTGTTGGTCCTTCTCAAAAACACTAGATCCCACCACCATCCATCCTTTAACCCCATCCACCCTTTGCCTAAGATATTCTATCTTAAAATAGTAGCCTTTTTTCTAGTGCCTTCAAGTTTCTTCACTTAGCCTCAGTAAAATTTCCCTTCTGTAATTATTTTACCAGAACCCAAGCTGTCTTATCTACAAATTCCCCCTGGATATTCCCTCATGGTTCTTCTCCATGCCCTTTTTATTTTGTTTTGGTTTTTTTGACTACTTTTAGAAGTCCCCTAGATTTCAGAAGTAGATTCCACATGGGATTCTGTGGGACTTCCCCTAGAACCTCTTGGTGTCTCAAAACTTTTCCGCTTTAATGTTGTGCCCACTGGTTGATTTTGAAACCTTACTTGGTTCATCTCCAAGCCAAGGTGCCAGACTTGAAATCAGAAAGAGCCATGGTCACATCTGCCATAAGATTTGCTAGCTGTGTGATCCTGGGAAAGTGACTTAATCCTTCTGGGCCTTAGTTTCCTCATATGCAAACTGGAGGTAATGATAGTACCTACCTCCCAGAATTGTGAGGATCACATCAGATAATACATGTAAAAGACTTAGAAAACCTTAAGGTTTCCTATTAGCTATTATAAGTAAGGTACTATTTTTGGGATTGTAATACCTAGATGGCATATGGGTCATTTACTTCATTGGTGGAAGGAAGAAAGGAAATAAGCATTTATTAGGCATCTACTATATGCCAGGCATTGTGCTAAATGCTTTATAAATGTCTTTTTTGATCCTCATAGCAATCTTGGGTAATAGGTGCTATTATTATCCCCATTTCATAATTAAGAAAGATGAAGCAGACAGATTAAAGTAACTTGCACAGGGTTATACCACTATTAAGGCCAAAATTGAACTCACATCTTTCTGACTATAGGATCACAATTCTTCTATTCCTTTTCAAGCTCTTTAGAGATTTCATTCAATGTGCTAGAAGCCTGGTTTTGATTCTTTTAATAATTCCAATATATCACTTTTACACTTTTTTTTAAACTTGTCTTCAGTTCTAGTTCTAGTTATGTGTTCTTTTCTGATCATATATGTCCTGTATCCTCACAAGCAAAATTATATGCTGAAGTCTAGTTTGATCTATTTCTCTTCCTCTTTGGGTTACTTGTCATTTTGGTTTTTCTGAGATCATAAAATGACCTGATTTGAAAAAATATAGCATTGATGTAAGAACATGTAAGGAAGATGGACTTTTATAGTATCAAGCACTGTTAGGAATTACTAAAATAAGGAAGGAAGGAAGAACTCTACTGTGTTCCAAAAGTGGTGCAATCTAATTTGCCTTCTCAATTATGATTTCAATTTATTTTCTATTTTCTATTCAAGAAATGTGTTAATAATCCCTTCCAACTCTCAAATTCTGTGATTCCTGTGTCTAATGAAGTACATGTTATAGTCTTGAGAATGTATATGTCTATACACACACACACACACACACACACACACACACACACACCAGAGTTATATTCATCCTCTTTGTTTTTTTAATGTGAATGGTTACACTGGATTTCACAAGGAGATTTTGTAATATTTCACAGCTGGAGGCCCAGTGCAGTTAGTTTAATGTCATCAATAAGTAGGAGCCCTACTTTGGGAGAACTTTGCATGGAATCTTTATATGGAATTTTGCATATATTCCAGCTTTTCACAAGGAATCTTGCACATTATCAAATACATCGTAGCTGAGTATATAACTATTTTAACCTTGTGCCTGATATCAGTAATAGGGAGATATCTGAACAAAATTACAGTTGAACCCGTCTCAGGATCTTGTGTAATTTTGACACCTCTCCTTTGAAGAGAGCCTTCAAGATTATGTTTGTTCTCTCTCTCTCTTTATGAATTAACAGGAGATGATGGAGAAGGAAATAGCAAACCACTCCAGTATTTTTGCCAAGAAAAACCCACCTGGGGTCATAAGGAGTCTGAAGACTGAGAAAACAGCTAAATGATAAAAAAAATGATCTAAGCTAGAGAATGAAAGTCTCTTTGGAGACAAAGGACCTAACATTTTAAATCTAGGCTTTGATATTGTGACTTTGATAAGGTACTTGTAAAATGAATTGAAACTTTTTAAACTTGTAAAGTCAGTGGCAGTATGAGGCAACTTTGTAAAATAAGAAGAATGATTTAGATCAGTAGTGCCAAACGAATAGAATTGAGACTACTAAATCATACATAAGGATTCCTCCAGGCCACATATTAACTTAGATAACTGCTTGTTAACATTATCTGTATTCTATTGTGTTTTTATTTGTTTTGTAAAATATTTCCCGGTTATATTTTAATCTGGTTTCAGGCTACAGTAGGTATGTTTGAAATCTCTAGTTTAGATAACCTCTGAGGGTTTTTCCAGGCCTGAATCTATGATTCTTCTTTTTCTTCCCCCAAATCAAGGAACAATCCTTCAATCTTATATTCTTATTTCTCAGTCAGTTTTGTGATCATGAAGATGTGGCATGCTGTACAAATTAATTTCTGAAAGTCTACTTGTTTTTGTTTTCATCAAGGATACTGTTCACACTTGAATAGACCGTTCTTATAAAGATCATTTAGATATAAGAAAATAGGCAAATAGGTAATTAATGATGTCTTCCCAGTAACATGTTTTTTATTTAAAGTTCTGTCAATGATTTTTTTTCATTCTTTTAGAATTTTTTTGTTTGAGGCATCTTGGACCTGGTTCCTAAATGTAATTAAGATTCTGTGATCTCCAGTAATATTTCTTTATACATTTGACCAGGTCCAACTTAAAAGTGCCCTCAAGTATTGAATTAGTAGAGTCCAGATATAGTGGCTCTTCAATTATTGCTAATAACAATAGATTACTATAGCTAACATTTTTATAGCACTCTAAGGTTTACAAAGCACTTACATATATTATCTCATTTGATCTTCAAAATGACCCTGGGAGAGGAATGCTTTTTGTTATCTCCATTTTATACATGAGGAAACTGAGTCTGAAAGGACTTAAGTGCCTTACCAAGGGTTACACAAATAGCTACAAAGGATCTGAGGTAGTGTTAGAACTCAGATGTTCCTGACTCCAAATTCAACATTGTCTGTTATACCAGCTAACTGCTTTTCTTTTCTTTTTTTTTTAGGCAGATCTCTTCCATTTAGTGTCTGTTTCCCAAATCTGGAAACAAAGCAGGCAGTTGCCCTTTCTCTCCCCAAGTCACTCTTACACTCTTCTCCACTGATCCCCCAGTAATGATCATAACATTTTGAGAAAATTAGACATGGGATTCTCAACAGGAAAAGAATAAGGATCTTCAGCTCTGTCCCATTGGTCAGACAGAAGATAATAGTTTTGAAGAAATGAGACTGAAACAAGGCCAGTCCAATTTGATGTCTTAAGTGTTTTAACATGAATCATCATTTTTTAACATTTGGATCACCAAATAATAAAAATAGGAAGAGGTACAAAAGAAGATGGAATAAGATCAGGAAATAACTATTTAATTAGTATCAAGGAAAGCTACCCAGTGCTACCACCTCAGTAACAACTCTTGAATTCCATATAGTACTTTATAATTTCTTTTTTATTTTAAAAACGATGAACTTGACACTCATCAAGAAACAAAAACATTCTAAAATACAAAGAACAGAAAGAAGAATTCTATATGGAACAGTGAACTTCTGTTAAGTTCAATTTATTTTTTAAGTTTAGATTAAATTTAACAAGGTGTTCATAAAATTGCTCTTTTTTATTTATATTCTTATCTGAATTTTTAAATTTCCTATCTTTTGCAAAGCACTAAAAACTACTATCACATTTTCTCCCTTCCAAAAATCCTTTGAGACAGACGGAACAAGTTTCATTAGCCCCATTTTATAGATGAGCAAATTGAAGGAATTTGAAATATTTATGCCTCTAGGATCATAAATTCAAAGCTAGAAGGGAGGGGCATTAGGGATAATGTAATCTAATACTTCCCGCTCCCCCATTTTACTAAGGAGGATACCAAGGAACTGAGGGATTTTATTTTATCAAGGTCACGAATTACCAAATCCTGTTATATCAAGACTATGATTTGAACTAAAGTCCACTCTTTTTCTTGACAAGAGAAGACTGGGAGAGATGGGTGAAAGGGTAGTGAAAGGGTATTTATTTCTTAATCTATTTGAAGGGTTGTTCAGGGAAAAAAATGATTTATTCAGTTTGGCTCCAGAACTGAGACCAGTAGGTTGAGAGACAGGTTATCTCCATGAGGGTAGAGATTATGCCTTATCTAAATTTTGTATCTCCCAGGACTGTGTTCTGCACTAAACAGATACTTAGTGTTTGTTGAATTGAAATTCTCTGGAAGCTGTTTTCATCTTCTCTATCAAAGATAATGCTATCTGAGTTGCTCCATAAAGTAGTGAGTTCCCTGTTAACTAGAGGTATTCAATTGCACATTTTTAACCTATATTAAATTGCTTGCAGTCTTGTGGGGGAGAGGAGAGAGAGGAAAAAAAAAAAAAAAAAAAGGAACACAAGGTTTTGCAAAGGTGAATGTTGGAAACTAATTTTTTTATGTGTATTTGGAAAAAGATAAAATGCTTTAAAAAAAAAAAATAGGGGTATTCAAACAGAGCCTTAATGGCCACTTGCTTAAATTGTTATAATCAGGGCTTCTTGTGTTCAAATAATCTTTTAAGTGCCTTCTAACTCCAAAATTCTCTGATTTTATGAGACTCAGATTGTTAAACTGTAGTAGTGAACTAGATTTAGAATCTAGGAAACTTAGATGATGGGATTTCCACTAATGCCAATCAATGCAGTATATGTTTTAAGGATGAAAGTTGTTTGTTTGTTTTTTAATTACTACTGAAATCAATTATAACCTATTTATTTGGCTGCATTCCTCAGATCTGATTGAAGAAGCATGGGAGTGCTGTGGAAATCATTTCAGATTTGGGCTGAGGACCTGAGTTCAAGCTCTGGCATTGCCATTTATTACCTGCATATCCTCTCTGGACTCGAGTTTCTTTGCCTCTAAAATGAGAAAGTTGAGCTAAGTGATTTCTTCAGGTTCCTTCTACCTCTAAATCTATGATCTGTTGATCACTGATATGTCTTGAAAGTTGGAAGTACTCTTAAGGCTGGTTTAACTGGCCCAGGAGATTGTTGTTTGGCACTGATTCTGCCAATCAGAATAATTTTTTTTTAATTTTTAGTTACATTTTATTCATTTTGTTCTGAACTTAAATATCAGAAAAAGAGAGAATTCCCATATAAACAGAAGAATATTAAAAAAGGGTTATATATGAAGCCACAAATCTCCATTTTAGGTCACTTTTTAAAATTTTGTTCAATCATTTTCAGTTGTGTCTAACTCTTCACACACTTTTTTGGGGATTTTCTTGGCAAAGATACTGGAATAGTTTGCCAGATCCTTCTCCAGATCATTTTACAGATAAGGAAATTGAGGGGAAAGAGTGAAATGATTTGCCCAGGGTCACACAGTTAGTAAATGTCTGAGGCTGGCCACCTAGCTGTAAAATATATCATAAATCCCCCACATTCCTTTCAAAACTTCTGCTTATCTGTATTTCCTTATGTTCTTTTCTGTGCATTAAAAAAAAAAAAGCTTCAGTGATCTTTTTTTGGGGGGGTTGATTATTATTAACATTCTTATTTCCTCCTCTCCCTATTACCTTCATTAAAAACAGAATGAAAACAATCCTAAACAGTAATTTTTTAACTCATGGTAAAAGTTGATTTGATTTCAATTTACTCTTGCTAAGAGAAATCACAGAACAAATGAATGATGGTGAGCTCAAGGTCACAGTACATTTGTCTGAAAATTTTGTCATCTCCCAGTGATGATGGTGAAAGAGAACACTAGACTTGTTGGTTATTTCCTTCTTTGAAGACAAAGATAAACCTTATAATGTAAGCTTTGTCCTTGGCATTTTTAATCAACAGGGATGGAGAGGCGGTGACGACTGAAGGCTAGCAAGATATTTGTTTGCCCCTTTTGCTCCTTTTTGGATCCACAAAAGTTTTGTTATTTCTGGTGGAGACCTTATCAGTGGGAAAAAACACAAGTCTGGACAGCTGGGCTGGAGATTTGTCAGCGCACTTTGTTGTGATTGGAGTTAAGATGGAATAACTGAATAGTTTGGGAAGGTGACTGGTACTCTTGATGTAATTTATGCAGCATCTTCCTTACAAGGGAAGACACAGCCTCATTCGTTTGTATAAACACTGAGGTAAAGACAGGCCATGCCCTCTATTCTATCAGTGAGGAAACACAAGTTTAGAGATGTCAAAATCACTTTTGTGCCAAGACAGGAAATATTTATTCTACTCACTTTGGGTCTGGAGAATATTTTGGCGTTCCAGTTTTATTCTGGTTCAATAGCTTGGAAAAACAGGAAACTGTGTGGGAGGCAGTGGAATATATACTTATTTTATTGATAGGGAATGGACCTATGATTTCATTAGTCTAGGAAGCTAAAGTAAAGAAACTCCTTCTACCAATACAGGACAGTAGCTTCTCAGTAATTTGTGATCTTAGAGAGGTTACCACAACATTAAGAAGTTATGTGACTATATAGCAGATTACTTGCCATCTAAGGGAGGGGGGAAAAATTTTGGAACACAAGGTTTTGCAAGGGTTAATGTTGAAAAATTATCCATGTATGGGTTTTGAAAATTTAAAGTTTTAATAAAAAAAAAGTTATGTGACTTCTTCAAGGTCACACGGCCAATATGTGTTAGAAGCAAGACAAGAACTCACATCTTCCCCTAAACAGCCAGCTTTCTATTCATTAAGCCAGATTGCCTCTCATCTTTAACCTACATATCAATTTTATTTTGGTATTTTGTTTTTATATCATTTTTCTTTTTTTTGTTAAACCTAATTGCCTTTAATTTTCTCCCTCATTACCTTCATTTTCAAATGGATTTCTCTATTCTTCCCCCACCTAGTGAATTATCACTTATGCAAGGAATGAAAAAGAAAATGAAAGATTCTGTAAATTCAATCAACCCATCATCCGAGTGTTCCAGTATATACACCATTATATACCCATAGTGTCCCACCTCTTGTTATTGTTGTTTGTCCTTTGTTCTTGGAGATGACCATGACATCAAGCAGGTGATGCTGTGACATGCAAGTGAGTTGAATCTGAGTGAGGGAAAGCTTTGCAAAGAAGGGAGGGATTTATATTTTCTCCACTCTCTCCAGCACCAAGATTGGTCACTATCACTAGAGTTCAGTTTTAGTTTTATTGTCCTTTCATCTTACATTGTTGTGATCATTGAGTATATTGTTCCCCTGGTGGGCAGCACAATATGGTGCATAAAGTGCCAGATTTAGAGTGAAAAGATCTAAGTTTGCCAGTGACTAATTAGCTGTTTGATTCTGGGAAAATTCTTTCTTTTCCAAGCTGAAATTTATTTATTTTCAAACTAGAAATAAAAACTGGGTTTCTATTTCATAGGATTGTTGTAAAGAAAGTGGTTTGTGAATCTTAAAAGACCTTAGAAGCATGTTCTTACTGATGTCAGAAGAAATGATTGTGTAGTAATTTATAATTACAAATGCTATTAGATACATGTGAACTGCTGTCACTATAAAATATAGAGTGTAGAAACAAGGTATATAATGGGTAGTTACCTCTGAATTAAAAGCACCAGGGTTCAAGACCTGACTCCAGACAAATATTTTCTCTGTGAACCTGGACAGATTCTTTACCCTTTTTCTCAGGCAATTCTAAGAGTAGAAGTTACAAAACAGTTATCAATCACTGTTAGTGAAGGGAGTTTCTTCATTATTGTTGTTAATCATTCATTTCAATCATGTCTGACCCTTCACGAGCCTATTGACATTTTCTTGGCAAAGAATGGAGTACTTTTGCCATTTCTTTCTTCAGCTTATTTTACAGATGAGGAAATGAGGCAAATAGGGTGAAGTGACTCGCTTAAGATCACACATCTAGTAACTAAGGATGGGTTTGAACTTAGGTATTCTTGACTCCAGGCCTGGTGCTTAGGCTAGGTCAGCTACTTAAACTGTGGGGTTGTATAACTAAATTTGGGGATTTCGAAAAATTTGGCAACAGTTAAAGATTATATGTATACTAAAGAATTGGTTTTTTACTTTATTATTTTTAAATTTTATTTATGGAATAAAACAAACATTTCTATGACATAACACAATCAAAGATGACTATACATGAAACTGAAAATCTATGTACAGCTTGCTATTCTTTTTAAATATGCAGCAATTTTTTCATGTAAACATCTTTTACTTCTCCTTTTTATCTTCCCTCTATCCCTAGAGATGGCCAACATTAGCCATAAATAGGTGTGTATGTGCATAGATATATGGATTAGAAGAAATTCTCTGAATGACTGTTATGGGGGATGAGGTTGTGGGTATAATTTTAAACTTTGGTTTGATTCATATCTCAGGACTCTAAATTTGGGTTTGGGATACTGCTTTTTTATTAATAATTTGGTAGAGGGCTAATACTGAGAGCTTCTGCTCTCCTAGCTCAGTATTTTCCCTGTGCTACTAGAGGCAAACATCTTCTTTATATAGTGGTAGGTGGACTTTATCAATTACACCCTAGAGACTTGCACTTTGGATCTCTTTGTATGTGCAGAGACCTGCTTGACATTCTGATTTTTAAGTCCAGCTTAAAAATACCTATAGACCCAGAAGCAGCTATCTATCCAAAAAAATCAAAGGTTGACCTCCCCTCCCCCAGGTCACTCCCCTTACTTAATAAAAACTCCAGGGATTCCTCTAGGATCAAAAAAACCGTACTGCAGTCTTTGGTATAGGAAACTCTTTGCAAATTGGTCCTAACCTACCTTTTCACTTCACTTATTCTGTGGTCCAACCAAACAGCCTTTATGCTGTTTCTCACTTAGGACTATTAGGATAGAAGTTTCTTGCAAGTAGGGATTGTTTGATTCTTTGTCCTTGTATCCCCAGTGCCTGGTACAGGCTGCATCTCCAAGGTAATGAGGAATCCTTGAAGAAGTACGTTCAGGGCATGGGAGATGGCCAGTGCTAAGGTTGGAGATGAGTTCACAGAGATGGGAAATGGGGGTCTCTGAATGAGAAACAGATTGGCTGGAATTTAGAATGCAGGAAGAGGTTTAATGTGCAATAAGGATGACAGGTTATAAAGGACCTTAAAGGCATTCACATTTTTATCCCACTGGCAATAGAAAATCATGGAGGACATTGAGAAAGGAGAATTGTGGTTAAATCTGCACTTAGAAAATGTCTTTGGCAGCTACCTATATGTAGGATGGCCTGGAGCAAGGGTGGATTTTGAGTCAGGGAGACCAAGTAAGAGGCTATTATAATAGCTAGGAAAGATCTGGGAACTGAACTAAGATGGTGGCAGTATGAGCAGAGAGTAGAGATTGGGTGTCAAAAATTGGGGAAGGTAGAAATGACAAGATTTGTTAACTGATTGGATATATGGAGTCAGGGAAATTTAGGAATGGAGGATGACACTAAATTGAAAACCCAGGTGACTAAAGAAATTATCTTGCCCTAGAAAGATATGGAGTGGCTAGGTTGCAAAAATGGATGGAATGCTGGGACTGGAGTCAGGAAGATTCATCTTTCTGAGTTCAAATCCAGCCTTAAATACTTATTAGGCAAGTCACTTAATCCTGTTTGCTTCAGTTTCCTTCTCTGTAAAATGGGTTAGAGAAGAAAACAGCAAACCACTGTAGTATCTTTGCCAAGAAAAACCCAAAATGGGATCACAAAGAGCCAGCCACAATTGAACAAAAATAGAAATATATAAGAAAGTTTGAAAGAGGAGTGGGATTGTGGAGGGAAAAGAAAAAATGAACATGTTGAGTTTGAGATGTCTCTGAAACATCCAGTTAGAGTACATAGTCGGCAATCTGGGACTAGGATTGAGGGTCTTCTACAAAGGGATAATAATTTAACCCATGGAAGCTGATGAAGTCACTGAGAAAGTGAAGAAAGAGAAGAGAAAAGGGTTTAGGACAGGCCTGGGATAGCTGGGGGATAGGTGATAATTCTGCACAGGAAATCAAGAAACAGCAGTGAGACAAGTAAGAGAAGAACTAGGAAAACAATGTCCAGAAAGCCCAGAGAGGAATCCATCTAGGAGAATGTGGTCACCAGTACCAAGTGATATAAAGGACTCCTACATTAAGAGTCACAAAGGAAGACCACTGAGAAAAGGTCAGTGCTTTGGCAATTAAGGGATCCTTTGTAACTTTAGAGAGAGTAGGATCAAATGAGTGATAAGAGCAGAAGCCAGATTGCAAAGGATTGAAGTGAGTGAGTACAAGAGGAAATGGATTCAACATCCTAGAAATTCATTTGACTATGAAACAGAGGAAAGATATAGGATTGCAGCATGATAGGATGATAAGCTTCTGTGGAGATTTTTTAAGGATGGGGGAAAGAGTAGGGAAGACAGCATATTTTTGTTTTTTTGTGTTTTTTTTTAAATAAAAGCTTTTTATTTTCAAAACATATGCATGGATAATTTTCAACATTCACCCTTGCAAAATCTTGTGTTCCAAATGTTTTCCTTCCCTCCTCCCCTAGAAAGCAAGTAATTCAATATATGTTAAACACGTGCAATTCTTCTATACATATTTCCACAATTATTGTGCTGCACAAAAACAATCAGCTCAAAAAGGGAAAAAAATAAGAAAGAAAACAAAATGCAAACAACAACAACAAAGTGAAAATACTATGTTGTGGTCCACACTCAGTTCCCACAGTCCTCTCGCTGAGTGCAAATGGCTCTTTTCATTGTAAGATCATTGGAACTGGCCTGAATCATCTCATTGTTGAGAAGAGCTGGATCCATCATCATATAGTCTTGTTGTTGCCATGTATAATGACCTCCTGGTCCGCTCATTTCACTCAGCATCAGTTCTTGTCGGTCTCTCCAGGCCTCTCTGAAATCATCCTGCTGTTTGTTTCTTATAGAACAATAATACTCCATAACATTCCAGGTGCCATAACTTATTCAACCATTCTCCAACTGATGGGCATCCACTTCTTGTCACTCCAAAAAGGACTGCCACAGATATATTTTGCACATGTCTCTTTTCCTCCTTTATGATTTCTTTTGGAAACAAGCCCAGATTGAGCATATATGAAGGCAATGGTGAAAGAATCAGTAGAAAAGGAGAAATTGAAGTTTAGAGTTGAAGGCAGTAATTGGGCAGCAGTCTTTTAGACAAGACAAGAAGAGAAGGGATTAAGGACATGAATAGAGGGGCTAAGAGAAAGGAAAAGAAAGTAGTGGGATGATGTGAAGGAACCTTACTGCACATGGATAAAATGAAAGATATAAATATATACAAATATTATATTATAAATATAAAAAGATGATAAAATTAAAAAATAAAAGAGTCCTTAACTAAAAGGATGGAAGGAGAAGAGGTATGGGAGGTTTGAGGAGAGAAAAGAAAGTTTGGAACTATATCTGTGGGGGGTGGAATAATCAATTAAGGAAGAGTAAAAGAATTGCTGCGCTAAACAAAACCGATGCAGCTAAAATTAAAAGGGAAACAGAAAGCTGAGAAACAGTTTTTACAGTCAGTGTTTCTGATAAAGGCCTCATTTCTAAAATATATAGAGAATCAAATCAAATTTAAAAGAATACAAGTCATATCCATCGATAAATAGTCAAAGGATATGAATGGGCACTTTTCAGATAAAGAAATTAAAACCATTTACACTCACATGAAAAAAATGCTCTAAATCATTATTGATTAGATAAATGCAAATTTAAACAATTCCAAGGAATCTCCCATACCTATCAGGTTGGCTAAGATAACAGGAAAATATAATGATGAATGTTGTTGGGGGAGTTGTGAGAGGATCCAGCCACTCTGGAGAGCAATTTAGAACTACACCCTTTGGCTATAGAACTGTGATCCTGCAATATCTCTACTGGCTCTGTATCCCAATGAGGGAAAAGGACCCATATGTGAAAAAATATTTATAGCACCTTTTTTTGTGATTGCAAGGAACTGGACATTGAGTGGATGCCCATCCCTTGGGGAATGACTGAATAAGTTAAGTTATATGAAGGTAATAGAATATTATTATTTTAAAGAAATGATGAGCCTGCTGATTTCAAAAAAAACTTGGAAAGCCTTACATGAACTGAGGCTAAGTGAAGTGAGCAGAACCAAGAGAACATTGAACACAGTAACAGCAAGATGGTGTGATGATCAGCTATGATGGACTTGGCTCTTTTCAACAATGAGGTGATTCAAAGTAGTTCCAATAGACTTGAAATGGAAAATGCCATCCACATCCAGAAGGAAAATAATGGGGGCTGAAGCTACATAAAAGCATACTATTTTCACCTCTTTTTTTGCTTTTTCTTTCTCATGATTTTTTTCTCTTTTGTTCTGATTTTCCTTTTACAACATGTAATATGTTTTAAATGATTGTATAAGTATAACCTATATCAGACTGCTTGCTATCTTGATGAGGGGGAAGAGAAGGGAGAGAGAAAAAATTTGAAACCCATAATCTTACAAAATGAATGTTGAAAACTACTTTTACATGTAAATGGAAAAAAATATTAAAAGAAAAAAAAAAAACAAAAACCAATTGCCATGCTGTAGTGAGGGCTCAGTTAAGATTGTATAACATAAATTTGTAGAGGATCCTGTCAGCAAATGTGTTCCTTCAGCTAGATTAGCAGCATGAAAGGGAAGTTGTGAGGAGTGGGGGTAGGGAGGAAGAGATAATGAAGGGCTGTATTTTGATAAAATTAAAAGAAAACCTTTAGGACAAGTGACAAGAGATTTGAAAGTAGATGCCAGTGTGGAGTTGAATTGGTTAACTGTAGGATTGAGATTGGGGAGGAAGGAGGAAGTCAGAACAAGAATAATAACCTGAGAAACCACAGAGGAATTGGAAGTATTAAAAGCCCTTTCATGATGCTCACAGAGATATGGATTAGTGCTATGTGGAGGCTGAAGCTCCTCTCTTACCAAATGCATGGAAGACTCTAGCCTTCAAGCAGACAGTGTTTGGCTTTTAATAGGTACCTAATTAATGTTTTTTCATATGTGGATGCCCTACACCTGGAAGGTCATTTACCTGTAAGCCAGTGTGGGTTCAGAAGGAGTGGAGTAACAGTCAATAATGGTGTTTGCTGCACAATTTCAGGAGAAATGCCAGGAGGAAAACGGAGGTTTATAATAACATTTGTAGATCTGACCAAAGCCTTTGACATTGTCAGTAAACTCATCCAACCGTCACTGAAGAAGAAAACCTTTGTAACAACCATGCATAGCCAAGCAAAGCAAATAAATAAGTTGCCCTTTTCCAAAAGTATATAACTTGAGTTCATTGCCTCCTTATCAGCAATTTTCTTTACTAACAAAATCACAAGGACTCATTCCTATCCCTATATTTTTATGGATATATTTTTATTACCTATATTTTATCCTACAAATTTTTTCAGTGAACAAAATTTTATTTCTACTTCATTTTCAGTGAAAAGAAAAAGAACAAATCCCTTGTAACAGATATTTATAATCAAGCAAAACAAATTCCTTCATTGTTCATGTCCAAAAATATAAGTTTTATTCTGCACCTTGTGACCATTCCTTCTCTTTCAGTAGGTATGTAGCATGCTTCACCTTCAGTCCCCTGGAATCACAGTTGATCACTACATTGACCAGAGTTCTCAGGTCTCTCGAAGTTATTTATCTTTATAGTATAGCTGTTCATATATAAATTATATATATGCATATATAATTTATATAAATATACTTCATTCTTCTTCAGGTGTTTTCCCCGGTTTCTCTGAAGCTCTCCCTTCCATCTTTCTTAAATAAAATACTATTCCATTACATTTAGACACCATTTTCCCAACTGATGGATATACTCTTAATCTCCATTTCTGTGTCATTAAAAAAAAAAGTTTCTATAAATGTTTTGGTTTTCATTTCCCATATGCTTCTCTGTCCTCTACCCTTCCCAGAAAGTCATCTCTGGTTTTTAAAATTATTTTATTTATTTTATTAAGTATTTTCCAATTACATGTAAAAAAATGTTACAATCATTTTTTTAAATTTTGAGTTCCAAGACCCACCTCTAGAAAGAGGTCTGTTTCCCCCCCCTCCCTTTAGAAAGCAAGAAATTTGATATGGATTATAAATGTGAAATCATATAAAATGGATTTCCATTTTAGCATGTTGCAAAAGAAAATACAAACAAAATAAAATAAAAAAAGAAGAAAAACTATAAAATTATGTCTTATTTTTAAAAAAAAATATTTTTAATAAAAGAAAGAAAAAAATTGATCAATAAATTTAACACTTTATCTTGGTTCAACATTTTATGTACAGTATTCCACAAGCATAGTTTCTCATTTTCTACCTCCTCAAAAGATAAAAGGTACATGCACTCTTATCTCTTCTTGGGGGCTACATTTGGTCATTTTAATTTCAGAGTTCAGTTGGATTTGTTTGCTTTTGTTGTTCTTTATATTTGTATTATTATAGTTTTGTGTCTTTATTCTGCATCAGTTCACTGAAGTCTTTTCATGCTTCTTTATGTTTTTCATAATCATTGATCCTCATAGAACAGTAATTCCCTTAATAATCATTTACAGCACTTTGTTCAGTGATTCTCTATTTGTTTCCTATTATTTGCTGCTACAAAAAGTGCTGTTATAAATATTTTGGTGTAACATATATTGTATCTAGGTTATACTGTAACACATGTAAAATGTATGGGATTGCCTGTCATCTAGGGGAGGGAATAGAGGGAGGGAGAGGAAAATCTGGAAAAATGAATACAAGGGATAATGTTATAAAAAAAATTACTCATGCATATATACTGTCAAAAAAAATTTATAATTATAAAATAAAATAAATAAATGAATGAATGAATGGATAAATAAATAAATAAATGTTTTGGTGTAATTAGGACCTTTAAAAAAAATCATTGACCTCTTTGGCATATGTGCCCAACAATATTTTCTCTGAGTGATAGGGTAGGGACATTTTAGTCACTTTCTTACCATAATTTCAGATTGCTCTCCAAAATATCAAATCCTTAGTTCCACCAACACTGCATATCTTTCTTTCCATAGTCCTTCTAACACTAACCGTCCCCATCTTTTCTCATCATTACTTAATTGTTTCTTCTTACATATTTTTAAGGGACATTTTAAAGGGAATGCTTATCCCTGGAGGAGTGAAACCATAAGGTTGAGGACTTAAGTCTCTGTGGCATCTCAGTACAGAGGCAACCTTGGCAGAATCTGGCATGGGGGAATTCCCTCTAGACTTGCTCTGGGCATTGTTCACATCCAGAACTAAACCCCTGACTATTGTCTGATTCTGCAATCACTTGACAATCCCCTGCATTACCTTTCCCTGAGAAGGGTCGTTTTTCCCCTGCTTGGATCTGAGTCTGACAGGACTGTTCTGTTTCTTACAGGCTGGAGGCCAGTGATGTCAGTGGAACTGTCCTTTGGGCTATATGTCCTTTGGTCTTCATCTGTGGCTCTCTTAAGCACAAGAGCTAATCAACCATCCAAGACTAGCTCCCTGAGACTCGATAGAAATAAAGGTGTTTACCTCTTCAGAAGAAAGGGAAAGATGGGTCTTGATTTTATGGGTCTCTTATTAATAACTGAGACATAATTCTGTGTCTTTCACCAAGGAAGAATGAATACTATGGCTGTCTTAGAAAGTGGTAAGCTCCCCATTCTGGAGGTCTTCAATAGAAGACTGAATGACCTCTTCTTGGGTATAATTTGCCTAGAGGCATCTACAATGTAAAGTCCTTTCAAACTCTTAAATCTATTAATTCATATATATATATATATGTAATATTATAATCAAATTATAATATACTATCCATCTCCAGATAGAAAACTGATAGACTTGGAATGCAGATTGAAGCATATTTTTTTCCTCTTCATTTACTTTTCTTGTTGTTTTTTTCATAACATAGCTAATATGAACATGTTTTACATGACTTATTTACATGACACTATATATCTGTATAGCAGATTTCCTATATCTTGCCTTCTCAATGAGTAGAGGAAAAAGCAGAGGGAGAGAGAATTTGGAACTGAAAATAAAACTTCAAAAAAATTAAATTAATTAGCAGGTATTTTCAGAGTACCTACTATGGCTAACCATATGCCTATAGTCTAGAGGATGTAAGACAAACAGTTCACAACTCCATCCTAGAAGAAGGCCAGTGTCCAGTCAGACAAACAAGACATGGATATATATAATACAATATAATGTAATATAATATACCGTAATGTAATATATATATGTGATATTTTTAAATAGCAGTAGAAGAGATTCAGTTACATTTTTATTTTGTTCAGTACTGTTTTTCCCCTCACCTTGCATACTTCTTTATGAAATCCTGTGGATTCTCTTCTTACCACGCCTCTGAAATTCCCTCCTCTTTCTTCTCTCTGTCACCACATTAATACAGACAGACCTTCATTATCACCTTCCATCTGGACTGTTACAGCAGTCTTCTAATTAGTCTTCTCATCCTCATTCTCTCCTCTCTACAAGTCATCCCTCGTCCTCCTACCAGAATAATCATCATCAGGCTAAATCATTAGATTTAGTGATCTCACTCCTCTGCTCAAAATTTTTCAGGGGTTTCCTATGAATAAGATGCACACTCTCATTTAAGAAACCCCACAGTCTTGGGCTACCATACCTTTCCAGCCCTTTGTGATATTATATTGTTCAAGATTTTTTAACAGACCTTACCTCTGCCCATTCCTGCCTTCTGTGAGATGGGCCTCTTGGGACCAACAGGACACAACATCACCACCTGCTGCAAATCTAATCATCTGTCTTCCTCCTCCCCTAGCAACTGCTCTGCTAACATTGATACTCTGATATTACGGAGACTCAATTTTCAGTGGTGAGCATATTCTCACCTCCTTATGTGCTCCCCACTTCAGTGATTCTGAAGCCCACCCCACCCCCAGCTACAGATATCCAAACCCTGTTTCCCACTCCCTCCCTTATTCCCATCCACCTCCATGCTAGCCCCTATAGCCTTCACCAGATTTGCCACCCCTTCCACTGTGCTCTCTGAAACACCTGCTCTTTAATTAACAGGCTTGCTTTCAACCTAAGCCATTTCTTTTATCTTCTGGTACTCATTGCCACCCTTTCAGTACCAGCACTTTTACTTATATTCTTCCCCACCTTTCAATTCCCTGACTTTTGTGGTGGGGAGGAGGAATAAGAATGCTCTTTCCTCCTCATTGCCACTTGCAGACATTCCCTCTCTCCCCATCATGGAGCAACCTCCTCTCCTCTGAGGTTCATGATTTAACATCAAGAGTGTGCTGGGAAATGTTTTAACTGACTCTGTGGAATGGTGAAGGGGAAATGTATGTACCACACCCCTTTGAGTTAATCTGCATCTATACACTTCAACAACAATGCTGTATGAAGATATATTCTGATAGAAGTGGATATCTTCAAAATAAAGAAGATCCAACTCACTTCCAGCTGATCAATGATGGACAGAAACAACTACACCCAGAGAAGGAACACTGGGGAGTGAATGCAAATTGTTAGCACTACTGTCTATCTATCCAGGTTACTTATACCTTCGGAATCTAATACTTAACGTGCAATAAGAAAATTGGATTTACACACATATATTGTATCTAGGTTATACTGTAACACATGTAATATGTATGGGATTGCCTGTCATCTAGGGGAGGGAGTAGAGGGAGGGAGGGGAAAATTTGGAAAAATGAATACAAAGGATAATGTTATAAAAAAAATTACTCATACATATGTACTGTCAAAAAATTATAATTATAAAATTAATTTTAAAAAAGTTTAATCTGCATCATTACTATTCCCTCCATTGCTTTCTCAAGTTAAAACAATAAATAAAATAACATCAATGTTTTGCAAAGGTGAATGTTGAAAATTATCCATGTATATGTTTTAAAAATAAAAAGCTTCAATAAAAATGAAAAATAAATAAAAATAACATCTATCTCTGATTG
The DNA here is from genome assembly GCF_048593235.1 of Sminthopsis crassicaudata. Lineage (NCBI taxonomy): Eukaryota > Metazoa > Chordata > Mammalia > Dasyuromorphia > Dasyuridae > Sminthopsis > Sminthopsis crassicaudata. The sequence continues at coordinate 485,952,681 of NC_133617.1, read as the reverse complement.
CATTTCCTGGGTTATAAATTTCACACTGAAAATTTAACAATTGGGAGAGCTGGTTCAAGCTGATTTCAGTACCCTCCTTATGATAGTGGCCACTATCAACCACCCTCTGTCAGATACTTTCCTTTTTCCTCACTTGATTCAGTGCCTGGTTAAAATCTTTCTCTCTACCCCTAACTCTTGCCCTCATTTTAGGGAACTTCACCGAACAAGTAGATGCTCCTTCAAATGTCCTAATTTCACAGTTTTTTTCACTTTAAACAGTTCTCTCCCGCTCCACCTCAACTGTACAGAGATGGATGTAACTCTCGATGTTTCCTGCCTCCATAACAATTCTATTTTCGTGTTCATGAATTCCTAAATTCCTTTATCTTCAGTCCATTTCTCCTTATGACCATCTTCATCTTGACCATATCCTACATTTCACCCTTCAGTTTTCTTCCACTACACTGGATACACTTTTCTCCCTTTCCTGTCTTGACTTTGTGAACCAGCTCAACTATATACACTATATTTACTCTCAAATCCCTTTCCCCACCTTGGGTTTTTTTTTTTTTGTTTTGTTTTGTTTTGTTTTGTTTTGTTTGCTGATCATGCTTTGCCAAAGCCCAACTCTGAATGATTTATGCTGTCTTCTTCCCTTTCTCCTATTCACATTCACACACTACTGAATGAACCATGAACCTTACTAATTGGGGCCACTACATTTATGTTACATAATCTCAAATGGGTCATCACTTAAACAAGGCAATCTTTTCATACCTCCCTAATTGCTTCCCTGACCCATTCACCATATTTTCCTACTCTGTAATCCTCCTATTCCTTCTTCCCACCTCTAAACTGAGGATTTCTAATCATTATTCACTGAAAAAAAAAAAATGAAGCTCCTCCTCCCACATCACTCAGACATCTTTTCTCATTATTTCTTCTCTTCTGCCTCTGATGAAAATGCAAATCCCTCTATATACATCTTGATCTCATCCTTTTGTCTTCTCCTGCAGATTGCCTCCCTCGATCATCCCCATCATCTCTTAAATTCTATCTCTTGGGTTCTTCCTTGCTTCCTACAAGCATATCTCTGTTACCCCATTGTTAAAAACAAACAAACAACAAACCTTCATTATCCATCCTAGCTGTGACCCATTATCTTTCCTCCCCTTCTGTACTAACCCCCCTGAGAAAACCAGGGTTCATGATTTTGCTTAGCAATAGATGGCTTCTGACCTCATCATTCAACTGAAACCATCCCCTACAAAGTTACCAATGTTGTCTGAATTGACAGCTTTAACGACTTTTTCTCAATCCTTATCCTTCTTGACCTCTTAGCAATTCTTGATACTGCTCATCACAATCTCCTTCTGGAAACCTTCTTTCTAAGATTTTTCTAATATTTTCTCTCTTGGGTCTTAAGCTAGTCTGACCACTCCTTCTCAGTCTCCTTTGCATTCTTTATTTATGTCATACCCATTATTCCTGGGTGACCCACCAGGTTCCAGCTGGGTCCTCTTATCTTCTCCTTCCCTACTATCTCACTTAGTGATCTCATCAGGTCCCAAGAGTTTAATCATTATCCCTATGCAGATTTTCACTGCCTTAGCCTCTCTCCAGAGCTATATAGTCACATACCATCAGCAGCCATTTGCATATCTCAAACTGAATATCCCCATAGGTATAAGTAGCATATGCCATAAGAGGCAAACAATATATCTTATACAGAATTAATTCTCTTCCCTCATAACCCTCCTTTCTTCCAAACTCACTTAGTACTATTCTGGGTATCACCATTCTCCCACTCATCCAGTTTCACAATCTCAGTTACCATCCTTACTGCCTCACTTGCCCTTATCCCACATATCTAATCTGTTGTCAAATCTTATAATTTCTTCCTTCATAATATCCCTCGTAGGTGTCCCTTTTTTTCTGCTTCAGTCCATCTTCTGTTCAGTTGCAAAAATAATTTTCTAAAACAAATCTACACTTGCTGTCTTGGAGGGTGAGGAGGTAAGGGAAGGAGGGAGAAAATTTTGGAATACAAAAAATGAATGTTACAAACTATCTTTACATGTAATTGGTAAAATAAGGTACTGTTGAGGGGAAAAAAATAAAACTAAACTAAGCATATCACTCCCCTCATCAGGCCACTGATTCCCCCTTGCCTTCAGGATCAAATATAAATTTTTCTATTTGACCTTTTAAACCTATACCCTTCCGACTTTTCTAGACTTCTTACACTTTCTTATACAAAATTAAAATGTTGTTCTATTGACGAATTTTAACAAAACTAAAACAAAGAAAAAAATTATATATTATCCCCCTGAAAATAGTTACCAGTGTTTCTGCATTCTGTGATCCAATTATGTTGGGTTACTTGTTATTCCTCTTGCACAGCATGCCATTTTCTATCTCTGGATCTTTGCATTGTTTTCTCCTGCTCTAAATGCTGTTTCTGCTCATCTCTATCTTCTAAATTCCCTAGATTCCTTCAAGTCTCAGCTCAAATCCTATCTTCTACAGAAAACCTTTCTTGGTTCCCTCCCTCCCTGGATTGCTTAGAGACTTCCCTCTCAGATCCCCTTCTATCTACTCTTTTTATATCTTGAATATACCTAGTTATTCATATGTTCTCTCCCTTTAGAAAGTTAGATCTTGTGGTACACATAAGCTGCCTTATCTAAATTTTATATTTTTTCTCAGTGTGCTGTTGAGCACAGTGTAGCAATATTTTTAGAATGAATAAATGATTGGCTGAATTCAAAGGGCAGTACTTTAATCATTTAACAGGCTAAGAATATAACCCCCCTCAAAAAAAAAAAACAAACAAATGGGGTCACAGACACTCAGACACAAATGAAATGACTGAACAACATAAGAATACAAAAAATAATTTATATTATAATTATTTGTTAATAAAATAATTGTATTGATATCCTCATCAGAATTAACCCCTTAACAAATAGTAGTTTTTCTTTGGTACCTTCCTTTCACTATTTTTTGTCTGTCTTTTCTCCCCTCCTTTTATGTGCTGCCCAAATGTCAATAGGCTATTTTCTCCATAAGTTTCCCAATTAAAACTTTGAAAATTAACTAACAAACTCCTTTGTACCAAGGTATAAGGCAAATAATGTATGAGACTAAAAACATGAGGGGGAAAAAGTATTATATATTTTCTTTCTTTTTTATTCTTTCCTTTCTTTTTCTTTATTCCCTTTTTTCTTTCCTTCCCTCCCTTCCTTTCTTCCTTTTTTCCTTCCTTCTTCCTTTCTCTCTTTCTTTCCTTCTTTATTTCTTTGGCCAGGTTCACACAACTAGCAAGTATCAAAATGTTTAAGGCTGAATTTGAATGCAAAGCCTCCCAACTCCGGTGCCTGTGTTCTATCTTTTGCTCTACCTAGCTGCCCTGAATTTTATTTTAAAATTTTTGGTTTTTTGATGAAATTTAACAAAACTAAAACAAAGAAGAAAAATAATAAAATTACCCCTAAAAAGTTGGGCAAAATAACCCCAATATTACCCCTTCCTTCTACTACTTAATTTTATTATTCCATTCATTAAGATAAATACATAAAGACTGCTTAGGGCTGACTTAACCAAGAACAAGTTTTGTTTCCATTTCCAGAGTGGTTTGAATGATTCTGCAAGATGGTTCTTTTGGTAGATCTTTCTTTAATCTGCATTATTTTCTCTGAGCCTTCTCATCTTTCTTTGGATTTTTCCTATCTGTGATTTTTTACATCTGGCTGCATGAATATACCATAATTTATTCATGTATTCTCCCAGTCATCCACATAATTTCCAATTTTTTGCTGTTATAAATAATAATGTTAGTGATATTGTTTTGCTATATTTGGGTCTTTTATTACTTTTAATACCTTGTTAGGATACAAACTTAATAGAGGAATTGCTGGGCCAAATGATACAAAGTTAGGGGAACAGAGAGGCCATAGTCATCTCCTCTGCCTAGCTCTGATAGGCAAAGAACATGGAAAGTCATCATTATGTGCAACTTATAGTCATAGAAATTAGAGCTCCCTTGGTCAGAGAAATGCAAATTAAGACCACTCTGAGATACCACTACACACCTGTCAGATTGGCTAAGATGACAGGAAAAAATAATGAATGTTGGAGGGGATGTGGGAAAACTGGGACACTGATGCATTGTTGGTGGAGTTGTGAATACATCCAGCCATTCTGGAGAATGATTTGGAACTAAGCTCAAAAAGTTATCAAACTGTGCATACCCTTTGTTCCAGCAGTGTTACTACTGGGCTTATATCTCAAAGAAATACTAAAGAAGGGAAAGGGACCTGTATGTGCCAAAATGTTTGTGGCAGCCCTCTTTGTAGTGGCTAGAAACTGGAAGATGAATGGATGTCCATCAATTGGAGAATGGTTGAATAAATTGTGGTATATGAAGGTTATGGAATATTATTTTTCTGTAAGAAATGACCAGTAGGATGATTTCAGAAAGGCCTGGAGAGACTTATATGAACTGATGCTGAGTGAAATGAGCAGAACCAGATCATGTAACAACATGAGTGTACAGTGATCAACTCTGATAGACGTGGCTCTCTTCAACAATGAGATGATTCAGGCAAATTCCAAAAGTCTTATGATGAAGAGAGCCATCTACACCCACAGAAAGGACTGTGGGAACTGAGTGTGGATCACAACATAACATTCTCACTTTTTTGTTGTAATTTGCTTGCATTTTGTTTTCTTTCTCATTTTTTTCTTTTTGATCTGATTTTTCTTGTGCAGCAAGATAACTGTAGAAATATGTATGGAAGAATTGCACATGTTTAACATATGTTGGATTTCTTGTCTAGTTTTGCAAGGGTGAATGTTGAAAATTATCGATGCATATGTTCTAAAGTAAACAGCTTTAATTAAAAAAAGAAAGAAATTAGAACTCCCCAAACCTCTTCTTAACTATGAATTTAATTTTACATGGCAGTCTAGACCTCAGACTTATTTAAATGCATTCTAGAAAAAACCATTAAGTTAATAGGAATAGAGGCAAGAGTGTGCTAGAGTCAATTCCTATTTGCTGAGAGCTAGCTGTTATATTTTATTTTTTTCCCCTTTCTGTTTTTCAGGGGGCTTTATTTTTTAATTGGGCAACTAGGTGGTATAGTAGGTAGAATGCCAGGCTTGGAGTCAGGAAGACTTATCTTCCTGACTTCAAATCCAGCCTCAGACATTTACCAGTTGTGTGACTCTGGGAGAGTCACTTTGTTTGCCTCAATTTCCCCATCTGTAAAAATGAGCTGGAAAAGGAAATGGCAAACTATTCAATATCTCTGCCAAGAAAACTTCAAATGGAATCACAAAGACTCAGAAATTACTAAAATGACTAAACAACAACAATTATTGCTATTATTATTATTATTATTATTATTAATTACATGATTTTGAGCAAGTCACTTCATCAGTTTTTCCATCTGTTAAATGAAAGAATTAGACTTTATGCCTCCAGCTCTACATCTAGATGATTTTAGGAATATTTTTGTAACTTTTATTGTATAATTTCATAATACTTTCCAAAATGGACAGTCCCACCTGCAAGGAATTAACAGTCTGCATTTGGAGGTGGAGTAGAAGAATATATTATAACAAGCAAAAAATGTCTTGTTTCTCGACCTTTAGAACATGAGCTCCTTGAGAGCAAAGACTTCCTTTCTTTCCAATGTATGTCCCCGGTGCTCCATATAGTATTTTTTCCATATAGTAAGAACTTAGTAAATTCCTTTTTTCCTTTCTTCCCTTCATTCTAAATTCAACCTAAAGATATTGGTGCCTAATGGTAAAATGTGAGAACTTAAGGAACAGAAAGGAGAGGATGAGGGGAGAGGGAAGGAAATAGGGAACAGGCCATTTGCTCACCACTCAAGACTGTTTCATACTTAAGGTATTTAATAATTAGCTTGGTTCAGACCACTTTCTCCATGACAACCAGCTAAGTTGGGTCATCTACTCTGCCTGTAAGTCAGAAGGGTCCCATTCAATAAAATGTCAGGGCTGTGAAGGTCCTTAAGAGATCATCTAGTGGTGAAAGTCAAATAAAATAATAATTGAAAAGCACTTAGCATAGTGCCTAGCACATCACAAGTGCTACATAAGTGTTATTTATTTTTTATTATTAATTATTACTATCTAGTCCAAACACTTTGACTTGGGGTAGCTTGGGGAGGGGAAGCATCTTGGCCAAGATTACAAAATTAAGTCAATAGCAGAACTGGGACTAGAACCCAAGTTTCTCAATTCCCATTCTTTGCACTATACCAAAGTGGGCCAACTTGGACCGTAAGGAATGACTCCAAAAATGCTCTAGATTTTTGCTTTATGAGTAGGTAGATAATTATAAAAGTTTATAGAGTTAATAGAGATGGAGAGTGGAAAAAGAGTGAGAGGGATGGAAGACAGGGTGTTCAAGTGACATGGGAGACCATGTCAGTAATTAAGTATCCTGCACAATTCCAGTGCCTCCCCCTCCCTAGTCCTCGGTATCCCTTTCTGTAAAATGAGGGGGGTTAGACTAGATGAATTCTCAGAAGTTAAGGAGGGGGTTGGGGAGGATGGGGGAGAATTGAATTAGACATTCCAGTATGTGTGGGTAAAGGGAACTTGAGGCTGCTGTCTGTGTGGGAAGGGTATGCAAGCTAGAAGTGAGATGCCTGAATCAGTTTGCTGCCTTAACTACCCCAGAGGCCACAGAAACTGGGATGGAAAAGCTTTTTTTTCTGGGAAGACCTCTCAGGGATTTGATTTTTTCAAAGACACACAGATAAACCAGCTCACTTGATTGTCAGAGACCTCCAAACGCCAGTCCCTTTGGGATCAAAGGCTTTGCTTTCAAAGGAGTATTCTTTTTCTCTTCTCTGACTCCATGGCCTTTGAGTCCCAAGAAAGACAAGGGCTGGCTTGGGGACATTTAGAAGTGGCACCCTCCCCCAAACAGAAATCAAGGGTGGCGGCGTAACCTGAGCTCTGTTTACTTAGCAAGTAAAGGATTGAGGGGAGAGAAAAAGGCAGCAATGGAGTGGTTATGGCCTATGGTTTAGGCCTAGAGCTGAGTTGGACTGGGGCTGAACTGGACTGTTTCCACCCACCCTTGCCTCATTCATCAGGAACTTCCATTCATCAGGGACTTATAAGGAGACCTCAAAGACTGATGTGTGTGCATATATATATATATATATATATATATATATATATATATATATATATATAATTTTTGTTCATTAAATAAATAAAAAGCTGAGGGGGGCATTGACACTCCTATTTCTGGAGAGGTAAATTCTATCCATAAAATTCTATTTATATGCAAATTTGGGTCAACTCTTCGCTCCTCCAGGCTCTTGAACAGGAGTTTTGGCAGCTATCTGGTTAATGGAATAAGGATGAAACCTCAGGCAAACCATTTCCCCTCTCTAAGCCTCAGTTTTTTTCTTTGTAAAATGAGGAGATTGGACTAAATCAGGAATTTGTGATCAAAAAAATAAAAAAGATCCAAACATTTACTAAATGTACACTGTGTGCAGAGCAACAGATTGAACTCAAGTGACGATACACAATGTAAGTAAGATAGCTTCCCTGCCATTGTGGAGCTTAAAAATGGCAGTTTAAAACACACAGATAATTATGAGCTAAAATTATGTTGTATGATTAATTAAAAATGAAATTATTTCAATACTGGGAAATGTCCTTTGGGCATATATCCATTGTTTAAAAAGAATTAGGTACAGATATTGAAGTAATACAATATGTTTCTCATAACAATCCTGTGAAGGAAACAAGACAAATACAGTTTTTTTAAATTAAAAAAACTTTATTTTTCTTCCTTTTCCCTTCTCCCAATGGGAGGGGAAAAAAAAAGAAAAACAAAACTCTTATGATTAATAGTCACAGTTAAGCAAAATAAATTGCTTCATTGGCCATGACCAAAAACATTATGTTTCATTCTAAATCTCGAATCCATCACTCGTCTATCAGGAGGTGGGTATCAGAAAGTGGGCCCCACCATTGGGTCCCTTGGAATCATGGTCAGTCATTGCTTTGAGCAGAATTCTGAAGTCATTCATAGCTGTTGGTTTTTACACCACTCTGGTTATTGTAAAGTTAGTATGCTTTCCTGATTCTGTCCACTTCACTCTGCATCAGTTTGTCCAACTCTTCCCAGGTTTCTCCAGAACAATTTCTTTTGTTATTTATTACAATATAATGATGTTCATTACATTCCCAGGCCATAATTTGTTCAACCATTCTCTAATAGATTGGACACCCTCTTGATTTCTTATTGGCCACTATTCAAAAAGTTGCTGTAAACAATTTTGTACGAGGGTCCTTTTCAGACAGGACCATTTTACAGATTAGAATACCAGAGTCTAGAGAAATTAGGTGACCCAACTTCACAGAGGCAGATTTAGATCCAAGTCTATTGACTTGTTAAACCCTCATTACACTGCCTTAGGTGCAAAAGATTTCATATTTACTTTTTTTTCATTACTGTAACTGTCGGCTACTTTTATGAACTTCTAAAACATAAAAACTTAAATCTTATATTGACAAAACTCTGCATTTCCTGCAGTGCCTTGCCTGGGCTTTGTATATCGCAGGCTTTTAATAAATGTCTATTGAATTAACTACTGAACTAACTTGGTGGAGTCCCTCATCTGTCAGTAGCATACCTGGACCTAGCACCAAACTACCTTGCTTTTAGGATTAATGTGCTTGCCATCCTGCTCCTTGGGAGCTGGGAGGCTGGGGAAATGGGCAGGAACACAGCTCCGTCTTGGATTCTCAGGGTCTGCTGTTAAAGGGCAGAAGGAGTGGGAACTGAGCTGAGGGATATTTGGGAGAAAGATACAATATCTATGAACCTTCAAAAGTCCTTTCAGGCCACTTTGATGATCATTTGACCATTTGGGGATTCAGGTTGAATGAGAGGAGGCAGATGGTCTGATAAGAAAGCAGATTGATAAGGCCAGAGGGGAAATGATAACTTCATTTTTTCTGGTCTCCCATCAGCCATCCACCCTCCTCTTTGACCCTGTCAGCACCCTGGGGAGACTCTTGCAGCATTAACCAAAAGAGCCACAGTTTCTGCTAAACTGTTTTCAATCTGCCCTGGACAGACTGAAGCATGATGGGGAAACCAAGAGGACTGACTGAAGAGACTGTAATAAAAGGGGTCAGAACTCTCCACCTGTTTTGTCCCCAGGAAACTTTTCTGCCATTTCTGTTTATACCCTGGAGCCTGTTTCTATTTAGGTCAGAAAGCTTTAACTTTTCATGGTTGGATTTAGAGGCCTGGGGGAGCTAAGTAATGCAGTAGATATTGTGTAAGTAAGTGCTAGAGTCAGGAATATTCCTTTTATGAGTTCAGATCTGTGCTTCAGATACTAGCTGAGCCCCTGGGTGAATCACTTAACCCTGTTTATCTCAGTTTCCTAATCTGTAAAATGAACCACATTGGGAAATGGCAAAGCACTCCAATATCTTTACCAAGAAAACCTTAAACGGGATCCCAAAGAGTCAGACAGGACTGAAAATGAATGAACACAATTTAGAATCCTAGCTTTGCTACTTGTATGTTCTGGGGCATGTTCACTTAATTTCTACTACATGCCATGCACTCTGCTAAGCCCTTTATAAATGTTACATAATTCCACAACCCTGGGAGGTAGATGCTAGTATTATTACTCTGATTTTCCAACTGAGGAACCTAAGGCAGAAGTTAAATGATCTATTCAGAATCATCATCATTCAGTATTTCTAGTCCTGTCTGACTCTTCTGCAGCCTCATTGGGGGGTTTCTTGGCAGAGATACTGGAATAATCTGCCATTTTCTTCTCCAGCTCATTTTACAGATGAGAAAATTGAGGCAAATAAGGGCGAAGTGATGTGACAGCTAGTAAGTGTCTGAGGGCAGATTTGGATTCTGGTCTTGATTCTAAGTCCAGCACTGTATCCACAGAACCGTTAGGAAGAAATCTTTGATTCCTCATCTGTTAAATGTGTGGACTAGATGAAATCTCTAAGTCATTTCCCTCCCTGACTTTGTGTGGTTATTTCAGGATAATGATGATGCTGGCTAACATTTCTGGAGTACCTGCTATGTACCCGGCACTGTGCTGAGAGCTCTATAGACATTTTCTCATTTGATCCTACCTCCTCTTGTAGATGATATTATTCCCTTTTATAGAGGAGAATATTGAGGCTGAGAGGTTGATTTGCCTAGAGTCAAACAGCTGGTAAGTCTCTGCCATTGGATTTGAACTCAGGGCTTCTTACTCCAAGCTTGGAGCTCGAGCCACTTAGTGCCTCCCTGTCACATTGTGCATTTCAGAGGGTTTAAAAGCCCTGGCAGAGATGACCAGATTTGTCCCAGATGAGGACTGTGCCTTTTTTCTAGGGAAGGGAAAGGAAGGACTGTGGATGTAGAATGCTGCTTAAACAGATGAAGAGTTGTTGGGTTTGTTTTATTTTTAACTGTTTTTCTTTGTTGTAAGAGAAATTTAATAGGGTGGGAGTAGGAGCAAATGTATTTTAGGGGAAATTATCATGGTGTGAAGAATAAAAGGCATCTATCTGTAAAGGTTTAAATAAAAATAAACACACATGTCACATCATTGGTGGCTAAGAGAATATAAAGAACTGACAGGTCTTCTTGTCCAGCTTTCTTCTTGTGTCTCAGTGGATGGAGCTGGGCCTTCAGTAAAGAAGATCCTGCCTCAGATATTTATTAGCTATGTGATCCTCTAGTTGCCTCAGTTTCCTCATCTCTAAAACGAGCAGACAGTTATTAGCTGTGGGACTCTGAGCAGGTCACTTAACATGGATCTGCCTCAGTTTCCTCATCTGTAAAATGGGAATAACAATAGTATTTCCCTCCTTGGGTTGTTGTGAGGTTCAAATGAGATAACATTTATTAGGTGCTTAGCACAGTACCTAGCACATGGTAGGTGCCTTAATAAACATTTGTTTATTAAATGTCTTTTCTTCCTGAAGACAGAAAGATTAAGTGACCTTAAGCCAAAATTTCAGTTAAGTATCAGAGAGAAGATTCTGAGCTGGATTTTAGAACCTGTAACCTGATTCTACTGTATCACACTGTCCATCTGTCTCTAGAGGTATTCCTATTAGTCAGATTTCAAGTTCAAGTTCAAGCCCTCTACCTGAGCCTACTTCTCCCCTACCTCATTTTATATTGAGACCAAGAGGGCAAAAAGTACAAAGAAAAAGTTAACGCAGATGCAGAAGAGATCCAGGTTTTCTGTTGCTCAAACTGAAGCTCCTCTCATTATTTCCTGTCTTTCTCCTGATGCAATTCAAGTACCTTAAAATGAATGCAAAATTTAGAAAGAACTGTATAATGTCCAAATCTGGATAGAGAAAATACATCTTCTTCCCTGCCTTACAGAGATGGGGACCATGGAGATGAAATATTAAATCTGCAGTCTGACACAGTTAATGTGTTCCTTTGGGTGGATTATTTTTCTTTTTTTGTTTATATTTTTTGGTTACAAGACATGCCCTGGAATGGGAGGGAGAGGGGAGGAAGGTGATATAAAGTATAAAGATCTCACTAAACATTTTTTTAAAAGACATCCAGCAATGATTGTTTTAGATCCACCTTTTGTTGGACAGGAATTCATAGACATAGCCTCATGACTGGAGACCTGATTGCCCCGCCTAAGGACCAGGGCTCTCCCCTTGCCTTAGAAGTCCTGCTCCTGGACTGTATGCATCTCTTCCTTGTGCTGCAGTTCTGCTCGGGAAGATGAAGAAATAGGAACCCAAAATTTCTCCTGCTGAATCCACATCAGGCTCCTCCCTTCTCCCTCAACTCCTGATAGGCCTTCAGCGCTAGAGACTCATTGAAAGCCACCAAATTGCTGAAAGCTAATTCAGGTTGCAGAGGGTGGCAGCTCCCACCCCCAATGCTTCAGGACTAAGGCATCTCCTCATTTCTTCCCTTTGTCTGGATGCCAGTTAGTCAGCAAAGTATTATTTTTCTCCTGCCTTTCTTTTCTGCCTCTAGCCTGCTTATGGGCAAACTGCATCCCAATTGGATCCAGCTGGAGTTAGACAGATACACAATGATTTCTGTGGGAGGGCAGTTGCCTCCACACAAGAGTTTGACTCAGGAGGCAACCCTTCTTTCTTTCCCAGGCTATCACCCCAATACTAGCTAGGCACTTCTCCCTTCCTTATCTTTACCCTTTGGTGAACCACTTCAACTCCACACCGGCCTGGGCTTTCCAATCCCTTACCTCCTAATCTTATCACTGGTCCTGCCAAACCACAGCATTGGATCACTATTTTGCTGCCTTTGCTCCTATTCATGTGCTGCTAAACACAGTTGGAGAAAACCATAAAACCATGCTGAATGTGCACTACAATTTGTGACATGATCTCAACTGGGCTCTCTGATGCAAAGCAATCCTTGTATTCCTCCCTAATTGACCCAATATTTCATTTGCCATCTCTTAACTTCTATGATTCCCCTACCACCACTTCCTCAGCTGAGAACCATGCTCATTTTTTTAATTTTTGATTTTTTTCAATTTTTTTAATTTTCTCCTTCCTTTTACTCTTTTCCTTCCTCACCAAGTGAGAAGACAATAATAAATATGATACTCATTATATGTCTGAAATCATCTTACCTCATGTTGCAACAAAAAAGTAGAGGCCATTCACAGAGGCCTCCCTCTTCTTCCTTTCCACATGTTCTCTACTACAAATCTCACTACTGTGCTGTTATATATTGGGTTTTTGTTAAGCAATGGATCTCTGCAGAGTTCTATGATAAGCCATTTCAATATAGATTTAGAAGTACTTCATTTCCAATCTTTTTTTCCCTCAATATTTTATTTTTCCAATTACATTTAAAAATACTTTTCAGCATTCATTTTTGAGTTCCAATTTTTTTCCCTCTCTCCTTTACCTTCCCTCTCCCCAAGACAGGAAGCAATCTGATATAGGTTATACAATCATTTAAAACATAGATCCATATTAATCATATTAGAGAAGAAAAATCAGAACAAAAGGGAAACATTGTAAGGAAGAAAAAGCAAAGAAACCAAAAAAAAAGAGGGTAAAAATTAGTTTTTATGTCCAATCTTTACTCACACCCAAAACAAATGTTTAACAAGCTACAGTTAATTCATAACCCAGAAGTTAGTTAGTCTGATCTCCAGTATAAAGATTCTAAAAAGGTCCCACAAGCTTAGAGTTCAGCTTAAGTGGCAGCAACTATAAGACTTGAAATGACTTTGTCAGCTACAAGGTGAACTCCAAATGCTGCCCTATCGGCAGCCCTTGGGTCCATGCAGAGACTGTACTGAGTTTCACGCTGACATCTGGATGCCTTTTTGGGTTTTTTTCCCCCTGTTTCAGGACAAAATGTTCAGCCCCAAATCTGGTGTCTGTCCAACTGAAATAGGCGTACCCATATGGAAGCCTGGGTTGGTGCCCACAAACCCTTCATACATGCAAGGACTAGGCGATAACTTCTGCATCATGGCCAAATACCCAACTGTAGCACTGGTATGGGAGTTGGTAAGTGCAGATCCATGTGCCCAGATGCCAGCATGGTAGGGGTTTGGAGGAATAACCTTAGGTTGTTGGAATGACTTCACAATGATACCTTCCGAGGATCCAAGGAGACTGTATGGCCAGTGGCAGTTTGGGGGAGAATTTCCTGTTTCTGAAAATGAGAGAGGGGTTTAAGAGAGATGACAAAAATCTCTTGCTAAGGAGCTCAGTGCCTAGAAACACTTTCCTTCTTTTTCTTTGCTCTTGGAGATCCCACATCTTGGTCTCTTGGTTTTGCTTGGAATTTATTTGTAAATTGATTATCTGGAGTCTTTGCTAGGTGGAAAGATGGTGTTGTTCTTTGCTCAACATCTTCTGCTTCTTCCTTATGGCCTCTCATCAGAGAAGAGATAGCATTACTTGTTTCTAAGGCAATCCTTGAAACCTAGATCCTTGATCCTTTTTCTTTCCTGCCTCTTCTCCAAGAGCATTTGCTCTATGTGTGTGTGTCTCTATTTCTCTCTCTCTCTCTGTCTCTTTCTCTTCCCCCTCCTCTCTCTCTGTCTCTTTCTCTCTGTGTCTCTGTCTCTTTCTGTGTGTCTGTCTCTTTCTTTCTCTGTCTCTGTTTATCTCTCTCTTTCTTCTTCCTCTGTCTCGTTCTCTCTCTCTCTTTCTGTGTGTGTGTGTGTGTGTGTCTGTCCCTGTCTATCTCTTCTCTCTGTTTCTCTGTCTGTCTCTTTCTCTCTCTCTCTTCTGTGTGTGTGTGTCTGTCTGTCTCTGTCTCTCTCTCAACCCCATTGGTTCTCTCCAACCCATCTACAAATATATTGAAGTCTCCTCAATTCCTTTAAAAAAAAAAGAAAAGAAAAGAAAAGAAAAAGCTTTTGCCTTGTTGACCACTCCCTTTCTACAAGGCTTCTCTCTTCCCTTGGCATTAGATATTTCACTGTCCTGTTTCATCTTCTTAATAAATGTTAGATTGATGGATAGAAAGATACAGTATTTTTAAGTTTATCATGCATCAGACTAAGTGCTAGGGGTACAATACAAGCAAAGAAGACAGTTCTTATCTTCAAAGAGCTTATATTCTATTTGGGAAAGACAATGCACAGAAGGTAACTGGAAGAGGGGAAAGGTTGGGGAAGAAATTCCAGGCTAGAGGCTCAAGAATCAGGAGAATGAGCCTGAGATCAGAGTGGAGAGGTACACCCTCAGGGTGTGCAGGCTGCTGGTGAAAGTATGGAGAAGTTCAGAAATTGAATAGAACTCCCTACCAAGTCCTTTCTCTATTATCCTCCCCTCCAATGTATCTTTCATACTGTTATCAAAATTTTCTCTTGACATAAATTTAGTCATTTCATTCCTCTGCTTATGTAATGCCAGAAAAACTGAGGCCAGATAAATATTAGAGAGTTTTTAATATTTTATTTGAGAGGGAGAGATTGTGCTGGGGGCATGTTGCCCCCAGGGCTGATATCCAAAGCATCCAGCAATGAATGTGAGTTCTCAATAACATATTTATAGCTCTTAGCTCAGGTAGCTAAACAAAGGCAGGGGGTGGAGGTGAACAGGAATCTCCAGGCAGGGACCATCAATCAGTTCTGACAGGTTGGGGGGGGGGGTAGGACCATAAATTCTTTTGGAGTTAGGAGCCAGGAAGTCTGAACTCCCCCTTATCTTGAGTTTATATATTTGCAACTTAAAACCTTAGAGTAACTAGCCCTAAATTATATCAGTTCTAATGAACCAGAGGCAGGGAGGGGGGTAGGAGGGGAGGTTGCAACTAAGGGGATTGAGGCAGAACAATTAAGGAAAACAGGGATAGAACAATTTAGGGAAACTGAGGCAGAACAATAAAAGGGAACTGTGGCACAACACTTAAGAAACCTTCAATAATTTCCTATTGCCTACAGAATAAAATTCAAACTTCTTTCCCTGGTATCTGAAGCTCTTCAGAGTCAGTGCTAACACACTGCCCTATAGCCATAGCTAGAGACTATACTAGTCTCTGAATAATTATTTATGGTTTTTTTTTAACTATAATATAACCTTCATAAGGGCAAAAATTTTATCTAATTTTATCTAAATTTTGTATCTCACTCAATGCCTCAAACAATGTCCTGCACAAGGTAGGCACTTAATTTATTGAATTACTTATTGAATCAATCAAGTAAATTCCCCACTGGCTGAATGGGCAGATTCTCCACTGGTTGATTAGTGGACAGTTGTATTCTCACTGGCCAGGTGATCATTTGGATTCTACAATGATTGGTACTACATTGGCTAGTCGTGCAGTGGTCAGTCCTTAGCTCCTGCTCAGTAAATGCTGCTGATTACTAAAATGGATGGAACTGTCCAAAGAGAAATGACAAGACAATTCAACTCAACAAAAGGTTATTGAACAACAACTGGGTACCATTATGGTGCTAGGCATTGTGACAGCTCAGTCAATTAATCAATCAGCAGACATCTATGAAGCACCTATTATGTCCCAGACACTGTGAATATCAAAATAGGTTCCTAAAGAGATCACAACAGGGGAGAGACAATAACAACAATAACAACAAAAAATCCATATACACAAACAAGTTATATACAGGATAAATTTAAAAATAATTAACAGAGGGAAGGCACTAGAATTAAGAAGATTGGGAAAAGTTTCCTATAAAAGATGGGATTCTTGTTGAAACTTAAAGAAAGCCAATTGGAAGAAATGAGGAGGGAGATCATTCTAGATATGGGGGACAACCCAAGAAAATGCCCAGAACCAAGAGATGGAATATCTGTTTCTGAAACAGCCAAGAGAACAATGTCGCTGGATCAAAGAGAATTTGGTAAGGAGAAAGATATAAGAAGACTGGAAAGGTAAGGATGAAAAGTTAGGTTATGGAGAATTTTGAATACCAAACAGAGGATTTTATATTTGATTTTGGAGGTGACAGAAGTCACTGGAGTTTATTGAGTAGGAATGTGACATGGTCAAATCTATGCTTTTAGAAAATCAGTTTAGTGGGTGAAAGGAGGAAGGACTGGAGTAGGGAGATATTTAAGATAGGCAGACTATCTTATCTGAGATTCAGATAATCAGCAAGTTATTGCACTAGTCCAGGCATGAGGCGATAAGGGCCTGCTCTAGAGTGGTTCTAGGGACTGCAGAGAAAGAAGCAGATTTAAGAGGCATAGCAAAGGTGAAAGCTTTGGCAAAAGATTTGCATACAGGAGTTGAGGGTCTGGGAGGATGCTGGCTCACTTTATAGTAACAGGGAAAGTAGGTAGTGGGAAGAATTTAGGGGAAAGATAATTATTTTAATAATGAACATGTTGAATTTAAGATGTCTATTGAATGTCCAATTCAAAATATTTGAAAGACAGTTGGAGAAATGAAAGGTTGGTGTAGGATAGACAAATTTAATAATTGTTAGCATAGAGATGATAATTAGATCCATGGGAACTGATGAGTTCACCAGGTAAAGTAGTAAAGGAGGAGGAGAGAAGAGGATCTAAGATAGAACTCTGGAAAATATCTGGTTAGATGTGGATGATGATCAGCAAAGTAGGGACTGATAGAAGAATCAGCAAAGAATTTTGTCCCAAAAATCTGAAAAGAAGAGAGTATCAAGAACAAGAGTGATCGGCAATATCAGAGACTGCAGAGAGGTCAAAGAGAAAGAGGATTGAGAAATGGTCATTGGATCTGACAATTAAGAAATCATTAGTGCCTTTGGAGAGAGCAGTTTTGGTGGAATGAGGCTGAAACCAGATTGTAAGGGACTAAGAAGAGAGAAAAGAAAATAGATGCACCTGTTATAGTTGGGCTTTTTGAGCTACAAAGAACAAAGGAAATATAAGATGATAGTGGGGATGGAAGGATCAAGTGAAAGTTTTTTGAAGATAGATGGGGAAGACATGGATATGTTTGTAGGGAGGAAGAAAGGTGACAGTAGATAAGGAGAAATAGAAAATAGAGTGGTGATGTCAGAGGGGGCAGTCTGTTGGAAGAAACAAGATTGAATGGAATCCCTGGAGCAGATAGAGAGGTTAGCCTCAGGAAGGAGTAAGGAAGAGAGGAGAAGAAGGAACTTAGGGTGAATGGCTTCATTTTTTTTCCTGTAAAATATAAAATAAAATTCTCAACTAAGAAGGGAGGGAGGGCAGCTATAGAAGGCTTGAAGAGGGTTGAAAAATAGAGAGTAAGTTGATTCCAAGGATTATATAGGTATAGAAGGATTTACTAGTAGCAGGGAATGTTGGTTTGAGGTTGTATGACATTAATTTGTAGCTGACCCCGTCAGAATGGTTGTGTGATTTTTTTTCTCTACCTTTGTTCAGCAGCATATATGTAAGAGCCAAGTTGGTGAATGGTGGGAGTGATCCCAGACTGCTAAGGGATTAAGATGGGAAATGAGAAGATCATGACTTCGTTCAATTTTTGCCACCAGGAAATTAAGTCTAATAGAGAAGTTAGAGGACACTTCCAGATAAGTGTAAGCTATATCGTCTGAGTTTTTAGGTGCTGTGGGACTCTCAAGGCAAGAGAGTTTGGTAAAGATTGGAAATCAGGCAGGGCTTGTCTCGTAGAAGAGGTGGAATTTGATTTGAATCTAGGATAGATGGATAGAATTTTAAAAGAAAAAAAAGGAGGTGAATGTTTAGCTTATGGGGAAGGAGGAGAGACTATGGAACCAAAGGCAAAGATATTGTCTTGGATGAATGGATCGGGGTCAATTAAAAGACCAGTTTTTATGAGTTCAAACTGGGGAAAGGAGGAATCTGAGATTTAGATGAGAGGACAAGTTAAATATATCTCCAAATGCTGAAGAGCATACAGAAGTGTTCCCTGCCCTTCCACCTTTCTCCCTTCCTAGTTCTTGGGGAGGAGAAGAAAGAATTATCTCTCATTGGTCTGATGAGCTCTTTGTAGAATTTTTCATTTTACCTTCTGTTCTAAACATCTTTTCTGGGGTTTGGGCAACACCTGGCTAGCTCTACCCACGCCCTGAGCTGGAACAAAAAGGAAACCCCAAAGCTATCAGATGTTAGCAATTTCCATAAAGGGCACTTTGAATGGAGTAGCCAGGTAGTATAGAACTTCCTTGCCTGAAGGCTTTAGTGTTAGTCAGCCTAAGAGCTTCCTTCCCTGGTGAAAAACCAAATCTAATTATGGATTTTGGCAAAGGAGAAGTGGTGGAGAGCAAGTTGAAGAACCTTTCTGACCAAGCCCACAAATCCTTTTATCATCTCTATCTTGCTCAAGAATGTGAGATCCTAAACCCCTCTTAGCTGGATCCCCTCCTCCTCTGCCCCCCAGGATTGGCACAAAATAGGTATGTCTTCTGTATTCTGTTCTTAGGGGGAAAACCATGTAGGTACCCACAGCTATCACAGTACAGTCTGTGTTGTCTAGAGCCCAGCTTCTCGAACTGTGGGGCATGGACCCCTTGTAACTAAAAGTGGGGGCCAAGAGATTATGATTTATTATCAGTAAATGTTTGATTTGTATAACTCTTTTATATATTTATATACCTGAGAGCACATAAAAATTTCTCAGCTGAAAAGGGATCACGAGTGCAAAAAGTTTTAGAAGCCCTGGTCTAGAGAGCATTGTATAAGGCCTGATGTAAGAGGAGAGGGATAACCTGGAATCCATGAACATTTTTTTATGCTGATTTATTTTTTCCTTTTATTTTTTTTATATATAAAGCTGTTTTATTCTCAAAACACATGCATAGATAGTTTTCAATATTCATCGATACAAAATTCTGTGCACCAATTTTTTTTCTCCCTCCCCTAGATGGTAAGTAATCGAATATATGTTAAACATGAATTCTTCTATACATATTTCTATAATTATTATGCTGCACAAGAAAAATGAGATCAAAAAGGGAAAAAAAGTGAGAAAAAACAAAATGCAAACAAACAACAATAAAAAAGTAAAAATACAATGTTGTGATCCACACGCAGTCCCCACAGTCCTCTCTCTGGGTGCTGATGGCTTTCTTCATCACAAAATCATTGGAACTGGCCTGAATCACTTCAATGTTGAAAAGAACACACATGAACCCTTTTTCTTTTTTCTAATTTACTTATAATATCACTCTTTATGTCTAAATCATGAACCCATTTTGATCTTATCTTGGTTATGTGTGTAGTGTAAGGTGTGGATCAAGTCCTAATTTCTTCCATACTAGTTTCCAATTTTCCCAGCAGTTTTTGTCAAATAGTGAGTTCTGATCCCAAAAGCTGGGGCCTTTGGGTTTGTCAAACACTAGATTGCTATAGTTGTTGACTATTTTGTCCTGTGAACTTCACCTATTTCACTGATAATTCAATTTCTTAGTCAGTACCAAATGATTTTGATGACCATTGCTTTATAATATAGTTTTAGGTCTGGTACAGCTAGGCCACCTTCATTAGCCTTTTTTTTTTCATTAATTCCCTGGAAATTCTTGACTTTTTGTTCTTCCAGATGAATTTTGTTACTATTTTTTCTAGATTCGTAAAATAATTTCTTGGGAGTTTGATTGGTATGACACTAAATAAGTAGATTAATTTAGGTAGTATTGTCATTTTTATTATATTCATTCTGCCTTCCAGGAGCACTTGATATTTTTCCAACTGATTAGATTTGACTTTATTGTGTGGAAAGCATTTTGTAGTTGTGTTCCTATAGTTCCTGACTTTCCCTTGGCAGTTAGATTCCCAAATATTTTATACTATTGAAAGTTATTTTGAATAGAATTTCTTTTTGTATCTCTTGCTGCTGGACTTTGTTGGTAATATATAAAAATACTGATGTTTTATGTGGATTTATTTTGTATCCTGCAACTTTGCTAAAGTTGTGAATTGTTTCTGTAGTTTTTTAGTTGATTCTCTAGGGTTCTCTAAATATACCATCATATCATCTGCAAAGAGGGATAATTTGGTTTCCTCATGACCTATTCTAATTCCTTTAATCTATTTCTTCTCTTATTGCCAAAGCCAACATTTCTAATACAATATTGAATAGTAATAGTGATAGTGGGCAGCCTTGTTTTACCCCTGATCTTATTGAGAATGGTTCTAGTTTGTCCCCATTACATATGATGCTTGCTGCTGATGAACCGGTTTTTTGTTTTGTTTTTTTAATAACTTTTTATTGACAGAACATATGCCTGGGTAATTTTTTACAACATTATCCCTTGCACTCACTTATGCTCTGACTTTTCCCTTCCTTCCCTCCACCTCTTCCCCTAGATGGCAAGCAGGCTTATACATGTTAATTATGTTATAGTATATCCTAGATACAATATATGTGTGGAGAACTGAACAGATTTCTTGTTGCACAGGGAGAATTGGATTCGGAAGGTAAAAATAACTGAGAAGAAAAAAAATGCAAACAGTTTACACTCATTTCCCAGTGTTCCTTTTCTGGGTGTGACTGATTCTGTCCATCATTGATCAATTGGAACTGAATTAGATCTTCTCTTTCTCAAAGATATATACTTCCATCAGAATACATCCTGATATCATATCATTGTTAAAGTATATAATGATCTCCTGGTTCTGCTCATTTCACTCAGCATCAGTTCATGTAAGTCTCTCTAGGCCTTTCTGAAATCATCTTGTTGATCATTTCTTACAGAACAATAATATTCCATAACATTCATATACCACAATTTACCCAGCCATTCTCCAATTGATGGGCATCCATTCATTTTCCATGAACCTTTTTTTAAAAAAGATATTTTGATAACTATGCTTCAACATAATTGAAATT
This sequence comes from Sminthopsis crassicaudata, assembly GCF_048593235.1. Lineage (NCBI taxonomy): Eukaryota > Metazoa > Chordata > Mammalia > Dasyuromorphia > Dasyuridae > Sminthopsis > Sminthopsis crassicaudata. Next base: position 485,931,389 of record NC_133617.1, on the reverse strand, counting down.
CAATACAATAAATTTTTAATAATCTTAGGTATTTCATCTTATACATTTAAAAATGTTATTCTGAAAAGGGATCCACAACAATCTGCCCAAGGATCTAGGACACTAAAAAATGTCCCTGTAGAAAATCTGTTCTTGTTCCAAATTCCTAGGATTAGATGATTTCTAAGTGGAAAGATCATTGAATTGGTAAGAAAGTTGATGTGTCTGGGTTTTATTCTTAAGCCTTTTGCTCATTTATTATGTGACGTTAGTTAAGTCACTTATTTCTGCCTGTACTTCAGTTTCCTTATGTGTAAAAACAAAGGGTTCAACTAAATTAGCTTTAAGGTCTAAAAACTCTTTGATCTTTGTTAAGATGTCAGATTTTTGAAAGTATACATATACAATGTAAGAATGTTTGTGGCAGTCCTCTTTGTAGTGGCCAAAAACTAGAAACTGAGTGGATGCCCATCAGTTGGAGAATGGCTGAATAAATTGTGGTATATGAATATTATGGAATATTATTGACCAACAGGATGATTTCAGAAAGGCCTGGAGAGACTTACATGAACTGATGATGAATGAAATGAACTGAACTAGGACATCATTATATACTTCAACAACAATACTATATGATGATCAATTCTGATGGATGTGGCCCTCTTCAACAATGAGATGAATCAAATGAGATAAGATGTTCCAACTGAGCAGTAATGAATTGAACCAGCTACACCCAGTGAAAGAACTCTGGGAGATGACTATGAACCACTACATAAAATTCCCAATCCCTATATTTTTGTCCACCTGCATTTTTTATTTCCTTCACAGGTTAATTGTACACTATTTCAAAGTCCAATTCTTTTTGTACAGCAAAACTACTGTTTGGACATGTATACATATATTGTATTTAACTTATACTTTAACATATTTAACATGTATTGGTCAACCTGCCATCTGGGGGAGGGGGTGGGGGGAAGGAGGGGAAAAATTGGAACAAAAGGTTTTGCAATTGTCAATGCTGAAAAATTACCTATGCATATATCTTGTAAATAAAAAGCTATAATTAAAAAAAAGAAAGTATACACATACATATTAATATCTGTACATATATATATATATATATATATATATATATATATATATATATATACATATCTTTATATATGACCTGTGATCTATAAGCAAAGAATATCTTGAGATGATATTTTTAGGAAATTAAATTTTCAAGATTTTCTTTGCCTTTTATAGAAAGAAGAGTGCTTTATTAGCCCTTTTCTTTCTTTTTTCTCTCTCTGAATGAGTATATGCAAACCTCTCCCTCCCTTGACACTCTTAAAGTCATAGATTTAGAAATGGAAGAGACTTTCTAGGCAACTGGATCTAATCCACTCATTTTATAGATAAAGAAACTGAAGCTCAGAGAGATTAAGTGGTTTTTCCAAGATCATTCAGGTAATTGGAATCAGAGGTGAGTTTTGAAATCAGGTCTTCTTCCTAAATGCTATTCTGGCTCAATGCCTTTAGAGTCTCAGTTTCAGTCTCTCTCTATCCCTCTGACTCCTCTTTCCCCACCTCTCTCCCTTTTCTCTGTCTCTATCTCTGTCTCTGTGTGTGTCTCTCTCTGTCCCTCCTGTGTGTGAAGAAGAGAAATTAAAAGAAAGAGAAGGAAAGGAAAAGAGAGAAAAGGTATAACAGGGTTCTTTATTAAAAACCCTAAGTAGCAAAAAAAAAAAACAAAAAAAAAAAAACACTTGTCTTAATTTAGAAAATCCATTGATCTATATATAATGCAATAAATCTGATTTCCCATTTTCAAAGAGTTAAGACATCACTCTGAACAGAAATGGGATTTGGAAGTACCAGCATCTTCTGCTCAAGTTCATACTGTAACAAACAGAGCTTCTTTCCTGGATTAGTTAATATTTTTAGCTGACCTTCATTTTTCTTGCAGTTTTTTTCCTTCTTTACTGTAACACATGCCACTTTTCTCTCACAATGGAAATAACTAATCAGACCAATTAACATTATCTTAAATGTCATAAATTAAAAAAATAAAATAAAATGCTGATTTTCTCAGAATGTTTATATTTTGAGATCAGCCTTTAGATATGGCACAGTAGACTCTGGAGTCAGGGTTAGAGAATATTGGATTCAATCTCTAGCACATTTTGAATCTAAGACCTGCTCTTTGATACCCAGCCTTCCAGCTATCCATCTCTGATTCTGTAAGCTCTTTATGGTAACTGAACTACTGCTACTACTATTTCTAATAGAGTATAAATTTTTGCAGAGCATTTTATATATGTTATTTCATTTGGTCCTCAAAATAGCCCTCTAAGGAAATTTATTAATATCTTCAGGTAACTGAGGGCCAGAGATGTTACATAACCTTCCTATAGTCACACAACTAATAAGTATCTAAGGCAGAATTTGAACTCAGGTCCTTCTGACTTCAAGTCCAACATTGCTTTCGAGTTACTTTGCAAAGTAATAATAAATACTCCAGAAGTATTGTGGAATGGTAAAAAGTAAAACTTGAGTTGACATCTTAGTTCTGACACTTAGTAAGCTAAAAATATTAATTAACTTAGGAAAACAGCTTGTTACAGCATGAACCTGAAAAGTAAGTGCTACAATCTTTGCTTCCTGTTTCTCTTGAGCTATGACAATCTCTCAGGCTTCAGTTTCTTCATTTGTCAAATAGGATGTTTTCATCATCTGTCTCACAGGGTTGTGGGGAGGGGTGTGTTTTGCTAAGCCCTCAAACATTATAGTTCTGTGAGCTGTGTGATAATTTTCATCCTCTCCCCCAAACTGGTGGCCAGTTTTAGTGGTCCCCCTTCTTCATCTTCCTTATTCCCACTCCTTCACATCTGACTTTGGGTTTTAGCCTTCTGTTGCCCTGTCACAGTTCATTATCTAGGTCAAAAGCTTGAGGACAACGGGCCTCCTGCTAAAGGAGACATGCTCCCTGGTGGGGTGCCCGCCACATGACACAGGTTGTCTCCAAGGGTCCTGGGAACCTTGGCTCTTAAACTGCCCTGCCCAGTGACCTCGATCATTGCGGCCCCTGACTTTCCAGGGCCTCAGTGCACAAGTGGGATAAACAGTACACATATTCCTCCTCAGCATATGGCTCAGAGAGATTCATTATGGACAGAACACTCCAAACAATTCTGAGCCAGTCTGTCCATGACAGTGGAAACCCTGATTGTGACCTCTATTATTTATTACATGGGCAGTGGGCTCCTGAAAAGTTGTGTGTAATTAAGTGTCTACAAAGTGATGGCTTTTTAGGGGGCTATGCACATGATTTTACCGGTATGAAGAAGTCCCCATAAGGAAGTTCCCCTAACAATCTCTACTCTGCTGTTTAGTCAAACACTTTTGTATAAAGCTCATGTCTTAAGGAAACATGAATTTAAATCTAGCTTCAGACACTTATTAGCTATATGACCCTGTGGAAGTCACTTAATCCTTTGGTTCAGTTTCCCTATCTGTAAAATGGAGATAATAATAGTACCCGCCTCCCAGAATTGTTATGAGGGTCAAATAAGAGAATTGTAATCCACTTATCACAGTGCTTGGCACTTTTTGTTCACTCATTTTTCAGGAGCATCCAACTTTACATGATCCCATTTGGGGTTTTCTTGGCAAAGATAATGGAATGTTTTTCCATTTCCTTTTCTAGCTTATTTTATAGATGAGGAAACTGAGGTAAATAGGGTTAAGTGACTTGCTCAGGGTCACACAGCTAGTCAGTACTTAAGGCTGGATTTGAACTCAGGTCTTCCTGACTCCAAGCCCACTTTTGCCACTGTGTGAGCTACCTAGCTGTCCCCAATCTGGCACAAAGTAGTGCCATATTTAGCCATAGTTAGATATGACTGTTATTAGGAAAGCATCATGTAGAAAGTTATGCTCCATGGATAACATATCCTACTGCTTGCCTTCTCAATGATTATAGAAGGGGGTGAGACAAGAGAATTTTGAAATCAATTTTTTTTAAATTTTTAAGTGTTATGGGGAAAAACTGTTATGCTTTAGTTGAGTTTTGAAGAGAGCTAGGGATTCTCAAAAGCATTCCAGGCATGAGAAATAGCCAGGAAAAAGGCATGGAGATGGGAGGTGGAGAGCTGTATGAGAAGAACAGCCAAAAAACCAGAGCAGTAGCATAGAATGACAGTAGAAGGACAAGTTGGAGCCAGATTTCAAAGGGCTTTAAATGCCAAACAGAGGAGCCAGTATCTGATCTTAGCGACAACAGGGAGAAACTGTAGTTTTCTGAGTAGGGGAGTGACATAGACTTTTAAGGAAAGGAAACTCATCTTGGCAAATAGAGAATGAAGTAGAGAGGAAATAGGCTAATGAGGAGGCACTGCAGCAGTCCAGATGAGAGGATGCTGAGGTTCTGAGCTAGGATGGTGGCTCTGTGAACATAAAGAGAAGGGGCTAGGAAGGAATTCATCTGCATTGTAAGCAATGACCAGCAGGCTGGGTTTGGGAAAGCATGGAAACTTGCCCAAAGTAATTTGAGAGTAAATGAGCTGAACCAAGAGAACATTGTATACAGTAGCAACAATATTGTTTGAAGAGTAACTGTGAATGACTAAGGTATTCTGAGTAACATAAGCTTCAAGTTAACTATGAAGGAAAACAATATCCACCTCTGGACAAAGACCTGATCTATGGAAATATGCATTATATGGTTCCACATATATATTTATATGTATATACATACATAAGATGTGTATATGCATGTATATATTGTCTTGTAAATATGCAGCATATATGTATATGTGTATGTGTTTCCTTTATGTGTGTATGTGTATATGTATGTACATATATACATATCTATGCATGTGTATATATGTATGTGTATCTGTATCTCTGTGTATATATCAATCTGTTTGTATGTATGTTTATTATGTCCATACACACACATATAATCATACATATATATCTATATAATAATAGTCTTTTCTAATGTGAAATAGGGAGGGAAGGAGACAACTCAGAACTCAAAATGTACCTCCCCCCAAAATGTTTTAAGAGAGATGAAGTTGAATGAAAAAGATGTCATGATAGTAGGATTGGTTGGATTTGACAACTAATTAAACTATTATTATCTCCATTTTACAGATGGAAAAACTGAACCAAAGGATTAAGTGACTTCCACAGGGTCATATAGCTAATAAGTGTCTGAAGCTAGATCTAAATTCATGTTTCCTTAAGACATGAGCTTTATACAAAAGTGTTTGACTAAACAGCAGAGTAGAGATTGTTAGGGGAACTTCCTTATGGGGACTTTTCCATACCCGTGAAATCATGTGGATATAACTCCAAAAAAAATTTTAAAGAGAGATGAGGTTGAAAAGATGAGTTAAAAGATGTCATGTGGTAGAATTGACAGGATTTGACCAATGGTTAAACATGTGGCACAATTCTGTTGGGCTGGGCCACATCTTTTGGTCAAATTTATGTTTGCCAAAAATACTATTTTATGGAAAAATATACAGGGAAAATACTCATATGTTGGTCAGAAAAAGTGATACAAGACTCTCTCAAAGACTCTCTTAAGAGCATCGGAATTAACTTGTGGGACACCAGCATAGGACCACCCAGCATAAAGTGCCCTCATCAAAGAACGCACTGTGCTCTATGGAGCAATGCAGAATTGAAGTAGCTCAAAAGAAATGAGAGATACACAAATTTAGAGAATCCACCCAAAATATTATTCACTATTTGTGCCCAACCTCTGGTAGAAATTCCAAGTTTGTATTGGTCTAATCAGCCAGTTGGACACACTCTAACATAGCAATGCCATTTTGGTTTTCTTCAAGTATGAAGGACAACCAACCAAATATATGAGAAAAAAATGAAGTTTAACTAGAAAAATGAGAATGCCTTTCAAAAAAATTAGAGAATTTTGGGATGAGGAGTAAGTTTGGCGGAAAAGATGAATTTACTTTTCAAAAGACATGTTGAGTATGAGATGCTTACATGTCATTTAGTCCAAAATGTCTAATAGGCAATTAGTGATACTGGACTGAATCTTAGGAGAAAGACTAGAAATGGATGTATATATCTGGGAGTTGTCTGCATGGGATAGTAACTGAACCTATGGGAGCGAGACTAAGCACAGAGAGAGAGGAGAAGAGCACCAGGGACAAAGCCTTGGGGAATGTATATGGATACAGGACTTGTCATGGGTAATACTTTTATCAAAGAAAGTGAGGGAAAAGTATATGACAAATGGGTGGATGACCACAAGAAAAACAGAACGAAAAAACCCAGAATGGAGAGAGTATTTAGGAGGAGATGTATCAAAGGTATCAGATGAGACTGTTGTGCTTTGACCTTTGGTCTTAAAGAGGATAATGACATCAGGAAGTTGATGTCATGATTTGCAAGTGAACTAAATGTAAGTGAGAAAGGGCTGTTCAAAGTCACAAGCTTCACTCTCTCCTCCGGAGCCATCTGTGTTTAATGGCAAGATACAGATCAAAACAACAGGAGATGGTTCTGGATGCAAGGGGACCTTGGCCTTTTAAAGTCAAGCTCTTTTTCAGGTCTCACTCAGTGATTAAGTGATAAGAAATGAAGCAAAAAATGGCTTCTTTTACATAGTCAAAAACAAAACAAAATCATTATGGGAAGGGAAGACTGCCATGGTCCTCTTGGAGAATAAAAGACAAACAAAAACCTGTTTTACTGAGGAGTTAGTTCCATTTGCAGGATGAACTTTTTCCTTTCTTTCCTTCCTCATTCCCTTCCTTCCTTCTTTCATTCCTCCCCCTCTCTCTCCCTCCTTCTTTCTTTCCCTTCCTTCCTCCCTTCCTCCCTTCCTTCTTTCCTTCCTTAGTTCCTTCCTTCTTTCCTTCCTTCCTTTCTTCCTTCCTTCTTTTCTTCCTTCTTTCCCTCCTTCCTCCTTCTCTCCTCTCCTTTTCTCTTCTTCCTCCCTCTTCTCCCTCTCTCCACTTAGAGAATCACACTCTTATCTGCCCAAATGAATACAAATTTTGATCACTGAAACCTCACAAGATATTCTAAGGTTTATAGATAGGTTTCTTTTTTAAGGACCATGACTTAGGCCCTCACTAATTGGCCAACAATAGCTCAAGTCTCACTGACTCATTGTTTGGGTTCTGAAGGCTTACCTTGAATGTAAATAGCAAATCAGATATGGTAGAGAGGTCAAAAAGGAGGATTGATAAAAAAAAAAAAAAAAAATCAGATAGTAATTAAGATATTATCAGTCATTTAGGAGAGAGCAGTTTCGTTTGAGTGCAAAAGGTTGAGAAGTGACAGACAAGAAAGGAAATATAAGCAACAATTGGCAAACAGCTTTTTTCAAAGTGTTTGGCTGTAAAATTAGGGAAAGATATGATAATAACTTGAGTAACAGTAGAGTCAAATGACTTTATTTAATAGGAAAAGCCTGGTCATGTTTTTAGACAGAAGAAAAGAAATCCATACACAGGGAAAAACTAAAAATTAGTAAGATTGAGGATAATAGTAGGGGTCATTTGATGGAGAAAATAGGAGAGGATAGATTCAACTGTACAAAGACCATGGTTTTGACTTGGAAAGGAGAAAGGAGTAGACAATGGGAATTTGGTTCGTTGTCCATGAATACTTGTTACAAAGGTTTTATTTATTTTTATCTTTCCACTAGGGGAAAAATAGGAGGAGTGAAAATAAATGTTTGATAATTTGGAAAAAAAAAAAAAGAAGGAAAGAAAGAAAAGTTATATTTTTTTAAAAAGCAAAGAGAAGGGTCACATCTTTGTCAAAGACTGGAATGAAAGAATAGAAAACAGTGGTGATGTCAAAGAATTTTGAGCTTGTAGAAAAGAGGAGAAAGAAGGAACATGAAACAGGTATTCTCTGGGTTGTTGTTGGGTTTTTTTTTTAAGTAAACCTTAAAACAAGATCCTCAACTGAGAAAATGGGGGGATCTCAGTGGTATGGGAAGCCTGAAGAGAGAAGAGAAGGTCTGGAAAGCTCAATGAAACTCTACTTAGGAAGGAATAAAAGATGTCTTATTGCAGGAAGGGTCCAGTTGAGATCAGATAACATAAATTTATAGTGTTTACAATTATCAGGGTTATTTTTCAGTAGCAGAAGCAGAGGCAGATAGAAGATGACAATGATTCAGGTTGGGGCTTGTCAAGCAATAGATTCAAAATCAGACGACTGTGTAATGTTGAACTGGCTAGGTTTAGGGAAGGAGAGGGAGCTGGAGTCATTTCAGGAGGAGGAAAACAGATGGACAAAGAAGGGTAAGAGGCAGGAATAAGCCTGGTTCCTTTGAAGGGCAATAAGGACTCATGCATGGCATATAGGCTGCAAAAGTGGATTAGACTCAGATTGAGAAGGGCCTCATAATGTCAAACTAAATATTATGGGGTCAAAGCTCTACAGTCTGAAGAGACCTCAGAGGTCATCTAATCTAGCCCCTCTATTTTATAGGGAGGAAACTAAAGCTCAGAGAGATTTAACTAATTTGCCCAAAGTAACAAAGGCTATCTGATGAGACTTATAATCTTTCAACTTTTAATAAGTGCATACTAAGTAAACACTTATTTCATGCAAATCTCTATGTTAGACACTGGAATGTACGAGTTGTTTTAGGTAATAATAATGTTATTAATAAAATTTACGTAGTACATGATTATGACAAGTCCCCTAAGGAATGCATCACTTTTGCAACTCATTGATCAAAATGACATCTCAACTTTCTGTATTCCCTTTATGTACAAAAGCATCTTTCTTAGGGACAGGTAGGGACAGTGGATAGAACACTGGCCCTGGAATCAGAAGGACTTGAGTTCAAATCCAGCTTCCAGCCTCAGACATTTAACACTTACTGGGCAAGTCGCTTAATCCCAATTGCCTCACCAAATGAATAACAAAAGAATTTTCCTCCCATAAACCCTGTGAGGTTGGTAGCTGAAGTGTATTTATGAGTCCCATTTTACAGGGAGAATATTGAGACCCAGCAACATCAATACTTAGAAAAAAATTTTGGTAAAAGTAGCAGATGAGTTGATTTAGAGTGTCATAGCTTCCATATCACTTATCTCATCTGATGATTATACAGTTGAATTTAAGCAATTTATCAGAGTTCATATAACTGTTAAATAGCAAAGCCAGAGCTCAAATCCAAGTCTTCTGTCAGAGCATTTACTATGCTCTTGAAGGCAGGCCAGATGCCTTATTCAAATTTATATTCCTCCTTCCTCACCCTGATAAAAAAGGTTTTGCATATAACCGATATTCAACAAATATTCTTGAATGATTATTTACTCTTCACATCCTCTGTGTTTTGGGCAAAAATGCAGCTCTGCCTTTTTCTGAGTCCCTCCAAATTTTAGGGCTTATAAAATCACTGCACAAAGCCATTCCCCCAATTTATAAATGGTTAAAGGACCAAACTGGCTTCTTTCAGAGAAAGAAATCCAAATTATCAATAGCTATATGAAAAGAAAATGCTTGGAATCATTAATATAGATAATTGCAAATTAAAGCAACTTTGAGGTTCTTCCTCACAATCAGCATTCTGGCAAAGTTGACAAAAAGGAAGATGCAAATGCTGGGTGGGACTATGGAGAAATAGATACAATAATGCACTGTTGGTGAATCTATAAATATTGGTCCAGCCATTCTGTAAAGCAACTTGGAAACATGCCTGAAAACTTACTAATTGTATATTATAAAGATAATGTTGAAAGGCTTAGGAACTCCAACTGACACAATGACTAAACATGGTTCTAGAAGATTCCATCTCCAGATAAGAAACAATGATCTCAGAGCACAGATTGAGGTAGACATGACCAATGTAAGAATTTGTTTGCTTGACTATATTGTCATTCAGCCATTTCAGTTTTGACCTACTCTTCATGATTCTACTTGGCATTTTCTTGGCAAAAATACTGGAGTGGTTTGCCATTTCCTTTTTCAGTTCATTTTACAGATAAGGAAACTGAGGCAAATGGGATTAAGTAACTTGCCCATGATCACAGTGCTATTAAGTTGTCTGAGGCCAGATTTAAACTCAGGAGGATGAGCCTTACTGACTCCAAGCCAGGCATTCTTATCTACTATACCACCTCACTGTCCATGCTTCCTTGACTATACATGTCTTACAAATAGGGGTTTTGTTTTTCTTTCTTTCTTCATGGAAATGAGGGGAAATGTCAGAGAAAGAAGGCAGAATTTCAATAATTGCCAAAAAAATAAGATTTATCTTTTTGAAAATAAAATAATAGAAGTAAAATAACTATATGTTGAAGCAAATTCAGGGTATGAGACCATTTTCTGTCAGCTTTCCCACTCTAATTAAACTGTGGCCCAGCAGGATGTGGAAGCGGATGTCTACACATCCCCAAACTTTGGGGAAGTCTCAGTCACTAGAGCTTCCTTCCTTCCACCACATAACAGTGCCTGAGACTGTGTTCCAGAGGGCTCATAGTCCAGGAGAACGTGAGGAAAGACTGGCCCCAATTGGAGCCATAGGAGTTCTAAAGAAACTTCTTGAGTGTGAATTACTTTAATTATGGCTCATAGCTCAAAATTCACATTTCAACAGTGCTTTCAGATTTCAAAAGTTTTCAATCACCTAATCAATAAACATTTATCAAGCACCTACAATGTGCCAGTGTGTTCGAAGTGCTAGAATAACATGCAAACAACTAAGAGCAATATAGAGGGTAAACTGGAAATAATCAACAGAGAGAAGGCACTAAAATGAGGGATTATAATGGAAAGGCTTCCTATAGGAGGTGGGATTTAAGCTCATACTTAAAAAGAAGCCTGGAAACCAAGAAACTGAATGAGGAGGGAGAGCATTCCAGGCATGGGGAACAGGCAGTGAAAATGCCCATTGAATATCTTGTCCTCCTGGCACAGCAAGGGGAACATTGTCATTGGATTTAGGCATGTGGTACAAATTAGATGGCTTTTGAGACCGCTTCTACCTCTGGAGTGTCTATAAATTGATGAGTTTAAATCTTTAACAAAATTGCTAATTCTTCAAGGATCAAGATTAAAGAGAATCTTATCTTTATTGACTGATGAAGAATAGATTATGTATGAGGAAGCTAACATGCAATTTCATGTGATATTTCAATCATGGCTAATTCTTTGTGACCCCATTTGGAGTTTTCTTGGCAAAGATACTGGAGAGGTTTGACATTTCCTTCTCCAGGTAACTTTACAAATGAGGAAACTGAGGCAAACAAGGAGAAGTGACTTACCCAGAGTCAACAGCAAATAAGTGTCTGAAGTCAGACAAACTCAGAAAAATGAATCTTCCTGATTCCAGTCCTAGTATTCTAACCACTGCACTAACTAGTTTCTCCAAAATGGTTTTGTACAAATAGCTCCTTTTCCTTTAATCTCTTTGAGATACCGACTCAAGGTCTCATAGCTAAATTAGTAACACAGAATTGAAGTATCCTACCTTCTAATGCGTGGTCCTTTCTATTATTCCACCTTCAACATAGGGTTTGGTCCTTGGCTTAGCTATAATGCAAGTGACTGCTTTAACTCAAGTAAAAGAACATGTTAGTCACTGTAATCAGCAGACTTCATGTGGGTAATAATAACTAGCATTTATATAGTGCTTTAAGATTTGCAAAGTGCTTTATTTATTTTAACTCTTATGAAGACACATGCCTCCCACACCTTGACAGAAAAATAATGGACAGAAATCCAGGATGAAATGTCCTTTTTTCAGATATGGCTGGTGTGGATTTGTTCTCTTTGATCATACTCATTTGCTGCAAGGGAGGGGCTATATTTGGAGGTGGGAGGGTGAGTTAGTGAGTTGTGTTTATTTGAACCAAACCTATACTTTCTTTGGATCAATGAAAAAATTCCCTCTATTAATGTGTCCTGCTTTCTAAAAACCCCAAGTTGGGATGACAAAATGTACTGTGCTTTCTAGAGCCCCCAAGTTGGGGTGATTAAAATATCCTGCTTTCTAGAGCCCCCAAGTTGGGGTGACAAAATGTACTGTGCATTCTAGAGCCCCCACACCAGGGTGATTAAAATATTGAGTCCTGCTTTCCAGAGCCCCCAAGTTGGGGTGACAAAATGTACTGTGCATTCTAGAGCCCCCACACTGGGGTGATTAAAATATACCTTCCCAGTGAAGAAGTGATGAGATGGGACTCCCGAGGATGGTGGAAATGTGGAGTCAGTTTATTACAAGGTCTTTCTCGATTTTATACCCTCATACCTTATGTAACAAAAAACACTGGGCATGCGCTAAGTATATACACATGTGGGACCACATAAACAACTTGCTATTGTATGTAGTTTGTCACCTGGTATCACTCTGCTTCAATTACAACACAGGTTGTAACCGCCCCCTGACTTCTCAGGAAGACCGAGAGCCCTTAGGAGAGATGGGGAGCCGAACCAGACACTGTCAGCAGGTTCCCTCTGGGCTGAAGGGTCTTATACCTCACTCAGAGTTCCCCCACTGTCTATGACCCTCTACAGATGGGCACTTATTCAGCAACTTACTCAAGTTCCAGAGAATTCATGAGTCATTTAAAGATCAGCCAGGACCCAGATCTTCCTCCCCCATGAGGCTGACTTTTTAATCTGTCTTGCTTACATAATGCCTCTTTGTGGGAAAGTGATGGAATTATAGAGGAATTGGAAGGGGAATTAATAAAATATTTTAAAAATACACCTAAAACAACAAAAATAGATTTATCACAAGACAAAAGTGGGATAATTTTGTTATTACTGTGATAAATTTATTTTCTACTTTTAAAAAACTTTACACAACAGTTTTGTGTCATATATGATCTTTGTTTCATAATGAAACATTTATTTGATCCAGATATAACACTAGATCTATATCCCAAAAAAATCAAAATTAAAATCATGATCCCAAAAAAATCATGATTAAAAAAAAGCAGAAAAAAATGAAAATATGAAACATATTTTTAAAAATTTCCTTTGTTTCTTGCTTTTTATTGTTGTTTTTGCAACTTGGCTAATATTGAAATACGTTTTCTATGCTTCCACAAGTATAATTGATATCATATTACTTGCCTTTTTTTAAGGTGAAGGAGGAGCAAGAGAGAGAGGAAGAATTGAAAACTCAAATTTTTTAAAAGAATATTACAAAGAAAAATATGAAATCCTGTGTTTGTTGGTGATTAAATTAATAATTTTTTAATCCTCTTAAGAAAAGACTTCATAAGAAGTGGGGTTTTAACTGAGTCCTGAGGTTGGTAAATTTTAGGTAGAGACAGAGGAAGAAGACGGTCTAGGCAGAATGTTTATTGAAAGGTTTGAGGCAAAGGAAAGTATCTGAGACCTCTGCAGTCTGTCTACAGAGCAGAGAGTCAGGGTTGAGCAATTATGGCAGATACATGTGGACAGATAATGTATGACCTTAAAAACCAAGCTTAGGAATTTGGACTTGATAAATTATAGCTGACTTTACATATATTGTCATTTAATCTTCGTAATAACCCTGTTTGGTAGGTACTATTTTACATATGAAGAAACTGAGGTTGAGAATACTTATTCACTATACCACATAGGTATTTGGGGACCTATGACAGGCTCCTGGGTGTCAAGCAGTAGAAAACTGAAGACAAACCAAAAGGAGATCAGCCTGAAGGCTTGCCTTGGTGAAGCTGAAATCTGGGTCAGCCCTGGGATATTTGACTCAAGCTGGGTTTATTAACATCAAGTACAAATAGAGGGCCAGGAACCCAGTGCTTAGAGCTGGAATTCAGCTCAAATACTAGGTCACAAAAGAGCAGATGTCTTCATACTTTCTCCTATGGAGCCAATGAGAGGGCCTGCTGACCCAGGAGGGCTGAGACTCAAGTCAGTCTTCATGGAGTCAGGTCAGGACCAGGGAGAGTGGGTGTGGTGAGTGGAGGCTGTGCCACTGGATGCCTTCTAGGAGAGTATACAGCTTCTTAAACTGGGCGTGTGACTCCATAAGCAGTCTTGTAATTGAAGGTGAGGGTTGTGAAATGATGACTTATCAGTAAATGTTTGATTTATATTTGTACCTATTTTATCCACCTGTATACTCAGTCATGTAAAAATTTCCCAGGCAAAAGGAACTGAAAGTGAAAAAAGTTTAACAAGCTACAATATAGGAACTCCCAGAGGGAAAACTTCCTCCATCAATGCAAGTCAGCACCTTCTCTGCAATTTAAAGTGTTGGAGCAATGGTTCTCAAAGTCAAAACTATTTTCATAATAATAATATATAGAGTGTAGATTGTACCAGAGAATACAATATATGTGAGTCAGTCTTTTAAGGAGGCTTCTCCTAAGTGGGAGCTAATACATACTGGTTATTCTGGAAGCAGAGCCCTCTCATTTAACGTTTAGATCTGAGGGGCAACCGATTTTATGTGAAGTATAAATGAAATATAGAATATAAATATATGAAAAATAAATATGAATTTTAGACAACCAATCAACCTATTAAATATAAATGTTATGTAGCATATTAATCATGTATAGAAATATATTGTGTATGATTTTTATTCATATTATTTTATATTAGAAGTTTGAATTTCATATATAAATTATATATATGAATATGTGTATGAATATATTTATATATAGGTATGTATATATATATGAATGTGAGTATATGTATACATATTGTGTATATGCATACATATATACATAGGTGTGTATATGTGAGTATGTATATGTATGTGTATATATATTTGAGTACATATATATGGATATGGATATGCAGGTGTGTGTAAATATGTGTGTGCATATGTTTATGGCTGTATAATATGGATATACATGCATGTGTATACATATATGATTTCTACTCCAACTCAGCTTAAGCCCTAATGTAAAGTAGGCAAAGGGTGATCTGTCTAAAAAAATTTTTTTTCCTTTAGAAATCCCTTGCAGAGCTCCCAACCCCAAGAATAGGCCAGAAATGCTTATTGATTGATTACAGATCAGAAAACTGAGGCTCAGAGAGGTTAACAAAGCATTCTACATTTATTCTCTCCTTTGATGTCAGGGATTCACTGGAAGCCAGCTCTAGCTTTTGAGGGCTCATTATCAAATTTTCAGTGAGATTATTTACCTTTTTTTTTTCTTCCTCCCCTGAGGCTGGGGTTAAGTGACTTGCCCAGGGTCACACAGCTAGGAAGTGTTGAGTGTCTGAGACCAGATTTGACCTCGGGTCCTCCTGAATTCAGGGCTGGTGCTCTGCCCACTGCGCCCCCTAGCTGCCCCCTTTCAGTGAGATTATTGATCAGAGAAATGCAAATTAAGACAATTCTGAGAGACCACTACACACCTCCAAAGATCTTATGATGAAGAGAGCCATCTACACCCAGAGAGAGGACTGCGGTGACCGAATGTGGACCACAACATAGCATTCTCACTCTTTTTTATTGTTGTTCACTTGCATTTTGTTTTCTTACTCACTTTCTTTCCTTTTTGATCTGATTTTTCTTGTTCAGGAAGAGAATTGTATGTTTACACATATTGGATTTAACATGTATTTTAACATGTATAACATATTGGATTGCTTGCCATCTAGGGGAGAGAGTGGGGGGAAGGAGGGGAAAGTCTGAAACAGAAAGCTAGGCAAAGGTCAATGTTGAAAAATTACCTGTGTATATGTTTTGAAAATAAAAAGCTTTAAAAAATGTTCAGTGTGAGCATTTAGTACTTCAGAAGTTAGCAATCGCTACAAATCAGGACCTGATTTATTGTTTCATTGATTGTCTAGAAAGTATTAATGCAGATTGAAATTTAAAATGTCCTTCCTGTATACGTTTTGGAGAGTTGGGCTTTTAAACGTTTACCAGCATATATAAATACTGCTTGATCTCCGCAGAAGCAAAGTAGAAGGTTCAAGAAATGAGGTCCTCATCAGCGTGGGCACCTGGTGACTGCAGGCTAATACTAATAGTAATAATACTTTTACGTAGTGGTTCTAATTTGCAAAGTGCTTTGAATTCATTGTCTCGTTTGAGTCTAACTTTTTTTTTTTTTTTTTTTTATCCCAACAATACAATCTTGTGAGTTGCTGTTCAGTTACATTCAACCCCTTCAAATCCCCCTTGGGTTTTGTTTGTTTGTTTTTTTGGCAGAGATACTGAAGTAATTTGCCTTTCCCTTCGCCAGATCATTTTACAGATAAGGAAACCGAGGCAGAGTTAAGTGACTTGAGCAGGATCACCCAGCTAGAATCTGAGGTCCCATTTAAACTCGGGTCTCCAGCATTGTGAAGTGGGTGCCATTATCATACCCATTTTACAGATGAAGAACCGGAGGCTGAAAGGCTCAGTCACACTGCTATCGGTACCTGCGGCAGGATCTAGGAGCCAGAAGCCTCGGCTGTGGTCCGCTCTGCTCCCAAGTGGGGGTACTGAAGGAGCAGAGACCCTCCATGCAGTTTGCAGTAAGACTAGCTCCCAGCACCGGCCCAGTCAGAGCCTCGGATTTACTCCTCCTCCCCCCCACTATCCCCCCCTGCATCCCCCCCCCCTCTCCCAGCCCGGGCGGAGGATCGGGCTTCAGATAGTCGGATAACCGTTTCCCGACTCCGGGGCCAGGGTTACTTCCACTGCCACGCCTGTCTCCCGGGTCTGGGGTGATCGGTTACATTTTATTGGTTTAACTCATAAGAAGCCAGAAAGAGTAACTCTAGTAGGGCAAACGAGACGGTGAGAGGCAATGGGAGCTCCCTGTCCGCGGGCCAGGCCCGGCCGAGCCCAGACACCGTCGGCAACAAAGGGCCCCTCTTCCCCGCTCCCCCAGGAGGGTGACTGCCCCGCAGATCGCGGCCCGAGACTGCCTCCCACACTCGTCTCCCGTTCCAGAGGGGCGGCGGCATTGTCCCCGCCGAAAAGGGCCTATTTGTCCAAGGCCAGAAGTAGCCCTTCACGTGGCAGACTCTCCCACTCCCCCGGCCGCGCTGCTCCCGCCCCCGCCCGCTCCGCGCTCCGGCCAGTCCAGCTGCCGGCCGCCACTCCCGCGGCGGGCCGAGAGTAAGCCGCAGGTCAGGCTGCTCCCAGCCCTTCCCCGCCGCCCCGCTTTTTGCTTGCCTAAGCGGAGCAGGATCAGTCTCAGACCTGCCACTAACTCAGGGGGTGACCTTCAGCAAATCACTTTCCTGTCTGGGCCAGTTTCCAAATCAAATCACTTCCCCTCCCCCGGACGGTTTCCTTCCCTATAAAACGGGAGGTGTGGATGGGCGATCTCCGACATCCCCCCTGGGTGCACACTGAGAGACCGCAAAAGGGTGCAGCACGTGGGCCAGCGCCGGGAAAACACCCACCTTTCCACGTGTGCGCACCTTTGGCAGTGGACAGGCTGTCTGTTTTGTTAGAACATCAGCTTCGCATCTACTGTGAATACATACTATGCATTTTGTAATTCCTGCAAATACTGTTTTCCCCTCACCGATCTTGTAAGGTAAATGATATTATCATACCCATTTTTCAGATGAAGAGACTGAGGTCAAGAGAGGTTAAGGGTATTGCCTGAACTGTGAATGTAAACTCCTTAAAAACAGAGACTTTTTTTTAATTTAATCCCCAAAGACGATTTATAGGGTGGGGAGAGGGACTAGAACTGTAATAGAGAGAACTCCCATATATATTGGATTTAACATATTTTTACCATGTTTAACCTGTATTGAATTACTTGCCATCTAGGAGAAGGTAAGGAAATGGGGGGACGGGAAATTGGAACAGGAGGTTTTCCAAGTGTTAATGTTGAAAAATTATCCATGTGAGGCAGCTAGTGGCGCAGTGAATAGAGCACCAGCCCTGAATTCAGGAGGACCTGAGTTCAAATCTGGTCTCAGACACTTAACACTTCCTAGCTGTGTGACCCTGGGCAAGTCACTTAACCCCAATTCCTAAAGAAAAAGAAAGAAAAATTATCCATGCATATGTTTTGAAAAGAAAAAGCTTTAATAAAAAGAAAAACAGAGAACTCCCACAGGAAGAAACTCCTTCTGCCATGTCAATTAACCCCTTCTCTGAAACTTATAATTTAAAACAGTGATTCTAAAAGTCAAAATTAATTTTATAATAATGTTAAAGGCATATTTCTAAAAATGAAAATGTTGGTAGATATAACTCACATAAACAAAAGTTTTAGGGAACTTAAGAGCAAAAATAATTTGAAGACCAAAAAGTTTGAGAACCACTGAGAGTTGTGGGAGCCCAACAAAATTAAAATGTAATTGGGAAATATTTAACAAGATGAATGAAAATACATTAGAACATAAATAATGTGGTTTTCTAAGTTAATATGCAGCTCATGTAAGTTTAGTAGCCTCCATTTCTTTAGTTAAGTGACTTTAGCCCAAGATCATAGAGTCAGTTTATGATTCGAACCCAGATCTTCCTGACTGTTATTTGATCTCAATCCAGTATACCACAAGGCCTCTTACCTAGCACAGAGTGGGCACTTAATAAATGCTCATGAGTGATTAAATATCTATACTGGCTGAGCACTGTGTAGGGGCTTCATAGAATTAGGAAGGTTTTACAATATAGAGCACAGAGGGGATGTAAGCTAGAGACAGTCTAGTCCAGAGGGAAAATTGTGAACTTAGTCACAAAACCTAAGTGTGAATACTTACTCAGCTACTTACTATCTTTGTTATTGTTCCATCATTTTGTGATCTCATTTAGGATTTATTTTGCAAAGATACTGGAGTGCTTTTCTGTTTTCTTCTCCAACACATTTTTACAGAGAAGGAAACTGAGGCAAACAGATCTGCCTAGGATCACACAACTAGTAAGTATTTGAGCGAAGATTTGAACTCAGAAAAATGAGTTTTCCTGATTCCACCCAATCCCAGAGTGTTTGCACTCTAACACTACCTAGCTGAACCTGTGGATAGGTTTCATTTGATTGTAGTTAACAGAAGCTCTTCTTTATCCACAAAAGAACTTCTGTTAACTACAGTCAAATGAAAGGATTAGCAGTTATGTCCTCTAAAATCTTTTTTATCTCTGGATACTTTTTATTTTACATAATTGGAAACCAAGGCCCAGAAATGGGAAGTATCTTGCCTATATTTGTGGTAGAAAT
This sequence comes from Sminthopsis crassicaudata, assembly GCF_048593235.1. Lineage (NCBI taxonomy): Eukaryota > Metazoa > Chordata > Mammalia > Dasyuromorphia > Dasyuridae > Sminthopsis > Sminthopsis crassicaudata. The sequence continues at coordinate 485,912,319 of NC_133617.1, read as the reverse complement.
AGGAGAATTAAGATAAAGTTATGGGAATGCCACAATGTAACCTTTTTGGAATATTTTGATTTACATTTTCCTGGCTAGAAAGATGAAATGTAATTAATCTCTAGGGCAGGAGAATAGACACCCTGAACTGTGAAATCTTCTAGATCAGGTACTAATTTTTCTTCTGTCATGGACCCCATGACAGTTTGGTGAAACCTAGGGACCCCTTCTCAGAGGAATGTTTTTTTAACCTCAATACTATTTTATTTTTCCAAATACAAATAGTTTCTAATATTAATTTTTGAAAGATTTTGTGTTCCAAATTTTTCTTCCTTCCTCCCTTATTTCCCTCCTCCCTGAAACAGCAAGCAATCCAATATAGGTTAAATATATACAATCCTTTTAAACATATTTCCATATTTGTCATGTTGTACAAGAAAAATCAGACCAAAAGGGAAAAAAACACAAGAAAGAAAAAAAAAAACAAAAATGGTATAAATATTATGCTTTGATCCACATAACAGTTTTCATATTTATTTCTCTGGATGCAGATGGCAGTTTCCATCCCAAGTTGATTGGAATCATCTTGAATCACCATGTTGTTAAGAAGAGCCACTTGATCATCAAATGATCAGAAGAATTTTTTAAAGAGCATAAAATAAACTACACACGATTATGAAGGAAACCAATTATATTGAAATAGTCATAAAATATTTTAAAATCAAAGTTTTGGTTTCAGGTTAAGAATGAAAGCTTAATTTGATAAAAATCCAACATCCATTCCTATTAAAAACACTACAGAGTATAGGAATAAATGGACTTTTCCTTAAAATAGTCAGCATCTATTTAAAACCATTAGCAAGCATATGTAATGGGGAAAAACTGAAACCATTCTCAAGATCGGGGTGAAACAAGGTTGCCCACTATCACCATTACTGTTCAATATTATATTAGAAATGTTAGCTTTGGCAATAAGAAAAGAAAAAGAGATTAAAGGAATTAGAGTAGGTAATAAGGAAATCAAATTATTTCTCTTTGCAGATGATATGATGGTATACTTAGAGAATCAACTAAAAACTACTAGAAATAATCCACATTTTATCAAAGTTGCAGGATACAAAATAAACCCTCATAAATCATCAGCATTTTTATACATCACTTAAAGTCCGACAGCAATAGATACAAAGAGAAATTCCATTTAAAATAACTGTCAATAGTATAAAATATTTGAGAATCTATCTGCCAAAGGAAAGTCAGGAACTATATGAGCAAATGTACAAAACTTTCCACACAAACAAAGTCAGATCTAAACAATTGGAAAAATATTAAGTACTCTTGGATAGGTCAAGCAAATATAATAAAGATGACAATACTATCTAAAGTAATCTATTTATTTAGTGCTGTACCAATCAAACTCCAAAGAAATTATTTTACTGATGTAGAAAAAATAACAAAATTCATCTGGAAGAGCAAAATGTCAAGAATTTCAAAGGAATTAATGAAAAAAAAAATCAAATGAAAGTAGCCCTAACTGTACCAGATCTAAAACTATATTATAAAGGAGTGTTCATCAAAACCATTTAGTACTGGCTTAGAAATAGAGTTAATCAGTGGAATAGGTTAGGTTCACAGGACAAAATAATCAATTACTATAGTAATCTAGTGTTTGACAAACCCAAAGACCCCAGCTTTTGGAATAAGGATACACTATTTGACAAAAACTTCTGGGAAAATTGGAAACTAGTATGGCAGAAATTAGGCATTAACCCACACCTAACACTGTATACCAAGATAAGGTCAAAATGGGTTCATGATTTAGACATAGTGATATTATAAACAAATTAGAACATAGGATGGTTTACCTCTTATTTCTGTGGAGGAAGACCGAAGAAGAACTGGAGATCATTATTGATCACAAAATAGATAATTTTGATTATATTAAATTGAAAAATTTTTGTAAAAACAAAACTAATGCAGACAAGATTAGAAGGGAAGCAATAAACTGGGAAAACATTTTTACATTCAAAGGTTCTGATAAAGGCCTCATTTCTAAAATATATAGAGAATTGACTCATATTTATAAGAATTAAAGCCATTCTCTAATTGATAAATGGTCAAAGGATATGAACAGACAATTTTCAGATGAAGAAATAAAAGCTATTTCTAGTCATATGAAAAGGTGCTCTAAACCACTATTGATCAGAGAAATGCAAATTAAGTCAACTCTGAGATACCACAACACACCTCTAAGATTGGCCAAGATGACAAGAAAAGATAATGACAAATGTTGGAGGGGATATGGGAAAACTGAGGCACTAATACATTGTTGGTGGAATTGTGAATGGATCCAGCCATTCTGGAGAGCAATTTGGAACTATGTTCAAAAAGTTATCAATCTGTGCATATGCCCTTTGACCCAGCAGTGTTGCTACTGGGCTTATATTCAAAAGAGATCTTAAAAGAAAGAAAGGGATCCACATGTGCAAAAAATGTTTGTGGCTGCTCTCTTTGTAGTGGCTAGAAACTGGAAACTGAGTGGATGCCCATCAATCGGAGAATGGCTGAATAAATTGTGGTATATGAATGTTATGGAATATTATTGTTCTATAAGAAATGATCAGCAGGATGATTTCAGAGTTTTGGAGAGACTTACATGAACTGAAACTAAGTGAAATGAGCAGCATCAGGAGATCATTGTACATGTCAACAGCAAGATTATACGATGATCAATTCTGATGGATGTGACTCTTTTCAATAATGAAATGATTCAAACCAGTTCCAATTGTTCAGTGATAAAGAGATCAGTAAAGAAGAGAGAAGACTGTGGGAACTAAGTATGGTTCACAACATAGCATTCTTTTTGTTGTTTGCTTGCATTTTGTTTTGCTTTTTTTTCCTGAGTTGATTTTTCTTTTTCTTGTGCAGCAAGATAATTGTATAAAAATGTATATATATTGCATTTAATATATATTTCTACCATATTTAACATATATTAGACTACTTGCCATCTAGGTGAAGATGTATGGGAAGGGGGGAGGATTGGAATGCAGGATTTTGCAAGGGCTAATATTGAAGAATTATCCATGCATGTGTTTTCAAAAATAAAAAACTTTAAAAAAAAAGTTATACAATTAAAAAAAAAAAAAGATTTCAAGCTTACTGGCTCCTTGTGTGTGTGTATGTGTGTATATGTCCTAGTATAAGCACATGATTATTTATGTTCTTTTTGTACATACCTGTATCTTATATAGGCAGTAATGCACTTCTCCTATGATTTATTATATTAGGACTGAGGGAAGGGGCAAGATGTCACATTCCACAAACTCCTCCCCCCTTTTTAGCCACGATGAAGGTCAGGCAGTGAAAGACAGAGAAAGGTTCATTTTGGCAACTGCACACAGCATTTTGGGGACAAAGGGCCCTTTCAGAGAGAGGTGAATTATGGCCCCAGATGACTCCTGTTCCTGGGAAGGAGGAGGGCTTTCAGACTGATCATGGATAGCCATGTCTTCTCTAGAAATCTATGCTTGCCTCCTTTTCACTCCACCCACAAACACAGTGGGAGCTCCTTCTCTGCCACCATTTATGGAGGGGGAGGGGAGGCAGGAGCAATGAAAATCTTCTGTCAGGATAAGGAGACCCTTCCTGTAGGAATAATAATAATAATACCAACAGCTTACATTTGAGAGATAAGATGGCCCACTAGGAACAGTGCTGGATTTGTAACTAGAAAGTCTGGGGTTTGAACTAAGTGAAGCTTAATAGCTTAGTACTGGATTTGGAGTCTGGAAGTTGTTCAATCTATATCTGACTCTTTGTAACTTCATTTTCTTATAAACATGTAAACTGCCATTTCCTTCTCCAGCTCATTTTATAAATGAGGAAACTGAGGCAGAGTGAAATGACTTGTCCTGGGTCACCAGCTAATAAGTGTCTGAGGTCACATTTGAAGTTAAATATTCTTGCATCCAGGCCCTATAGGGATAGACTAGAGTCTATCCAATGTACCACTTAGCTGCTCAAGAGTCAGGAAGATCAGGGTTTAAATATCTCCCTTGACACTAGCTTGAGTAAGTTTAATGCCTTAGTTTTAAAATTGAGGTAATAGGGGCAGCTAGGTGGCGCAGTAGATAGAGCATCAGCCCTGAATTCAGGAGGACCTGAGTTCAAATGTGGTCTCAGACACTTAACACTTCCTAGCTGTGTGAGCCTGGGCAAGTCATTTAACCCCAATTGCCTCACCACACAAAAAATAATAAAAAATAATAATACAAATCCTATCTACTAACAGGGCTGTTGTGAGACCAAATAAAATAATGTATGCAAAAATTATTTCTAAGATTTTAAAGTAATCTGTATAAATGCCAGCTATTATTACCACTTATCACCTGTGTCATCTTTTTGAGTGGGCTTCAAAAGGAGAGTGCCAGACTAGATGAAATCTAAAAAGGGGTTTTAGAGACAGAAGTAAAATTATTTATATCGCAGGGTAAGACAGTCCTGATTGAGGAAGTGGGATTAGTGTCACCATAGTTTCTTCCTATTATAGTATCATTGAAAGATGAAGTAGTACTCAGAAGATGGGATTAGTCCTAGGGGGATCTTGCCCTCTCCTAAAGTAGTCGAGCCCAGTACCCAAAGGTTGAGCAAGGTTATGACATTTAGGTCCCTCAGAATGACTCTGTCCCAATAGCTGACTTTGCACAATTACCTCACCTCCATCCCTTTAGTGCTTACCACACTCATGGCACATAGTTACAATCAAGCCCATATTGTTCTGTCTCAGCTGGATCATCCTAATTTCTCCTCTTGTCCTCTTGTCAAATCAGTTTGTGTAAGCCTGAGAGGATATAAACTAAGGGACTTAAGTTTACAACAGGAAATAAGTGCACTGTGGCTATGAATATTACAAAAATCATAATCCCATGTTTCCTTCAATGGTGATAAATGTTAAGCAACAGATTCATAATCCCATAGTGAGGGACGTGGATGTCACCATGGATAAAATGTTAAGACCTGGAGTCAGGAAATCTCATTTTCATGCATTCAAATCTGGCCTCAGCTATTTAGTAGCTGTGTGACCCTGGGTAAGTAACTTACCCTTTTTGCCTTAATTCCTCATTTCTCAAATGAACTGGAGAAGGAAATGGTAAGCCACTCCAGTATCTCTGCCAGAAAACCCCAAATAGGATTATGAAAAACAATAATAAAATCCTTAAGGAAACAACCCAAAAAGTTCTACAAGGTTATAGATTAAACCACTTAGAGGACTCAGCATGTACAAATTTGTAAACTTTTGAAGAGTGATATAAAAATGTCATTTATGGTAATTATCATACGAGAAGCATCCAGGATAAGAGATATTAATAATCTTATTACATGTTGTTCATATTCTTATTTGAACCAATAAGACAGAGTCAGCTTTCCAGCTGATATTAAAAACTGCCCACAAATTCCAAGAAGAATCTATATTTTACCTAGGAATGGGGATTGATTGCACTGATCCATCCACATACTCATGCCCATTCCCTTACGACTAGGTTACACAAACTGAGGCTTGAAGTAGATAACAAGAAGTTAATTAACGTGTGAGGTGATAAGATATATTCTTTGCCTCATTTAAACATAGAAAAATGCCCCAAAAAAGATTCCAGTAAAGATTGAAGGTGGATTTTTTCTCTACTCCACCCTATGTATTCTTACTAATGTCTTCACCGATAAATGAAAGAGTTGCACTTCAAGACATCTATTATACCTAATGCAATGGTTCTTTGCTCTAGATTCCACCAATAATAATAAGTGGCTTTCTCATTTTCTCTTGGAAAAAAAAAAAAGATTGAAGGTGGGTCTCCTAATTTTGTAGGTTATTATAGTATAACGAAAAGAAATATATATTTTCCTTTTTCTTAGTGGCAAAGTGAGAGTTCAGGGATGAAATGTTACATACATTATTAGAACAAGTTGTTTCATTGTTTATTTTTCTTTATAATGAGGAAGGTTGCTTAGGGGTGGATATTAGGAAATGACTGACTTTAAAAAAACAAAAGGCATTAGAGAATTGACTGTAATTTATAAGAAATCAAGCCATTCTCCAATTGATAAATGGTCAAAGGATATGAACAGACAATTCTCAGATGAAGAAATTGAAATTATTTCTAGGCATATGAAAAGATGCTCCAAGTCATTATTAATCAGGGAAATGCAATTAAAACAACTCTGAGATACCTCTACACACCTGTCAGATTGGCTAGAATGACAGGGAAAGATAATGTGCAATGTTAGAGGGGATGTGGGAAAACTGTAATATTGATATATTGTTGGTGGAATTGTGAATACATCCGGCCATTCTGGAGAATGATTTGGAACTATGCTCAAAAAGTTATCAAACTGTGCATACCCTTTGACCCAGCAGTGTTACTACTGGGCTTATATCCCAAAGAGATATTAAAGAGGGAAAAGGGACCTGTATGTGCAAGAATGTTTGTGGCAGCCCTCTTTGTAGTGGCCAGAAACTGGAAACTGAGTGGATGCCCATCATTGGAGACTGGCTGAATAAGTTCTGGTATATGAATGTTATGGAATATTATTGTTCTGTAAGAAGTGATCAGCAGGAAGAATACAGAGAGGCCTGGAGAGACTTATATGAACTGATGCTGAGTGAAATGAGCAGGACCAGGAGATAATTATACACTTCAACAACAATACTATATGATGATCAATTCTGATGGACGTGGCCCTCTCCAACAATGAGATGAACCAAATCAGTTCCAATAGAGCAGTAATGAACTGAACCAGCTACACCCAGCAAAAGAACTCTGGGACCTGACTGTGAACCACTACATAGAATTCCCAATCTCTCTATTTTGTCCGCCTGAATTTTTGATTTCCTTCACAGGCTAATTGTGCATATCTTAAAGTCCGATTCTTTTTGTACAGCAAAATAACTGTTTGGACATGTATACATATATTGTATTTAACATATACTTTAACATATTTAACATGTATTGGCCAACCTGCCACTGGGGGGGGGGAGGGAGGGGAAAAATTAGAACAAAAGGTTTGGCAATTGTCAATGTTGTAAAATTACCCGTGCATATATGTGGTAAATAAAAATTATTTTTAAAAAAAAAGGCATCAAAATTATCTTCAAAGAATGTGGAAGTTCCCATTCCACATTTTTCACATGACAAGCCTCAGAGGAGTTAAATGGTCACATGACCATTCTGAGTCTAAACTAGAATTAGGCTTCAGATCTGGTGTTTCCCAAGTCCCATGCTTTTTCTACCTACCACAAGGCCTTGTGGGCAAATACAATAAGGGAGGTTCTGGCCCTTTGAATGACTTAAAGATATAGGAAGGATGAGATTGATTGTGGGACAAGTGGCCTAACCACAAGTTCATCTGATCTTCTGAATGTTTCAGCACACACATGGTTATCATTAGACTCATAATTCAGTATTTCAAAGGAGCCATGACCTCATTTTGATGGGTATTCTTACCACTGGCACAGAAGGCAATTGAATTCATGCTGTCTCCTCCTGTCACCATCTATTTTCTCCCATAAATCCTTTTTTTTCCTCTAACTTTTTTTTTTTTTTTGTATCTTTTTATTGACAAAACATATGTATGGGTAATTTTTCAACATTGACCCTTGCAACCACTTCTGTTCTAACTTTTCCCCTCTTTCCCTCCATCCCCTGCCCTAGATGGCAGGTTGTCCCATACATGTTAAACATGTTAAAGTATATGTTACATACAATATATATATATATGCATATATATATATATGCATATATATATATATATACATATTTATACAGTTATCTTGCTGCACAAGAAAAATCGGGTTTAGAAAGAAGGTAAAAATAACCTGTCTCCCATAAATTCTTCTAGGGTGCTGTAAGTTTTTTCTTTTTATACAGTTTGTGGGTACCAAGGCATCAACTAGACAGATGACCAGCTATTATCCTTCCCTCTTAGTATGTGGCTAGCTCCCCTTCTTCTCTAGTTAGATATTTCCTGGATAATGTATATCCCTTAACTAATGCTTACAATGCACTGTGGGTCACCATTTTTTTTATTAATAATTTTTATTATATATATTTTTTATAATATTATCCCTTGTATTCATTTTTCCAAATTATCCCCCCCTCCTTCTATTCCCTCCCCCCGATGACAGGCAATCCCATACATTTTACATGTGTTACAATATAGTCTAGGTACAATACATGTGTGTGAATATCATTTTCTTGTTGCACAATAAACATTAGAATCCGAAGGTACATGCAACCTGGGCAGACAGATATTAGTGCTAACAATTTACATTCCCCTCCCAGTGTTTCTTCTCTGGGTGTAGCTACCTCTGTCCATCATTGATCAACTGGAAGTGAGTTGGATCTTCTTTATGTTGAAGATCTCCACTTCCATCAGAATACATCTTCATACAATATTGTTGTTGAAGTGTACAGTGATCTTCTGGTTCTGCTCATTTCACTCAGCATCAGTTGATTTAAGTCTCTCCAGGCCTCTCTGTATTCCTCCTGCTGGTCATTTCTTACAGAGCAATAATATTCCATAACCTTCATATACCATAATTTACCCAACCATTCTCCAACCGATGGACATCCATTCATCTTCCAATTTCTAGCTACTACAAAAAGAGCTGCCACAAACATTTTGGCACATATATGTCTCTTTCCGCTCTTTAGTATTTCTTTGGGATATAAGCCCAGTAGTAGCGCTGCTGGGTCAAAGGGTATGCACAGTTTGATAACTTTTTGGGCATAATTCCAGATTGCTCTCCAGAATGGCTGTATTCTTTCACAACTCCACCAGCAATGTATTAGTGTCCCAGTTTCCCCACATCCCCTCCAACATTCATCATTATTTGTTCCTGTCATCTTAGCCAATCTGACAGGTGTGTAGTGGTATCTCAGAGTTGTCTTAATTTGCATTTCTCTGATCAATAGTGATTTGGATCACTCTTTCATATGAGTGGATATAGTTTCAATTTCTTCCTCTGAGAATTGTCTGTTCATATCCTTTGACCATTTATCAATTGGAGAATGGTTCGGTTTCTTATAAATTAGGGTCAGTTCTCTATATATTTTGGAAATGAGACCTTTGTCAGAACCTTTGTTTTTAAAAATATTTTCCCAATTTGTTACTTCCCTTCTAATCTTGTTTGCATTAGTATTATTTGTACAGAAACTTTTTAGTTTGATGTAATCAAAATCTTCTATTTTGTGATCAATAATGATCTCTAGTTCTCCTCTGGTCATAAATTCCTTCCTCCTCCACAAGTCTGAGAGGTAGACTATTCTCTGTTCCTCTAATCTATTTATGATCTTATTATTGATGCCTAAGTCATGGACCCATTTTGATCTTGGTATATGGTGTTAAGTGTGGGTCCATATCTAATTTCTGCCATACTAATTTCCAGTTTTCCCAACAGTTTTTTCCGAATAATGAATTTTTGTCCCTAATGTTGGTATCTTTGGGTTTGTCAAAGATTAGATTGCTATAGATGTACCCTTTTTTGTCCTTTGTATCTAATCTGTTCCACTGATCTACCGGTCTATTTCTTAGCCAATACCAAATGGTTTTGGTGACTGCTGCTATATAATATAGCTTTAGATCAGGTACACTTAGACCACCTTTCTCTGAGTTTTTTTTCATTAGTTCCCTTGCAATTCTCGACCTTTTATTCTTCCATATGAATTTTGTTATTTTTTCTAGGTCATTGAAATAGTTTCTTGGGAGTCTGATTGGTATAGCACTAAATAAATAGATTAGTTTGGGGAGTATTGTCATCTTAATTATATTTGCTCGGCCTATCCAAGAACACTGAATGTCTTTCCAATTATTTAAATCTGATTTTATTTTTGTGGCAAGTGTTTTGTAATTTTTCTCATATAATTCCTGACTTTTCTTTGGTAGATGGATTCCCAAATACTTTATACTCTCAACATTTGTTTGGAATGGAATTTCTCTTTGTATCTCTTGCTGTTGCATTTTGTTAGTGATATATAAAAATGCTGAGGATTTATGTGGATTTATTTTGTATCCTGCCACTTTGCTGAAATTTTGAATTATTTCTAGTAGCTTTTTAGCAGAGTCTTTGGGGTTCTCTAAGTATACCATCATGTCATCTGCAAAAAGTGATAGTTTGATTTCCTCATTTCCTACTCTAATTCCTTGAATCTCTTTCTCGGCTCTTATTGCCGAGGCTAGCATTTCTAGTACTATATTGAATAGTAATGGTGATAGTGGGCAACCTTGTTTCACTCCTGATCTTACTGGGAAAGGTTGCAGTTTATTTCTATTGCATATTATGCTTACTGACGGTCTTAAATATATGCTCCTGATTATTCTAAGGAATAGTCCATTTATTCCTATACTCTCAAGCGTTTTTAGTAGGAATGGATGTTGGATTTTGTCAAATGCTTTTTCTGCATCTATTGAGATGATCATATGGTTCTTATTAATTTGATTATTAATATGGTCAATTATATTAACAGTTTTCCTAATATTAAACCAGCCCTGCATTCCTGGAATAAATCCTACTTGATCATAGTGTATTATCCTGGAGATGATTTTCTGAAGTCTTTTTGCTAATATCTTATTTAAGATTTTAGCATCAATATTCATTAAGGAGATTGGTCTATAATTTTCTTTCTCAGTTTTCGATCTACCTGGTTTAGGTATCAGTACCATGTCTGTGTCATAAAAGGAGTTTGGTAGGACTCCTTCATCCCCTATTTTTTCAAATAGTTTATATAGCATTGGGGCTAATTGTTCTTTAAATGTTTGGTAGAATTCACATGTGAATCCATCTGGCCCTGTCACCATTTCAAAAATATAGCAGCTTTCTCAAGATTCACAACCCTTTGACATCACTGGTTAAAAAGATAAGTCTGAGACATTTAGCTGCTGATTATATTCAAAGCACAGTACCATCAACTAGTACCCGCTTCTTAAACTGTGATTTGCAACTCCATGTGGGGTCTTATAATTGAATGCAGAGGTCACTGATTTACTATCAGTAGATGTTTGATTCATATATCTATTTTATGTACCAATATATCCCCAAAATTTCCTGGGTGACAAGGAGTCTAGAGTGGAAAAGTGTTTAATGAGCCCTGAATCTAGCATACTACCTTCTTCCAATTTAGTTCTAGGACCAACTACTGGGGAAGTATAACTAGGGATATGCTAATTTAATGGATTGACAATCCAATATTTGTCATCTTCATCAGTGTTCAATCGTTTTAGTCACGTCTGAGTGTGATCCCATTTTTTTTGGCAGAGATACTGTAACGATTTTGCCTTCTCATTCTCCAAGTCATTTTTCAAATGGGAAAATGAAGCAAACTTGCCTGGGGTCAAATAATTACTAAAAATTCAAATTCAGGTCCTCCTGCCTGCAGGCCAGCACTCTATTTGCTGTGATACCTAGCTGCCCCCAGCATTTGTGACAGGCTGGGCAAATAGGCATTTTTGATTTTCCTGTAGGGATTATTTGATTGATCTTTTTTAAATGGTCATGTTTAAATGACCATTATTACAAGGTTCCATAGGCCTTGTAATATAGAATTTGAGACAACAATCAATCAACAAACATTAATTAAGCATCTCACATGTGCCTTGCACTGTGCTAGACATAGGAAATACAAATATAAACAAGATTTACTCACAAGGAGCATATATAGTTAATTCTAAAAAAATTGAAATGTTACAAACTTACAAAAAACAAGGTTTTAGAGGTCAATTACATCTTTAAAATACTGGGATATCTCTTATTTAAGTTAAACCACTTAAAACCACTTAAACCATCAAATTCTAACATAACCACTGTCTTTGCTCTAGTTGGTTTTTGAACTTTCTTAAAAGTTTCATTAGCTGCTGCTGCTCCATAACTGAAAGGACTGGGTTTGTAATACTAGCCTAAAGATCATCCAGAGAAAGAGGCTTTGATACATACGTGACAAGTTTTGACATAACCCCACAATAAAAATTCAGATAAAAATAGAATAGTTGACCAAGGTAACCTCATCTATCAATCCATCAATCTGTGCAAGAAACTGTTGCACACACAGACAGCATTTCTGTAGTGATAAAATTAAAATTTATCATTCATGGGGCAGCTAGGTGGCACAGTAGATAAAGCACCAGCCCTGAAGTCAGGAGGACCTGAGTTCAAATTTGACCTCAGACACTTAACACTTCCTGGCTGTGTGACCCTGAGAAAGTCACTTAACCCCAATTGCCTCAGGGGAAAAAAAAGAGAAGATTTGTCATTCATAATTAACAGAACTTAATGCTGTAAAAGACATTTAAATGAATTTCCAAATAATTTTTGAATAAGTTTATAGTAATTATACTTCTGAAATTTTAAAAGCTGAAAACTGCACTAAGAATTTGGGGCATCTTGTATTAAAATGGAAATAACCACAGGACCATATCTAAGTATATATAGAAAATATAAGGTAATATTCACAAATGGGGACATCTAGAAACACTGACCATTTATATTTAATTCCTTTCTCACTTGGATTCTGCTTGGGACATCCTCCATGATGGTGCCATGTTTGTCAAGCATCCAGCTATTTTATACCTCGTTTGATACTAACATCAGAAATATGAAAAAAAAAGATATTTCTGTAGTTACACTTATTAAAGATTTTTTGTATAATCTTAACATAGACATTTCAGAGCAGAGCTTTTTTTTTTAAGATTGTCTTTTTACTTTACCATTCAAAGGCTTTTTTTTTTTGAATCAATGGATAATAATAATAATTGGAATATATGTAATGCCATGAGTATGCAAAACATTGTATAAATAATATCTTGTGTGGTTAGTATCCCCATTTGATACATGAGAAAACTAAGGTTAAAAGATGGTAAATAGTGTCCCGAGAGTCGTGCAGCTAGTAAATATATAAAGTAGGATTTCTTATTCTTCTTGATTTCTTATTCAAGAATCAAATCATGATATAGCCAACAAATAATGAACTCATTCTATTCTTTTTAGTTATATAACTGAAGATGGGGACTTCTTTGTGATGATAATAATGATCATTATTAATAATGACTGACAGTTAATGTTTGGAAATCATTTAAAATACAGTATCTCTTTTAAGCCTCACAATAGTCCTAGGAAGTAGGCAATGTAGATGCTTTTTATTTCCATTTAACAGATGGAAAAAAATGATAGAAAAATAATTTGTGGAAAAGACTAACAGTTCCCTTCCTATGTTTGTTTATCAATGATATCCTCAATATATGTAGATCATTCTCATATTTATAAAATTTATAAAAACTGAAAAAGTATGAATATGAGTCAGTCATGATATAGTAACTCAGCTGCCTTTGGGGATGGAAATATTGTGCATGGTTTTCCCCCATTCTTTTCTTCTATTTCTGAAACTATCTTATAAAGTAATCTTAAAATATTTTCAAGTTGTTTTGCCTCCAATAATTCCCTTCTTTTTTTCTTGAAGTTTTTTACTTTCATATGCAAGAATCATTTTTCAACATTGACCCTTGTAAAACGTTGTGTTCCAATTTCCCCCCTCCCCCATCCTCTCCTCTAGATGGCAAGTAATCCAATATATGTTAAACATGGTAAAAATATATATAACTCCCTTCTTAAGCACCATATCTCTACTTCCTCATATAGGAAGCAGGGACTGAAGTGTTAAGAGTCCAAACATGGTGGTAACTCTGTCATCAATGATAAAAATATATTATTACATTAATAATAATGATTAACTTCATAATTAATAATTATTAATCCCCATAATAATAATAACTACTATTTTATATAGTGCTTACTATATTCCAGGCACTGTGCCTAGTTCTTTACAATTATCTCATTTGATCTTTGCAACAGTAAGATATAAGTGTTATTATCCCCGTTTTAGAAATGGGGAAATTGAGGCAAACTTGCCCAAAGTCACAAAGCTAGTAGGTATCCAAAGTCAAATTTAAATTCAGGTCTTCCAGCCACTCTATCCACTAATAGCCACTGCTCTATCATAATAATTTAGGTTTCTTCTCTGGTACAAAAGGATGGTCAAAAAATTTTATGTGGACTTTCCAGAATACGGGGGCACCACAACTCTAACCCCTAGAATGTGGAAGGGATAATTTTTTAAAGTACTTATTGTGATAAGCCATTCAACAAGTTCTTACTGGAGTCAGGAAAATCTGGATTCCAATCCAGCCTCAGACACTTACTAGCAGTATTAATCCAGACAAGTCACATATCTTCTCTCAACTTCAGCAGGGATACATATAGCATTTGTAATTTAAATGTGTTGTTACTGTTTTCAGTTGTGTCTGAGTCTTCGTGATTACAAAATGACTTCTCTTTAATCTGATTTTTCAGTTACCTTTTACTTTCTGTTCTAGTCAGGTTAATGCACTTACTGTATCCATCTCCTATAAAACACTCTTTGTTCATGCGGTTTCTTGATTCTCCCCTATTTTTTCCTCTTACCTAAATCCTACACATCTTTCAAGGCCCAGCTTTCCCCTGAAACTTTCCCTGACTATCCCAATCCATATGTAATTCTTCCTAATCTTCTTCAGTAATGGTCTGTCTGATACCATTTAGCACAGTATTATGTTAAAATTGTTTCATGTCTGTTGGTGGAGTTGTGAACTCATGCAACCATTCTTGAGAGCAATTTGGAATTATGCCCAAAGGGCTATACAACTGTTCATACCCTTTGACCCAGTAGTATTTCTACTGGGCTTGTATCCCAAAGAAATCTTAAAGGAGGGGACCCACATGTAAAAAAATGTTTGTGGCAGCCCTTTTTGTAGTGGCTAGAAATTGGAAATTGAATGGATACCCATCAGTTGGAGAATGGCTGAATAAATTGTGGTATATGAATGTTATGGAATATTATTGTACTGTAAGAAATGACCAGCAGGATGATTTCAGAAATCCCTGGAGAGACTTACATGAACTGATGCTGAGTGAAATGAGCAGAACCTAGGGAACATTGTACACAGTAACCGCAAAATTATGTGATGATCAATTCTGATGGATATGAATCTTTCCAACAATGAGATTATTCAAACTAGTTCCAGTGGATTTGTGATAAAGAGAGCCATCTACACCCAGAGAGAAGACTGTGGGAACTGAGTGTGAATCACAACATAGTATTTAACTGTTATTTGCTTATATTTTTTTCTCATTTTTTCCCCCTTTTGGTCTGATTTTTTTTTTTCTGCAGCATGATAATTGTGAAGATATGTATAGAAGAATTGCACATATTTGACATTTAAAAAATTATTTCATGTCATGCTTTATTTACTGAATTTAACATAAACTGAGGGCAGGGTTTGTGCCCTATACTTCTCTAAATTTTCTTCCAAAATTTATATGCATCTAGGGCCATAGTTGGTGTTCAAGAAATATCTTTTAGATTTGTCGATGTAAAAACCTCTGGTTGTTTGTGTCCATCTTTTCTCCCTACCTGATTTGTAAATACTTTGAGGGCAAGAATTTATAGCAATGTCGAATAAGACTGATGATTGGGAAAAACTGACTCTTTTTTTTTTAAGAGTCTCCTGATTTAGACCATCATGATCTGCTTATTTAAGAGAAGCTGGCCAACCAAACTGTGCATACCCTTTGATCTAGTGTTATTACCAAAGAGATCCTTAAAAAAAAAAAAGACATATATGTGAAAATATTTATAGCAGCTCTTTATGTGGTACCAATTGGGGAATGGCTGAACAAGTTGTGGTATGTGAATACAATGTGGTACTATTGTGCTATAAGAAATGATTAGACAGATTTCAGAAAAACCTGGAAAGATTTATATCAACTGATACTGAATGAATAAAGAGAACCAGGAGAACATTGTACATAGTAACAGCAACATTATGAGGATGATCAATTTTTATAGATTTTGTTCTCAGCAATACAATGATCCAAGACAAATCCAAAAGACTTATGATAAACATATCCACATATCCACAATATCCACATTCAGAGAAAGAACTATGAAGTCCAAATGCAAATCAAAGTATATTATTGTCATCTTTTTTTTTGCTGCTTTTTGGGTGGGTGGGTGGGGAGAGGGGATTTAGGGCTTTTCCCTTTATTTTCTTTCTTTTTTTCACAGCATGACTAGTATGAAAATGTTTACATAATTGCATATGTTTAACCTATGGCAGATTGCTTGCCATGTTGGGGAGGAAAGAAGGGCAGAAGGAAGGGAGAAAAATGTTGAACTCAAAATTTTAGAAAAAAAATTAGTATTATGGGGCAACTAAATAGTATAGTGGATAGAGCTCTAAAGTCAGGGGGACCTGAGTTCAAATCCAGCCTCAGACACTTACACGCTTACTGTGTGACCCAGGTCAAATCACTTAACCCCAATTGCCTTGCCCCCCCAAAAAAAAAGAAAAAGAAAAAAAATATTGAAAACTATCTTTACATGCAATTGGAAAAAATTAAATATTACTTTTTTTTTTTAAAAGGAGCCAGCCCTAAGAAAGTTGGAATACTTTGCTCTGAAACTGCTGTACAGTCAAGACAATATAATAATTTGTTGCAAAAATTTAATAATAAAGTATATTTACAGATTTCTGAGGAAGAACCAAATGAAAAGCCCCAATAAGCCATCAGCTGGGAAAGTGGTAATAAATGATCCTCAGGTCCACAATATGACCTAAAAGGAAAGAGTCCCCACATCATTTAAAAGCTCCTATCTGAGAAAAAAAGGCTTATAGGAGAGGGGAGATCCTGCAAGTGAGCAGGGAGTGAGACAAGAGTTTTTCAGCTTCTCAAAGGGGAAAGAAGAAGAGTGAGATATTATATATAGTTTCTAAAGCACCAGTTAAAGGAGAGGACAATCTGTAGACACAATAAGCCAGATAAAAACTTGTTTTGGATGTTTAGAAAGTCCTGAGCAAGGTTTTTGAGTCTGTAGCTTCAGCTCAAGGAGCTGATAAAGGGTGGTTCTATGGTTTCTGGCAGCTCTAGGCATCTCCAAATCACAAAGATCACTGGTATCTCAAGGAGCTCTGAGCCTCAGAAATCCTTCTAATTAACTGATTATTGTTTGACTCCACTGGTCTGCTCCCCTGTGAAGAAGGGATGTTCCAAGACATAGTATGGTCATCACAGAGCCAATGTTCACAAAAGCAAAGGAAGTCATAGCTATGGGATAATCAAAGGTCTACATTCAGACACTTTAATTTGAGAAATATGAGAAAATGGTTAGTAATCAGCTAGTTGAGCTAACTCATTTTACAAAGGAGGAAAATGAGTAGTAACTTATTATAACAGCAAGTAACTTATTCCAACTTGCTAGGATCAGACTTCAGGTTTCCTAACAGCATTTGTATATGTTGTTATTGTTCAGTCATGTCTGAGATTTCTAAATGACTTCTCTTTAATCTGATTTCTTACAACTACCTTGATGGGTATTCTTTCCACTACATCTTGCGTCTTTGTGATGTGTTATTATCTTCTTCATCTGTCCAAGTCATATCTCCCCAGCCAGACTGACTTAGAACAGGGACATGTCTGAGAAGTCCTGCTATCCCCTAAGTCTAGAGAACATAGCTTTACACAGAAAGGTGATTGGTAAATCTGTGTGATTAATTAACTAGTGAGCTTTAGGAATAGAGCCTGGAAGATGCTCTTCAGACTAGACCTGCCTAGGCCAGCCAAGGGTTCCTCTTGGCTGATCTCTTCCTTACTTAGCACTGCCCAAAGTACAGAATGATTCAATTCTTTTAGAAAGGAGATTCGCGCTTTCAGTTCTAATTACATCGTGGCCTAGTTTACATCAAAAGGTCGTCCCAGATTGCTTCAGGGAAAGCCTGTCTTTACAGTTTAGTCTCTCTTTTAACACTGTGGTTTTTGGCTGACTTCTTTTCAAGGAGGATACATGTACCTGCACCTAAACCTAAATTACGTGTCTTTCTATGGAGGCACTCCCCTGGGGTATCTTCCAGAGTCACTCTGATGTAGCTCGACACATGGCAAGACCAATCATTGTCTAATGTTTAGAGAATCTCAGGTTTGAGCTCTAATAGGGAGGGATCTCAGAAAGGCTTGTGTCCTTAGATGACAAGAGAAGACAAACTGAAACATTGTCCAAGAAAAAAGAAAGGCATTGAAGGGGATGGGATAAAAAGTTTCCATTCAGTTCTGGGTTTTCTTACATGAGATGCTCGTAAGGGCTTATAAGGGCAGCAAAGTAGAATCTCATTTACACTCTACACAGGGACTCAGGGACTGAGGGAGGGGGTGAGAAAGGGAGGGGAAGGTTAGAGAGTATTTGGAGGGGCAGGAAATGCCTGGCCAGGGAGTGGGGAGACAAGCACAGTGTCCAAGGGACAATTAGAATGGTTTGGATAGATCAATAACAGGGAATGTAGACAGACAGCAGGGATTTGTACTGTTCAGAATATAGCACAAAAGCCAGGGTTGTTTTTGCTGTTGACAGAGATGCATAATAAAGAAAGCAATGTGGGACAGGAAGGTGGATGATGATGACCTTGTCCTCTTACTCCCTCCTTGTGTTTCCTCAAAGGAGACACTCCATCTCTCAGCTCTCCCATGACTGGAATGTTCTCCCTCTTCACCTCTGCTACCCGGCTTCCTTCACCTCTCAGCTAAAATCACACCTTCTACAGGGAGCCTTTCCCAACTCCTCTTAATTCTAATGTCTTCCCTCTATTATCTCTAATTTATCCCAGATGTAGCTTGTTTGTACTAGTTACTTGCATGTCATCTCCTCTACTAGATTATATGTTCCTTCAGGACAGGGATTGTCTCTTGCTTTTCTTGGTGCCCCTGAATGACTGGATCATAGTAGGTGCTTAAGTGTTTACAGACTGACCCACTTAAGGCTTATAGATTGAATAACAGCTCAGATTCATTTGCACTCCAATCTTGAGGAGATCTTGAAAGCAAAGTGATTGAGCTTTCTAATCCTAACCCCATGGTCCGATGGGGTTCATTTGGTAGAGTCACTTGAAAAGATTTTGGGAGAGCACAGAATCTCCTTAAGTAGTCAAATAGTGGTAAATGGACTTTTTTTTATTCCTCTCCAACCTTTTCTAAATCTAAGTCAGTTAGGAACTTGGAGAAAAGACTTTGAACTTGCTAGCCAGAGGAAGTAAGTTTCAAAAGATAGACTAAATGCTTTTAATCTCTTCTAGGCTGACTGGCTAACCTGTTTTCCAAAAGAGCCAACCCCTTGAAACTAGATTTAGGAGATGAGAGCTATCTTTCTATTTGAAAAGTTACTTTTCTCTAGCTAGGTGGCACAGTAGCTAGAACACCCATTTACTAGCTGTGTAACTCTGGGCAACCATCTTTGCCTTGATTTATTTGTAAAATTAGTTGGAGAAGGAAAAGGCAAAAACCACTGTAGTATCTTTACTAAGAAAACTCCAATTTCCAGAAAGGAACAGAACCAGCAGAGATCTGTATGACTTCAGAAGTAGGATAGATAATAAGCATTTATTAAGTACCTATTATGTGCCAGACACTTTGCTGAGTGCTCACAACAACCATAGGAGGTAGTTGCTCTTATCATCTCCATTTTATAGATGAGGAAATTGAGGCAAATGGGTTAAATAACTTGACTAAGGTCACACAGCTAGAAAGTGTCAGAGTTAGGTATGACTCCAAGTCCTGGATTCTACCCATAGTACCATCCAGCTGCCTCTCCACTTATGTGTCTTGACCACATATTCAATATATATGCCCTCCATGTTTATTCTTCCCATGGATGGAATAATTGAAAGAAAATTCATTATCCTTCCCAGTACTATAGTAATAGTCAAAAGTTTCTTTTCGTCCAAGAACTACTGCTATCAATTAGCCTGATAATTCCCTAGGTATTTCCCCCTAGCCCCAATCCCCAAACCTTAACCTACACAGCCAATCCAAGTTCTTCATCCCAAATTCACCAATGTCTAATCCTGCTAGAATGACCCATAGAACAGTCCTCCAAAAATCCATTGGCTTTTACCAGTTTAGAAACCCTATCACATGAGAAGACCCAGTTGAAATGATTGGTTCCATCCTTCCTGACTGCCCCATTGTACTGTATTCCCATTCAGTAAAGCTTGCTTTCTTTATTCTCTTCTAGTTCCCAATTTGTGCTGTTTTCTGTTTTGTAGTGCTCTGACCTGTCCAACTGTGCCCCAAAATTCCAAAACTCTCTCAAACTGTTATATTAAGACAATGTCCCAAGTATAAGGGGAGTTCTAGTGCTACTTTGCTATTTTATTTAAAGCCTTTTCCTTGCAACTAATTATATTCTCTGGCTAACTAATAAAAAAGTAAATATATCTGTGGGGGCTCATTAGTTATGTTTTTGAATGAATTGGATCCCATAAAATGCTTTGAAATTAGAGTAGCTTCTCAGGGGGGGCTATGTATAAAGGGGTGCTCCAAGTGCTCAAGAAATATTTTACAGAATACAAGGGACCAAATTTGCTAAACTTTCCCTGATCTTCTAGTCTGGAACCTTCACTTTCTCACTTTAGTTTTTCATCACTCTAATGAACTTATTATGTAATATTGTGTACTATAGTTATTTCTGCTTGTATCCTATCTCCCATTAGACTGAAAGCTCCATGAGAGCCTAGCATAGTGCTTTGTGCATAATAGAAACTGTTGACTGAGTGACTGACCTCTGACTGGTGTCCCTTTTCTTCTTCCCCATTCCTTCTCCCCAACTTTGACCTCTAATAACTTTGCCCTCTCAGCTTCACTAGTTCTATACTTCTAGCTGCTGTGCAACCCTCAACATGGCTCAGAGCACAAATTTCTACGCCTTTCAATGATATCTTATGGTTCCGTCCCTAGGTTCTCCCTCTGGGCCAAGCATTAGGGCAGATTTCCCTGCCTTCCCTGAGAACCTTGTTAATATCATAAACATTTAAATCTGGAAAAAAATCTCAGAAGTTATCTCTATCAACCTATAGCTGCATCATGAATGCTTTCTATATGCCTGATAAGTAGATTCTAACCCCTTCTTAAAGACCTTCAGTAATGGAGAGGTCTTTGCCTCCTAAGCGAGTCTGTTCCACTTTAGAATGGATCCAATTGTTAGAAAATCTTTGCTTATATAGAGCAGAAGTTTGATTCTAAGTTTGATTCTCCATCCATTACACCTAATTCTGCTCTCTAGGACCAAGAACAAGCCAATCCCTTTTCCACAATCCTTAATTCACATGACAATCTTTCTCATATTCCAAGTCAGTTCAATTTGAAAAGCATTTATGTAATACCTACTCTGTGCAAGGCACAGAAATATTATGCTATATAGCCTCCCCTATAAGCTTCCAGGTGTAATAAGATAATTTCCTAGGGAAAGAGAGACTTCTATCCTGGATGCATGAAATTTGAGTCAGGAGGAGATGGGATCTGGTAGCAGCACAAAGTTTCGAGGTACTGAGAAATATGAGACTAGATTGCGCTGGAGGTAGACGGAACTCAGAAACCAGAAAGAGAGGAGTCCTGCCAATAACGTGAAGAAAAAATCCAATATTTTGTGTCTGTGTCCCCTAGTGCAGAGAATTACACATCATAAATCTCTGGAAGCTTTTCAGTGTGGCTACAATTCTAAGAAAGGGGCATATGAGAAATTTAGAGATACATGCAGAGAGACTTTTATAAACTGATCCAGCATGAATTAAGCAGAACCAGAGGGAAAATGTCACATGATCTCCAATAATATAAATAAAAAGAATACTAAAAATAAAGGCTTCTCTAATAACGGCTAATCCTAGCTAAGAGAAGAGAGAAGGAAATGTTCTACCACCCTTTCTTCTGAGAGATACGAAGATCATGACATCAGAAAAGTGATGTCTTTTCATATAAGTGAATTGGATTTAAATGAGGGAGGGCTCTCACTTTCTCCTCCAGAACCACTTGGGTCCAATGGCCAGATATAGATCAGGATGATTGGAGATAGCCTTGGACACATGTTAAGACCTTAACTTTTTTAACTATGGTCTTTAATGATCAGTTTGACTGATCAGTGATTGAGGCTAAGTAAGAAATAAAGCAGAGAATGACCTCTTTTACATAGTCAAAATAATAATAATAATAATCGGGAGAGGAAGGAAAGAGGAAAGCCTTCAGGAATTCTAGCTAAAATAGCAATTGCTATACTAATATTATGGTTTTTTTGTTTTGTTTTGCTGAGGCAATTAAATGACTTGTCCAGAGTCACAGGTCCTCCTGACTTTAGGGCAGGTGCTCTATCCACTGAGCTACCTAGCTGCCCTCATATGCTGTTTTGATGAACTGTTTTCCTTTATTATAAGGGTAAGTTTCACTATGGGAATGGGGAGGGAAAAGTGCAAGTGTATAATGTCAAAATGATTCTGATGTAAAAACAAAAGGCATCTTTAAAGACAAAGATAAAATAGTCTCTTCCCTCAAAGAACTGACATTGGCAGGGAGATGTATAGGGTTGGGGGGAGAGGGAAGGGGAATACAACACTTAAGTAGAGAAGTATAATGCACATTAATTTGAGGAGAGAGTATTAGGTGTTTGAAAGCATCTATCATTCCATGCCCTCTTTTCCCCCCGTGTCCTGGCTTCCTCTTGGACATGCTCTCCAGTATACTCCTCATTCTCACCACCATGGGAGACAGCACGATGTATTGTAGAGAGTAGTTCTGTCACATGCTATTTCAGTCATCTTCGGCAAGTTTTTTAACTTCTGAACCTCCATTTCCTTACCTGTGAAAGAAGAGAATTGAAACAGATGAGCTCTAAGCTGCTTCCCAGCTCTAAATCAATTATTCTCATGAGCCTCTCAACCCTCTCCTGCATCTCAACGTTCTTCTAAAATGTAGCCCCCAGAACTGAACGTACAACTCCAGACGTACTCTGGTCCGGGGAGTATGTAGTGGGAACATCACCTCCTTCTTTCTATAATCGTAGACTCATATTGCTCGTTGTCCGAAGCACTCGGCACTTCTGGGGGCAGCATTCTCCTTGTATTTGGTTGTGTCACCCTCATAAGCCTTAGATTATTGCTGCTCTTAGTTTGGAACCTCTGAACTTCCAAAATCTGGGTTTTTTTGGTACAGATAAACTTGCATTACCCTTCAGCCCCTTCCTAGCTGTCTAGACCCCATTCTCCCTATTGGTTTTTTGGATAAACCCTTCCTCCCATCCAAGTCTCGTGTACTAAGATCTGATTTGAATTGAGTAGTACTTTGGGGGGACCACAGGGAATCCTTTCCTTTCCTACAAGCTAGGCAAAGGAAAGAAATCAAGTCGCTTCTCCCATCAGGAAACCCATAATCGGAAATGCCATCCTCCCAGCCCAGCCCAGCCTGAGCCTAAGTTTTCTAAAGGGCAGAGAGGTGAGAGAAGGAATTTTGTAGGCTACTTTGAATAAAATAGAGAGGAACACATGGGATACTCGTGTACACACCTGCATAAAAATACACAAATATTTCTGCACGAGGTCCATGTGTTCGTATGCAAGCATCTGCAGACAGGACTGTGTGCACACATTCTAGCAATTTCCCTAACAGAAGGGAAAGATAAAAACAGAATTTTTTCCGTGTCTGTGTTGAGTGGGGATGGGGGGAAGGCAGGGTGGCAAAACGGAGATAAGAGATGGGAATATGAAATTGCAGGCCTGGAAGTCAGCGCAGGATTTATGTCTTGTAATGGGAGAGATCCTTTTATAATAAACTAGACAGAAACAACAACAACAATAACAAAAAAAACAACAACCTAGAGTTAGACTGTTAGAAGCTGGAAGCAATTTTGGAGCTCATGGAGTCCAATCCCCTTCTTTCGCTGAGGCGGGAATGCAGGAAGCAGGCCTGCGGCAGAGCTTGGGCAGGATGGGGGGGTGGGACTTTTCCAGTCTCCACCAGGACCTCCTTGCAGTCTCCCATCCTTGTACCCCGATCCAACTGTTAGGGATTGAAACACGGAGTTCTTTCTTTGTTTTCCTCAGAATAAAATACAGACGTTACAGGTTATTCCAGATTCTGAGCAAACAAAACTCAGCACAGACTAGAGGGGGCCTCAGGTCCATGAGTGAAAGGCACACCTGCAAGAGGGCGGCTCTCTCTAAAAAGAAAGGCTGAACAGCTGTTGGTGAAAGGTGACAGTTCAAGCCACAAAACCCTGGGGTGCCCAGCTGTGGGGGACAAAAGGAGGGCGTGGGTGGGAAGGAAGCCTCCAGTATGTATCTCTGGTCATTGGAACTGGGCTTGGGTACACACCTCCCGTTCTTTCTTTGGTTTGTGCTTTAAAAAAAAAGAAAAATCCAAATCTTTTCCAGATTGAGGTGGAGTAAGTTGGAGTGGGGAAGAGAGAAAAAGAGAAAGGGGGGGAAGAAAGGAGGGAGAGAGGGAGAGAGAGTGAGAGACAGAGAGAGAGAGAGAGAGAGAGAGAGAGAGAGAGAGAGAGAGAGAGAGAGAGAGAGAGAGAGAGAGAGACAAAGACAAGAGACAGAGAGACAGAGACAGAGAGGGAGGGAGAGACAGAGAGAGAGACAAGAGACAGAGAGAGACAGAGACAGAGAGACAGAGACAGAGAGAGAGAGGAGGAGGAGGGAGAGACAGAGAGAGACAGAGGGAGAGACAGAGAGACAGAGACAGAGAGATACAGAGAGACAGAGAGAGAGACAAACACAGACAGAGAGACAGAGAGGGAGGGAGAGACAGAGAGAGAGACAAGAGACAGAGAGAGAGAGACAGAGACAGAGAGAGACAAGAGACAGAGAGAGAGAGACAGAGACAAGAGACAGACAGAGAGACAGAGACAGAGAGACAGAGAGAGGAAGGAGGGAGAGACAGAGAGACACAGAGAGACAGAGAGAGAGAGAGACAGAGAGAGACAGAGAGAGAGATACAGAGAGACAGAGACAGACAGAGAGACAGAGACAGAGACAGAGCGAGAGAGGAAGGAGGGAGAGAGAGAGAGAGAGACAGAGACAGAGAGAGAGACAAAGAGAGACAGAGAGGGAAGGAGAGACAGAGGGAGAGACAAGAGACAGAGAGAGAGACAGAGACAGAGAGAAAGACAAGAGACAGAGAGAGAGAGACAGAGAGAGAGAGCCAAGAGACAGAGAGAGACAGAGACAGAGAGACAAGAGACAGAGAGAGAGACAGAGAAAGACAGAGAGAGAGAGACAGAGACAGAGAGACACAGAGAGAGAGGGAGAGACAAGAGACAGAGAGACAGAGACAGAGAGACAGAGAGAGACAAAGAGAAACAGGGAGTGTGAGAAACAGAAAAACACAGAGACAAGAGACAGAGAGAGGGAAGGGGGGAGGGGAGAGAGGGACAGGCTTCTCTTTGTTGTGAAAGGAGCTTCTTTACAGATTGATATTCCCATAATGCTTTGGGATCAAGGAGCTGTGTTTCTGGAAAGGTCGGTCTGAACTACATATCCCATGGTTCTTTGGGATCCAAGAGACTCACTGGGAGAAGGCCTCGAGAGGGTGGAGAAATGACAATGTTTAAAAAATAAAATAAAATAACGGACGGCAGGCCTGCAGAAGGGAGATGGGAAAGAAAACTCTGAGAGAGGGGTCTCTTCCGTTCCTCTCCCCGCACCAGAGATGGGACATTTACCCGCGGCAGCGGGATCCAGGTTGCAGTTGGAGAGAGCTGAGCGGCGGGCCGGGGGGGGGGGGGGGGGGGGGGGGGGGGGGGTCCGCAGAGGCCGCTGGGCGGAGCTGCCAAAATTTCCTCCAATGACCATCGAGCCAGGCTGGGCGGCCCCCACCCCCAGAGCTGCGGCCACAAACCCAGCTCCGAAAACAGTGGAGAACCACGTTTCTATGCAGTATGTTAAGGTTTCCAAACGATTTTCCTCACAATAATGCGAAGAACCGCGTGGCGCCCTCATTCTGGGATGAGAAACGGACGTTAGGCGATGTTAAGTACGCCCCAAAGGCCGCAAGGCTCGCCAACGGCAGGCCTCGGAGCTTCGGTCTCGGACCGGCGCCCTTAGCTGCAGCCTGAGGCCCCGCCCCACCTCGCTCAACCCCACCCCCCCCCCCCCCGCCCCAGCCCCCTCTGCCCACCGAGGCCGGCGCGATTCCCGAACCCGGCCTGGAGCTCCCTGTCAGAGGGTGTTTGATCGCGGGGCGGGTTTGCAGAGGACGGTGAACTTTGCCCTTTGATCCCCAGTAGGACTGACTGGGAAGCCCCGAGGGGATCCGGAGGGGAACTAAGAAATAGCGCCGCCCCCTACACGCGGTAACCTGGGGGCCCATCTTTGCCAGCAGCGCAGAGAACACGTGGGGCTCTGGGGGAAACGAAGAAATGAGAAATAGGGGCCGGTCCCGCTCCCGGGTGGGCCAGCTCGCGCCTGCGCTTTGAGTGTCACCAGACAGTGACCACCCGGGAGGCGGGAAGCGGCGCGGCCCTCCCGGCCGTGGGGGCGCATCCTCCCTCCCCCTGAAGCCCGGATAAAGCGCAGGCTAGAACTGGGGCTAATGCTTCAGTAGGACCAGAAACAGCGCCTTCTCTCTGCCCAAATCACTCTGTATATCCAGTCCTCTTCTCCTGCTCCCGAGGTTTATTCCCCACCTATGTTCGGTTGTTTCCCGAACTGCCTGACTCCTGGTGGCCCCGTTTGGAGTTTTCTCGGCTGAGATATGGGAATGGTTTGCCCTTTCCTGCTCCAGCCCATTTTACAGATGAGGAAACTGAGGCAGAGGTAAATAACTTGCTCAGGGCCATACCCCTAATGTCTAAAGTCAGATTCGAACTCCGGGTCTCGTCCTCCATTCAGTGCACCACTTAATTTGTTGAAGATTCTGTAAGTATGTGCAACAAATGTTGAGAATGAATTCTCAATGTATATGCAAGCATGCACAACTACAGTATATTTATTAATTCTCTCTATATAATTCTATAATATAATCATGTATAATTCTATAGAGCGCCAGCCCTGGAGTCAGGAGGACCTGAGATCAAATCTGGTCTCAGACACTTAACACTTCCTAGCTGTGTGACCCTGGGCAAGTCACTTAACCCCAGCCTCAGGGAAAAAAAGAAATAAAAGAAAAACCACTGAGAGGGGCCGCTAGGTGGCGCAGTGGATAGAGCACCAGCCCTGAATTCAGGAGGACCCGAGTGGCCTCAGACACTTAACACTTCCTAGCTGTGTGACCCTGGGCAAGTCACTTAACCCCAGCCTCAGAAAAAAAATAATTCTACAACATTCTCAACAAGCATTAAGTATAAGTTTCCTCTCCCTGGGTGTGTATATATATGAGCACTAGAAAATGGAGATAAGGGTGGAGGGAAAAGCCAGCCCGAGGGAGTCCCTGCCCTGAGGCATTCCCTTGTTACTTCTGCTCTCACGAATCAAGGCCACTGCCCAGTCACACGTCCTGGGTGGCAGGTACTATGCTAAATGGGGACACAAAGAATTGTCAGTTCTTGGAAAAATAAAATGCTATTTAAAAAAAGAGAATCACAGTTTAGGGATGACTTGGATTTACGGGGAGCTGATAAGACCACTGAGTGACATGATATAGAGGGAGAACAGAAGCGGGACACTCGTGGTTAGTAGGCAGGATCTGGGTAACGAGCCAGAAAAGGAGACTGAGAAATGATTAGGGAAGTGAGGAGGACCTGGAGGGAATGGTGTACTGAAACGCAGCAGAGACTATCCAGGAGAAACTAGTGAGCAAACTGAGACGAGCCTCCTTCCTTCCCGCCAACTCTCCTAGCAAGATCAGCCCCTCTCTGGGTTTAGAAATCCAGAAAACCCCCGCCCAATTCTGAGGAATTTGGGGGAGTCAGATTAAATTGGAAGGTGAGTCAAACCTCACCCCAGCCACTATATCTAGTGAGCCCCCTTCATCCAGGCTACCACTTCTTGTTGGTGTTTGTTGTACCCACCACTGACCCCCAGACCGTGCAGGGAAAATGAATTATTTTTGTATTGGGGCCTTTTTGGCAATCCCCCAAAGCCTACAGACCATTCCTCAAAAAAAAATTTTAAATGCATAAAATAAAATACAGAGGATTACAAAAGAAGTCAAAGGTTAGTAAGAACAAAAATGTAATTTTTTTCCCACCACATTCTGAAATGTATCCACAGTCTGTGAATCCCAGATGAAGAACAGCTGCAAGCTCTCTGAAATAAGGGACTGCTTCATTTTTCTATCTGTGTCCTCAGTGCCCAGGGCAGTACCTAGCACGTGGTTGGCACTTTAATAAATGTTTTCCTCTCAAACTTCCTTCTTTGTAAAGTTAGGAATCTGAATTAAGGTCCTATCCAGCTCTTAAAATCCATCGCACCTATTCATTGAGCACCCACAGAATGTAAAACCTAGGACTCCCATTAAAGGGGGAAGGACTTCCCTACCCACCGGCTGGGATGAAGACCGCGGCTCCTCCCACCCCATGCCTCTTTTTGGCCTGCTCTTTGGAACAGTCTGTGGGAAAATCAAAAACATTGTCAGATGGATTTGCTTGGGACACTGGCCAGCTCCTGAGTCATTGCCCGCTTCCTGCCAGCATGGGGGTGCTCTGATACCGCGCAGACAGCATAGTTGGGAGCAGTGACCCAGCGCCCTATTATTGTCTTTCAGGGGTCTCCCTTCTCAACAAAGGGAGAACTGAACTTTGTCTCAGATCACTTGTTACCCCAAGATTTCTCTGTAGAACTCTGTCCTTCATCTTTCAATCTCTCTCTCTCTCTCTCTCTCTCTCTCTCTCTCTCTCTCTCTCTCTCTCTCTCTCTCTCTCTCTCTCTCTCTCTCTCTGTCTCTTTCCTCTCTCTGTCTCTGTGTCTGTCTGTCTATCTCTCTATGTCTATGTCTCTCTCTGTTTCTTTTCTCTCTGTCTCCTCTGTCTCTGTCTCTATCTCTCTCTGTGTCTCCTCCCTCCTTTTTTCCTTTCTGTCAGTCTCTCTGATGAGGGAAAGGAAAGGGGGAACCCCATTTCTCGGTGTATAGATAATAAGATAATCCCATGAGGCGCAGTGTCCCCTGTGAATGAATTTACAGGCCCGAAAACCTAGATTGATAAAAGGTTTTTTGTAGACATTTGGAAGTAAGGCTCAGTTAGAAAGACGCCAGAGCCAGAGGTGGCCGCTGGGCAGGCAGGAACCCCTACATGGCTGGAAAGATACCATGTGTTGGGGGGGAGGGCTCCTGCAATGAGGGCTCCGGCTTGGCTCTTTTATACCCAAAAGATTGTGGGCGATTCCAAGTTCTTGGTGGGCTTTTCAGAAAAGGAAGAAACTATTTGTGGGGGGCTGAGAGAACCCAAGCCAGCTCAGATCCGGTGGGGGCTGGGGGGTTGGGAAATCAGAAAGGAATCTTAAAAGGACCTCAACCCCTATCATCTCCTCCTTCCTCTTTGTTCTTTCTCTCTTACCCTTTCCCCTCTACTCATGCAGGTGCATCCTCACTTCCTCACATATGCTCATATCATTCCCACAACTGGAATGCCTCTTGCTCTTCCAATCTATCCATATTCTAGCTACCCAAAACTTAAGTTCCTTTTCCTCTAAACACAAGCTACAGGGACTATTTTAGCTCTTTATGAGCTTTTCTTTTTCTAAAGTCTCATAGCATTCATTGACTATACTATTTTATTTGCTATTTAATACTTTATATCTATATAATGGTTTTCATTCTTTTCAATGGTTTTTTTTTTAAATCCTCATAATCCTGGGAGGTGAGGGCAGTTGGATGGTACAAGTGGATGGAGTGACCAACCTGGAGTTAGGAAGACTCTTCCTAAATTCTAATCTGGGCTCAGACACTTACTAGCTGTGTGAACCTGGACAAGTCACTTAACCTTGTTTGCCTCAGTCCCTTATCTGTAAAATGTGCTAGAGAAGGAAATGGCATACTCCTTTATTTTTGCCAAGAAAACCCCAAATGGGGTCATGAAGCGTCAGACATGACTGAAAACAACTGAACAACAAAAACTCCAGAAAGGAGGTAGGACAAGTTTTGTTATTCTTATTTTACATGGAGGGAAACTGAGGCTCAGAAAAATCGTTAACTTAACCAAGGCCACAGAGCACATTGAAAATTCTGTTTTGCTATGATCAAGTGGGATTTATACCAGGAAGGCAGGGCTGGTTTAATATTAGGAAAACTATTAGTATAATTGACCATATTAATAATCAAATTAATAAGAACCATATGATCATCTCAATAGATGCAGAAAAAGCATTTGATAAAATCCAACATCCATTCCTACTAAAAATGCTTGAGAGTATAGGAATAAATGGACTATTCCTTAAAATAGTCAGGAGCAGATATTTAAAACCGTCAGTAAAAATCATATGTAATGGCAATAAACTGGAACCTTTCCCTGTAAGATCAGGAGTGAAACAAGATTGCCCACTATCACCATTACTATTCAATATAGTACTAGAAACGCTAGCCTCGGCAATAAGAGCCGAGAAAGAGATTCAAGGAATTAGAGTAGGAAATGAGGAAATCAGATTATCACTCTTTGCAGATGATATGATGGTATACTTAGAGAACCCCAAAGACTCTGCTAAAAAGCTACTAGAAATAATTCAAAATTTCAGCAAAGTGGCAGGATACAAAATAAATCCACATAAATCCTCAGCGTTTTTATACATTAACAACACAATCCAAGAGCAAGAGATACAAAGAGAAATTCCATTCAAAACAACTGTTGATAGTATAAAATATTTGTCATCTATCTACCAAAGGAAAGTCAGGAATTATATGAGCAAAATTACAAAACACTTGCCACAAAAATAAAGTCAGATTTAAATAATTGGAAAGACATTCAGTGCTCTTGGATAGGCCAAGCGAATATAATTAAGATGACAATACTCCCTAAACTAATCTATTTATTTAGTGCTATACCAATCAGACTCCCAAGAAACTATTTTAATAACCTAGAAAAAATAACAACAGAATTCATATGGAACAACAAAAGGTCGAGAATTTCAAAGGAATTAATGAAAAAAAAATTAAATGAAGGTGGTCTAGCTGTACCTTATCTAGAACTATATTATAAAGCAACAGTCACCAAAACCATTTGGTATTGGCTAAGAAATAGACTAGTTGATCAGTGGAATAGGTTAGGTTCACAGGACAAAATAAAGAACTGTAGCAATCTAGTGTTTGACAAACCCAAAGATTCCAACTTATGGGATAAGAATTCATTATTTGACCAAAACTGCTGGGAAAACTGGAAATTAGTATGGCAGAAACTAGGCATGGACCCACATTTAACACCATATACTAAGATAAGATCACAATGGGTCCAAGATTTAGGCATAAAGAATGAAATCATAAATAAATTAGAGGAACATAGGATAGTTTACCTCTCAGACTTGTGGAAGAGGAAGGAATTTATGTCCAAAGGAGAACTAGAGATCATTATTGATCACAAAATAGAAAATTTTGATTATGTCAAATTAAAAAGTTTCTGTACAAACAAAACTAATGCAAACAAGATTAGAAGGGAAGTAACAAATTGGGAAAACATTTTTACAGTTAAAGGTTCTGATAAAGGCCTCATCTCCAAAATATACAGAGAATTGACTTTAATTTATAAGAAATCAAGCCATTCTCCAATTGATAAATAGTCAAAGGATATGAACAGACAATTTTCAGATGATGAAATAAAAACTCATATGAAAGAGTGTTCCAAATCACTATTGATCAGAGAAATGCAAATTAAGACAACTCTGAGATACCACTACACACCTGTCAGATTGGCGAAGATGACAGGAACAAATAATGATGAATGTTGGAGGGGCTGTGGGAAAACTGGGATACTGATTCATTGTTGGTGGAGTTGTGAAAGAATCCAACCATTCTGGAGAGCAATCTGGAATTATGCCCAAAAAGTTATCAAAATGTGTATACCCTTTGACCCAGCAGTACTACTACTGGGCTTATATCCCAAGGAAATACTAAAGGGAAAGGGACCTGTATGTGCCAAAATGTTTGTGGCAGCCCTTTTTGTAATGGCTAGAAACTGGAAAATGAATGGGATGTCCATCAATTGGAGAATGGTTGGGTAAATTATGGTATATGAATGTTATGGAATATTATTGTTCTGTAAGAAATGACCAACAGGAGGAATACAGAGAGGCTTGGTGAGACTTATATCAACTGATGCTGAGTGAAATGAGCAGAATTAGGAGATCATTATACACTTCAACAATGATACTGCATGAGGATGTATTCTGATGGAAGTGGATATCTTCAACATAGAGAAGAGCTAATCCAATTCCAATTGATCAATGATGGACAGAATCAGCTACACCCAGAAAAGGAACACTGGGAAATGAGTGTAAACTGTGAGCATTTTTTTTCTTCCCAAATTATTTTTACCTTCTGAATACAATTCTTCCTTTGCAACAACAACAAAATTCGGTTCTGCACATATATGTTGTACCTAGGATATACTATAAGATATTTAATATGTATGGGAATGCCTGCCATCGAGAGGAGGGGGTGGAGGGAAGGAGGGGGAAAATTTGGAACAGAAGGGAGTACAAGGGATAATGTTGTAAAAAAAAAATTACCTATGCATATGTACTTTAAAAAAATGTTATAATTATAAAATTAATAAAAAAAGAAAATTCTGTTTTGCCCTCCCAAGGACATTGCAAGAACACATGGACATCTAAAATATGAATGGCCTTTGAGGGCAGATGGAGAAAAGGAGCACCTGGAAGAGGAAGTGAAATCTTCTATCTTGACCAGAAGAGCAGAGGATGCCCCCTTTTTGCAGCCAAGCCCCAAGAGCTCAGCCAGTCTGTTTTCTGCCTTCCCCTCAGGAGTCAGAGCACTGGAGACTTAGAAAGAAATCCCACTTGTCCTTACACTGTGTAAACTGATACATGTCTGAGACTTCCTAAATTAGGAACTTCAGAGTAGCTTATGGACTAGAGACAGGAATCAGTGTGGATAATGATACTGTTAACCACTCCCCAGAGCATCCAGATGATGCTACCCTAACTGCCTTCCTTCCCTTCAAGCCCAGAACAGCTGCCAAGGGGAACTCCCACATAAAAAAAAAAAAAAAAAAAAAAAAGCTATTTTGAGGGGCAGACTCTCCCTCTCATCATCCCCCATCTTCTTGTCATTGTCTGAGCTTAACAATAGGAGCAAAGGAGTTCCCCCTGGGGTCTCCAGAGGCAGGATTCCAAATTCAAGCAAATATTCACAATGGCAGGAAGAGTTCTCTTCCTTCCAGAGGTCACAGCTGTACCTGGAGCCTGACCTCAGACACCCTTCCTCCCCTGGTCTTTCCTATGCACTGTCGGACCCTTCTTCCCAGAGTTGAGGTACATGGGTGAGTTTGACCTGGTTTTTCTTTTTAAATGCTTTCTGCTAGAGGAGAGAAGACACAGGGAGTTCCCTTGCAGGGTGTGATGGAGCAAGTTTGAACAAGTTCTTAAAAACTGATTGTTAAATTTTCAGTGAGAGATTTTATAACTTGAAAATCTGTAAACCTATGAAACAGGGCTTGGTTTATTGTTTTGTTGATTGTCTAGACTTAAGAAAAGGTTGGAGAGAATGTTAATATGACAGATTAAACTTTTAAAATGTCATGCAAACATTTATTTTCTCAGAGTTGGTTACTGAACATTTACCAGTATATTCTCTGCCTTTCCTCTTCCCATCTCCACACATTCCAAGACTAGACTTATTACCATATTGACCACAATCCTTCCACCTTCCCAATTCTGTGTCTCAGCAGAAAGAATAATTAATATGTATAATATAACAATATTAACAATAACATTTAGATAACTCAAAGCAGTTCCAATAGACTTGTGATGGAAAAAGCCATCCACATCCAGTAAGAGAACTATAGAAACTGATTATAGATCAAAGCATAATATTTTCACCTTTTTTTTTTTTTTTTTTAGCAGTGGGGATGTTGGTTTGCTTGGGTTTTTTTTCTTTTTCATATTTCTTTTTTCTATTTTGATCTGATTTTTCTTGTGCAGCATAATGAATATGGAAATATGTTTAGAAAAAATGTGCATGTTTAACCTAGAGTGGACTGCTTGCTGCCTAAGGGAACAGAGGGAAAGGAGGAAGAAAAAATTGGAATACAAGATGTAGCAAAGGTGAATGTTGAAAACTATCTTTGTATATATTTGGAAAAGTAAAAAGCTATTATTTTTTAAAAAATAACAAAATGAAAAACAATACACTCATTTAACTCACAATAATAGACCATTTCCAGGCTCACAATGTGTTTTTCTTCCCCATCTGAGGAAATTTACTTGTCCAAAATCCCACATTTAATTAATGTCAAAAGCAGGATAATTTACTTATCAGATCTTTGAAGAAGTGGGGAATTTATGACCAAAGAAGAACTAGAGAACTGAAATGCAAAGTGGACAACTATGATTACATTAAATTAAAAAAGGTTTTGCATAAACAAAAGCAAAACAAACAAGATTAAAAGGAAAGTACAAAGCTGGGAAAAAAAACTTTTCACAGCCAGTGTTTCTGATAAAGGTCTCAACTGGGTCAAATTTATAAGAATACAAGAAATGATAAATGGTCAAAGGATATGGACAATTTTCAGATGATGAAATTAAATCCATCTATAGTCATATAAAAATGCTCCAAGTCTGAGGTACTACCTTACACATCTCAGATTGGCTAAAATGACAGGAAAAGATAATGATAAATGCTGAAGAGCATGTGGAAAGACTGGGACAGTAATACATTGTTAATGGAGTTGTGAAATGATCCAACCATTCTGGAGAGCAATTTGTAACTATGTCCAAAGGACTATCAAACTGTGCATACCCTTTGACACAGCAGTGCCATTACAGGGTCTGTATTCCAAGAAAATCATAAAGGAGGGAAAAGGACCCACATGTGTAAAAATGTTGGTAGCAGCTCTTTTTGTAGTAGCAAAGAATTGGAAAATGAATAAATGCCCATCATTTGGGGAAGGGCTGAATAAATTATGGCATATAAAGATAATAGAATATTATTGTTCTATTAAAAAAATGACAAACAAGCTGATTTTAGAAAAGCCTGGAAAAATTTATACGAATTGATGTTGAGCAAAACAAGCAGAACCAGGAATACATTGTACACAATAACAGCAAGAATGTGTTATGATCATCTATGAAAAACTTGGTTCTTCTCAGTGGTTCAGTGATCCAAGGCAATCCCAATAGACTCTGGACAGAAAATGCCATCTGCATCCAGAGAGAGAACTATGGAATCTAAATATAAATCAACACGTCTATGTTCACTTCTTTTATTTTCCCTCTCTCCTATGGTTTTTCCTTTTTTTTCTGATTTTTCTCTCCAAAATGATTTATAAAGAAATGTGAACTTAATAAGTTAATATACATGTATAATCAGAAAAAACACTTAATTTTTTTTAATGTCAGAGGCAATATCTGATCCCAGATCTCCCAATGTTTTCTTTTTAACCACTTTATTACACTATCATTCTCTACCACAAATGGCTAGATTGGTTTTCCCCTTTCCTTTCCCCACTATAGGCATGAGTTCCTGTGCTGAAGACACTATTATCAGCTCCAAAACTCACTTGCTTTCTTATAATTCCTAGTATTTTTTTTACAAGTTTACATTATACAACTTCTGTACAGAAGACACAAATTTTGCCCTATCACCATCTAGTTGTGTGATTGAGACATATGAAGCAATAGCTAATTCTATAGGACTGAATATAGTTAAATGCCAAAATGAATGGTACAGATATGTTGTTCGAACTCTTTCCCTTTAGAAATTGCTATATCTACCATCCCTCCAAAAGAATATAAACTCTTTGAAGGCAGAGACTTGCATTTTTGTTTTTGCTTTCAAGCAGGTAGCTCATAACAGTCACTCAGTGTTTGTCAATTTGAATTAAGTGCTGAAGGACACCAAGGATGCCTGGGATGATTAAGGAAGTCTTCCTGGAAGCAGTAGGATGTGAGCTGGGCTTTGAAGGCTAGATAGAATTTAAATTGCTGGAATAGGAATCAGCATGAGATGGCTGAATCAGTGAGCAGCATTGAGCAGTAGCCATGGGGACTGGAGGGATGCCAGGCACAAGATGGGTGGTTCCCCATCAGGGCAATAAGAAAATAAATGTTAGTCTTGGGTTGGCAAGGACACAATGAACCCACCCAGCAAGTCAGCAGAATCCATCTGCTGCTTCTTCTGTCACTCTTGCCATCTCTCCAGGAAGCTCCCATCTCTCAAGGGACCCTGGCTCTAAACCAGACCATTTTCAGCAGGAGCAGGGGTGGAGTTCAAGAATTGGATTGAGGAACCCTCATGGCTATGGACAACAGCCCAGTTCACTAGGCTCAAAAAAAAAAAAAAAAAAAAAGCAAAAAGCAAATTCTTGGTTATTCATATGAACTGTAGAATGTTGGGCTGGAATAGCAAGGAGAATTTTTATAGTGTTTCATGATTGACAAAGCTTTCTTTATAACTGTCTTTTGAGATAAGAAAGACTGGAATCTTTACTGTTTTTATAGATAAAGAATTCGAGGTTCACAAAAGCTTGTCCAAAGTCATGGATAATGAAGGGAAGAGCACAGGTGCCTGGCTTTCAGAATTTTTTCATGCTATTCTTTCACTCCTATCAGTGAAGAGGGTGCATGATCTCAAGAAATTCCAAACAATAAATAGTCATTAAAATTTTGTTAGACAGGCAGATTTCAGAAAAACCTGGAAAGATTTACACGAACTGATTCTGAGTGATGGAAGCAAAACCAGGAGAAATAGTAACAGCATCATTGTGCAATGATCAACCATGGTAGGCTTAGCTCTCCTCAACAATGTATGGATGATAAAAGACAATTCTGAAATTCCCATGGTATCTATAGCCATAAAAAGAACTATGGAGTCTGAATGCAGATCCAAGCATGCTATTTTTACTTTTTTGGTTGTTGTTTTTTCTTACTTGGGGTTTTTTTCTTTTGTTCTGATTCTTCTTTCACAACATGACTAATGTGGAAATATGTTTAATATGATGTACTATCTGTAAATGTATGATCTATATCAGATTTCTCACCCTCTTGGGGAAGAAGGAAAGAGGGGAGAGGAGAGAAAAAAATATGGAACTCAAAATCTTATAAAAGTTAATGTTGTGGGTCAGCTAGATGGCACAATGTATAGAGAACTAGCCCTGAAGTCAGGAGACCTGAGTTCAAATATGGCCTCAGACACTTAACACTTTCTTGGCTGTGTGACTCTGGTTGAGTCACTAAACCCCAATTGCCTCAGCCAAAATTAAATAAATAAATAAATTTTGAAAATTATCTTTATATGAAATTGAAAAAAATTAAATTCTATAAAAATGAAAAAAATTGCTAGATACAAAGGTTTTTAAATCTGGAGCTAACTGTATTTGAATATATTTGATTTGCTTTGTAATCCTAAACATTTTGTTCAGCGCATTAAAAAAAAAAAAATCCCACAATAATTCTAATGAATTCATAGCTTTTACCAGACTTCCAAGAGGGTCCGTAACACAAAGAGTTTAAGAATCTCTGCTGTGTTGATGAGGAGAGGTGGGTTAAAATGCTTGACCTTTATTTATATTTCCTGAGATCATTCTGTGGAAGAGAGAGGTGCTAGGATTGGTCACAGAAATAGCCTGGTAGGGCAATCTTGCTTCAGACCCTTAATACTTCTTAACTGGTTTATGTCCAAAGAAGAACTAGAAATCATTATTGATTACAAAGTAGAAAACTTTGATTATATCAAATTGAAAAGTTTTTGTACAAACAAAACTAATGCAGATAAGATTAGAAGGGAAACAATAAACTGGGAAAACATTTTTACAGACAGTCAAAGCTTCTGATAAAGGCCTAATTTCCAAAATATATAATTGACTCTAATTTATAAGAAATCAAGCCATTCTCCAATTGATAAATGGTTAAAGGATATGAACAGACAATTCTCAGATGAAGAAATTGAAACTATTTCTAGCCATATGAAAAGATGCTCCAAGTCATTATTAATCAGAGAAATGCAAATTAAGACAACTCTGAGATACCACTACACACCTGTCAGATTGGCTAGAATGACAGGGAAAGATAATGTGCAATGCTGGAGGGGATGTGGGAAAACTGTGATATTGATACATTATTGGTGGAACTGTGAATACATCCAGGCATTCTGGAGAGCCATTTGGAACTATGCTCAAAAAGTTATCAAACTGTGCATACCCTTTGATCCAGCAGTGCTACTACTGGGCTTATATCCCAAAGAGATATTAAAGAAGAGAAAGGGACCTGTATGTGCAAGAATGTTTGTGGCAGCCCTCTTTGTGGTGGCCAGAAACTGGAAATTGAATGGATGCCCATCAAATGGAGAATGGCTGAATAAATTGTGGTCTATGAATGTTATGGAATATTATTGTTCTGTAAGAAATGACCAGCAGGATGATTTCAGAAAGGCCTGGAGAGACTTACATGAACTGATGCTGAATGAAAAGAGCAGGACCAGGAGATCATTATATATTTCAACAACAATACTATATGATGATCAATTCTGATGGACGTGGCCTGCTTCAACAATGAAATGAACCAAATCAGTTCCAATGGAGCAGTGATGAACTGAACCAACTACACCCAATGAAAGAACTCTGGGAGATGACTATGAATCACTACATAGAATTCCCAATACCCCTATTTTTGTCTGCCTGCATTTTTTATTTCCTTCACAGGCTAATTGTACACTATTTCAAAGTCTGATTCTTTTTGTACAGCGAAACAACTGTTTGGACATGTATATATAGTATTTAATTTATATTTTGACATATTTAACATGTATTGGTCAACCTGCCATCTGGGGAAAAATTGGAACAAAAGGTTTGGCAATTGTCAATGTTGTAAAATTACCCATGCATATATCTGGTAAATAAAAACTATTAAATTTTTTTAAAAATATTTCCTAGTTGGGCAAGCCATTTAACTTCAATTTGCCTGACCAAAACAAAACAAAACTAGCCTGGAAGTGTTTAATAGAGAGTTAACTAGTGTGACTGATTCAAACTCCCTAGTCATTTACACAGGAAGAAAAGAAGGGAGGGAAAAAAAAAGGAAAGGAAGCTGGATTTGAATTCAGGTCTCCCTGCCTCCAGGTCCAGTGCTCTATTCACTGTGCCATCTTGCTGCCCATCCTAAGGATACCCAGATGAAAAATAGGCAGTGTTTTCACATTGCCCTTGAAGTGTTGAATACATGTGTGCTTTTAGGAAAGGAGAAAAAAAAATTTGTATGATAATTTTGTTGTATATATGGAGGGAAATACCAAGATATATATGGTAGATTGGCAGTTTCATGTGCAATCATTTTTATTATATTTTATTATGGAAATGCATGTTTTCTTCCATGAATTGTGAAAGAAAGAAAGAAAGAAAGAAAGAAAGAAAGAAAGAAAGAAAGAAAGAAAGAAAGAAAGAAAGAAAGAAAGAAAGAAAGAAAGAAAGGAAGGAAGGAAGGAAGGAAGGAAGGAAGGAAGGAAGGAAGGAAGGAAGGAAGGAAGGAAGGAAGGAAGGAAGGAAGGAAGGAAGGAAGGAAGGAAGGAAGGAAGGAAGAAAAAAAGGAAGGAGGGAAGAAGGAAGGAGGAAAGAAGGCAGGAAGGAAGGAGGAAAGAAGGAAAGAAAAAAAGAAAAAGAAGGAAGGAAAGAAAAAAAGGAAGGAAAGAAAGAAGAATGAGGGGGGAGGGAGGGAGGGAGGGAGGAAGGAAGGAAGGAAGGAAGGAAGGAAGGAAGGAAGGAAGGAAGGAAGGAAGGAAGGAAGGAAGGAAGGAAGGAAGGAAGGAAGGAAGGAAGGAAGGAAGGAAGCACTAGAGCATTGTATACTCGTACCGGTCCCTTCTTATGTCCTTGTAAGACTTCATTCCCTGATCCTCAATCTGTCCCTCCTCCTCAGCATCTTCACCTCATGTGCACTTTTTCTCAAAAAGGATGTTTCTTGGTTGAAAACAGTAATGGGGGTAGGGGAGACTGACTTACTCAGGTAACAGTGTTTTAGGCCAATGCTAGGGCTTGCCAGGTGGCCAGGACAGCCTTAAATAACAAACCAGCTGAGGGGAACAGGAAGAGAGGAATTAGAGACAAAACAGGTTTATAATCTGACAGGAAGGAAAGAAGGGGTTGGGGACCAGCCAGCAGTTCTAAACCTGAGAAGATGCCACTTCATCAGCATGGGGTGGTGAAAAGAACAGGGTGGTTGTGGGGAGAAAAGCACTGCACTGGAAGCTGGGTGATTTGGGTTTGAATCCTATCTTTGTCACTAACCTGAAATGTGACCTTGAACAAGTCCCTGTGCTTATGTGGAAAATGATGACTCGATATTTTTCACTTTTAGTATGCATTCAAATTTACTATGCCCATCTTATCCTAAGGAAATTGCCTCCATCAATCAATCAATCAACAATGAGCTAAAGGAGGAAGTGGCAAAACATTATGTATCTTTGCCAAGAAAACCCCAAATGGGGTCACAAAGAGTCAGACGTGACTTAAACAAGTTAGCAAGCTAAGCACTGAGGCTACCAATAAATAAATAAATAAATAAAGATGAAACGGTCCCTGCCCTCAAGAGGCTTCCATTCTATTAGGAAGGAAAGCATGTATATACTTTGGTATATATCAAATAAATATCAGAACATTTTAGTGAGGGAGGCACTGGCAGCTAGAAGAACAAGAAAGATTTCATGTAGGAGGTGGTATTTTAAAAAAAAAAGCTTTGAAGGAAACTGAGAGATGGAGGTGAGAAAGCTAGTTGCAGGCATGAGGGACTGACTGCAAAGGCAGAGTTGGGAGACATTCCATATGTGAATTATATAGCAAGAAGGCCAATTTAGTTAGAACATGCAATTAGTAAGGGAAGCAATATATAATAAACCTGGAAGGGTAGAATGGAGCCAGAGAGGGGAGGAGATGAAATGCCAAATACAAACATTTACATTTGATCCTAGTGGCAATAGGGAACCATAAAAGTCTATGGAGGAAGAGCATGACATGGTCAAACCTGTGTTTTAAGAATATCCTGTGTGGAAGACAAAGAAGGGAAAAAATTGGAGGCAAGGAGTACAAATAGGAAGATGCTAAAATAATTTAAGTGAGTGGTAACAAAGGTCTGAATTAGGGTTGTGGCCAAATAGGTGGAGAGGAAGAGAAGAATGCAAGAAATGCTGTGAAATAAATATTGAAAAGGCTTGGCATTGGATATGGGGCTGATGGGACAGAAGAGATGAGGATAGAGGTCTGGAATGACTGGCAGAACAATGGGTATTCTTAGAAACTTGTCATGTTCCAAGAGGGCAAAGACCAAGATGTCCCAGTACACATGTACACATCATGTCACATAATGATGAGGAGTCTTTAAGTGGTACCGTAGTGCATAGAGCACTGGACTAGGAACCAGGAAGACTGACTCTTCTTCATGAGTTCAAATCTGGTCTCAGTCAAATCTGGGCAAATCACTTAATCCTGTTTGCCTCAGTTTCCTCATCTGTAAAGTAAGCTGGAGAAGGAAACAACAAACCCTTATCTCTGCTAGAAGAGCTAATGGTATCAATAACTTCTCATTGAGCTAGGGTTGTTTGTTTTTTAAATCCAACACCCACTATGGGTCAAACATGATACTAGAAACTGGAGATACAAAATGAAAAAAAAAAAATCAGAAGCAATTCTTGTCTTCATGGAATTTACATTCTATCAGGAAGTATGGAGATATATATATATATATATATATATATATATATATATATATATATATATATGTATATATAAGCAGAGATGGACTGGTAAATATTTAACAACCGACTCTCCAAAAAATTGACATGTACAACACATTTTAAGTTTAATCTGCATTATTAACATTTGGTCCAACACCTTCTTAAGTCTAATAATAATAAAAAGAAATCAAGCCTTGATTTTCAGTTTGTCAGTTTTTGGAGATGTAAATACTCATGCTAACAATTTAATAACGGGCTCTCCCTGGTAGTTCAGATTGGGTATATGAGATCTTTGTATATTCAGAATCTGGGGATGGGGCCAGATCTGTGATTTCACTAGTATAAGGAATTTCTTATTCCTTATGAGTGAGGAAACTCCCTTTGCCAGCACAGATAAACATCATATATACAACTGACGATCATAGAGAGTTACCTAGAAATTAAGAATAAGCTTGACCAATCAATCATTAATCATTATTAGCAAGTGTTTAGCATTTACGGTGTGCCAGAAGCTGTGCTAAGTGTCTTTTGTTACAGGCAGTACTTGAACTCAGATCTACATTCACAGGCTAGCTTGGTCCTTTTCCACATATGCCTTTCATACAAGAATACAAAGTCACTTCCGGGGAAGGCACTAGGTAGAGTTGATCACTTTTCTACTACAAGGCAGACAGTAGGTCATCTGGGATAAATCTTATTCTCTTGAAATACCAAAGGACATCCTGTGAACAGAGAAACAAACTGAGACATCCGCTAAAGAAAACAAGCAAACTTTTCCTCCTCCGCTCTCCTTCCTTCCCCTGCCCCTCCCATCCCCTTTCTATTCTTAAAGGACCCAACCAACCCAGGATGGCCAGGTAACACTTTCAGCAGAGACCCCATTTTTGGACCACACTGAGACTCCTGTATTGCCTACCTCAATAGTGCCACCAGGTGACCAATCTAGGTATCTCAGCAGCTACATTCTATTAAACCCTCCTCCCTAGTTATAAGATGGCACTTCTCAAGATCCAGCTCTAGCTGATCTGTCTCCTGCCTTGTGAATTGGGATATTTCTGCAGTGAGACTGGATCTAGTCCACCTTATATACAAAAGCTTATAAGTGAGAGGCCATTCGGTTTAGTAAATAGAAAGATAGATGAATAAGTGAATGAATGGACGGAAATAAATAAATAAAGGCCCAAACATTAATTGCTTCCTATATGTATTAAATGTTTTAGAAATACAATCTCATTTTATCCTGGAAACAGTTGGGAAGTAGGTACTATTGTTACATCCATTTTACAGTTGTGGAAACTGAGAATGACTGATTGGCCCATGCTTAGTCACATAGTGTGCATCAGAAGCAAAACTCAAATCCAACTGCTCCTGGCTCCGAGGCTAGCTCTTTGTCTGCATCCCTTTCAGGAAAACTGGATATTTACAAGGAAATGGATCTCAAAAAGCAAGACAATATTTGGCAAATGGCAACAAAAGCAGAAATAATCATGTTACAGGAATTTAGAGGAGGGAGTATAGACCAAATTCCCTGAGGCTTGGGACTGACCAATAAAAAAATCTCCTAGAGGAAGAATGACCTAAGCTGGACACTGCAGGATGTATAGGATCCCATTCTGGGATAGTGAAGATCATATGGAGATCAAGGGAAAACAAGGGTCTGTTCATCTTTTTCCTCTTCTGTTAATTTGTCAAAAGGACAAACCCTTCAGCATCTTATATAAAGAGGAGTCAGAGAAGGCTTCCAGGAGGAGGAAATGATTTCTTGTAGTGCCAAGGAATGGCTCTTCACTCTGTAGGAACGTGTCTTATTTGGGTCCATCTCCCCAGTGTGGGTCCTCCTATACTTAGAAAGAATCTTAGTTTTCCTCCACGAGGCTGACTTCCAGGGTAGGGAGATGACACAAGGGTCTGAGAAGCTTCCTCTTCTACTAAAGAAACACAAGTACTTTATATTGATTGTGGCATTTCAGGGGTCAAGGCTGGCTTGTCTTGTCTTACCAGTCCCAGTCATTGAATTATACAGGTTTGGAATAGAGTCACAACTTGGGTGAGGCAGGTGGGGCTTTGACCCAATGCACTGAAATTTAAAGGGGGTGGAGACAACCCTGTCAGTTCTTTAGCAGCATGGAAGCAATTTACTACCTTGCTAGCAAGAGT
Organism: Sminthopsis crassicaudata; assembly: GCF_048593235.1. Taxonomy (NCBI): domain Eukaryota; kingdom Metazoa; phylum Chordata; class Mammalia; order Dasyuromorphia; family Dasyuridae; genus Sminthopsis; species Sminthopsis crassicaudata. The sequence continues at coordinate 485,868,470 of NC_133617.1, read as the reverse complement.
GGACTCGAACTATAATTTCATTGGAAGAGGGAACGAGTGAGGAAACTCCCTCCATTAAAGCAGATGAGCACTTACCTAGCAAGTTAAATACTTAGATAGTTGCCCAGGGCCATTGAGAGGTCATGAGGATGGCCTAGCCAGTACTTAGATATCAAAGACAAGACTTGAACCCTGACTCAGAGGCCAGTTCTCTATTCATTTCTCCTTTGCTAGATCTTTTGACAAGAAACATTAATTAAAATGGGAATCTACCAGATGGCTCCTTCCTCCTCCTCCTTCCTTCTTCCCCTAAAGTTGCCACATACCAGTTGAGATCCTCCTCTGCCCCACCCTGCTCTCCGGCCCCTATTCTTCCTCCTTTGGTCTCTAGGTCTCTGAGCTATTTCCAATATCTTCTCCAGCTCCCCTCTTTGTCCTTAAATGGGTTTAGTGCTGCTTGCCTCAGTACAAAAATTGCTAGGTAAAACTCTTAGGCAACGAGATGACACAAAGAATAGAGAACTGGCCTTGGAATTGGGAGGTTTTGAGTTCAAACTGATGAGGTTCTCCGTAACTAGGTGGGACAGGCAGAGAAAGACTGAAAAGTGGATGGAATTGCTCCCTGAGGCAAGCAACAAAGGCACAGTGGAGATCTTTTTAACCTAAAGCCCTACCCTTTGTAAAGGTCTCCAGTCAGAAATCCAAGTTATATCAAAGCCTAAGGTTAAATTTCCCCTATAAAATTCCATGGCTCACAAGATCTCTGCTGGGTTAAGCCTGCCATGGCACTCTGCCTTATAGTATTTCTCCTCCCACCCCCCCATCATGCCTCGTGGTGTCTTTCTAGGGGCATACTCCAACCTCATGGGGTGTTCCCTTTCTGCTGGTTAATTGTGAGTTCCATAGGGAACTTGTCTTTTCCACCATTAATTATTAAAACCCCTTTCCTTGCTAACTATATGCTCTCTCAACCCTATTTCATATTTGCCATTCCTGATGTCTATTGTTTCCTCTCATTTTGTCTGTAACCTCTTGTCCTAAATAAACCTGTCTTTCCCAAAGAGAATGGCCATTGTGAATTCTTCACATGACCGAACACCAACATTTGATGTCTACATCAATCTCATCATTTGGTGTTAAATCCCCGAACACACCATTTGGAACTAGAAATTGTTCACCTAAATTACATCAAAATCCTGCTTCAGATACTTATTAGCTGTATGACCCTGAGCAAATTACTTCACACTAATTACCTCAAAAAAAAAAAAATCAACCCTTTAATCTTCATTCTGAGAGCTTTAAGGTAGGGTATTTGATTCTGACCTGCTTCACTCTATATTCCTCTGATGTTGAGTTCTTGAATGTAACAGAGAAAGAAGTCAGGTTTACTTAAGACAAACAAGGGAAACTAAGGTAGCTAGGTGATACAGTAGATACAGTGCTGAGCCTAGAATCAGGAAGACTTGATTTCAAATATAGCCTCAGATACTTATATGGGCACTTATCAGTTTCCTCAGCAGTAAAAATAGCATCTTCCTCCTAAAGTTATTGTGAGGATCAAATAAGATGATATTGTAAATTGCTTAGCATAATGCCTGGTGCACAATAGGTGCTAGTTAATATTATTATTACTGTTTAAAATCCTCAAAGTTGTTTTACAACATCCTTGTTACAGAATCTTTTCCTGGTTCTGTTATTTCACTCTGCATCATTTTTGTACAAAGTTTTTCTGAAATAAGTCCCTTTCTTCTTTCTTATGGCACGATAACTTGTTAATTGAAAAATAATAATAATAAAATCTCCCAATCCTGGCCATTTGGAGTTAAAGGTACCATTCTTACCATAGCCCCCTCTGCACTGGCTTTCTAACCCCTAGAGTTTTCACCTTCCCCTCCTGGGTGCTGAAAATAGTCTAGGAGTCCACAGGTGAGTGGATTGACTGATAAACCATTTCCCTCCCCTGCCCAGCTTGGCCAAAGGGTAATCAGCTGCCCTGCTTGGCTAGGATGAGATTATATGACCATGACCCCCAAGGAAGAAAGCATAAGAAATCTAGAGCTGGCTGTGTCTGGGTGGGTGGAAGGTCCATAGCCCCAGGCAATACTACTGAGATTGGAAAGCTTGTGTGGGTATGCAGACAGGAAAGGATCTGGAAATAAAAGAGTAGGGGGTAGGGTGCAAGAAACAGGAGAATAATAGATTTGATTCAGAACTAGACTTTGAAACAGGCTAGCTGGTCTAGCCCAGGAGACAGGAAATAGGCTAGCCAGCCAGACCTCCTGACCTCTATTCTCTGAATCCCTTCAAGAACGTCTTGACCCTCAACCTTTGTCTAGAAATAAAGGAGAGAGATGCTTGAGAGCTTATCCTTTGAAAATGTTACAATGTGAGATGTGGAAAACCCCCCAAATAATCTAACCCACTTTACACTTCCTCACTTTACAAAAGGAGAAACTGAGTCAAGCATTTATTAAATGTTTTCTACATGCCAGGCTACTACTGCTACACAGTAACAATGCTTATAATTTCTCTCTCTCCCTCTCCTTCTTCCTCTCTTTTTCTCTGTCTTTCTCTGTCTTTCCCTCCATGTACCATCTCTCTCTCTGTATCTCTCTTTTCCTCTTCTCTTCCTTTCTCTCTCCATCTCTCTTCCTTTCCCTTCTTTAATTCTTCCTCGCTTCCTTTCTTCTTTCCTTGCTTCCTTCCTTCCTTTCCTCCTTCCTTTCCTTCTTTCCTTCCTTCTTCCTCCTTCCCTTCTTTCCTTTCCTCCTTCTTTCCTTCCTTCCTTCCTTCCTTCTTTCTTTCCTTCCTCCTTTCTTTCTTTCCTTCCTTCCTCTTTTCCTTGCTTCTTTCTTTCTTTCTCTCTCTCCTTTTTCCCATTTTCATCATTCCCTCTTTCTCCCTTCTCTCTTCTTTTTTCTCCCCCTTCTTTCTCTCCATCTCTTTCTTCCTCTCTCCCTTTCTTTTTTTTCTCTATCTTCTCTTGATGAGTTCAAATCTGGCCTCAGACACTTACTAATTGTATGATTCCAGACAAGCCATTTAACCCTGTTTGCCTCAGTTTCCTCCTCTGTAAAAGGAGATGGAGCAGGAAATGACAAATCACACCAGTATCTTTGCCAATTCCCACTCCCCTTCCCCCCAAAAAAAACCAAACGGGGTCACAAAGAATCAAATATTGTAAAGGGCTGAAACTCTTGAAGTTAATGAACTGAGGTCGGACAATAGAACACGAGGCTAATTACCAATTGGACAATACTCTATAAGAATATGCTTGGAAAATGGCCCTTCCCACTATCCTGTGCTGGCCCAATCATTTGGTGTATACAGAGAATTGTAGGAAGGACTAGGAGGTGCAGTGAGACTAGCCAGAGTCACTTCTTGCAGAGAGGAAGAGATGAGGTCACAGAGATCCTACATGTCCATTCCCTTGACTTCTACCGTTAAAGACCAAGAATAAAGACTTTTGCTTATCCTGACTCCAGCTGATTCTAAAGTATCTAGGGTGCTAATGTGGTCATCCCATTTGGCACCCAATGTGGGCCCAAGGACCCTAATTTCACTGAAGAAGCCCTTGGGGACCAGGAAATTGGGTGAGTATTTTGATAGACAAACAGGGAACTTACTTTGTTAAGGGCTAAAATAGTAACCTTTTCTAGCTGAAATGGGGCAGATAAGATTCTCCCCCAGCCCCAGTCTCACCCTGAGGGGCACTATAGAAAGCATGCTTAAATTGACCAAGGGACAAGGCCTAATTATAACTTGGCTGCAGATCGCTAGACTCTTGAGTACATTAGAACGCACGTCTCCTTGGTTCTTAAAGGAAGAAGAAATAGGGCCAGATAATTGGAAGCTGGTAGGATAACAACTTTGTGAATACTACAATGATAAAGGTCCTCATTCAATTTCCAAGGAAACATTCTATGCATACAACATAATACAATTGGCCTTAAAGAATCCTGCAAATTATAGATAAAAGAAAAATTTTAAGAACAGTCAGATGAGGAAGTGTGAGGAAAAAGAGGAAGACAATGAGGAGATTAATAGCAATAGAGGGCATGTGGAGTTAAGTGAGAATGAAGGATGTGGTGAAGGGCATGGTGATTCTTGCTCTCACAAGGCAGCTTCAACCTTGCCGAAACCGGAACTGCATCAGGTTTATTAATACAGACTCCTAATAAGCAATCTGGTGATAGTCACCCAGATTCTGACTCCGAGCAACAAAATCCAGGAATATACTAGACAGCAGCTGTGACGGCTGACTTTCCTATGCTCACCATCTATATAAATGGCATACCATTAGAAGGACTGGTGGACACAGGTGCAGATCGCACAGTCATTAGAGGTGCCAACTGGCCCAGTCACTGGCCAAAGACTAAGGCAGACACCTACATGTCTGGGGTAGGAGGATCAATAGCAGCTGAAGTTAGTGCTACCCCTTTGAGATGGATATTTGAAGGTGAAACAGGAGTTTTTACTCCTTTTATAGTTGAAAAAATCACCATCATCTATGGGGAAGAGACATTTTACACCAATTAGGATTACAAGTGAGTACTTTGGTTTTTTAGGCAGGGCTGCTATTGAAGGCCTGCCAACACTTTCACCTGTTCCTATTCAGTGGAAAATTGATACACCAGTGTGGCTAGAACAGTGGCCCTTAGCAAAAGATAAAATTTGGGCCTTATTAGATATAGTACAGGAACAACTTGACCAAGGACACTTACAACCTTCTCTAAGTCCTTGGAATTCCCCAGTATTTGTTGTAAGAAAGAATCTGGAAAATGGAGGATGTTGATTGATTTAAGAAAGGTAAATGAACAGATGGAAACTATGGGAACTCTTCAGCCTGGACTTCCATCTCCTACTCAGTTGCCTAGAGAATGGCCTCTTTGGGCTATAGACATTAAGGATTGTTTCTATTCTATCCCTCTAGATAAGGAGGATATGAAAAGATTTGCCTTTTCAGTGCCCAGCGTTAACTTAGCTGAGCCTTATAAAAGATATGAATGGACAGTTTTGCCACAGGGAATGAAAAACAGCCGTACTATGTGTTAAATGTATGTTGTTGCTGCTCTTACTCCAGTAAGAAAAGCATTTCCAAAAGTAATGTTATTACATTACATGGATGATATGTTGAGATGTGCACCTGAGGAACAAATGTTAGAAGCATGTCTACAAAAGACCATGGAAATACTAAGGAATTATAAATTGCATATAGCTTCAGAAAAGATTCAAAGACATACTCCTTTTCAATATTTAGGATATGAATTATATCCTAAGGTGCTTACAATAAAAAACTTTCCTTAAGAACAGAGAAGCTAAACATCTTAAATGTCTTTCAGAAATTGATAGGAGATATCCAATGGATGCGTCCCGTGTTAGGCTTGACTACCGTCAATTGCAACCATTATATGACATTTTAAGGGGAGACAGTGCTTTAACTCATCACGCCAACTTACAAAAGAAGCTCAACATTTTTTTTGTTTTTCTTCCCTGATTATTTTTACCTTCCGAATACAATTCTTCCTTTGCAACAACAACAACAACAAAATTCGGTTCTGCACATATATATTGTACCTAGGATATACTATAAGATATTTAATATGTATGGGAATGCCTGCCATCTAGGGGAGGAGGTGGAGGGAAGGAGGGGAAAAATTTGGAACAGAGGGGAGTACAAGGGATAATGTTATAAAAAAAAAAAAAAATTACCTGTGCATATGTACTGTAAAAAAAAAAAAAGTTATAAAATTAATAAAAAAAAAAAGTTAAAAAAACAAAAAAGAAGAAGCTCAAGAGCCTTTGAGAGAAGTTAAATTGGCTTAATCCAATGTGGTTGAAAGAGTCACTCAAAAACCCTTGGAAATATCAGTTTTTGCTACACAAGAAGCACCCATAGCAGTCCTTCATCAAGGAGACAGTGAACCTCCCAGCACAACCAAAACAAAGCCTTACTCCTTACCCAGTGCTTGTGGCTAGAACTTTATTAAAGGCCATTAAGTGAGCAGTATAATTATCTGGGATAAGACCTGACAAGATATACACCTTTTATACTAACGCACAAATTAATGTATGCTATGAAACCATCCCAGAGTGGCAATTTTATTGGCCACAGCTCCAAATTTTACACACGAGTCTCCATTAAAGATAACCAGATGATTACATAATTGGTGATGGATTCTTGAAGAAAAAGTTTCTAAAGTTCCTCTTAAAGGACCAACTATCTTTACAGATGCATCTAAACATAATATTCATGCTGTATACTCTTGTGACTTTACTATAAAGAGAGTAGTCAGAACTCCTTTTCAGTCCATTCAGCAGAATGAATTGTATGCAATCATTCTAGCTCTTACTTATTATCCAGGAGATATAAATATAATATCTGATTCAGCCCATTCAGTAGGTGTGGTACAAAGAATTGCCACAGCCCAAATAAAATTTGTAACCTCTAATATATATCAGCTCTTTAAGGAACTTCAAGAGCAAGTGAGAAAGCATCCAGGTAAGATTTATATCTTGCATATCCACTCTCATAGTAGATTTCCAGGTCCTATTTTTAATTAATTAATTTAATTAACTAATTTTTACAAAAAATTTATGCATAGGTAATTTTCCAATATTGACATTTGCAAAACCTTTTGTTTCAACTTTTCCCCTCCTTCCCTCCACCCCTTCCCACAGATGGCAGGTTAACCAATACATGTTAAATATGTTAAAGTATAAGTAAAATACAATATATGTATACATGCCCAAAAAGTTATTTTGCTGTACAAAAAGAATTGGACTTTGAAACAGTGTACAATTAGCCTGTGAAGGAAATAAAAAATGTAGGCAGACAAAAAATATAGGGATTGGGAATTCTATGTAGTGGTTCATAGTCAACTCCCAGAGTTCTTTTGCTGGGTGTAGCTGGTTCAGTTTATTACTGCTCTATTGGAACTGATTTGGTTCATCTCATTGTTGAAAATAGCCATCAGAATTGATCATCATATAGTATTGTTGTTGGAGTATATAATGATCTTCTTGTCCAGGTCCTATTTTTGATGGTAATTCAAAGGCAGATAACCTTCTAATCATGTTGGCCAATATGCCTTTATTTCAAGAAGCCCAAGAATCTCATTTTAAATATCATCAGGCTGCTCAAGCTTTACGTTTACAGTTTGGAATAGCAAAAGAAGAAGCTAGGAGCATAATAAAAGCCTGTCCAGCTTGCTTTCCTTTCCACACTCCTACATTCCCTCCAGGGAAGAACCCTCATGGTTTGAGACCCAGTGAAATTTGGCAAATGGATGTGACCCTTTATAAATCTTTTGGTTGTCTGTCTTAACCATGTTGTAGTAAACACCTTTTCAGGATTCACTTTTGTAATACCAGCAGCAAAAGAGACAACCCAAGTGGTCACTGAATTCCTTATACAAGCATTTGCAATTATGGGGGTGCCACAAACAATAAAAAAAGATAATGGACCTGCATATACTTCTAAACATTTTGCACACTTTTGTGCACAGTATAAGATTTTACACACCACTGGTATACCCGTTAATCCTCAAGGACAGGTAATAGTAGAGAGGAGAAACAGAGACATTAAGATGCTCCTCCAAAAACAAAAGAAAGGGGGAGCCACAGGTAACCCTAGAGAACTTCCTAAATCTAGCCCTTTATACTATTAACTTCTTGATCTTTGACAAAGATGCACTGGCTCCAGCAGACAGGTTTTATAATCCACCGGAAGGGCAGTGTCCTGTGCGAGCAGCTCCACTATCTTTAGATAATCTCCAGGTGATGTGGAGAGACCCAGAAAGTGGTGAATGGAAGGGACCAGATAGGTTAACTGCTTTGGGGGAGAGGGTTTGCTTGTATCTCTACAGATGGAGAAGGAATCAGATGGGTGCCAATGAGCCGTATTCGCCTTGTCCATTGGAGAGAGACGGAGCAGACTCCTGAAATGAAGGAGAAGAGCCAAGAAACATCAGGTGGTTCCATTGCTGACTGTGCCCATCACTGAAGGAGCATGGCAGTTATGGAGTTTGACTTGTAGACTTCAAAATCCTCAGGAATTATTGGAATCCCTGAGACATGAAAAGATTGTTGTAGGACTTCTAAATCCTCAGGAATCATTGGATTTTCTGAGACATGATAAGACTGTTGTAGGACTTCTATACCCTCAGGAATCATTGGATTCTGAGACATGATTAAGTTGTTGTTGGACTTCAAAACCCTCAGGAATCATTGGATTCTCTGAGATATGAAAAGATTGTTATAGGACTTCAAAACCCTCTGGAATCATTGGTTCTCTGAGACATGATAAGATTGTTGTAGGACTTGAAAACCCTCAGGGATCATTGGATTTTCTGAGAAATGATAAAACTTGCAGGACTTCAAAGTCTGCAGGAATCATTGGATTCCCTAACACATAAAAAGACTGTTGCAGGACTTCAAAAATTTGCGGGGATCATTGGATTCCCTGACATGTGAAGCAATGGGCAATAGATTGGTTTTGGACTATCTCTTGGCTGCTGAAGAAGACATATGTGTGACTGTTGTTTACATACCCTCCTTCTAGGACTTCTGGAAATCTTTTACAAGACCATGTTGATTTATATTGTTTGTTATATCACTATTTGCATGTACAATTCATGTTTGTTATACCACATTGAGCTTGCCTTGGCTGTGGGGAGAATCATCACTAATAGCCTCTGCATTATTGCTATGTGCTTGTGTAATACCTCTCGTGCTGATGGACTTGTGCTTACCTGTTTCTAATAAGACCCTTCAGCCCAGAAACCCGCTAGCAATCCCCACTTCCCTTTGGTGCTTTTCATCTCCCTTCCTGAGATGGGGGGGGGCGTGGTCACCTTCTTTTTGATGTTTTCACCTCCTTTCCTAAGATGTCAGGGAGGATGTGATCACCTCCTTTTTAATGCTTTCACCTCCCTTCCTGAAAAGTCAGGGAGGGCATGATCACCTCCTTTTTGGGGTTCTCACCTCCCTGAGATGTTGGGGATGGTATGACCACCTGTGCTCTAAAAAAAAAGAAAGGGGGAGAAAAAAAACAAAAGAAAGGGCTGAAACTCTTGAATTAATACACTGAGGTTGGACAATGGAGCACTTGAGGCTAATTACCAATTGGACAATACTTTATAAGAATATGCTTGGAAAATGACCCTTGCCACTATCCTGTGCTGGCCCAATCATTTGGTGTATACAGAAAATTGTGGGAGGGACTAGGAGGTGGAATGAGACTAGCCAGACTGAATCTGGGTGGGAGATGAAGAGGTGAGGTCTCAGAGAGCCTACTCGTCCATTCTCTTCATTTCTACTGCTAAAGACCAAGAATAAAGACTTTTGCTTATCCTGACTCCAGCTGATTCTAAGGTATCCAGGGTGCTAACGCGGTCATCACAAAACATGAATGTACAACAACAACATAATACATTTATTATTTCGATAACAGGTATGTGCTAGAACTAGCTTAAACTGACTTGTGAAAAAACAATTGTTAAATTTTTATCATGAGTGCTTGTACCTGAGAAGTCAGCAAACCCCTATAAATCAGGCTTTATTTGTTATTTTGTCTAGATTTTAGAAAATGAGGGGGGAAATGTTAATGACAAAGATTGAATTTGTACTACCTATATTTTCTTTTCTGGATAGTTGATCTCTGATTATTCTCTCATGAAAATCCTATAAAGTAAGTGCTATTTTTATCCATATTTTACAGATGGGAAAATTAAGTCTGAGAGAGGGTTAAGGGACTCACCTAGAGTTACATAGATGATAATTAAAGCAGTTACTTTGTTCCAAGTACTATGCTAAACACAAATTTGAATTCTGGTCTTCCTAACTCCCAGTCTAGCATTCTATCCACTGACTATACCATTCAACTACAAAGAGAATAGACAAGTAGGATAGCTTTGAAAGATATAGGCTGAATTTTATCATAACATAAAAGAAAACCAAGTGGTTTATAATGAAGATCTTCAGTTTCATGTAAATTATCTTTTCTCTATTTTTTTGTGTATATAGAAATGCCCATTTTTATTTAGTGTTTATTAAATTCTGAAATCAGAGTACTTGGATACATAGTCCCTCATCTGTTCAAAGGTTGTAAAACCTTGCACAAATCCCTTATTTTGGGGGGGTGGCCTCAGTTTCCTCATCTTTAAGTGAAAAAGATCCTTTGTAGACCTAGAGCTGTTCTTCCATTATTTCAGACATTGGCCTGTAGAGGGAGTGATCCTAGCAGAAACTTCTCTAAATATAACCAGAAAGAGAAGATGGTAGACCTGGAAGGAACCTTATAGACATTCTAGTTAAATCACCTCCCTTTACTTGTGAGGAAATGAAGCCCACATTGCTTAAAGCAACTGCATGCTGAAGTCAGTCAGCAAAGACTACAGATCAGGGATTGATTTATTATTTTGTTGATTGTTTAGACTCATGCAAAAGTGGCTTATGTTCACATTCAGAGAGCCCATTGTTTAACATTTGCCAGCATCCACTCACTAGGATTTGAACCCAAGCCCAGAAACAGCATGCTTTCTAGGGTACCTAAATTACTAAAACAGGATGCCTGACTGGGAAAGGTTATGAGAAGCCATGTGTGGGAATGAGAGCAAAACAATACCTGTCCCTCTGAACTAATCATTATATCCTAGTCACCCGTGTCACAAGGAAAGCTATAAAAGCACTGCCCAGCCCAGACCTAAGTCCCTGCCTCAGGCTCAGGCTCAGATTAGACAGATAGTTATGCAGACATTTATTATGCAGTCCTAAAAAGTCTGTTAAGAAAGGGGCAAAGGGGCAGCATAGACAGATAGCACACCAGCCCTGAAGCAGAAGGATCTGAGTTCAAATATGATCCCAGATACTTAACTACTTAACTTTCCCTGGGCAAATCACTGAACCCCAATCGCCTCAGAAAAAAAAAAAAAAAAAAAAAAAAAGAAAGAAAAGAAAAGAAAGAAAGGGGCAAAGCCTGTATTGTCTGGGCTGCAGAAGCCAGGCCTGAAAGCAGCCCAGTTTTTAATGGAGAAAACACTTTTTCAGAATCACAAACATTTGTAGCATGACAGACACATACCTTTACAAGAAGTCAGGATTTTTCTTAAAACTAGGGGTGTGAGATGATCAGCTATGAAAGACTGGTTCTTCTCAGTGGTTCAGTGATCCAAGACAATCCCAATAGACTTTAGGGAGAAAATGTCATCTGCATTCAGACAGAGAATTACGGAGATTGAATGTAAATCAACACATGCTATGTTCCCTTCTTTTTTCTGTTTTTTTTTTTTTTCCTCTCGTGGTTTTTTCCTTTTGGTCTGATTTTTCTCTCCCTAATAATGTGTGTTTTTAAAAGTTAATATACATGTATAACCAGAAAAAATAAAAACAATTTTTAAAATTTAAAAAACAAACTGGGGGATGCAATAGAATTGATACTAAACTAGAAGTCAGGAAGAATGTAATTCAAGTCCTGCCTCAGGACTAGCTTTATAGCCTGAGACAAGTCATTTAATCTCTGCCTCAGTTTCTTCATCTGTAAAAAATGAGTGTAATAATCAAGGCTCTTGTGAGGATAAAAGTAGATAATATCTTTGAAAGCTTATTTTTCAAAAGTAACTCATATTTATATAGCTCTTTAAGAGCACGTTGATTCTTATTACTGTGAATTTTGTATTTATTTTTTTTAAGTAATTGGGGTTAAGTGACTTGCTCAGGGTCACATAGCTACTAAGTGTTTGAGGTCATATTTGAACTCAAGTGCTCCTGACTGCAAAGCCATGCTCTATTCAGCACACTACCTAGCTAATTAGACTATTTTCTATATTACTGGTGGAAGGGACCACAGATAATCCTAAAACCCTCTTGATACTAACAATCTTAGCTTCTTACCTTCTTTCCTAAAATTTTAACCAGAGAAACTAAAAAGGTCTTTATGGCTAATTTTTTCCTCCTGATGAGACTCACTCGAAAGTAGGAAACTGACAGTCACTCTCCATCCCTCCTCACCCACAGGTTGTTTATTTGTTTTTTAAAAACTAGTTCAATCTATCTCACCAAGCTTACATGAGCATTGGCTACTTGTGGGCCAGATTCCTCTCTGGTCTGAGAGGAAATTTTGACTTTTGACCTGCTCTGTTTTCCAACCAGAACTGGTTCATCCATCTTCAGCCCATTTGTTTGGGCTCACCATATTAATGATGAACTTGGTGTAAACACTTGATTGGTTTAGCCCACTGCAACTCCTAACTCCTAAGCTCAGAGATCTGCCAGCCTTAGCTTTCCCAGCATCAGGCGGCACTGAGGTGGGCAGTGGGTCCACCACACCTAGGTCTTCTCTCCCCGGTTTGAGATTCACTCACAGGCTAAGGAAGGAGGCTGACTCACAAAGGGCTGGCAAGCTGAGAGTGTCCACAGGCCTCTAATCTGGTCAGTGATGCTAATTCCTAGGAAGGATCATGAAGCTCTCTCTTCCCACTTTGGATTTAGCCCAGAGAATTCTGGGAGGAGATCCTTGTCAGGGAAAAAGGGAAGGCCAGAGATTACTTTAACAAGATGACTAGAAGGTGATGGATCCAGAGATGAAGAGGAATCTAGATTTAAAGCTAGAAGGGAACTTTAGTTAGAAGTCACCTATTCTAGCTCTCTCACTTTACACTTGAAGAAATTGGGGCTCAGAGACAGAGTCTACTTTGTTGAATCAAATTGAACTATATAAATAATATACAAATATGTACACATAAAACACATATACACACGTGTATATATACTTGTATGTGGGTATACATGCACACATATATATATACATACATATAGAAGGGTCAGTAATATGGCACGGTGGTAAAAAGGACTAGACCAGAAGTTAGGAACCCTGGATTCTAATCCTCACTTTGCTACTAAATCACAGTAAGCCAGTTATTTCTTCTCTCTGAGTCCTGTCTCTCCCCACTTCCTGCTCCCCTTTGCTCTAATTCAGTAAATAAAGAAATCACTAGGTGATTTCTAACATCCCTCCCAGATAAATATTCTATTCATGCCTTTGGCTTCCTATGTTATTTCTTGCTAACCACCCTAATGAATTATGGTGCTACTGTAGTAGAAAGAATGCTGAATTTGGTACCAGGAGCTAGTTGTGTTTGAATCCTAGTTCTAGCACTTATTATTATTACCAGAACTAGTAATGTTATTTCAATATGGAAGGAGACTGGATTTGGACTCAGTTGATTTTTATTTAAATCTCACCTCTACCATTTACTACTTGACTCTGGGCAAATCACGTAACCACTATATGCCTCAGTTTCCTAATTTATAAGATAATAATTGCATCCCACTTCTCTGTGTGTGTGTGGTTTTTTTTGTTGTTTTTGTTGTTGTTGTTTTTGAGGATCAAATGAGATAATAATTGTAAAATACTTAGCAGCCTGGCACAACATAACTTCTACATAAATGTTAGCAGTGGTAGTAGTTGTAATAGTTGTGGTAGTACTAGTGGTGGTTTATTAATGTTAGCTATTATTATTATTATTACTTCTACAATCTAGCAGTAGACTCCAAAGAGCTAAATGAACTCAAAAGGATTTGTGATCTCATCATTTGAAGTGTTCCCTTCAGACTGAAGCCATTCATATCAGAGTGTGGCTCTTCTCCCTGCCCTCCATAAGTTAACCATAGAACTCAACATCCTTGAAGACTTCCTCAGATTCTGTTGACTGCACAAGGGAACCAACCAAGCTCGGGGGCTGTCCATCCATCCCTCATTCTGGGTCTGTTACATGAAACAGATGACATTAACACACTGTAAGATTAGCTACTTGACATCTAGCAGCTAAATGTTTCTCGGCATTGTCACAGCCAATGAAGAATTGGCTCAGGGCCACTAAACAGACATCAGGTGTTCTGATGAAGATTCTGCCAAGTCCTAGCCCTCCACCAGCTGGGGATGCTTTGGCTTTTTCAGTTGAGGAAGGGGGCGTGTTCCTTCCAGCAAGCAAAGTCATCCAGTCCAAATATGGAGGTCGATTGAGACCCAAAGAACCGAAGGCTTGGATCCAACTCTTAATCACCATGCATAAGTGTCCCTTTATTATTATATGTTTCCTCCACCCAGAATGCCCCCCCTTTCTTACTTTTTCCTTTTGGAATCCTTTGCTTCCCTCAAAGTTCAATTCAAATTCCATCTTGCCTGAGTCCCCCCAGATATTAGTGTCTGCCTCCTTATATGCCTTATATGTACTCTAGATATTTTTTTTGTATATAATTTTATGTTTCCACGTTATCTCCCTTTATAAAACGTAAGGTCCTTGAGGGCGAGGGCCATTTCATTTTTTGTTTACTTCTCTCTAGCATCTAGCACAGTGTCTGGCACATTTTGTCACTTTTTAGTCATTGTTCAATCATGTCTGACTCTTCATGACCCCCGTTTGGAGTTTTCTTGGCAGATACTGAAGTGCTTTGCCATATCCTTCTCCAGCTCATTTTACAGATGAGGAAACTGAGGTTAACAGGGTTAAGTGACTTGCTCAGGGTCATACAACTAAATTTGAACTCAGGAAGATGAGGCTTCCTGACTCCAGGCCCAGTACTCTAGCTGCTGCTGACTAATAAATCCTCAATGTTTGATTGCCATGGAAGCAGCAGGCTTTCCCACATTATTCAGTTCCTTCTTCCATCTCTTACCACCTTCTTCTTCTTCCTGCTTCTCTTCTCATTGAAAGACCAACAGGACTAACTTCCATGTCTGTGACTGATGGAAAAAAGCTCTTCCCTAACAGGGTGGAGCTGGGACAGCAGCAAGGCACTTGCCAAAAGCCCAAAGTGACCTGGTTTATTTAGATTTCCTCTTCCCGGCCTCCTCCCTTAGCCCTGGCAACTGCACCCAGACCAGCCCCAGGAATCTTTTTCTTCCGATTCATCCCTCCCTTAATGTGTCACTGGAGATTGCTGGCTGCCTGCCTGGACTGCCCTGCCCTGAGTAAGTGAGTGAGTGAGTGAGTGAGTGAGGGTGTGTTTTTACAGCTGTGAAGAAGGGACAGACACCATATAAGTCAACACCCTGCCTTACTTCAGCCCGCAACACCCAATTCTGCAGCAGAGTGGAGGGGGGAGTAGAGGAAGAACAGGGCAGTCACACTGAGGGGTTTTTGCGGTTTCAGGAATTTTGCTGAATCACCTCAAAGCTTCGACAGATACCATATATGTCAAAACCCTGCTTTATTCTAGTCTGCAGGCTATAATTCCGGAGCCCTCTTGCAGAGATGGCAGAATAAAGTAGGGGGGCAGAGGAGCAAGGGGGTAGGGGACATGAGGAAGCAGAGAAAGAACATGAGAGTTATGAGGTCTTAGGAATTTTGCTGAATCACCTTTTGGTATCTTGGCTTGAGCAGCTTTAGTCTCTTTAGCCCAGACCTTCCTTGTCTGCTAAATGAAATGCAATTACAAGCTCACTCTCTGATGATACCTGTCAACTGGAGCCTTGGGCCCGGCTCTAATGCAAAGGGACGCCCTGGATCAATCATCTTCTCTACCCCCCAATCCAGCTCTGGAGCACTCTACGATGGGCCACCCTGGGCCTATGCTATCTAGAGACCTGATTTTCCTGTAAGCCTGCTCAGCGATTCTCCTTGGCTACCAAGAATTGTCTACTGCTTACTAGGCTCTATCTCTCTCAGGTCAGCAGGGCCTGGCCAGATTGAGGAAGCCTGGGGAGGTTGCAGGTTTGGAAAACAGAACCAAAGGCAAGCTCAAAAGCCGCCAAGGAACAGAGAGTTTAGGAACCTCAGAAGGGTTTTGGAAGGGAAACTACACTGTTCCTCTTTCTTCTGGGCAGTTCCTCATGCCTGAATTAGGCTCCCCCCTTTTTTTCCCTGCCTGTTTATGATAGTTGACTTTCATGTACTGCTTTAAAGTTTGCAAAGCACTCTGTTACCACTATCTCCTGAGAGCAGGGATTTTTAACCTGCAGTCTGTGGGAAAAAAAAAAATTAGTAATTATATTTAAATGTAATTGGTTTTCTTTGAAATCCTAGGTATTTTGTTTTATGCATTTAAAAAACTAATTCTAAAATGGGGACTGCCAAAAGTATACATGACCCAAAAAAATATACTGTTATATTCATTTTACAGATGAGAAAACTGAAGCCCACAGGAATGAATTTGTCCTTAGATAGTTACTCTGAGAGTGGGATTTTCAATCCACTTCTTGACTCTCTAGCCCTTCTCTGCCATGTTGCCCCTCTCATTCATTCTCCTCCTCCATGAGGTTGTCCCTGAAATTAGCATATGTATCTCCCATTTTGGCATTTGATCCTATCCTGTCTGATGTACTTTGTTCCAAGTAGATGCATTTTATTCTCCCTCTTTAGCCAAATTTAAGCTATTCAAGGGCAGGACCCCTGTCTCAGAACTTACTGCAGCACTTAGCACAGTGTCTCATATCTAGCAGATACTCAATAAATATTTATTAGTTGAGTTATATGGTTTTTCTCCCTCAAATATTACCTCATATAGCTTCCATCACCCATACCAGACAAGCTCCAGGGCTCTGGTCCAGGGCTACGAGCCCACAATCCCTTCCTGTAGTTGGACTGACGTTGCTCATATCACTCTTCACAAGAGCTGGCAGGAGCCATATGCCTATTACAAGAAGACTACTCAGAATAGTCAGAGATCACCAGAGCAAGCCTAGGAAAAAAATATCATGGGCTATTTTATCTTTGGCTTATCATAGCTCTGGAGCTGATCAGGTAGGATGCTAGAGAACCCTTTGGAAATGGATCCCAAGAGAGCTGGTCTGCAAAACATGCACCGAGCCCTCTTACATCGTCGTGTTTACTGTTCTGCCCAAAGTGTCCAAGCGGAAGAGAATCCATATGTTCCAAGGAAAGTTGGTGGGAACATAAAACAGAGAGGGAAGAGCGTGTGAGCTGAGTTGACACTCTGTTAATATGGCACATATCTGGGTGAAGCTACAAAATACAAAGGAACTGTGGTCATTTCAAACCCAATTGTCTGAAATTTCATTTAACAAAGAATCACAATCAACTTTGTGACTCCTGTGGCTCATATACAATGCATTATAAACATACCCAATGAGTTGAAATATCTCCTGTCATTTAAATAAAGTTTTTACATATTTAGAGTCTGGGGAGTAGGTGTATTATCTGAGAATCTATATATTTCTTCCAAATTTCTCTATATAAGCACAGGTTTAACCAGCTAAATTTCAGCCCCTTGAGGCAAAGCCCTGTCACCTTGGCCTAGTAATAGCTCTGATTTGTAAGCTCCTCTTGTTCAATTAGTTTCATGGGTCAGCATCCCTTCTGGTGAGGTCAAGGTAATAGAACTGTCCCACCTTAGCCCAATTAGCATCTTCCAGATCCATGGCTACATTTTGTACAGTTTTTTAAGTAAGTAAGTAAGGTTACACTGATTAAGAAAGCCCTTAGCTAGAGTCAGAGGACAAAGATTCAAATGTTGTCTGTGATGTTACCTCCCTGATCCTCCAGTTAGTCATCTGTTAGACTAGACGGTCCCTATGGTTCAATTCTAGATTTATGATCCAGGGGAGAGAGAATATGGAGAGTGCAATGTCAAACCACTCTCATTTCTGGAGAAATTACTTGAAGTATAAGTTCCACTGGTATGTCAGAAGATTCATCTTGGAGGGCACCTTCACTTGAAATGCTGGCTAATATCATGGAGTAAATAAAGTTAGTTCTCTTCATGGTTTCCTCAAAGTCTTATTCCTAATTTGTGGTAGAAAACACCCATCTCCTAGAGAGTTTGGAATGGCCTGTTCATCTCTTTGAAAAGACTAACTCAGGGTTTTTCTTCCCTCACAACAACCCCAGCTTCCCGACCCCTACTTCTAAAATTCCTTCTTACCTCCCGATTCTTTCATGTTCTCAATGTCTGATCAGAACAATTTCCTAAATTCTTCTCAGCTTGGAGTATTAACTTATTGGAACCCAATGAAAGAGGACTTTTTTTGACTATATCTCAGGGAAACAGAAGACCTAACAATACTGTATTTCAGTGAATATCTCCAGAATCAGAATTATTGCACAGATAACATGATAGATTACTTTACTGCATTAAGGAAAGGAGAAAATCATGAATTTTAAGCTGGAAAGGACTTTAGAACAGGGGTATGCTAGTAAATATTTAACAATCAATTCTTTAAAAAAAAAAAAGATACAAAAGTGACACACTTTTAAGTTTCAGCTAAATTATTAACATTTTCTTCATCATTTTTAAAAATCTAGACAATCAAAAACAATAAAACAAGCTTTGTTTTATAGCATTTGCTTTCTGAGGTGCAAATGTTCATACTAAAAATTTAACAGCTGTCTCTATCAAGGTGAGCTTTTTCCAGAGCTTGTCCAACTCCATTTTAATAAGTGAGAAAACCAAGGCCCAGGGAAATTCAGTGATTTGCCCAGAAACAATAAAGTAGCTAAGCAGAGATTTGAACCTGGAACCTTCTCAAACTAAGACTAACACTCTTTTTAAGAGACCACATTTACCCTTTCAAGGTAGGCAAGAAAAATAGGATTTGTTCAAGCAGAGGATTTATAATATAGTATGGGTGACATTGCCCAAAGAGGCCTGGGATTGGCTTTAAAAAATCAGGGATAGTGGGACCATAGGAGAAAGGGAAAGCTAGACTATAAACTCCATGATTTTTGCTTTGTTCATGGGATTTCCCTTCTCTTTAAAATGCTTCTCCTCTCTGCCCTGAAAATTTCAGCAATCCTTCAAGGCCTGACAGAAATCCTATCCGAGGGCCTATACTAAAATCCATGCAGCCACTCCAGACTACTTCTCCTTTAAAATTCTATCGCATAACGTAGTCCTCTATCAATATTTGTTGATCGATTGGTCATAACTGTTAAATTTGTTCTGCAGATTACCCGGTAGGGCAGTAGTCACATTTAGACCCTCAGCCCATGACCTACTTCTAAGGTCTCTTCTAACTCTGATATTCTGTGAACTTTACCATTCTGATTATGACTAGTGAATTGCTCTTCCCTAGATCCCTCCCCATAAAAATAAAATAAAAATAAAAATCCTGCTACAGTAATCTAGAGCCCAGCTTCTTAAACTGTGGTTCATGACCCTATATGGGGTTTCTTGACTGAATGTTGTTGTCCTAAAATTATGATTTATTATCAATAAATGTTTGATTTGTATACCTATTTTAGATATCTACATATCCAGGGTTATGTAAAAAATTTTCTGGCAAAAAAGGGTCATGAGTGGAAGAAGTTTAAGAAACCCTGGTCTAGGGTAGATTGGGGATGAGAAGACAAAGGGGATTGCAGCAGGAGAGGGTGGGGCTAGGCAGAAAGCTCTGGGCTTGTTTTCTTCTCTTAATAAGGGCCTGGGAAGGAAGTCAGATTGTGAGAGACAGAAAGAAGAGGAACAAAATATTGAGCTGTGTGCAGGAAGAAACAGCAATCCTCTGCCCCACCCCTAGTCCCCATGACCACATTAAAATACTGAATTCACCCTAGTTTCTCAGGAGTTTGAAGATAAAACTGTAAGAAATAAAATAAAACTCAATCAATAAATTAACGTAAATAAATGAATTTATTTTCCTCTCCCCCAAATATCTTGCCCTTGACTCTAACTGAACATTCAGGAACTGCCAACAAAGGAGATGAAGGAAAAAAGTAAGATCTTTTCAAAACTACCCCACAAGAGTAGATTTGAGAAAATATACCTCCTGCCTCTCTTTGCAGAGGAGAAAAATTGTGTATCTAGAATATTGCATGCATTGTCAGATTCAGTAGCTGTACTCATGAGTTTTATTGAATTTCTTTTTTTCCACTTTTCTTTTTTATTCTCAGAAATTGCTTATAAGAGCTTCCTATCTGGGGAGAGGAAGGGAAAAGCTGTATGTACTTGGAAATGAGGGCTATGTAAAAATGAAAAATATCAACTAAAAATATGACTTTTTTTTGGAAAAAAAAAACCAGTTGAAAAAAAACATCCTAAAAGAAGTGACACCATCACGCTCTCCCCTGGTCATTTTCTAATGGGAGAAATGGGTTTTCCCCCTTGGGCAGCTTTTCTTAAGTTATGGTTTCTCTCAATAAATCTCTATTGACATTCTTCTCCCCCAGAGGAATTGGACAGATAAATCTCCGCCTGGTAAGTACCAGGGTCTAACAGGGGCTTTTTAGCAGCTGGGTGCCCCAGCAGAGAATGCAATCAGGGCGAGCCTTTTCCAGGATGGAAAGCTTTGTAGCACAGGGGAGGGGGATGGGAAAGTACCTTACTGGAGGGAGAAAGCTGTCCTTTGCTGTCAGGATTAAAACAGGAAAAGGAAACTCAGCAAGGCCTGGAACAGAACTGGGCAGGCTCAGCCTATTTCACAGGACCTGTTCCAGACTGGCTCTAGGGAGAAAGGGTGCTTGCCAAGAGGATGTCACAGCTAGCTAGACCAAAGGGTCTGTCTGTTCTTAAGATAACACGGGAAAGCCTTAAATTAAAGTAGGAACTAACACATGGCTGGTTATTAGCAATTGGCTTAGATTACATAACTTATAGGGGAATGTTTACTGGAAAGTGTCATATCACAACAAAAGGCATCAATATAAGTATTTATTTATTTATTTTAGAAGTAAAGCTTTTTATTTACATTGCATGGGTAATTTTTTAGCATCGACAATTGTAAAACCTTTTGTTCCAAATTTTCCCCTCCTTCCCCTCACCCTTTCCCCTAGCTGGCAGGTTGACCAGTATATGTTAGATATGTTAAAGTATATGTTAAATCCAATATATGTATACATATTTATACAGTTGTCTTGCTGCACAAGAAAAATCAGGTCAAGAAGGAAGAAAAAAAAAACTGAGAAAGAAAACAAAATGCAAGAAAATAACAACAGAGAGAGAGAATGCTCTGCTGTGGTCTACACTCAGTTCCCACAGTTCTCTCCCTGGATGTAGATGGCTCTCTTCATCACTGAACAATTTGAACTGAATTGGATCCTCTCATTGCCAAAGAGAACCACGTCCATCAGAATTGAACATCATAGACTTGTTGTTGCCGTGTACAATGATCTCCTGCTCGTTTCACTCAGCATCAGTTCATGTAAGTCTCTCCTGGCTTCTCTAAAATCATCCTGCTGGTCATTTCTTACAGAACAATAATATTCCATAACATTCATATACCACAATTTACTCAGCCATTCTCCAATTGATGGGCATCCACTCACTTTACAATTTCTGGCCGCTACAAAGAGGGCTGCCACAAACATTCTTGCACATACAGGTCCCTTTCCCTTCTTTAAAATCTCTTTGGGATATAAGCCCAGGAGAAACATAGGCATCAATTAAAAAACAAAACAAAACAAAACAAAAACACCTAACTTCTCTGGGAACCACCGTAGTATAATAGAAAACAAAAGAGAACACTGATTTGATATCAGAGAATCTAGGTTGGAATCTCAGCTCTACCACTTAGTACCAGAGGGACCTTAGCCAAGATAGTTTGTGCCTCAGTTATCAAGATCTGTAAAATGACCAGGTTAGATTAGATATCTCAAAAAAATCTCAACTTATAATTCTATTTAATATATTTTATTTTCCTAGTTACATGTAAAATAATTTTTTTGCATTTAAAAAAATACTTTAAGTTCCAGATTCTCTCCCTTCCTCCCCATTCCTACTTCCCTTTAAGAAAGCATATATAAAGTTATGCAAAACATTATCATAAGTCATGTTGTGAAAGAAAACGTAGATCTCCCCCTGCCAAAAAAATAAACCTCTCAAGAAAAACAAAATTAAAAAAATAAAGAGGATGCTTCAATCTGTATTCAGACACAATCAGTTCTTTCTCTGGGTATGGATAGCTCAATCTGTAATTCTCTGTTCTTAAGACTTAGACATATAAAATCATGACTGGAACTGGGAAGTGACCTTGAGAGCCAGGGGTAAGCAGACCTAGATCCAGAAAGTTGAATTCCTCCTGTGGGTTTAGAAAGAAGTTCCTTGGGAGAAATAATCACCTTACTTTCACATTTATATCCCCAGCATCTAACATAGAACTTGCACACAATAAATAATAAAATGGCTATTGATTGATATCTCTAGATTTTAGGGAAGGGAAATCTAACAAATCTAAGAAGTGCAGTGGTATAAGGGTAGATAGAATATCAGACCTGAAATCAGCAAGATTCACCTTTCTGTGTTCAAATTTGGCCTCAGATACTTACTAAACTGTACATATGTGATCCTGGGCAAATCATTTAACTCTGCCTCAGTTTCCTCGTCTGTAAAATGAGCTGGGAAAGGAATGGCAAACCACTCCAGTATCTGGCAAGAAAACCCCAAATAGGATCACAAAGAGTCAAAAATGACTGAATAACAAACAACAAAATAGTATGAGATTTTTTTCTCCTTTTTGATCTGATTTTTCTTGTGCGGCATGATAAATATGGAAATCTATTTAGAAGAATTGTACCTGTTTAACCTATATTGTATTACTTGCTGTCTAGGGGAGGAAGGAGGTAGGGAGAGAAAAAAATAAATTCAACATATCCAAAAAAAACCCAACAATATAATATGAGATCTAAAGGTCAGGAAGCTTGGGGTTATCATAGGATTATAGAGATAAAGCCAGAAGGATGCTTGGGACTCACATAATCTAGAGATGAGGAAATGAAGGCCCAGGAGGATTAAGGTTCTTGTCATATAGAGCATAAGTGGCAAGGATGGTTTTGAACTGAGACTTCCCACAGCCAGTAAATTTTCTCCTAGACTCACCGTATTCCCTGCCTGGAATTTTTAAATTTCCTTTTACTTGGGAGTAAGATCCCTGAAGCCAGGGGTCCCATTTTGCTTCTGGAACCCCACCAAGGTCTTTCAGAAGGCAAGCACAGGGCCATGTTAGTCAAGCATCTTGGTCTCTGACCAGAGAGGGGCCAAAGAAAGAACGCCCCACTAGAGGGAGCCTTCGAGGCACAGATCCCCCTGCAGCCTTACACTAGAGACCGGGCCTGCTTTGGCCCAGCCTGGCCTTCCTCACCCATCTGCTTCCCCTCAGGCTCAGCTATGAATGGTATGCTCTCCTTTCATTTCTGAGTCCGGGGATCACTCTCTTTCTTTCCCCCTTTTTGTCCCCTCATCCCTCTCTTCGAATCTCCTGATCTTTCTTCTCTCTCTCACTTTCTCTTTCTCCCAATCTCCTTCCTCTTCTTTTTTCATAGAAAATCATAGAATGTTAGAAGAGACATTAGAAGAGACTTTTCCTTTTGCAGAGGAGAATAAGGAGGCCCTAAAAGGGGAAGATCCAAGCACTAGGACCTGTTTTTTGACCCTCCAGCCAGGGTTCTTTCTCCAAGCACTCTCAGTGCTTGTATTGGAACAGAATTCAGCCCCACTTCTGATTTTTACTTAAACTTTCTAAGACTCAGTTTCCTCCTCTATAAAATGAGATCTTTAAAGTCTCTTCCAGGCCTGCATCTACAATCTTTTCATTATCTTCTCTCCTTTCTCCTCCTTCCCCCTCCCCTCTCCTGAATAACCCTCTTCACTTTTCCATCCAGACAAGTCAACTACATTTAGCACAGCTATTTGTAGATGTTCCTGGAGGGTTAATTCTCAAGTAACCCACTCTTCAGCGTTTGACCCAGAGAAATATTCTGGCCTGAAGGAAGTGGGGAGAGACAATGTCAGTCCATCTGCCCTTAGTATGAATAGCCTGTGTTTGTGGTCCCCAGTCAGATGAAGTTACAAGAGGATCAGTCACTGCCCAGCAATTTGGTGCCTCGAGGCCTAAGTGCTTTTGGAAGCAGTTACTTCATTATGAGCCATTCCAGGGTTTAGAGGGTGGGGAGATGGAGTGGGGCTTTTGAGAGTCTGCACAGTTTTTGCAGATTTTAAGTGGCTTTTCAGGCTCGAGGCCTGATCTGCAATCATGCAGGAGGAGAGGGTGTTTCCAAGGGCTTTTCTTGTCCTAAATCACCTACATTTGATGCCTGTCCCTCTGATACTCACAGATATGGCCTGTTCAGTGATGAGAGGGAATAGGAAAGGAATGGAGGGTATCTCCCTGTTTTTTTTGTAGGCAGCTGACAGATTCAGCAATAATATCACAGGTTTCTTCTTGCTGAACTTGTCACCTCTGAAGGTTGGGAAGCAAGAGAAGGCCTGAGTCTCCTTCCCTAGAAAGAGACCAACTGGCTCCTGAAAACAGCCTATCTGGAAGCTGGGGAATGACTTTCCTGTGATTCTTCCTAAACCTAACTAGGCCTCCGTGCTTAATAATTTGTGCTTAATAAGTACTCAATGAACTCTTTTTAATTAAAGCTTTTTATTTTCAAAATATATGCATGGATAATTTTTCAACATTAACCCCTGCAAAATCTTGTGTTCCAATTCCCCTATCCTTTTCCCCACCCCTTCTCCTAGATGGCAAGTTATCCAAAATATGTTAAACATGGTAAAAAATATATATATGTTAAAAACAATGTATGCATACTCAATGAACTCTTGTGGTAAAACAGGCTCAATAAATATTTGATTCCATCAGTAATCATCATCATCATAAAAGCTAGTTATGGTATGTGAATGAAATAGAATACTATTTTGTTGTAAGAAATGATGAAAGGATTGATTTCAGAGAAATCTGGGAAGATTTGCATAAATGGATACAGATTGAAGTGAGCAGAGCAAAGAAAACAATTTATACAATAACAATATGAAGACAAATAACTCCATGATCAACAATAACTTCAGAGGATTTAGGGATTCAGAATAACCCATATATTTTTTGGACATGGCCAATGTGAAAATTTGTTTTGCTTAATTATGCATATGTGTTAAAAGAATTTTGTTTTATTTTTTCCAAAGGGAAAGGGAGGTGGGAGAAAGAGAAAATGGATTCTTGTTCCTTGAAAAAAAAAAAAATATATATGTATATATATATATATATATATATATATGTATATAAAATTAAAAAAAAAAAGAATGTAAGCTCTTTGAGAACAGGAACTGGATTTTAGTGTTTCTTTGTATCCTAGCACTTAGTAACATAGGAAGTATGTAATAAATACTTGTTGACTTGAAAAAAATTTGGCCTCTCAATCTCTTTGAAAGAGACAGATAACGAGTAAAAAGCATGAGAAAGAGAACAGAACGTATGAAAACAGGATTAAAAAAGAGAAGACCCGGGAGGAGCCTGAGAGAGTAGTGAAAAGGGTGTGTCATGGAACGGAGAAGAGCTTGATGAAGTCCTCTGTAACAAGCGTTCTCACCTGATTTGACCCCAACTAGAGGGACCTGGAAGCTGGGGAAAACTGGCTGGCCCCATTAGCCAGTAATACAAGCCTTTCCTTTTAAAAGATGAGATGCCAGGAAAAAAAGCCACCCTCCAGACCACTTTCTGTGGGGGTTATTTGGGGAGTGAACTGGGGACTCTCTTAGCTTACATACCCTCCTCTGACTCTGGAGAAGCCCAGGAAAAGCAAATCCTGCTTAAAAGAAGGGCCTGGAAACCTCAAATCCCAAGTAAAATTTATTTTTCCCCCCTTAGAATGAACCTGCCTCCTTTTCCAACATTATGTCTGAACAGTGATTTGTCATCTCATTTGAGATTTGAGTCATTCATTGTTCATTTCCCAAGCGCTATCTCCCCTCTTCCTCCTCACCCTCCCCATATATACCATGGCTATATTGTGGCCATACTGATCATTCCTGACCAAGTGCCCAAGACGCCAAATTTGTCTCATCCGGACCCGATTAGCATAAACATCAGTGTCACATAGTAGGCACTTTGTTGGTTGGTATGGTAGAAACAGCACAAAGATTGAGTCAGAAGTTTAAGTCTGAGTCCCAATTCTGACTCCACTGTTCAGAAGCCTGTAGACGGGGCTAGCTATCTGACACCTCTAGAATTTGGGTTTCCTTTTCCAGCACATGAAAGAATTAGACTTAGATACTCTTAAAGGTCACTCCTCGTTCTAATATTCTATGGGTCTAAGCTTCTTGAAGCTCATTTGCTGAGAAGACTAAATATTTGGGCATTTAATCCAATGATCAAATTTACTTCTATTGCCCTTCAGAAAATCAAGCGTTTCACTGCGTTATCTCTTTGGGCTCCCCTAAAGTTCTATGCCCTGTTTGTGTCTTTCCTCTTCCCCTGCTGTAATCACGAGTCCTCAAGGGGCAAGTAGTGGTGAGGAGCGGGACCAAGCTTTAAGGAACACGAAGAAGATGTCAGTCTTTGGGAAGTCCCAGATAGAGCCAAACGGAGGAACCCAATTGGGCAGGTTTCAATAAAGGATTGTGGAGAGTAAACTGAGGGGCGAAGCTCCCAGACTGAGACGATTCCCTAGCATCCCCCTCATTTCCACTCTTTAGCACACGTGCTCCCTTGGACTAAAGCAGCGCTTCAGGAAAACCTTCCTCCAAGCCAATTCCTGACTAAGCTCTTTTCCTTAGGGCAGCCGGTTCCTTTTCTCCCCCTACCCCCGCCTAACCTTCCATTCCCCCGGAGAAGAATCTCAGACATCCTTCCCTTTCTTGGTCCCCTCCAAACCATCCCAGTTCGGGAGCCTAGAGCTAAGCAAAAAGTTGAAATGAATAAATTGGGGTGGGGGCTGGGGGGAAAGAAGCCTTTTGCGAAACCGCCGAGCATTTCGAAAGAATTGGGCCCACACTTCTGAGGCTGCCCCTTCTCCTCCCCAGCCCCTTTCCCCCTCCCCCCTCCGAAAACGGGAAGTTCTGCGAGGAAATTGCTGCTGACCGAGCTGAGCTGTAGGGCTGGCGGACGGGGGATGACTAAGTTTGGCAGTGCTACCTGCCGGCTGTTTTTCCTTTTATGGAGGATTTTTGAGAGCTGGGCTGGGGAGGCGCGGGGCAGAAGCGAAAGGGATCCACCCTGACTTTATATGACAGGAACTGAAGTCCGAGGGTGTCTGTTCAAGGACAAGGCAGAAAGAGAGAAAGGGAGGGGAGGGGGCAAGAGGACAGAGAGGGGAGGAGGGGAGGGGCCAAGGGGAGTGGTCTCCCGAGGGAGTGGTGGCCCAGAGAATGAATGAACTTTCTGCAGAAAGTCCGGGTGTGCGAGGGGGCGCGTGCGTGAGCTGGGGTGCACGCGTGGGGGCGGGGGGTGAACGTGTGCGAACTAGGCTCCTGGGAGGAGATAGCGGGGTGTACCATCCTGTATCATCCAGGGCTGCCGGCCCCGTGGGAGTGGGAACACTTTGACAAAGGCTGCCTTGGTTTCTGCACCCAGGACCCGGCGCCCCCACATTCCTGAGCCCTGTCGAGTTTCCATTTGTGTATCTCTCTGAATGCCTCTGCGGATAGGGCTGGTTTCACATGACCTCGATTTGTAATTTTCCCTTTTCCTTTTGGGGAGGTGCCACTGGGACCAGTGGCCCCGGCTTCATGCACCACTCTTGGCTGACCATAGTGGGGGGGCAGCTCTCCTTTGCCCATGTCCCAGTTCCGACTGAGAACTCTTACCTGAGTTCACCCCACCCTCTCATCCTCCCTTCCCTCGGGTAACAGATGTGGGGGAAGGCTGAAACCAGTTGCATGGGGACAGCAACCCTCTTAAACTGACTCTCGAGGGTCTCCTCCACCCACCTTGGGCCCTGGCTGCTGGCAAATTAATGTGTGCCGTCTTTTTCTTCTTTGACTTCCGACTCCGTGAAATAGCAACCATCAAATCAATTCACCACCTGAAGTCATCCTAGCACAGTGACCAGAGAGCCATCTAAGCCAAATCCCTATTTTACATATGAGAAAGCTGAGGTACCAGAGAGGCCAAGTGACTTTCCCATTAGGATTAAGATAGTGTCACAGGCTTGCTAGATGGTACAGTAAAGCCTCCGACCTGGATCAGGAAGATCTGAGTTCAAATCTGAGCTGTGATCCTATTGATTCCTATTTGCCTCAGTTCCTCATCTGTAAAATGGAGACCCCCCTGGAGAAGGAAATAGCAAACAGCTTCAGTATCCAGGGGTTGACCAAAAAATCAGACACAACTGAATGACAACAAGAGTGTCAGAGGCAAGATTTAAAATCAGGTCCTCTGACTCCAAATCCAACATGTTTTCCCTCACATCACTAATCTAACTGCTTCCTGAGCCAGAGAGCATCTGTGGGAACTATCTGATTCCCTTTGTTTGAACTGTTTTGAAACGGTAGACATTTGGTACTCTAGACCTTGAGCTAATAATCCATTCCGAATATAATATGGACACATCATGACAAACCCTTTCTACAATCATCTTCTTATTCCAAATAGGCCACAGTGATGGGGTGTGTGTGTGAGTTCTCCAACCAACAAGTCTGTCTAATTTGAACAAGTCACTTAGTTTTTTCATAGGAAAAACGGGGGCCAAATAAACCCTCATTTTGTATATCTAACTCCAGGACTATTAGAAAAGTAAATAAAACAATAAATGACAAAGTGCTTCCGGATCGTGATAGAAACACCACGATGCTAATCTAGAACATCATTACCTCTTTTAATAACAAGCAGTCAGTTCTCCTAGTCAAGGTGAAAGCATGGGTTCATCAACTCAAGGAGGTCTGGGCAGTGGTCTCAGCTCTGATCAAAATCACTTTTCTTATGTGTTTATGTGCCTTACTTTCCATTGCCATCCATCCACATCTACCCTCTTTTGTCAATCCATACTGTAGGTAAGCCCCACATGAGAGAGGTGTTCAATAAGAAAAGACAGGTCTTTTTTTTAACTATCTCTAAGGCTTTCCATTGACATCCGGGAAAAATTGATTGAGGGGGAGAGGTGCTTTTGGTGGACATAATCATATTTCCCCAGACCCCATTGTTGCCTCAATTCATTTTTATTCTTCTTTCTGGCAGGGAAAGTTTGCTAATCAGTGACAGAGTTCATTTAGTTCTTCCCCCTTCTATTACCAAGTTTCCTCTCCCCTCCCTTCTCTCATACCAACTTTATCCTGGAGAACAAAGGGTAAAGGGTAGTCTTGAAGACCGATAAGAATGAACAAGTGAGGGACAGGGTGTTGATTAAGTGACCCGTGAGGCAGGAAGGGATGGTTAGGGCTCTGCCAAACTCTCTCCTTGACACACCCAGGGAGGAGACCACAGGTAGGTCACTCCCAGACAGTTCTTTAATGGGCACCAGGCTAGCTACCTCATAGGCAAAGTGAGAGAATGAATAAGCAGTTGTCTGGGTCATTCCAAGGATACTGCTTTCTTTATTCACTGGGGGATGGCGCACCTCTCTTTCGTGTGTAGCAAAGAGAGGCCATCCACTTGTTTAATTTTCCTGTCTTTCCTTCTACCCATGGAGACTTGAAAACTGTATAAAGTGTGTGTGTGTGTGTGTGTGTGTGTGTGTGTGTGTGTGTGTGTGTGTGTATGTGTACGTGTGGTGAAGAGTGATAATTTTACAATTCAGAGAAATAGTAAAAATAGAGGTCTTTATATAGACATACCACTTTTTCTATCTATCTTTGTGTACAGTAGCATACAGGTATCAGTAAATGTCATTGTGACTGAATACTGAGACTTAATTTATGTGTCTGTCCTGTTAGTAACTGTCTCCATCCATCTATCTATATTTGTGTTTCTATGTCAGTCTGGGCCCCTTGTATTAGAGTTTGGGTGTTTATTATTGAATCTATGTAACTGAGGTCGGGGGAATATCTGTAAATGAAATGGGGAAGGAACCAGTGACAAGGTGGAGGAGGAATCAGACTTACTATGGGTGTTTTATAGAAAGGATGGAAAGTCCCTGAGAGATAAGATTTGAGGAGAAAAGAGAAATGAAAGATTGTCAAGGGCTAGGCATTTTCATTAAGAATTTCAGGAATAGAAGGAAAAAAAAGAAACTTACAATATGAATAGAGAACAACCTGGGCTAGAATCTGTTGAGAAATGGTGGGTGAGAGTGTCTGCGTGTGAAAGTGGAGGTCAGGGTTCCTTTCATTCCCACTTCTCTAAATGCTTATGTCTTCCCCTCCCCCTCTTTTGTTTCATTCTCTCTTCTCCCCCATTTCTTTCCTCCCCTGTCTCCTTTCCCCCTTTTTCCCCCCTTTCCCCCTTCTTCCTCCCCATTAGGGCCAACAGATTGGAACAGCACTGCTCCCATCAGGCTCTGCATTCCTTACATTCTCCTTCCTCTCCCCCTCCCCCTTTCCCCCTCCCTTCAGAGCTGGCTCTCTAGAACCTCACCATTTATGGAGAGGAAGTCAGGTCAGATGGGCAGAGGAGTCAGAGGCAGGAAGGCAGCTTGGGGTGGGAGGGAGGGCAGGTGTCAAAAGAGGAAAATCATTGGTCCTTCAGCCTCTTCCTGGTTCTCCCAGCTGGGTTTGGGGGAGGACTGTGGGCACAAAGTCCCCAAGTGGACTGCCCGAGCGTCCAAGGCAATCCAAGCGTCCAGCAATCAATCAGATATCACCAGCAGGCTCCTCCCCGCACTGGCCCCATGTGAAATCTGCTGCCATCCATGTGAAGCTGACTGTTCCTGAGAAGGCCAGATAAGAATTTCAACAACAGCATCACAGGACTGCAATGTGGCCAGGAGGGAGTAGGTTCCCTCCCCCGGAATTTAAGGACTCTGGTTAACTGGGAAAGGTTGCATGGTTTATTTGTTTGTTTTTGATCATTAATTAAGAGTCTACTATGTGCCAGGCACTATGCTAAGCATTTTCAACAAATATTATCTCATTTGATCTTTACAACAACTCTGAGAGGGAGGTATTATCATTATCCCCATTTTACAGTTTAGGGCATGGAGGCAGACAAAAGTGCCATGACTTGACCAGAATTATACAGCTAGGAAGTATGTAAAGCCACATTTGAACTCAGGTCTTCTTAACTCCAGATTCAGTTAAATATTCACTTTTTCACCTACCTGGTTGCACTGAAAATAAACAAACAACAACAAAAAACAACACACCAGAACCAGAGATGACATTTCTTTCTCTTGGCAAAAAATGACATTTCCCAATCCCCTGTCTCCCTCATCCCCTTTCCTAGCATCTCAGCTCCGATTTTGAGCTTGATTCTGCCACTGATTGAGTCTCAGTTTTCTCATCTCTAAAATGAGAAGACTGAAGAATGAATGATCTCAAAGGTCCCTTCCACATGTAACACTCTATAATGATAGTTTTAGAGATAGGAGGGTCATTATAGGTCAAGCTAGTCCAAATCACTCCTTATATAGAGCCAGAAACTTAGGCCCAGAGAGGCTGAGACTGTTGAACAAAGTTCACAAAGGTAATAAATAGCAGAATGGAGATTCATACTCAAGACTTCCGACTCCAAATTCAACATTTTTACCTTGCCGAACTCTGGAACATGCATTCTTTCAGTGGCAGAGGATGAAAGATCTGTTACCTAAGACAGGCCCTTGGGCAAAAATAAGAAATTGGACAAAACAGGTCTCCAGTACACAGACTCTCCCTTTCAGTTACCTTCTGAACTACTCCCTGACATCAAATTTTCCACTTGCCCAGGAGCCTTGGCTATGCTCCTCCCCTTAGATGTCCTATCATATCTCTATTAACAATATATCTTCCTCTGGGGATCTAGAGTTCCCTTGAGGAATATTTTCTTTTTCAATGAAAAAGCTGTCTAATCAGATAAATTAACCCAACCAACGAATGCTGATTTGTTAGTGGGAGAGGATTAATTCTTCCCTACTTTCCTGGTACTACATGTGCATTTCAACAGGGACCTCTACAGACAATGCCTTCACTCAAAGGTATAACTACAATGGTGGGAATTTCAGGTACATGCTTGGGTGCTTGGTGAGGGAAGGGCTGTTTTGGTGCCAGTTATGTTGTGGTATCACTGACTTAATAGTAATCTTTATAGGGTGCTTTACAAAGGACTTTCTTTGCAACAACCACAGGAGGTAGGCAGGGTAGGTATTCAGCTCCAACAAGCACTACTAAGTCTTCCTGGGTGTAGGGCACTCTACTAAACGCATGAAACATAAATTCTGCCCTTGTGGAATTCCCATTCTCATAGAGAGGATGGGACATACACAAATAATTAGGACACAAAATGACAGACAGTAGATGCAGAGGGAGGTCATATTCAAGATGTAAGTGGGCAAAGAATTCTATTGATATGGGGAACAGGAAGGCATAACAACCCTGCTGGGCTCAGAAAGACTGGGTCACCCATCCTCCTCCATTACAAAGGCTCCATGGAAGAGATGATATTTAATTTGTACATTAAAGATGTCAGGAACACCTAAGTTTACTAGCTATGTGGCCCTAGACAAGTCCCTTGACTTCTGTCTCAATTTCCCAAACTATTAAATAGGGATAATAATAGCAGAATCCTCCCAGGAATCAAGTTTTACACAAATGAAAATTGAAAACTATCCTTACATGTATTTGGGAAAATAAAATGCTATTTTAAAAAAGGAAAGCTAAAATGTTGATAAATACCTGTAGGGGTAGGTATAAGTGTGAAGGATAGCAAGGAGTCAGAGCATAAGAAGAATAAAACTGGCAATGGTTTAAAGAAATGGGTTGGGTCTTAGCTTGGGAGAAGTCAATAGGCAATTATTAAGCAACTTTTATGTGTCAGGCACCGTCCTAAGCATCATAGATACAACATAAGGGAAGGAAAAAATAGTCCTTATTTCAAGTAAGTCATCATTTAATGGAAGAAATGACACACAAACAACTATGTACAAAATACATGTAGGATACTTCTGAGGAAAGGTGTAAGTATTAAGAAATGAAGAAATGAATCTCCCTGCTTTCGATGGAAATCTGAGGAATTGCACATGGATCCACATGTTGTCAGACACAGTTGCTCAGTTAGGTAGTTGTGAGGAATTGTTTTTCTTGGTTACAAAGGGTTCACTCATTTTGAGGGATCGGACAGATCAATGGTTCCCTTACTGGCTGGATCCCTTCAATGGTTCTCTTATTGTCTCTATCAGGAAATGACATAACTATGATGTAAGAATAAGACATCAATAAGACATTATTTCCCAACATAAAATAATGGATTCCATTGGAGAGAGAGAGGCAATAAGACCGATTATCAAAACAATCCATGTGGCTGGTACTGGAGGCCTGGTGTAAAGGGATGGCAATAGAAATAGGTGATGGATGGGAAAGCGTTGCAGAGGCTCAATGGGACCTGACAATGATTGGATCAGGAGATTTAAAGGAAGAGGAAAAAAAAAATTAAAGGCTTCCAACAGGAGAAATTAGGTGAAGGATGATACCACTGAAAGAATTAGGGAAGATATGATAGAAGATAAATTTGAGGGAAGGATGAAAAGTTTGAATTTGGGGACATGGTAAGTAAGGAACTGGAGGGAAACATTTATTAAATACCTATTATACCAGACACTATGCTAAGTGCTTTGTAAATATCTCGTTTGTTTCTCATAACCACCCTGATCGTTAGATGTTATTATTATTATTCTCATTTTATAGTTGAGGAACCTGAGACAAACAGAGATGACTGATTTGTCCACAATCACACATCTAAAAGAGTCTGAGGCTGGATTTGAACTCCAATTTTCCTGATTCAGGCCCAGTGTCCAATTAGACACCTAGTTGCTTCTAGGTGGTGGAACTTCCAGACGGAATAAGTCTGAAAAAATGGACAGAGATGAAGACATTGATTTTGGAGTTATCCCTACAGAAATGGTGGTCAAAACTGTGAGCTTAACAAGAAAGACAGGCAGAGAGAGAAGAAAACCAAGGTGATCATCTTAGGGAATATTATTAAGAGGTTCAGGAAAAAGACGATTATTATCAAAATGTTTGGTTGAAGAGATCCAGATTAGACCACATAAATAGTCTATGTGAAACTTGGGGGTTCCACCCAGTTCTTCTAACTTCAAGTCCATAAAGCTTTCCACTATCCCAGAGAGCCATCTCCTCTGTTACATTATAGGGTTGACTACTTTAGAAATCAGAGAACTCAGACTATTCTCACTGAGTTCAGACTTGACTGGTCTTAATGCCTCTTTTTGCCCCAAATTTCAAAGAAGAGAAGCCAGTTACCTCTCCATCTTTGAACTACATAGCCTTTCAGAGCTGGCCAGAGAGAAGAGTAAGACTAAAACTAGTAAGGTTAAAACAAGAATAACAACAACAAAATGGTTCACAGAGCATTGACACACCCAGGGCAAGGTGTATGGGTATCTTTTAGTTATCATGGATTTTATACATTCTCTTACATGCCCCTAAAACAATAAATCTCAGCATTATTGCTCCCATCCTGTCTTCTTTCCCCCATAAAACCCCAAAGGACTTGAAGTTTGGCCAGAGTTTATCTGACACCTTGGTGAAAGCCAGAGCACTTTTTGTCATCAATCAGTTAGTTAACATCAAACTCCTATTCTGTGCCAGGCCTGATGATACAAAGACAAAAGAGCAAACAGTTCCAGCTTCAAAGAACCTGACATTCTGGACAGAGGATACAACTTGTTTATATAGAAGTATTTACAAAATAAATACAAAGTGATTTTGGGGGAAGATAACAGAAATGTATTCCTCTTCAACTTTTTTTTTTAAATCTTTCATGATTCATATTCAGAATATGGTATTATGAACATAGTAGGTACCTAATAAATGCTTGTTGAACTGAATGGCAAGCAAGTCAGCCTTGAAAGCTCTACAGGCTAAACTTAGACACATTAAAAAAAAAAAAAAAAAAAGCCAGCTGTGCAAGAATGGAGATTTGTAGTTTTGTGTACATTCTTCTTCTTCTTCTTCTTCTTCTTCTTCTTCTTCTTCTTCTTCTTCTTCTTCTTCTTCTTCTTCTTCTTCTTCTTCTTCTTCTTCTTCTTCTTCTTCTTCTTCTCCTTCTTCTTCTTTTATTCTACTGTGGAAAGGAAAAGGACATTTTATTTGATGTTCATTAAATTCTGAATTAATATTTTTAAATTTAAAAATAACTGAATTGAATATGATTGGAGGGTATACTCAGATCTTACACACTTTGAATTTAACTCTTAAATTACTTGATTTCAAGTCAAAGCAGGTATCTATTGAGAAAGAGGCAGTGCTGCCTAATGGGAGAAATGGGCTGGGGTGGGTGTATGTGTAATAATACTATTTCCATGAGCAGAACCAGGAGATCACTACACACTTCAACAACAGCGCTGTATGAAGATGTATTCTGATGGAAGTGGATATCTTCAACATAAAGAAGATCCAATTCACTTCCAGTTGATCAATGATGGACAGAAACAACTACAGCCAGAGAAGGAACATTGAATGTAAATTGTTAGCACTACTGTCTATCTACCCAGGTTACTTATACCTTCGGAATCCAATACTTAACGTGCAACAAGAAAATTGGATTTACACACATATATTATATCTAGGTTATACTGTAACACATGTAAAATATATGACATTGCCTGTCATCTAGGGGAGGGAGTAGAGGGAAGGAGGGGAAAATCTGGAAGAATGAATACAAGGGATAATGTTATTTAAAAAAAAAATTACTCATGCATGTATACTGTCAAAAAAAATTATAATTATAAAATTAATTTTAAAAAAAGAAACTATGAAAAAAAAATAATACTATTTCCAGCTCTGATTTACCTTGTGATTTGGGGCAAGAAATTCAATTTCTGTGCCATACTTTCCTCATCTTTAAAATAAAGAAATTGGACAAGATGGTCTCTGAGGCCCATTTTAGCTACAAGTCTGTGAGTTGTTCATAGTAACACCTTGTACATGGTCCATCATGTTGTGAGCTATTTGAAGGTAGGCACTTGTCTTTTGCCTCTTTTTGTATCTCCACTGCTAGCCCAGTGCCTGGCATATCAGGCACCCAACAAATGTTTCTTAATTGATTGGTTGATTAAGAGGCATGATTCCAAACTCAGGTGTCTTTTTGATTATTAACTACCAAAGCAAGCTGACATTGGATAATGGAGATAGTACAGTTAATCAATCAATGAACATTTACTAGGCATCTGTAGTATGCCAGGCATTATTCTAAATACTGAGGGTACAAGCAAGCAAGATAGTTCCAGCTTTCAAGAAACTCGAAGTGGTGGGGGAGACAACACATATCTATGTACAAACAAGCTATAGACAGGATATAATCAAAAGAAAATAATCAACAAAGATAAGGTAGTAGCCTTAAGGTTAGATTGAGAAATGCTTCTTATGGAAGGTGGAATTTTAGCTAGACTTGAAGGAAACCTGGAAAGCTAAGAGGCAGAGATGAGAAGGAAAAGATTTCCAGGCACTGGGGCCAGGAAGAAAGGAAAAGAAAAGAAAGAAAGAAAGAAAGAAAGAAAGAAAGAAAGAAAGAAAGAAAGAAAGAAAGAAAGAAAGAAAGAAAGAAAGAAAGGAAGAAAGAAAGAAAGGAAGAAAGAAAGAAAGAAAGAAAGAAAGAAAGAAAGAAAGAAAGAAAGAAAGAAAGAAAGAAAGAAAGAAAGAAAGAAAGAAAGAAAAGAAAGAAAGAAAGAAAAGAAAGAAAAGAAAGAAAGAAAGAAAGAAAGGAAGGAAGGAAGGAAGGAAGGAAGGAAGGAAGAAAGAAAGAAAGAAAGAAAGAAAGAAAGAAAGAAAGAAAGAAAGAAAGAAAGAAAGAAAGAAAGAAAGAAAGAAAGAAAGAAAGAAAGAAAGAAAGAAAGAAAGAAAAGGAAGAAAGAAAGAAAGAAAGGAAGGAAGGAAGAAAGGAAGGAAGGAAGGAAGGAAGGAAGGAAGGAAGAAAGGAAGAAAGGAAGGAAGGAAGAAAGAAGGAAGGAAGGAAGAAAGAAGAAAGGAAGAAAGAAAGAAAGGAAGAAAGAAAGAAAGAAAGAAAAGAAAGAAGAAAGAAAGAAAGAAAGAAAGAAAGAAAGAAGAAAGAAAAGAAAGAAGAAGAAAGAAAGAAAGGAAGAAAGAAAGAAAGGAAGAAAGAAAAGAAAAGAAGGAAGGAAGGAAGAAGAAAGAAAGAAGGAAGGAAGGAAGAAGAAAGAAGAAGAAGAAAGGAAGGAAGGAAGGAAGAAAGAAAGAAGGAAGAAAGGAAGGAAGGAAGAAGAAAGGAAGGAAGGAAGAAAGAAAGAAAGAAAGAAAGAAAGAAAGAAAGAAAGAAAGAAAGAAAGAAAGAAAGAAAGAAAGAAAGAAGAAAGAAAGAAAGAAAGAAAGAAAGAAAGGAAGAAAGAAAGAAGAGAAGAAGAAAGAAAGAAAGAAAGAAAAGAAAAGAAGGAAGGAAGAAAGAAAGAAAAGGAAAAGAAGGAAGGAAGAAAGAAAGAAAAAGAAGGAAGAAAGAAAGAAGAAAGAAAAAGAAGGAAGGGAAGGAGGAAGAAAAAAGAAAAAGAAAGAAAAAAGAAAAAGAAAGAAAGAAAAGAGGGAGGAGACAATAAAGGAAGGAAGGAAAAAAGAAACAAGAAACAAGAAAGGAAGAAAGAAAGAAAGAAAGAAAGAAAGAAAGAAAGAAAGAAAGAAAAAGAAAGAAAGAAAGAAAGAAAGAAAAGAAAGAAAGAAAGAAAGAAAGAAAGAAAGAAAGAAAGAAAGAAGGAAAGAAAGAAAGAAGGAAAGAAAGAAGGAAAGAAAGAAGGAAAGAAAGAAAGAAGAAAGAAAGAAAGAAAGAAAGAAAGAAAGAAAGAAAGAAAGAAAGAAAGAAAGAAGAAGAAGAAAGAAAGAAAGAAAGAAAGAAAGAAAGAAAGAAAGGAAGAAAGAAACAAGGAAGAAAGAAACAAAGAAAGAAAAAGAAGGAAGGGAGGAAGAAAAAAGAAAAAGAAAGAAAAGAGGGAGGGAGACGATAAAAGAAGGAAGGAAAAAAGAAACAAGGAAAAAGAAAGGAAGAAAGAAGGAAGAAAGAAAAAAGAAAGTTTCTGCTTATCAGTTATTGTTATTTATACCCTTTCCATCCCTACCTTCAGGGCCAGAACTGCTGATGACATATACAGGAAGGGATGACTCTAAACTGACTCCAGAATTTAAAGGATTTCATCTCACTCTAATCTGCTGGTCTCTGATTCATCCGGGCTGCCCATGGCAGACAGACAATTTGGCATCTGTTGCTGCTCTGCTCTTTACTGCCTGCTGTGACTTTTCCCTGTAGCCTGGGAAAAGCCATGGAGTTCTGAAAGATCATAGATCTTATGGATGGAATCTGCAAAACAGACAATGGATTTTGGATCCCATCTAAATTTGTGATAGAACCATAGATTTTAAGATGGGATCAGAGGCCATTTAGTCCAATCTTTCAGTTGAAGAAACTGAGGCAGAGAAAGATCTCTGGGGACAGGAGGGGGACAGGGAATCTTCTAAAGGGAAAAGTTGCCATGGTTCTCTAGAGTGAAGTAATTCTTAAGAAAGCAGAAATGGGGGGTCTATTGTGAAACAACTGGGCTTCTTGGAAGTGCATGTGGGGAGATAGAAGAAAGGAAATTTTTGATGTTTTCATCCAAACTAAGCACAGCTGCTGGAGTTCTAAATTTCAGCTGCTTGTGTCCTTCTCTCTCTTTCCCATAGAGTCATCCTGTTTTTCTCTCCTATTAATCAATCAATAAACATCAGCCATAGCATTTTAGAGTGGAGAGGGCCCCTTGAGATCATCTAATTCAACACTTTGATTTGATAGAATAGGAAATAGACACAGAAATGGAATGTGACTTGATCAAGGTCATATAAATTAATGTGTGACTGAGCTAGGATTAGAAGGAACCAGGGATTAGTTTCCTAGGGATTAGAGAAGACTTCCCCCTCACCCCCAAATCAAGTTCTGTTAAGGGCTCCAGATCACACATTAATCAAAACTGTTTGGATGTGTCCAGCCTTCTTATTTTGTTCTAATTTTTCAATTAACAAGCATTTGTTTTCTCTTCATCCTATCCCAGTTAAAAAGGAAAAAAAAAAAAAAAAGTCTTTGTCAAATACATGTAGCCAAGCAAAACAAATTCCCAGCATTATCCACGTCCAAAAATCTCATTTCCAGCACCATTATTTCAAAGATAGGGAACCTGAGGACCAGAGGAATGAAATGTCTTGCCTACAGTAAAACAGGGAATTAGTGGCCCAGATTCCTATACATCTTGGCTAACTTCCATTTGTGAGAATTGGCCAGTGACTACCTATGAATTAACTCATTTTCCCTTGAGAGGAATGATGATTAAGACATAGGACTGAGTCAGGAAGAGTGGAGTTCTAGCCTCATCTCAGCCACTTTTTAGCTATGTGACTGTTGGCAACTCATTTTTAATTTCTCTGTATCTCAGTTTCCTTATTCACAAAATGAGGTGTTGAAATACATGGTCCTTTCCCTAAGCTCGAATGTTCATTCCGGCTCTAAATCTATGATCCTACAAATCCTTTCCTAAGTAAGATTATAGTAAAAGATAAAACAAGAAGTTGGAATGCGACACTTTTGGGAAATGATTCCTTTTGGATAATTGAGGCTTCATTTTTTCATGCACCCTTTTGAAAAATTTTAAAATTAGCTTTTTATTTTCAAAATACACGCAAAGATAATTTTCAACATCCACTATTGCAAAACTTTGTGTTCAAATTTTCCCCCATTCCCTCCTCTGGACAGCAAGTAATCCAATATAGGTTAAACTTGTGCAATTCTTCTAAACATATTTCCACACTTATCATGCTGTATAAGAAAAATCAGACCAAAAAGGGGGAAAAATGAGAAAGGAAAAAAAGACAAGCAAATAACAAAAAAAAAAAAAAAAAAAGAGGTGAAATTACTACTATTTTGTGATCTACTTTCACAAAAAATCTGAAGTGATCTGAAGTGATTTACCCACAGTCACACAGTTTCTGAAGTAAATTTGAATTTAGGTCTTCTTGACTCCAGCCCCCAAACTCTATCATATCACTCAGCAGCCCCTCCCAGGAAGTAGGACCTACTGGTAAATTAATGTAATATAAAAAACAAAGATCATCAATAAAACAGTAAAAACAAAGACATACCCAGAACACAATGCAAAGTCATAATGACTTCTGGGCAACTTTATGCATAAGTGTATACAAAGAGGGGAATTTGTGGCCCTGTCTGTTTCTGGATTGTAAAGTTTTTTGGGAAAAACTGAACTTGTCACATCCAAAGGAGACTGAAAAAAATGAACAATTTAGGGACTTTTGGGAGTAGACACTTTTTTTAGGCAGAGTACAGCCAAGCTGTGATTTTTTTTTTTTTTTTCCCTTTTGCCTCTGTGAAATTCCACCTCACCCAACAGACCCTTTTGAAGAATCAATGACTAGAAGGTTTCTAACTAGATTATTTTAAATCATATTGAGCCTCCAAGTATAGTATAAAAACTGGATAAGGGTGGGTCAAAGTCTGGGGAAAGAACCATTGGCAGAAAAAAGCAAGCCAAGATATACATAGAATCCTAGGATTATAGATTTATTTCTGGAAGAGACCTCAGAAGCCATTTAGTCCAACCCTCTCATTTTACAGATGAGGAAACTAGAATCCAGAGAGATGTTTTTTTCGTGTGTGGATATGTATATATTTATATATATGTGTGTATATATATATATATATATATATATATATATATATATATGCACATACATATGCATGTGTTTATATATAATTATGTATATATTATAATATATAATACAATGATAATCTATTATACATATAATACATACACATATAAGAACAAAGAAAAAATGTGTGTGTGTGTGTGTGTGTGTGTGTGTGTGTGTGTGTGCCATAGGCTAATAAGATAATAAACCTAGGGTTAATGGATCTTTAAAGCCCATTTAGTCCAACCCACTTGACAGGTAAGAAAACTGAGGCCCAGAGAAATAACTTGCTCAAGGTCATACAGTTTGTGCCAGAGATTTGGATTTTGAATTCAGTTCTTTCATATAATTACATTTTTATATTTATTTCATATACATACATACACATATATAAACATACATACACATATATATATGTGTAGTGTTTTATTGTTCTCCAAATTACACATAAAGACCATTTTT
The DNA here is from genome assembly GCF_048593235.1 of Sminthopsis crassicaudata. Taxonomy (NCBI): domain Eukaryota; kingdom Metazoa; phylum Chordata; class Mammalia; order Dasyuromorphia; family Dasyuridae; genus Sminthopsis; species Sminthopsis crassicaudata. Next base: position 485,827,604 of record NC_133617.1, on the reverse strand, counting down.
AATATTCATTTAAAAACAATTTTGACTTGCAAATCTTTTCCTTCTTTCCATTATCTCCCTCCTCCCTAAAACAGTATGCAATTTGATATGGGTTTATATAGGTACAACCAATCCAATTCTTTCTTCTTTTTCTTTTCTTTTTGAGGCTGGGGTTAAGTGACTTGGCCAAGGTCACAAAGCTAGGAAGTGTCTGAGATCAGATTTGAACTCGAGTCCTCCTGAATTCAAGGCTGGTGCTCCTATCCACTGCACCTCCTAGCTGTCCCAACCCAGTTCTTTCTAATGTTAGATACAGCATTCTCTTCACTATGCCATGTCGACAGCCAAGGAGACTGAAGGAAGGAAGACCTACGAATCCCAGTGAAGGACCAGATGACAGATTTTGCCCCTAAATGTAAACTTTCTCCACTTTATAACATTGCCTAGGAGCAGGTCCTGTAATTAGGAACTTTGGGGGAACATTCTATTTTAAGAAATAATTATCTTTGAATTTCCATTGTCTATTTTTTTCTTATGACAATTAAGTTGGATCACTAGGAGTTGATCCTAGTGCACAGCCCAACCCACCCACAGTTTATGGAATGTGAGCATGAAGTATTCCCTTCCATGAAAGGATTGCAGGTAACACTTCCCAGGCCAGGGTGGAGCTGGGAGGAGCTGAACAGAAACCCTGGTTGGGCCTGGTGGAATAACCTCAATCCCTGCCCTGTATTCAGGATCCAGGGCCTGAAATCTAAAAGCAGGGGAACAGGGTTAGGGCAGAGCTTCAGATCTCTCAGTGAAATGTCTGTGCCAGCCCAGCTTCCTTTTCAGCTTTTCCTAACGTCACCTCTGAGCCTGTAGTTGTGAATATTAGTACTAAGTCACCTCTTATGACCAGCTGTCGGAAATCTATTACCAAATTTCTATTGCAAATGGTTTAGCATCAGAAAATAATAAGATTTTGTCAGTAGAAATAACAGTGAAGGAGAATTGTTGCTGTAGCCTAAGAACTGTGGGACCTTTTTAATCTGCATTTGACTTGCTGTTAAAATGCTATGTGTTGTCTCTCCTGTTAGATTGTGAACAGACTGCTTATACTCCCAGCACTTAACATAGAGTTTTGCACAAAGTAAGCACTTAATAAATGCTTTTTTCATTGATTCATTCATTTGTTTTACAGGTATGAGAGCAATGAATCTTTGAAAACCTGTTTGAATCTATGAATAGTTGTTACACGGTCTTTGTTTTTCTTTTCCAATTCTGGGATGAGAGGGATGGTGGGGATAAGGATAAAAAAAGAAAAAGAAAAAGGATCATTTGTTTAATTCACAGAAGAGAATGAAAGAAAAGCTACAAATAATCACAGATGAGCAGCACAGCTTTGAAAGTTATATGTTGAATTTATTATATATTTATAAGAAAACCAAGCTGTACATAATCATGAGATGATGTCACACATCTGATTCTCCTCTTCTGTTTTACATAGCAAATGGAAATGCCCATTTTATTTAGTGTTTGTTAAATTTAGAATAAAAAACAAAAAAAAAATTTTAGAAAAAAAAGTGTGACCCTCTAAAGTGAGAGGTCAGGAATAAATACATTTTTTTGTTTTACAAAGTACTTTTTAAAAATTAATATTTTATTTTTCCAAATACATATCAAGATAATTTTCAACACTGACCTTTGTAAAACTTTGTGTTCCATTTTTTCCCCCCTCTTTCACTCCCCTTCTCCTAGACAGCAAGCAATTTGATATAGCTTAAACATGTTGCAAAGTACTTTCAAGAACTTTGTCTTGGCCCTTAGGAGGCATCCGTGAATAGGTAGTGTAGGTATTTCTATCTCCATATTACCAAGTCTCAGAGAAATCTAATGTTTTGCTGTTCAGAATTGGTGCTGATGAGGACCTCAGAAGCTGTTTCATCCAATCCCACCATTTTACTAGTCTGAGAGGTACCCAGCAAATTAGGAGTAAAGCTTGGAACACAACTCTAGAGAATGGTTGGTGAAAAAAGTGCTTGGGTTTGTAGACAAAGGAGCTGGGCCCAAATCTCAGCACTCTTTGGGTGATCTTAAATAATCATTTAACTTCCCTGTGCTTATCTGTAAAATGAGGAGACTTGGATTAAATGATCCTCCCAACTTTAAGCCTCTACTTTCGAGCTCCTATTTCTAGTCCCAGGCTCCTTCAACCAGATGCCATGTCATTCACCTTCTATTTGCCTCTTGTTTTTTTGTTGTTGTTGTTGTTTCTCCTGACCTATCTGAATAATAGCTCTTGCTCTGTCAGAAACACCTGTGTGACCTTGAGCAAATCCTGTCACTTTTCTAAGACTCAGTTTCCTTATCTACAGTTTTCCTGATGATTCTAGGCTTTCTACCTTTTTTGCCCAAATAATATTTAGTCTCTTTGAACATTTAGAAAAGAAAGTATATGAATGTAATGGAATTTTATTCTATAAGAAATGATCAGCAAGTTGATTTCAGAAAGGTCTAGAGAGATTACATAAACCAATGCTAAGTGAAGTGAGTAGAGTCTAGAGAACTTTGTACATGGCAACAAGATTAAGTAATGATCAACCATGATGTAATACTATCTTTTCAACAATGAGGTGATTCAAGGCAAATCCAATAGACTTGTGATGGAAAAGTGCTATTCACATCTAGAAAGAGAACTATAGAGACTGAATGTGGATCAGTGCATAGTATTTTCATTTTTTTTGTCCTTGTTTGTTCACTTTTTTTTTTCTCCTCATTTTTTTCCCCTTTTGATCTGATTTTTCTTGCACAACATGATATATGTGGAAATATGTTTGGAAGAATTGCTCACGTTTAACCTATATTGGAATAACTATATTGCTGTCCAGGGGAGAAGGGAGGTGGGGAGGGAGGGAGAAATATTTGGAACACAAGGTTTTGCAAGGGTGGATGTTGAAAACTAATTTTGCATATGTTTTGAAAATTAAAAAGCTATTTTTTAAAAGAAAGAAAACAGTTCAAAATATATAGAATTAGAACTGATTGGGGATCTCAAAGATCAAAGTTCCAAAGATTCAAAGTTGAATGAGACCATCTATTTTAACCATTACAACTGAGGAAATCGAAGTTAAGTGAGTTGCTAAAAAGCATACAGATTGTGAATAATAGAGCTGGGATTTGAATCCAAGTCCTCTGCCTGTCAATGGAGCATTCTTTTAATTATGTCAAGCCAAGTCAATTACAATTGAGTTCAGGGAAATCAATCATCCAAGGATCCCCAATAAGGGAATTAGTCAGAATCAGGGACTTTTTTTCTGTTCATTTCTAAGACATGTCTCTACCTCCCTACCCCCAAGGAGTTTAAGCTCACAACTGCAAGAAAGCTAGGAAATCCCAGCTTCAGTTTCTCAGGAAGACAAAGACCTGCCAAACTCCCAAGCAGGGTGCTTTCTTGGTTCAGAAATCACAGTGACGTAGAGTCTCTCTCCTTAGGACAGGGTTGGGTAACTTGAGAAGGAGAACAAACCAGCCAGAAAAATGAAAATGAATGTTAACCTGAACCAGCCTTGGGAACACACACACACACACACACACACACACACACACACACACACATATACTACAAGGTAGATTGAGAGGTCACCTTGCTTACCTCCTTTATCCTCTCACCTTCACACTTGAGCTATTCTAAAGAGACAAGAACCTTTTCTGCCAATAATAATAAATAACAACACATTCCTGTAGGACTTTCAGGTTTATTACTGTTGTTTAATCATTTTTCAGTCAGATCTGACTCTTTGTGATTCCATTTGAAGTTTTCTTGGCAGAGATGCTGGAGTGATTTGACATTTTGTTCTCCAGCTCATTTTATAGATGAGGAAACTGAGGTACACAGGGTTAAGTGACTCACCCAGAATCTCAAAACTAGTAAGTGTCTGAGATCAGATTTGAACTCCAGAAAATGAGTCATTCTGACTCTGACTTCAGGAGTGGTACTCTATTCACTGTACCATTTAGCATGTAAATATTCGGATCTCCATTTAAAAGAGGATTCAGAGAAAGATTTAATATTTACCTATGTAAATATTAGTAAGTAAATATCTGTAAATATTCTAGTAAGTGTTAGAGCTGGCACTGGGACCCAGATTTCTTGTGTCCTCATAGATTGATCAATTCAATAACAACAGCAGTAACAACAACCTTAGCAGTTAGCATTTTTCTAAGTGCCTACTATGTGTTAGGTATCGTGCTAACCAGTGGGGATACATAGAAAGATAATGTTCCTCAAGGAGCTTATGATCTAATAAGTTATACAAAGTATAAGTTGAGGAGATACACAGAGAAAGGTACTGACATTAAGGGGGAGGTTTGTGGGGGCAGCTAGGTGGTGCAGTGGATAGAGCACCAGCCCTGAATTCAGGAGGACCTCAGTTCAAATCTGGTCTCAGACACTTAACACTTCCTAGCTGTGTGACCCTGGGCAAATCACTTAACCCCAGCCTCAAAAAAAGAAAAAAAAAAAAAGGTTGGGGGGAGGCTTGTGAAAGGCTTCATGCAGAAGGTGAGGTTTTAGCTAAACAGATTAGGTGAGCATTTGTTCAAGGATGTTGGGGAAGGGATCCTGGCACTGAGTGAGAGATTGGGCTTATTTTTCTCAAGTTTCTTTCATTTTTGTTTCAATTTAAGTCAATTCAGCAATCCTTTATTTATTATGTGTCCATGCAAAGGACATCCTGTAAAAGATGTAGTCTCTGTTCTCAAGAAGCTTACCCTTTATTTGGGGAGAGAAGATTTAACAACCATGAAACAGAACAGTTATGTGCTAAACTTGATAATAAAAAATAATAATAACAATAACAATAAATATATTATTATTTATTATTGTTAAACATATCAAAATAATTATTGATATTTATTATATCATATATAATATTTACTATGTTATATCAATATTAAATATATTAATAGTTTGTGTTATTAAATATTAAATATATTAACATAATAAACTGGAAAGCATAATTCCTAAAATGAGGAAAGGTAGTGAAGCTCAAGGAATGGCTTGCTGGACTCAGAAAGACAAGATCTAGATTCAAATTATACCTCGAGGACAAAGTCACTTCTCTCCACCTCAGTTTTTTAATATATAAAATGGGGGACAATCATAACCATAGTATATATTTCACAGGGTTGTTATGAGATGTTGAGATAATTATTAAAGCACTTAAAATGCTCCATAAATGTTGTTTATTATTGGGGGGAGAAATCAATGTAGCTTGGAGTCCCCAAGGAATACTTGAACTTGAACCTGGATGGATGATAGCACAAGCCAATAAAGGGAGTTATAGGTACAACCTTAGTAAGAAAATAGTTCACATTTCTATGGCACTTTAAAGTGTACAAAGAGCTTTCTTTAAAAAAATATTTAATATTTTATTTCTTCCCACTTACATGTAAAAACAATTTTTAACATTTGTTTTTTAAACTTTGACTTCCACATTGTCTCTCTTACTTCCTACCTATCCGTGCCTTGTTGAGAAGACAAGCAATTTGATATAGGTTATTCATGTGTAGTCATACAAAACATTTCTATATTAATCATGTTGTAAAAGAAAACATCTATCAAAGGAGATTGCCCTCTTTGATTTTTTTGCCATCCATTTTTCCTTTCACATTGTCTTTACTCACTTGATGAAGTGTTTGTCTTTAATTTGATTGTCTTTGGTCTAAAAGAGATGGGCAAATGACAATTCTTTTTAATTTAATAGCTTGTTTGCCTTGTTAATGATTAAATTACCCAAAACTAAAAATATTATTAATTTTCTTAATCAGCAAATTTATGGGAACAGGAACAACCTCAGTTTTTTCTAAGGGCAGGAAGTATCTAGTGTGTCATTCCATAAAGAGCATCTCTATTAAGGAATCTGGTCACAATTGCATTAGCAAAGGATGCAAGATTGTCTATCAATAGGTGATTGCCACTCATTCCATAGAACTTAATAAGGGCCCATATTGCCAATTCCCAGGTAGTGCTCACCAGCTGTTTGGTTTTTGTTTTTGTTTTTTTTTAATAATTTTTAAATAAACTTAACCTTAATGATCTCAGCAATCTCAACAAAACAAATATATAAGCCTAATAAAGAATGTCTGTAAATTCTGTTTACCTTTTTCTTTTCTTTTCTTTTTTTTTCTCTGAGGCTGGGATTAAGTGACTTGCCTAGGGTCACACAGCTAGGAAGTGTTAAGTGTCTAAGGACAGATTTGAACTCAGGTCCTCCTGAATTCAAGGCTGGTGCTCTATCCACTGCGCCACCTAGCTGCTCCCATGTCTGTAAATTCTGATCTATTTCAATTTACTAAGCAGAAATTTTCAAAAAAAAAAAAAAAAACTTTACCAAAATAATAATGATGACATCTTCTGTCTACTATTTCCCTTTCTGATTTCTTTCTGTCTGGGAACTTAACAGATTTTGTTTGCAGGTAATTCTTTATTTAGTCCCAATCAGGGTGTGTTGTCCTGATTCTTCTCTTTTGGTTTGCATCACTTCATATCAGTCTTTCCATCTTTCTTTGCTTGCTTCATATTTGTCATTTTTTGGTGGTGTGATAACATTTCATTATACTGATGTAACTTGGTATTTTCAGACATCCCCCAATGTCTAGATATATAAGTTGTTTCTGGCTTTTCATTATTACAAGTAAATTCCTAATGTGTAATTTTTGTATAGTGAAATCTATTTTCTACCTTCTAATAATATCCTTGGGATACAGTTCCAGTAGTGAAGTTACTGGGCTAAAGGGTATGATTGGTTTCATAATTCTTGTGTATTACCAGATTGTTCTCCCAAAAGATTGCATCAGGTTTATCACCAATACTATCATGTTCCAGTTTCTTCACAACCCTATCACTAATTAATCTGGCCACTTTAAACTTTATGGGAATAAGGTAGTCTTCAAAGTTGTTCAAAATTCATACCATTGATTGTAAAAAAAAGTTTAAATAGTTCCTCAAATAGCTATTAAATATTTGTCTTTCCTCCCTTAGAACTTATCTGCCCAGTTAATGCCTAGAAGCAAAGTAGAAGAGTTAGCAGGGATAGGAAATAAGAGATATATACATGATTAAGAATAAAATTTATTAGGAAAAAAAAAAGTAGGGGTAGTAATCATTTTAAAAAGATTCAAAGAAGAGGGTAATCTATATTATATGTCAACCATACTAATCTTGTACTTGAAATATATGTATATGCTGGTGTATATATATATATATGTATGTGCATGTAAGTTTATAAATATGTATATATATATATATGCATGTATATGTGTATATACATATATATTATGACACACACAAGTATATCCATGCTTAACTGCAGCCTGCTTGTGGGGAGTGGGGGAAGAAAGGAGAAAAAAGAACAAAGTAAAAAGTGCATAACAGAGAACAAAAAAACCTACAAAGAAGAAAAGTCTTCTGTTATTATGTATGTGTTCTTGAAATGGAAATTTATTGTTACATATTTCAAATCCTCCCTGATGTTCTCTTGGACACATGACAATATTTATTTTTTCTTTCTTTTTCTATTTTTCTTATTTTTCATTTAAGTTTAAATACATAAATACATTTAAAAAAATAATTTGCCCCATCCTTTGTCCATTTATCCATAAGAGCATGACTCTTATAAATTTCTGTCTTTTTAAACTATGAAACTAAAGTATAAGGAACATAGCTTTTCTCTAGTGAACCAGTGATGCCTATTACTGTTACTGGATTTGTTGGAAGTAGTTTGGCTGGAGAAAAGGAATTGCATTCAGGGCTGCAGAGTCTTAAATTCTAATCTCTGCTACAATCTGTCAACATACTTTATAACCTCTAGCAGATCCCTTGACTCCTCTGTGGTACACATTTTGCATCTGTCCTATACATCCTTATTTCTACTCCCCAATATGAATGAGATAATGTTCATGCTATAACTATCCTTAGGGGTCATACTATGAGACCTGCTTAGATAGAGCTATCTGACTCATCACAGGGTCTTGTACTTTAGTAACTAAGTTCCCTTCGATGGGATCTAAGATAATAAGTCCACACAATTGATCTACACTATGGAGTACTGACAGTATTTGCAGGTGTGATTCTTGGACCACTGTCAGTGATCTGTGAACATTCATGTAGAACAGAAGAGGCATCTCAGTGTAAGATTAGAGTAAAATATCTCATTTTTGAAAGAGAGAGAGAGAGAGAGAGAGAGAGAGAGAGAGAGAGAGAGAGAGAGAGAGAGAGAGAGAGAGAGAGAGAAAGAGAGAGAGAGATTTTTTTTGTAAGCTACTCGCCAAGGAGTTTGACTTCAATTTCTGGGAAAATTCTAGAGTGTATTATTAAAAGGGATGATTAGTGGACAGCTAGAAAATGAAGCAGCGATCCTGAAGAGCCAGTATGACTTCATCAAGAACAAGTCATGCCTAGATTAAATATCATTTTCCTTTTTTGAAAGGGTTAGTAGATTTGACATATCAGGGGAATTCAGCAGATATGATTTACCTAGATCTTAGCAAAGCATTTGAGTTGGGATACTTCTGTGTATAAGATGGAAATATGTAAGCTAGACAAAGGTCTCATTGGGTGGATTTGGAGTTGGTTGCAAAGACAGACTTAAAGAATTGTCCTTAGTGGGTGATTTCATTTTAACTTGGAAGGAGCTTTCTAATGGAGTGTCTTGGGTATGTGCAGCCCAGATTAGCTTAGCACTATGCTGTTTAACCTGTTTATCAATGACTTGAATAAAAACATAGACAATGCTCATCAAATTTTAGATGACACCAAACTAGAAGAAAAGCTAACACATGAGATGACAGTCAGTAACCAAAAAATATTTTGATTAGTAAGAATATTGGGTTGAATATAAAAAAATGGAAATTACCTTTAGGTCCAAAATATAAATTTCATTAACTTCTAGATTAAAAAAAAAAAAAAAAAAAGGCATGGCTAGACTGCAGTTTGTTTGAAAAGGAACTGCTGAAGCTTTAGTGAACAAAAACCTGAGTGTGGCCAAGTAAATATGATTTTAGATTATATTAAGTGGCACACTGTATTCACCACTAGGGAGAAATAGGTAGACTTACTATATTTTTGCTCTGGTGAGACTACATCTGTAGTATTGTGTTCTACGAGTTGAACATTGATAAATTAGAGGACATTGATAAACTAGAAAGTGTCTGAAAGAAGATGATGGAAGAACTTGAAATCATCACAAACTAGCCTGTGTTGAAGGTGCTGGCAGTAACAGCCTTGAGAAGAAAAGGTTTAGGGGGCAAAGTGTAGTAGTCTTCAAGTGCTAGGAGGGATGTTATTGAAGAGGGAAAAGACTTACTCTTCTCAGTCCTATTAAGCAAAGCCAGGAGCAGTGGGTGAATGTTATAAAGAGGATAATTTAAACTTGATGTCAAGAAAAACTATCAATCTGTCAGAGCAATTTCAGTTTTGTCTGACTTTTCCTGGCTCCATTTGAGATATTCTTGGCAGAAATACTGGAGTGATTTGGCATTTCATTCTCCAGTTCATTTTAGAGATGAGGAAACAGGCAAACAGGATAAAGTGACTTGCCCAGGATCACACAGCTATTAAGTGGCTGAGATCATATTTGAATTCTGGAAGACCAGTTTTGTTGACTCCAGATATGGCATTCTATCCATTTTGCCACCTAGCTACCTCACTTATCAATTGGAACTATCCAAAAGTGGAATGGACTACCATGAAAGGTGGTAATTCCTTATTCACAAACAAAGGCTAGATAGCTACTTGTATGGTATGAAAGGAATTTTTGTTTTGGTATGAGTTGGACAAGGCCAAAGGTTTTTTACTTTAGTTCCACAGATCCCCAAGAAATCTGTGGATAGATTGCAAGAGGTTCAAAAACTTATGTGAGAAAAAAAATATTGATTTTCATTAATTTTGATTTCCACTGAAATCATTTGTATTTTATTTTATGCATTTAAAAACACTATTCTATTATTGCTCTGTAAGAAATGACCAGCAGGAGGAATACAGAGAGGCTTGGAGAGACTTAAATCAACTGTTGCTGAGTGAAATGAGCAGAACCAGAAGATCACTATACACTTCAACAACAATACTGTATGAGGATGTATTCTGATGGAAGTGGAAATCTTCAACATAAAGAAGATCCAACTCACTTCCAGTTGATCAATGAAGGACAGAAATAACTACACCCAGAGAAGGAACACTGGGAAGTGAATGTAAATTGTTAGCACTAATGTCTATCTATCCAGGTTACTTATACCTTCGGAAGCTAATAATTAATGTGCAACAAGAAAATGGTATTTACACACATATATTGTATCTAGGTTATATTGTAACACATGTAAAATGTATGGGATTACCTGTCATCGGGGAGAGGGAGTGGAGGGGGGGGGGGGATAATTTGGAAAAATGAATAAAAATAAATACATTTAAAAAAAATGTAAAACAAAACAAAACAAAACAAAAAACACTATTCTGAGATGATTTTTAAGAAAGAGGCTTTACCAACCTGTTAAAGTGGTCCATGACTCAAAAAGGTTAAGCAACAGATGCTTCCCAAAGTTGTTTTCATCTTTTAATATTCTGTGATTCTCTGAAGCCTTGTATTTAATTTTATATTTATAATAGAAATGAAAAAAAGATGTTATAAAAACAGAAATGATCAATAATTGTCTATTGGGAATTCCATCTTTTTAAAAAAAAAAAATTAAAATTTCTAGTCTGAATCTCTTTCTCCTATCTCTTCCATCCAACTGAGAAAGCAACAAAAACAAAACCTTTTACAAACATATATAGTTGAGCCAAATTCCTGTACTGGCCATGTCCAAACAAAAGCAAAAACATGGACTTTAGTCTGTGCTCTGAGTCCATCAATGCCTTCTATCTGGAGCTGAGCACCATGTTCCCTAGGGAGTCCTCTGGAATTGTGTCTGCTCACCGGTTGATTAGGAACTCTATCTTAAACCTGTCCTTACCCCGACATTCCCAGAAAGTAGTGATTTCTTCTTTGAAGGATCCATGGTCTTCTTCTGGATCAGAGCTTTTAATGAAACTTTTTGTCTTATACTATCATCTGAATGACATCTAGTTCCATCATCATAAAATTGTGGAATTCTGCAACATCAGAAGGCACTTTAATAAATAAACAAACAACAAAACAAATAAATAAATCTAGAGTCATCTGGTCCCTATCACTATAATGAAGAGAAAACTGAGACTTTTCCCAAGGTTACACCATGAGTTATTAAATAAGTGAGGAGTAAAATCAAAGAACAATGTGGCCTTATTCAGATAATAGGACTTGGTTTCATATCCCACCTCTGACTCTTATTGTCTCTCTGATATTAGGCAAATCACTATACTTCCATGGGCCTCTTCTGTAAAGTAAGAATATTAGACTTCAATGGTCTCTAAAGTTCCATCTAGTCTTATGATCTCTGGGGTCACCTCTTTCTCAGGGCAGGACTCATTCTCATTTTATCAAAAATCTTGGTAAGTATTAAACATCTGTTGATGAGCCTTGAGAGAAATGAATCAAATCAGCACAAACTCTCCAGGTTTGCAAGGGGCTTGAAGACCAGAGGGCCAACTCTGAAAAACTGCAAAACTGGTTTTTTTGCACAGCATGAAAAATGTGGAAATATGTTTAGAAGAATTGTACATGATTAACCTATATTGGATTACTTGCTGTCTAGAGAGGGAGAAGAGGAAGGAGCAAGGAGAAAAAATTGGAACACAAGGTTTTGCAAGGGTGAATGTTGAAAAATATCTTTTCTTGTATTAAAAAAAAAAATAAAAAGCTATTTGGAACTATGCCTAGAAAGGCTACCAAACTGTGCATACCCTTTGATCCAGCAGTGTCACTATTGGGTCTGTATACCAAAGAAATCGTAGGGAAAACAATCCACATGTGAAAAAATGTTTGTAGCACCCTTTTTTGTAGTGACAAAGAACTGGAAACTGAATGAATGCCCATCAATTGAGGAATAGTTGAATAAGTTATGGCATGTGAATTTTTAAAGAAATTAAAAAAAAAAAGAATTCTGATCAATGCAATAGCTATAATTCCTAGGGATTCATGATCAAAGGCACTCCCCACCTCTGACTTATAGGAAATGGACTCAAGTTAACAGCACTGACATATACATCTTAGATGATCAATATGGGAGTTTGTTTTGCTTAACTATGTATATTAGCCACAAGCATTTTCTTTGTTTCAGTTTGGAGACTGGATAAGAGCAGGGAAAGGAGAAAATGCTTATTAGTTAAAATAAAATATTTTTGTAATGAAAAAAAAAAAAGCTCAAAGGCTAAAAATCCTTAAAAACTGGTAACCTATTATAATTTTCAATTGTAATAGAAGAAGCACCTGTACAAGGAATCAAAGGATGTGCCTTCAGGTTCCAGTTCTTCTACTCACTAGCTATGTGAACTTGGATAAATCATTTCTTTAAGCCTCAGTTGTCTCTTCCGTAAAATGAGGATAATGATACTCATCCTGATTACCCCCCAGGGTTGTTACAAGGATCAAATGAAATATTGAATGTGAAAGTACTTTGTAAACAGAATGCACAATGCAAATATAGGCTGTGACTATTATTATTAATTATTATTATTTTTTTTAATCCTGCTTCTCTCCTAGGATTGCTTCCTCCATCAAGGACTTTAGATCCCTTTTTTTTGCTTTTGTGTCAGCATTTACCATTACCTGAAATGGCTTTGTTATCAAGCCTCAGGAAAATTGCTGGTATAATAATACCAGTTCTTGAAAGCAAACTTCATTCTTCCCCAGTATCACCCCAGGAGCCTGGTAGATGAATTCAAATGACACATGATAACTATATGGCTATAGGTAAGTCATTTCCCTTCATTGAGGTTATTTTCTTATCTATAAAATGCGGGAGCTAGGCTATGTTATCTCTAAAGATCACCTCTAGCGAAGAATGTGCTGGAAAAAATTAAAAACCAGTTGGGATGGATGGAGTAGGGAATGTCTGCAGAATACCATTTTCCCATTTAATCTTCACCATTTTCTTCCTCACTTTCTTAAATCTAGACAATCCACCAAACAACAAAGTAAGCCTTGAAGTGTTTTGGGTTTTTTTTTGGGGGGGAGGTAGGAATGTTCACCCTGAAAATTTAACAATCAGCTGATTACTGATTGCTGATTATTCCTGCTTCTAGTTCTCAATACAATTAGCCTGTGATATCTCTGGAAGCCCTAACTTCCTCATCAGTAAAATGGAGATAAAAATACTTGCCCAGAAATAGGAAACTGAATGGATGCTCATCAATTGGAGAATGGCTGAATAAATTATGGTACAGGAATGTTTTGGAATATTATTGTTCTTTAAGAAATGATCAGGAGGATTTCAGAGAATCCTGAAGAGACTTACGTGAACTGATCCTGAGTGAAATGAGCAGAACCAGGAGATCATTATACATGGCAACAAGATTATACAATGACCAATTCTGATGAAAGCGACTCTCTTCAACAATGAGATGATTCAAACCAGTTCCAATTGTTCAGTGATGAAGAGAGCCATCTACACTCAGAGAGAGGACTGTGGGAACTGGTTCACAACATAGCATTTCCACTCTTTTTGTTGTTGTTTGCTTGCATTGTATTTTGCTTCTCTCTTTTTCCCCCTCTGATTTGATTTTTCTTGTGCAGCAAGATAATTGTATAAATTTGTATGTATCTATTGGATTTAACATATATTTCTACCATATTTAACATATTTTGGACTACTTGCCATCTAGGAAAGGACATAGGAGAAGGAGCGAGGCTGAATTGGAACACAAGGTTTTGCAAGGGCTAATGTTGAATAAATTATCCACGCATATGTTTTTTGGGAAAAAAGCTTTAATAAAACAAATCGTGTGTGTGTGTGTGTGTGTGTGTGTGTGTGTGTGTGTGTGTAGTTGCCCTACCAACCTCACAGAGTTGTCATGCAACTAAAATGAAATAATAAATGTGAGTCTTGAAAAAAAAAATTTAAGTGTTATAAAAACAGGAGATTAATATTCCTCTCTCCCTTTTCCCTTCCTCCCCCCAACCTTGATTTCCCTAGGAACTCCTAGGAAGGAGGTGAGGAAACCCCCTCAAACAATAAGAATCAGCCACAGATGTTTAGGCAGTCTATGAGTTCTTGAGGAAGTTAAGTGGATTGCTTAGAATCCTCAGCCAAATTATATTAGAGGTGAGAGTTTAACTGAGATCTTCCTCAATCTTCTGGAGGTCAAGCTCCTTCTGTCTTCTTGACCAATTCCCTTTTCCTCATTTTTCCCCCTTTGTGTTCTCCTTCTTGTTCTATTATTACTGTACACACTGTTGCTACTAGAGCACAGATGAATACTTTTTCAGGGTCAGGGCTGTAAGCCTAAACTTAGCAGATTTCATCTCAGTGACTCCTTTGTAACACTGTTGCTAGAGATACCACCCACTGCAGACCTTATAAGGAAACTTTGTTTCAACTTTCACTACCTAGAGCAGCTTTTTTTTTTTTTTTTTTTTTTTTTTTTTAGGAGAGGTATGCTTTGACTAATACTAGTTTCACAATGGGGTGGAAGGGGGAAGTGAGGGGCCTGGGGAAAATCTAAAACATTTGGAAACCATCTTTAAAAATTGAATTAAAAATGGACAGCCTCAAGCTCAAGTATTGAGCTTGCTGTCATTTAGAAGTGTTCAAGCCCCATGATTTTGTTGTTAGGGGACTGGTAGCAGCAATTTCTGCAGGGGAGAAGGCTTGAGTTAGGTAACTTGTGGGGTACACTCTGCTCTAAGATCCTGGGATTCTTTGAGGACCTCAGAAGGAGAGGAGAAATTATTAGGCAGTATCAAACCCCTCTTTTAATTTAAGCCAGTTTTCCTGGTCTCTACTGATAAAACTCTGCCCTTTCTGAATCCAAGACTTTAGAAAGTCCTTGGCAACAGATCAGTCTGCACTGGAAATCTATCTTCTTCATAAGGTACAGCCAGTCTGCTTTTAAGCAGGGAATAATTTTCACAGGGGCAAACTATGACAGACAAATTTTTCTTCTAGATTGGCCATAGGGAAATGTCCTAGTCCTTTAGCCAAGTACTTCAGGAGTGACCTTGGATGTTCTTTAATATTTTTCCATCTCATTACTTTTTCAAGGGAGAAACATTTTATTGCATCTTTAGGTCAAATGGTACAGTCAACTGAGGTTCCTCCCAGCTCTTATATTCCTGATTCTACAGGTCCCATTTCTTCCATATGGTACACACCAATTTTGATTTGTTTACTCTCTATTCTCTCTATTTACTGCTTCATATTCAAGGAAGCAGTGTGGTCCAGTGGATGATGGGCAGAATGCTTAACCAGAGAATCAGATCTGTGGTGTTGTCCTGCCTCTGCTTAACTGTGTCAAACTGGGGAGAGAGGGAATAAACATTTATTAAGCCTCTACTATATTCCAGGCATTGTGTTAAGCACTTTACAAATCTTATAGCAACTCTATGAGGTAGGTGCTCTTATTATCTCCATTTTACTATTGAGGGAACTGAAGAGGACAGAAGTTTAAGTATCTAAGGTCACATAGTGTCTGAGGCTGGTTTTGAATTCAGATCTTCCTAATTCAGAGGCCTGGTGTTCTATCTACTTTGCCATCTAGCTGCCTTTCCTTATATTTGGACTCAGTTTCACAAAATGAGAGAATCTCGTACTTGGAAGGGACTTTAAAGGTCATTTTGTTCAGCTCCTTCCCCATTCCCCACAGGTACAATGATTTTTTCTACAGTATCTCTGGCAAATATTTAACCAATCTCTTCTTGAATATATCTATCAAGATATCCAATGATGGGGAACTTGCTATGCCTTGAGGCAGCCCATTTCATTATTGGATAATTCTCACTGTAAGAAAATTGCTCCTTCTATGTAACCAAAATAAGCTGGAACCTACTGGTATTAACTCTCCCTCACTGGAACAATACAGGAAAAAAAAATCTTTCTTTTATGTGACATCTTTGGTTATAGTTTTCTGGCTTTTCCTTCTCAAATCTTTTCCTTTAAAGCATCTATTCTTATCCATATTTTTCTCCATACACATTGTCCCTAACTCATTTCACATCTATGAACTTAGTTTTTTTCTCTGTAAAATGAAGGAGATGGATGAACTCAGTGGTCCAACTCCTCTTGGACTCTGATATTTGAAGAGCATTTAAAGCAAAAGCAAATCAAGGAACTCCACTTGCAGATGAATATAAATCTATTCTTCTATACATGGAAGCAAAAGAGCCACGTTGTTGTGGTATATTGGGAAGCTCATTGGACTTTGAGTTGAGTAGATCAGGGTTCATATCTTACCTTTGACACTTAATTAGGCAATCCATTTAGTCCTCCTGAGCATCAGTTTCCCCTTTTTGTAAAATGGGGATAATAATATTTGTAAACTCATAGAATTGTTTCAAGGCTGATATGAATGCTTGACATAGAAAGTGTTTTATAAATATTATATAACTATCAGTTTATTACGTTAATTAAAAAAAAAAGGGTGAATGACAACTAAATTAGGTGAAAAGGATGAAGAATCAGATAAGAATGGAGGTAAGTACAATTCTGTGTGTGGTACTTCACAGTAGGAGAAATTAGGTCATTCTCTATCCCCTGACCTACCTCCCTCAATTAACCCTTCTTGGGTGGAGGGAGAAGGAGGAGGGGGGAGAGGCAGTAACACAATCAGCACCACCTATGAAGAAGCCTATGACAAGATTACAAAAGGCACTGGCTAAAGCAAAAAATGAAGGACGGGATGTATCTGATTTTATAAATGCATACCCTGTGATTGAAGAGCTTGACTCTTCAGGTCAAAAAAGGAGAAGATACACTCCTTTTGATCTGGAAAAAAAATTAAGGATTTGAAAAAAGGTTGCACTCTTTATGGGGCTACGTCATCTTATATTAAAATGTTAGTATATACTTTGGCTTATGAAATCCTAACCCTAGTGACTGGAAATCCATAGCAAGGGCATGTTTAGAACCTGGACAAAACTTGTTGTGGCTTTTGGAGTATCATGAATTATGTAGGGCTCAAGCCCAATGAAATAGGCAAACAGGAGTTAATGTACAAATCACTTTTGACCAGCTAGCAGGTGAAGATCAGTATACAGAGAATTTAACACAGATTAATTACCCCACAATAGCTTATGAACAGATTGCTATTGCTGCTATAAAAGCTTGGGGTTCCCTCCCAGAGAAAGATGAAGGTAAAGCTTTCACAAAAATAAAACAAGGTCCCAATGAACCCTTTGCAGATTTTGTGGGCCGTCTGCAATCTGCTGTCATAAAAACCTTGGAGAAAATGAAGCTACAGAAATAATGGTCAGATAACTGGCTAAGGAAAATGCTAATGAGATTTGCAAAAGAATTATATGGGGACTACACAAAGATGCTCCTTTAGAGGAGATCATAAAATGCTGTGCTTATTATATCCAGACTATGATGAACAGGAAAGACAGGGTCCCTCTTGTCAAGGGACTTCTAGAGAAATTCATCAATGTTTTCAGTGTGGAAAAGTTGGACATCTAAGAGCTCAGTATAGGCAAAGAGATAGAGTGAGAAAACAGGGTGAGAGAAAACACAAAACCCTATGTATGTCCAAAATGCCACAAGGGCTTCCACTGGGCCTCAGAATGTGGATTGACCCAGGGAAATGAGAGGCAGAGCCCAGCCTCAAGATATCATACAAAACATAGATGGGACATGATGGCAGCTGAGTTTACACCCAGAGAGTCTTTAGAAAGTCAGGACTCTGATGTGATCTATCAGCCAAAAACCAATAACATGGCAGAAAGGGATCATGATCAGTCAGTCAACAAGCAATCAGATATCAGAAAGGGATTACAATTGGGGAGAATACAGACTTTTTTAACCCAACAGAAGGGCAGTATCTAGTGAGAGCAGCTACAATATAATGAGCAGCTCCAATGTAATTGCCAGGTGATAAGGAGGGATCTAGAAAGTGGTAAATAAAAGGGGATTAGATAGGTTAACTGTCTGGGAGAGAGGGTTTGCTTGTATTCCTACAGATGGATAAGGAAACAGATGGGTGGCAATGAGCACTTGGAGACAGACAGAAAAGGAGAAAAACCTCAAAAACAAAGGAGAAGACCTAAAAAACATCTGACATTGAAAGAGCATGGCTGATAATGAGACTGTTGCAGGACTTGAAAACCATCAGGAATCATTGGATTCCCTAACACAAGATGAGACAATTGCAGGACTTTAAAACTTGCAGGAATTATTGGATTCCTGGCACATGAACTAATGGACAATAGATTCCTTTTGGACTACTTCTGGGACTTTGGACATGTATAATTCTGCGTGTTGATTCATGTTATTTGTTACATCACTACTAGCCTGTGTTATGTTCCTTTGTGCTTATGTAATTTATGTAATTATGTGTAATACCTCCCATATTGATGGATTTATGTATACCTGTTTTAAAAGTGAGCCCCTTCAGAAACCTGCTAATCTGATTTGATTTCCTATTTCCTTTGACGTTTTCTTCTCCCTTCCTGAGATGTCAGGGAGAATGTGATCACCTCCTTTTATGGTATTTTCACCCCTTTTTTGAGCAGAGAAGGAGTGATCACCTTCTTTTTTGGGGTTCTCACCTCATTGAGAAGTCAGGGAGGTTATTACCACCTATGTTCTAAAATCAAAAGAAAGCAGGAGATGTTAGGATTCTTACAAGGTTCTAAGTCAGTTATCTAATTTAGCATGATATTTAACAGTTCTCTAGATGTACTTAGTACTTATTAGAGTTCTATAAGACTCACACCTTTAAGAGAGTATATATAAGCTAGGAGCCTCAACCAGAATGCACTCCAGGAGATTCAGAAGCTACAGAAAGCAGTTTAAGCTCTTGGAACCAAGACTACAGAAGGCCTCTGAGAAAGCTAACTGGGCCCTCAGGAAGGGAGATAAGACTTGGAAAGAGAAAATAAAGGATTTGGGCTTTTAATACCTGGCTGCACTTCTGATTACACTGAACTGAAAAGAAGGCTGCCTCCAGAAGCCCCCCAAGAAACCTGCTCCTAGAGAAGATTATATTTTAGAAAAGAACATTACAACCTATGTCCCATTCTGTGCACCTGAGATGTTTTCTCCACTCTTATTTACCCACTTCTCACTGACTTCTCACCTATCCTTTGACCCAGATGTTTTCTTTATTTATCTTTCTTTACTATGTGGCCTTCCTAATGCCAGATGCTTCAGAGACCTTGCCTTTACCTTTGCTCAAACACTCCAACTCTTATCCTGTGATCCTGAATTTTTGATTGATGAGCCTTTACCCCATCTGACTCAGTCCTACACTATCCTTACAACAAACTTTGGAAAGATACCCTTTCTCCTCTTTCTTTGCAAGCCTAGCTCTGAGCACATTAACAAAAATCAAAACTACCATTCCAGGAAATGGCCTGTCAATCAAATGCCTTATCACTCCCATCACCAATCAGTAAACTAGTGACTTCTCTGACCAAAACATTCCTTCTGGACCTTCACTACCTTATATAGTTTATCTTCTCCTAAAAGAATGTAAACTCCTTGCATGCAGGGATGTTCTGGCTTCCTATATTTAAATCCCCAGACTTAGCACAGTACCTGGCATGTGGTAAAGGCTTAATAAATATTTTTCCATTCATTTACTCATTCATTCACTAATCCCTTAAGGCTAGCAAAGATTTTCTCTCTCAGACCTCACAAGACACCGTTTTGCAACCATTGGATTTTTTCCTGTAGTTCCCCCTACATGTCTAGTGCCTTTTCCTCCAAAGGTATGTTTTCCATCCCACTCTCTTCCTTCCTCCAAAGTGTACTGTGCAAGAATCAGGAAGACTTGATTTAAAATCTAACCTTACATATTGTGACCTTGGGCAAGTAAAATAGTAAAACAGGGGTAATAACAGCACTTGTATTTGAAGGGTTGTTGTGAGTATCAATTTGTAAAATGCTTAGCATTTTTTACCATGGTAGGCACTATATCAATATTTATCCTTTGCTGCCTGTATCTTGTATGTAATTCTCCTCTATTGGAATCCTGAGGAATCTGTGAGGGCAGGAATTTTTTTTCTTTTTTCTTGGTGTTTCCCAAACTTTACTTAGCACATGGGCCTAACACTTGGTCAGGACTTACTAACTATATGTTGATTAACTTAAAAACAAAACAAAAAAAGGACGTGATTTTATTGGAATAAGGAATTTCCTGGGTGGAAACTCCCTCTGCCTTTCAGATCAGCATGTACTATGAAATTTATAATTTTAGATCGGGGCCTAAAGCACTAAGAGATTAAGAGGCTTGCTGAGTGCCAGAAGTGGGACTTTACTTCTTACCTTTCCTCACTCTGAGATCTGCCCTGTCTCCACTTGACCATGCCTGGTCTTTCTATGCATTAGTGTGTATTCTGTTCTCCTTGTGTTGTCATCTTATCTCCCTGCTACAGTCAAGAATCATCAGTACAGGGACTCTCTCTTGTTTCAACTTTGTACTTTTAGGAGAGGATTAATAAATATTTGGTGAATTGATATGAATTGATCAACTTGTAGTGGGAGTAGGAGAAAGGTCACCATTCCCTGAAGAAGCCTAATCAAGAACCCCCATATATTTGAACCCAGTAGAGAAGAAAGAATGAATGGATAGAAACAAGGAAGTTTCTAAGTTTCTAAGCTGATCCAGAACAGAAGTTTCATAGGAATGGACAAAGGCTGCTCACCTCTTTTAGCCTGGGAATGAGAAGGAAGAAAGAGGTGGTGGTGGAGAGAGAGATAGACAGAGACAGAGAGACAGTGACAAAGAGACACACACAGAGACAGAGACAGATAGAAGTAAAGAAATAAAAGATTAACTGCTCTGTTTGGCCTTTAAAGGAAAGGACAAAAACCCACCTGTCCTGATTAGGGAGAAAGAGAAAAGGCAGGAAAGAAAGAGCAGAAACAGACAAAGACAGACACACAAAGAGAGATGGAGAGACAGAGATACAGGGAGAGACAGAGATACAGAGAGAAACAGAGAGACACAAAAACCGAGACTGCAAGAAACAGAGAGAGAAAGAAAAGGAAGGAAAGGATAAAATTATTTGTTTGGCTTTTAAAGGCAAGGAGGAAGGTCCATCTATCCTGGCCAAAAAGAAAGAGGAAAGGAAGGAGACAGACAGAAGGACAAAAACAGAGATACACATAGATAAAGGGACAGAAAGACAGAGACAGAAAAAGACACAAAGAAAGACAGAGATAGAAAGAGAAGGAAAGGATAAAATGTTCTTTTTAGCCTTTAAAGGAGAGTAGGAAGGCTGTCCTCCTGTCCTAGCCAGGGAGAAAGAAGGAAAGAAGGAGAGAGAGAGGAGAGAAAGAGAGAGACAAAGACAGAAACAGAGATAGAAAGGGAGAAAGAAAGGAGAGACAGAGAAAGGGGGAAGGGAAGGAGAGAGGGAGAGAGAGGAAGAGAGAGAGAACAAAACACAGAGGGAGAGGAGGAAAGAAAGAAAGGAAGGAAGAGAGAAAGGAGGAAGGAAAGCAATGACGAGGGTCTCCATTGTGAGGAGAGGGGAAGAGGAACAAAGCCTATCCTCCCCACCCCCACCCCCCCAGCTGTCAGACAGGGAGGGTAGGAGGCTCGGCTGCCCCGGTGGTTTCCTGTTTCCGTTAACTCCTGCGGGGTCGGTGTCCGGCTCTGATTGGCTGAGCGGGCCTACCCCACAGTTTTGCCATTTAAGGCCGACAAGTTCTCGCAGCCCCACGGCCTGCAGCGGAGTTCCTGAGGAGGTGTGTCACTTGAGGATGCTTCCGACGCCCTGAAACCGAGCAGGCTGGGGGTGGGAAGTGATGGAGACAGGCAGGCTCCTGCAGTTCTGTCTGCTCTGCCTAAAAGCCTCCCCCTCCAGCTGGTGTTTCTGGAGACAGACAACTCCCTGACCTTCTGTCTAAAAGCCTGCCCCTTTCAGGGACTTTCACAGCTCCTTCCCTCTCAACTGGGTGAAGGGAAGAAGCCACAGAGCAATTTGAAAGCACTGACTCTGCTGCCCAGGAATGAAGACCCCGTTACTAATACTCTGCCTCAATAGATCTGAGACAAAATATTCCCTCTGGCCTTTCCAACCTTTCACAACTGACCCCTTCTTACCTTTCCAGTCTTCTGACACTTGAGTCTCCCCCCACCCATGTATTCTATAACCTAGCCATAGAGGCCTCCTTGCTGTTCCTCATACCCTACTCATCCCTCCATACCTGCAATGGGTTCCCCCTTCACCCCTGCTCCTTGGCTTCCTTTAAGACTCAACTGAAATCCTATCTTCTGCAAGAAAAGGCCTTTCTAGTCCCTCTCCCCCTAATCCACTGCTAACGCTTTCCATATAAAAACACCTTCCATCCACTCATGCTTATGGGGGGATTCAAGGAAATGGCAAACCCCTCCAGTGTCCTTGCCAAGAAAACCTCCCAGACAGTACAGTCCACAGTCCATGAACAACTGAACAACATTCTGTAATTAACATGTACGTACACATTATTTCTTTGTTGTCTCCCTCTTTAGAATGTGATCTTGGAGATGAGAACTTAAAAAAAATTTTTTTTCTATAATCATTATACATGGCAGCAACAAGATTAAACCATGATCATTTCTGAAGGATGTGGCTATTTTCAACAATAAGATGATTAGGCTAGTTCCAATGATCTTGTGATGAAGAGAGCTATCTACACCTAGAGATAAGACTGTGGGAGCTGAGTGTGGGTCACAACATAGCATTTTTACTCTTTATATTGTTGTTTGCTTGCATTTTATTTTCTTTCTCATTTTTTTTCCTTTTTGATCTGATTTTTCTTGTGCAGCAAGAGACTTGTATAAATGTGCATGCATATATTGAATTTAACATTTATTTTTGCCATGTTTAACATATATTGTATTCTTTGCCATCTGGAGGAAGCAATAGAGGGAAGGGGGGAAATTGGAACAAAAGATTTTGCAAGGGTCATTGTTGAAAAATTATCCATGCATGTGTTTTAAAAATAAAAAACTTTAATTAAAAAAAAGAAAAGAATAGAAAAGAAAAACCTCTATATTCCCAGTTTACCACAATCTTGAGCACAAAACAATATTTGTGACTGAATGGATTTCTCTTGAGATACCCAGTCAAAAGCACACCATGAAATACTTTTAGAGACCTTTCATCTGACAGCCTGAAAGCCTCTTAGAATGAATAATTTGGGAGTAGGGACTATCTCATATCTATCTTTGTATCCCCAACTCTTAACATAGGGTGTGACACACAGTTGGTGTTTAATAAAATTTTTATTGACTGACTGAAAACAGTTCTTATTATGCAAATATGTTAGAGACTTAATATGGCATAGTGGATAAAACTGGATTCTGATTCAGGATTCAAATCCTGCCTCTGACTCGTGGGAGTGAGGCGTCATTGGATAAATCTCTTAATCTCTTAGTACCTCTAGGCAACTAACTGCCCGAGACTATAAAAGGAAGTTTATCTCAGGGACCTCGAAATCCTGTTGAAACTTCTGGTCAGAATAACAAAAAATTAACAAATTCACAAGGAAGCCAGGATGGAATCCGGAGACTGTTTTTACCTTGGTCTTAGACTTCACTGTGTGACCCCAGGTGGGTCATTAAATTGAGCCTGCTGAAAAAGAGGATCATTTTCCCAGAGGGTTTCTTGAGGACAAAGGAGATGTGGATGCTGAGTCTCCCGTTCCCGCTTGGCACTGGCTCTCTGGCTCTGGGAGGAGCATGTCCCCAATCCCCGGCTTGTGAATCCTTCATCCTTCTTTTCTCAGAGTCTCAGCTCTTCAGCCCTTAGGGTGGTCCCGGCTGTTGAATCTCCTTTGGCCGCCTTCCCACGTTCTCAACAGCTGCATAGAAAAAAAAAGGCCTGTTTGTGCCAATAGGCTCTGCCACCCATTTATTTCTTGTATGATCTTGGGCAAATCACCCAGATCTCTCCAGGCCTTAGTTTCCCCTATCTGAAAAATGAGGGGGATTGGGTTAGACAGGTGCTCGGGATTTTTCCAACTCCTGATATTCTATGTTCCTATGGGGCTTCCAAGTAGAAAGTTCAGTTTCTTTCCCAGTTGAGAATAATAAATGTTTGTTAAGTATTTGAGTCTCGTCACAGCCCAGCTGCAAGTGATGGACAGAAACAAAAGGGAGTGGGGTGGAGGGAACAGTGCTGGGTTTGGAGAGAGAAGGCCTAGGTTCAAATATCAAAGTTGATGCTGTATGAGACCCCGGGTAAAATCATGATGGGAAAAAAGTGGCAATGGAAAATAAAAAAAAAAATGTATTTGGAGTCAGAGATCCCAGATTCAAAAACTGATCTCTGTTATTTGTGTGATACTAGACAATTTGCTTAATCTTTCTAAGCCCATTTTCTCATCTTTACATAAGGGGATTTGACTATCCTCCAAGGTCCCTTCCACATCTACATCCATGATTTTAGGAGCTTTTCTGGACCTCAATTTCCTCATGTGCAAAATGGGAGTTACAATATCTCTAATCTTTACTTCAGGGGGATTATTATGAGACCTGGAATGTATCACAGAGGTTCTTAACTTAGGGTCCATGAGCCTGCTGTTTTTTTTTTTTTTAATATATATTTTAGTAAGTATATTTTAATAGAATTGAAACCTTTTTTTTCAACTGTTAAAGCCTTAATAGCTTAAAACAACAGTAAGACTTTTGGGAAACCTTGTATTTTAATATAATTAATTTCCTTTGCAATATCATATATTTTATTTTCTACATTGAAAAATGATATTCTGAGAAGGGATAGATAGGCTCCATTAGACTGTCAAAACAATCCATGATACGAAAAAAGGCTAAAAAAAATCCTATTCTACCACCCCTACTCTAGAAGCATACAGTAGGTGATTAATAGATACATTTTGATTGTCTCAAATACGATAATATATGAAAAGTGCTTTGCAGACTTTAAAGCTTCATATAGTAGAGTACTGGGCTCAGAGTGAGGGGGATCTGAGTTCAAACTCAGCCTCAGGCACTTTTGACTCTGGGCAAGTCACTTAACCTTAATTGCTTCAAAAAACAAAAAACAAACAAAAAAAAGATCTATATAAAGACCATTAAATCAGAGACTGGCTTTGGAATTAGAATACCTGGGTTCAAATATTGCCTCTGTCAATTCTGGTGATCCCATTAGATAAAGAGAGGAGAGAGGAAAGAAAGTTCTTCTGCTGGAGGGAAGCAGAGCTAATCTGATCCTGCTGGGGGTTTATGGTGCTTCTTGAAGAAGGTGGTAATTAAGATGGGCTTTGAAGGACTGGAAGAATGTGTCTGCACCTGAAGATGGCAAGGGAGTTCATTCCAGGTCTGGAGGAACCATGGGACTGGGGAGGGTGAGATGAGGGCACAGCAATGGCCCAGTTAGCCTGGATCATAGTGTACATGAAGGGGAGTAGCACGAGATAAGACTGGAAACATAAGTTAGAGCCTTGAAATGCTAGGATAAGGAGTGCATGCCTTATATGGGAGGCAGTTGAAAACCAACAAAGTTTTTTTTTTTGAAGATGAGACTGACATTAAATCCATGCAATATAAAGAATAGATTGAAAAGGGAATAGATGAAGGTAGGAGGGCTCGTTAAGGCTATTAGGACATCAGGGAGGCAGCCTGTCAGGCACAAAAGAAGGATAGGGGAGAAATATCATTCTAAGTATCATTGCTCTTAACCTAGACCTAAAATCCTAGCTCTTAGTGAGAATAGAAGGATTGTCTTGGGGCTTGCAACAGCTACACAAAATGGCAACTTTTATCTCCTAGTTGTGAATTGTATAGCATAAATGGAAATGGATGATCCATACTTTTCTTCCTTCATCTTTTCCACAAATTAAACTTCACCTTATCTACCTGATTAATTCCCCATTGTTCTCCTTGGAATAACCTGTTCATACTATGCTTATGGTCTCTTCCAAATCTAAAATTCTATAATTCTCATTCATGCTATTGTTTCTCCATGTCCTATACCCATCTCTGCCTATTCTCCCATATCTACTCAAATGCTATCTATCCTTCTAAAGACCCAACTCAATTCTTTCCTCTTAGTGCAGAGAATTAGTCTTAGAATCAGAAAATCTGAGTTCAGATTCTGTTTCTGGGGGTGACTAACTGTGATTATAGACTTTACTCTCTCAGCCTTAGTTTCTTTATTTGCAAAATAGGTTTAATTAAAGCTGTAGTCACCACCTCAAAGGGTCATTCATGTTTGTGAGGTACAAATCAGATAAAGCCTGTAAAATGCAGTACAAACCTAAATTGCTATATCAATGTTGGCTATTATTACTGTCATCAATGATTTCATTGCCATTATTATTATTATTCCAAGAAGAGCTTTTCCTGATTATTTTCACCTTTATAGATATCTCTTTTTCCTTGTTCCTATTGGGCTAATAATCAGCTGCACAGTTTACCTCTTTATTATTTTCTAATTGCCCTCTGTGTCTATTTTGGCTTTTGAAATAGATTGAAAGTTCCTTTAGAGTGAGAATTTCAGTGGTAGACAGATAAAAAATACTCAAGTATTTGACTTATTGACTGAAGCAAGTACCTTTCTTCTTTTTTTAATATAATATTTTATTTTTCCAAATACATGCAAAGTTTTCTACATCCACTTTTGCAAAACCTTTTGTTCCAAATTTTTCTCCTTCCCCTAAAAAGGGAGTAATCCAGTGTTGGTTAAACATGTGCGATTCTTCTAAACATATTTCCATATTCATCATGCTGAGCAAAAAAAAAAAAATCAGATCAAAAGGGGGAAAAAAACAACACGAGAAAGAAAAAAACAAAACAAAACAAGCAAATAACAACAAGAAGATGACCATAGAATGCTTGATTGACATTCAATCTCCATAATTCTCTCTCTGGATGTGGATAGCACTTTCCATCAGAAGTCTATTAGAATTGCCTAATTGCAAGTACCTACAAGAGACAGGAAACCAGTAGTTTCATTGAACCCTATGTATGAGTCTACAAATACCTTTGTCTCATAATGAAACATTCAGAACAGTATAGTAGAAGGTGTTCCTCTGAGTGTGTGTGTGTGTGTGTACAAGGAAACTTTGCTGCTAAGCTGTAACTCTCCAGCCCTCTCCTTTGCTCAGTATATATATTTTTTCCCAGAGAGAAAAAAACAAACTCAACTATAACTATTGAATATTATGGGGTGGATCTACATGATGTGATTTATAGGTCTTTGGCTTAAATCTCTCCACCCCAGATTATCTCTAGTGACACTAGAAACTTCACTATTAGTGATTCATTCTTTTGCCTTCTCATAAAATGAAAACACCCACCTTCTGAGAGGTGGAACACATTAAGTCCTTCACACCTTAGTAGGTATGAGATTATCTGGTCAGGATGAATAGAGGAACTGCAGAGGTCAGAGGGGGCATGTGGGTGGGTGGGTGTTTCCTGAGCCATCTAACAGAAGAGTAAAAGTGAAGCTGAAGAATGCTGGGAATTTATTTCATCAACTTCACATTGCTTCTAAGTTCATGGTAAAGACAATGATGGGTCTGTCTCTTACTACCTGTGTGACCTTAATCAAGTCTTTGGGTCTCCATTTCCTTATTTTTAAAGTGAGAGGGTTGGAATAGATGAGGCAGCATGACTTGAAACCCCAGTTTAGCCATTTACTGTGTGGTCTTGAACAGATCCTTTACCCTTTGGGTCTTAATTTCTTTCTTTCTTTCCGATGAGGCAACTGGGGTTAAGTGACCTGCCCAAGGTCACATAGCCAGGAAGTATTAAGTGTCTGATGCTGGATTTGAACTCAGATCCTCCTGACTTCATCTTAATTTCTTTATAAAATAAAAGGGGAGGGGAAGAAGATTTCCAAGTCCTTTTCAGCTCAAAATCTACCAACCCAAGACCACTAAGATCTCTTTCAATTCTAAATCTATGTTCCTATGTTAGGGAGATAGGTTAGCTAAACTTAGTCTTAAAAACCCAAGAGACAGAGCTCCGATCCTCAGAGTTTTGATTCACTGTGTTAGGAAGGCCAGATTAGGTCAGTTGCTCTCCTGAAAACTGAGGCAACTTCCTGTTAAGGTAGTATAACAGGTCTCGATCTATGACGAGTTCCCCTTTTTCCATTTCCACTTTCTCACCTCTACCTAGGTAGTTACCACCTTAAAGTAGTTACCACCTAGCTTCCTGGCCCAGGGCATCATCATCAGGAGTTAAGATTGGGAGATGGGAGGGTGGTTTTTTGGCACCTAGATTAAGTACTCAGCCCAAATGATGTGTCATGTTTCTGCCTCCCCTATACTTCTGCATGGGATGGTTTAGTAACTGGAGGATAGATTTATTCAAATTGATGTTCCCTGTAATATCTAGGCTAGGAGGTCCCTAGAAGACAGGGCTTGGAAATGTCCTTAAAAAAAAAAAAAATGTGTGTGTGGGGGAACAGGAGTCAGTTTGTTTCTTTGTTTATAAAACCTGTTCCATCTGTAAAGAGTGAGAGCTAGATACCAACCCCTATCGAAGCTCAGTGACTCACATTTGTTTTTGCTCTTAGGTAGCCTGCAGGGGTACAGCTGAGATCCAGAACACACCTTGAAATCACAGCCCTGAAACCTCCTTCCAAGTCCTCATCTCATGACTTACTTTCCCTGGGGAGAGGCTAACTCATCCTTGACTGTTAAACAAAGGAAACAGAAGGAATAAAGGCTCATGGGCTTATGGGATACTGAATTCAGAATTGGTAGAGACCTTAGAAGTCATCTATTCTAATTATCTCATTTAACAGAGGAGGAACCTGAGGTCCAGAGAAGTTTTCTGATTTGGAGTTCACAGACCCATCCCCCTCCTGTTCCTCTGGAAGCTTGCCCTTTGAATAATCATCTCTTCCTCTAATTTCCACTGATGCCTTTTCTGCTGTTTTCAAAAAATGCCCAGGTCTCCCTTAAAAAGACAGCATGAGATAGCTGACAATGTACTGGATTTGAAGATCAGGAAGGTTGAGATTTAAAACCTTACTAGCTGTGGGAGAAGATAAAAGACCAAGCTCTCTCTTTGCATCCATCCAGGGCCATGTCCAGTCATCCTGATCTGCATCTGACCACTGGACCCAGATGGCTCTGGAGGGGAAAGTGAAGCAGGAGATCTTGTTCAGCCCTTGCTCACTGAAATCCAATTCTCTTGCATGTCATGCAGTCACCTCCCAGATGTCATGGTCATCTTCAAGAACAAAGGACAAACAATAATAACTCACATAACCACTCTTTGGAAGATGAGATTAGATGGATTTCAAGGTCCTTTCCAGATCCAAGTTTATGACTCCGCTTTGCCCCTTAAGATATCTAAGCCTCCTTCAGGATCATCATCCATGTCTCCAATCCTAAGGGTGTACCCCAACACTCTTCCCCTTTCTTCTTTCTATGTCTTCTTCCTTGGCAATTTTATCAGCTTCCTTGGAGTCAACTGTCATTGCCTCTTCAAATGACTCCCAAATCTAGCCTTTACTTATCAATCTATCAACAAGTATTTACTGGTTATTTGCTTTCCTGAACTCCATTTTCACATCTCTAATTGCCTTCAGGACATCACCTGGATGTCCCATAAAAATCTCAAATTCAATGATGTCCCAAATAGAATATATTATCTTTCCTGCTCTGCTTCCAGAATTTCCTATTTCTAAGGAAAATACCTTCCCTAAGTAGTCCCTCAGTATATCAATCTTAAAGTCATTCTAATACTCTACACTCTTATACGTGCATTTAATTTACATTAAATCAAATGACATAATATTTATAAAATGCTGAATGCCTGGCACATAGTAAGTGCTTCATAAATACTTATTTATCTCCTTCCCACCCCCCAAAAAAAGTTATCTTGTCAATTCTTGTTAATTCACCCATCTCTGATATATATCACCTTCTATTTGGGGAGAAAGGGGAAAGAAGGGATGAGAATAAGCATTTATGTAGTACCTAGTATATGCCAGGAAGTAGGCTAAGTGTTTTACAAAATGTTATCTGATCCTCATAGCTATCTTGTGTGGCAGGGCTGTTATTAAACCCATTTTACAGTTGAGGAAATTGAGGCAGACAATGGTTAGATGACTTTCCCAGGGTCACACAAGTAGTAAGTGTCTGAGGTTGGATTTGAATTCAACACTAATCTTTCTGACTCCAGGCCCTCTGCTCTATTCCCTACTATCACCTAGCTGCCTCAACACTATCACCATTTCTATCACCACTACCCTAATTTAGGTCTTCAGTACCTTTCACCTGCACTATTAAGATAGGTTATGGATTGGTCTCCCTTCACCCAATATCCTCTCCCTAATCTATACTCTATATAGCTGCCAAATTGGTTTTCTTAAAGTTCATGTTTAACCACATTGATTCTTGGCTCAACAAGCTTTAAAGGCTCCCCATTGTCTCTAGGATAAGACAAAAATTCTCATTTGGCATTTAGTCTTTCAATATCTGGCTCTTGCCTAGCTTTCCAAAATGATTAAACCTCATTCCCCTTTGATCATGTCATAGTTCAGCTCAGGCAGGGAATGTCCCATATCTCCCTACCTTTGTTCAGATGGTCTCAAAAGTCATGTCAGGTTCTATTTCCTTTAAGAAAAAGCCTCTCCCCCATCACTTTGTATTTTATGTATGTATGTATGTATATATATATATATATATATATATATATATATATATATATATATACACATATATATATATATATATATACATATATATATACACACATATATATATACATATATATATATGTCTTAGATTTATTAATTTATGAAAGTGTAGTATTTCTTTTTTCCCTCAATAGTATTTTATTTTTCCAATTACATGCTAAAGATAGTTTTCAACATTCATTTTTATAATAGTTTTTTATTTTTCAAAATACATGCAATGCAAAGATAGTTTTCCACCCTTGCAAAAACTTTTGCAAATTTTGTTTCAGTTTTTTTCTCCCTTATCCCACCTTCCTCTCCCCTAGAAAGCAAGTAATTCAATATAGGTTAAACATGTTCATTTCTTCTAAACATATTTTCACATTTATCATGCTGCACAAGAAAAATCAGATCAAAAGGGGGAAAAATGAGAAAGGGAAAAAAAAGCAAACAAACAACATCAAAACAACAACAATTAAAAATATTGTGCATTTGATCATTCAGTCTCCATAGTTCTCTCACTGGATGTGTTTGGTTCTTTCTATCACAAGTCTATTAGAATTGCCTTGAACCACCTCATTTCAACATTCATTTTTGTAAGATTTTGAGTTCCAGATTTTTTCTCTCCCTCTTTTCTCCGTTCTCCCCTGCAAGTCAACAACCAACAATGTATTATTTTCTTTCCCTTTCTTTCCCAGTAGACTGTAGTAGGCTCCTTGATAGTTATCTTACTTTCTTATCTGTATTCCAAATACCTGAAAGAGTGCTTCACCCCCTGTCACTATTTAATAAATGTTTTTTGATTGAGTAACAAATAGCAGTTTCAACTGGGGACATCTCATACTTGTAGATGTGAGGGTCTCTGGGACGCAATTAAAAAAAAAAGATAAATAGAAAAATGAATGAATGAATGAACGAACAAACAAATAAACAAAATTTTCTCACTCATGCTTAATCTACTATTACACATTTGTCCCCTTTGGGTTAAGCATTGTCTTTTCCTTTCCCAATCATCTTTTAAGAAGCAAATATTCTCAAAAGAGAAACAAATTTCTAGCTCAGTTAGAGAAACTGAGCGCCAAAGTAGGAAAGGGAAAGGTCACACAAAGAGTAAATTAAGCTCTGTAGACTCAATTGTAAGTCTACCAACTATAAGACCAATCCAGAAATAGGCCTGAGCAAGTTACTTAACCCTGCCCAACTCAGTTTCCTCATCTATAAAATGAGCTGGAGAAGGAAATGGCAAATTACGCCAATAATTTTGCCAAGAAAATCTCTAATGGGTTCAGTAAGAGTGAGATGTGACTGAAATGACTGAACAATAACAAAATGAATGAGTTTATAAGGCTGCTTTTCATCCTGGTCACAAGGGACCCCACCCCACTTTAAGAAAAAAGAGAAAGTATCTGAGACATCAAAGATACATAGGCTACCTGGAGCAAGAGGAGGGGCTGCAGGACGGGTGGAGGGGGTGGGGGGAGGGAGAGAACAAAAGTAAGGTGCTTGATCCCCAAAGCACACTACTCCTACTCCCAAATATAAAAGTGAGATTGGCTCAGCCCTCCAGGAGTCCATGTTTTACAGGGGTTGAAGGTGATATCGAACATATTCACAATAAATAAATACAGTATGTGTAAGTTCTTTTTGTGTAGGATCACCTGGCCAAGAGTCTGGGTCTTTCTCTTCCTCAGGTTTATTCCATATCCTTTCCCTTCTAGTGGAGGGAGTCCTGGAGAGTCAAGAAAGTGCTCTACTTCCAATCTCACTTTAGGTACCTCCTAGAGGGATGACCGTGGTCTAGAAACTTACAAAGCCTCAGTTTCCTCATTGGCAAAATGAGAATAAAAATAACACCTACCTCAAGGGTATAACAAAAGGATCTAATTGAGTTAATTTATGTTAAGTGGAGATTGCTTTGTAAATGTGAGCTCCATTGTTCTAATTCCTTTTATTTTGCAGGCTAATTCCCAAGTCCCTAATTTTCTTAGATCTAGTTTTAGAACTTTTTCTCCTTTGAAATGGAGGGAAAAAAGAAAAAGGGAAAAGGCAAACTTTTCTTTTCTCTTCTATCTCTTAACTACTAAATCATCATTACTATGGATTGTAAATTGACAAAGTGACCAAGCTTTCCAAGGCCATATATTTTACAAGTGAGGGAACAGACATTTAGGGGTGAAGCAGCTTGGTTCTGTTCACCCATGTAGCAGAGGTTAGATTTGAATCCTGGTGCTTTAGTTTTATATCAAATGAGATAATATTTGTAAGAATAAGTGACACATAGTAGGTATCATTTATAAATGTTTATTTCTTCCCTTCTGCTCATTTCATGCTCCAACCTCTTATTTTCAGAAAGGAATGTTAAGGGAAGAAATTTAGTCTTAGAGGGGGGAGGGACATGTCCAGAGTTCAACAAGGAATTAAAACCAGAGTTAGAAGCAAGCTCTCCTTGCTTCTAGGTCATTAATTGTTCCACTATGCTGAGCTAATAATGATTATAAGTCGAAGGGAATTTTAGAAGGTCATTTAGCTATAAATTCACACACCTCCAGCCAAAAGGTACTCAGAGGCCAACTGGAGATGGAACTGGGGATAGATTGGAGTCCTTGAAGTCAAGAGGACATGAGTT
Organism: Sminthopsis crassicaudata; assembly: GCF_048593235.1. Lineage (NCBI taxonomy): Eukaryota > Metazoa > Chordata > Mammalia > Dasyuromorphia > Dasyuridae > Sminthopsis > Sminthopsis crassicaudata. Next base: position 485,794,301 of record NC_133617.1, on the reverse strand, counting down.
CAAATTTTCCCCTCATTTAACCTCCTTCAACCTCAGTTTCTTCATCTATAAAATGGGGATAATAATAAGTACCTACCTCATAAGGTTATTGTAAGGATTTTGAGATAACATGTTACTTTGAAAAAACAAACAAAACAGCCAATGATAAGCATTTACTAAGTTCTTACGATATACCAAGCATCATGTTAAGCCCTGGAGATAATAAAGGAAGAAGAAAATAATCCCTGTCCTATTGGAGGAGACAACATGCAAATAAATATACACAAACAATAAATTACAGTTAATCTCAAAGAGAGGACATTGAGGAAAGTGGAGAAAGCTTTCTTCCTAGAGGTAGAATTTTTAGCTGAGATTTGAAAGAAGCAATATAAATGCTATCTTTATCATTATTATCTGATCTGAACCCACTGATTTTATTACTACTATTATTATTATTTGGCTAGGCAATTAAAATTAAGTAACTTGCACAGTGTCACATAGCTGTGTTAAGAACTCAAGTCCTACAGATATAGTGCTGATATTGAAACCAGGTAGGGTCAAAATAGAGAAAGAAAATTGTAGACCCATTTCCCTATTGAATATTGATGCAAAAATCTTAAACAAAATATTAGCAAAGAAATTACAGCAAGTCATCCCCAGGATAATACATCATGATCAAGTAGGATTTATACCAGGAATGCAGGACTGGTTCAATATTTGGAAACTATTAGCACAATTGACTATATCAATAACCAAACTAACAAAAAAAAAAAAAAAAAACCCCAACAACATATGATTATCTCAATAGATGCAGAAAAAAAAAAAAACATTTGACAAAATCCAACTAAAATGATCAGTAGCATCTATTTAAAACCATCAGCAAGCATCACATATAATGCAGATAAACTAGAACCATTGCCAGTAAGATCAGGGGTGAAGCAAGGTTGCTCATTATCACCATTACTATTCAATATTGTATCAGAAATGTTAGCTTTGGCAATAAGAGAAGTAAAAGAGATTAAAGAACTTCTGAACTACAGGGCAGGTGCTCTATCCACTTAGCCATTTAGTTGCCTCTATCCACTCATTTGAAAAAAATGTTGTGTGTGACCCTGGGCAAGTTACTTAATTCTGTTTACCTCAATTTCCTCATTTGTAAAATAAGCTGAAGAAGGAAATGGCAAACCACTTCAGCATTTTTGCCAAGAAACCCCCAAATGGGGTGATAAAGAGTCAGCTACTACTGAAATGACTCCACAACCAATGGCAAACAGCTCATAAGTAGCAGAGTAAAGATCTGATCTCAGGTGGGCTGACTCTACTCTTTCCAGGCTGCCTCTAGCCCCTGTCTCCACAGGGGATGATGTTTGAATTTGCCGGCATGCAAGGAATATTCTCTATATCTCTGGGTCTCTGAGGATGTCTGCTGACAGAACTCTACTGTAATAGAGTCCTTCAGCATAGAAACTCACACCAAGAAAGACATAGCCACTAGCAAAATGAAAGAAGCTGAAATTAAGCTGGTGCAGGGAAGGATATGACTTTCTCCATCTTTCTCTACCTCCAGGCTGAGGTGATCTCAGCAATCCCTTGCCTTAAAAGCATCATCACCAAGAAATAAGCCCACAAGCTTTCAGTCATTCATCTGGTCCCCAGTGTCTAGACAGATGAGATAAATGTGAAATGTAGCCCAGGCCCCAATAAAGGTCCTCCCTTTCACCAGAGAACTCAATTCTTCAAAAGAAAAAGGAAAAAAAAAGGGGGGGGGCTAATTAATCATGCCTAGAAGTTAATCATAAATAACACAAAGTTAATTTAACTAAGGAAGTAATTAACTCTGGAAAGTACCGACCTTTTAATGGTAAGGGACAGAAAAACTCTCATACTTACCACTTCCCCACCCTGCCCTGAAACCAAACTTATGCCCTCAGCACAGAGAAGTCTTATGTTCTAATTATAATTATACATGTTTGTCTAGTGTTTTAAGGCAGTTAGGGGATAGATTGGGAACTTGGAGATGGGAAAACTGAGTTCAAATTCTCCCTCATATACTTCTGAGCTTTGTGATTCTGGCCAAGTCATTTCTCTAAATCTTGGTTTCCTTATCTATAAAATGGTGATAATAATATCCCCTCCCTCCCAGGAATAACTATTAGGAACATATGTAACAACCTATATATTTTGAAAGCCCTAAGTGCTATGTAAATACTAGTTATTTATTATTCTACTTTCCCATTTATCATTCTCTTTTGGTGCTAATATCAGAACCATAAGGTATGTGTGTAGTAATACAGTATTACTTTTTATATATTTGTGCTTGTGATTTCATTGGTGTAGGGTAGTTGAAGAAATGTTCTCTTCCAGTGCAAATAGGGCCAATTCTGAAATTTATTGTTCTAATTTGTTCTAGTTGACACAATCAATTCATGTCTAAAATAAGTCAGAGACCTACATCTTCCTGATTCTCAACCTGACTCTTTAATTATCATATCCAGTATGATTATTTCTATATTATTTGGGCCTTAAGTCTACTTGTCCAAGGTCACATTATTCCTTTATGGCAGAGATAGGATCCCAGCCTACAGGTGGGTCAGTCAATAAGCATTTATTAAGCACCTCCTATATACCAGTCTCTGTGCTAAGCACTGGAGTATGAAGAGAAAAAAGTTAGTTCTTGCCCCTGAGTAGCTCACAATCTAATGGAATTATGTAATTATGTTCAGTCAAGCTACATCAATGATAAATGGGAGTTGGGGAAGACTTCCTATAGAAAGTGGGATTTTAGGTAAGCCTTGAACAAAGCCAGAAAATCACAATAAAGCACATCAGGTATGAGGAAGCCAGAAAAATCACCTGGAGAGAGAAAATTTCTGGTCTGGGGAACAATAAGCAGGCCGGTGTCACTGTCCCCTAACTTTACCTCTTTTTCCAACATCACAGTCTCCTCATCCAGTCAATAAAAAGATAAAGGAAATAAGCATTTATATAGTACCCACCATTTGCTAGACACTGTGCTAAGTGTTTTACAAACACTCATTTGATCTCATTTGATCCTCACAATGATCTTTTGAAGCAGGTGTTATTATTTCCATTTTACAGTTGAGGAAACTAAGTTTGAGATAAGTCAAGTGATTTGCTCAGTTCACACATCTAGAGAGTACCTCACTCACTCAAGGGACCTTATTCTTTTTCACTTAGTCACTTATAACTTCCACCAAATATGGAAACTATCCACTTCTAATTGAATATTAGCTAAACTTTCTAAGCTTTTTTTTTTTTTTTTTTTTAACTAAAATTTAGGGTAGGATTTGAATTCAGGATTTTTTTACCTTCAGGCATAGCATTCTATCCCCTGTATCACTAAGTCACCATATTGCTACCATAGGAGAGTAAGGATGAGCTGGATGATTGATAATATTATCACATCAAGTTTCCATTGCAATATAAAGTTTCTAAAATCCTTTTCTTCCAACAACCTTATAGATGAGACAAGGTAAATATTACTGTTCCCATTTTACAAGAAGCAGAAATGGAGGCTTGTGGCCTGCCCTCAATATGAGTGTTAGGCTAGTCTCTGGGGAACTTTAGTTAAAAACAAACAAACAAAAAAGCTTAGAAAGTTTAGCTAATATTCAATTAGACAGTGGATACTTTCCATACTTGGAAGTTATAAGTGACTAAATGAAAAAGAATAAGGATCCCTTGAGTGAGTGTGATCACAACATGGTTTTTTGGTCGTTTTTGTTGTTTGTTTGCATTTTGTTTTCTTTCTCATTTTTTCCTTTTTGATCTGATTTTTCTTGTGCACCATGATAATTGTGGGAGTATGTATAGAAGAATTGTGTATGTTTAACATATGGATTACTTGCCCCGTAGAAGAGGGGATGGGGGAGAAGGGAGGGAGAAAAAAAATTGGAAGACAAAGTTTTACAAGAATGAATGTTGAAAATTATCTACATATATATTTTGAAAATAAAAAAAAACTTTAATTAAAAAAACAGAATAAGAACCCCTTTCTTCCACTAATAAAAACAAATATAATGATGTTCTAAAGAGCCAGGCAAAGAAAGGTCTTTTCTAGACAAAAGCTTAAAAACACTATAGACTAATCTATTAGTTAGACCCATAAAGCTAATTATTTCAGATAAATGGGGATAAAGGTGGGCCTATGCCAATGACAATGATCTTGTTACGTGTTTTCATTTTTGATAGTTAGGTTTTGTGGAGAGTGGATAAGAAAATCAAGTCTCTGATGATAAGTGAAGTAAGCAGAACCAGGAGATCATTGTACAAGGCAACATTAATATTATACAATGATCAATTCTGATGGACATGGCTCTTTTCAACAATGAGATGATTCAGGTCAATTCCAATGATCTTGTGATAATGAGATAATCTATACCCAGAGAGAGGAATGTGGGGACTGCATGTGGATTACAACATGGCATTTTTACTTTATTTGCTATTTGAATTTTATTTTTTCTCATTTTTTCCTTTTGATATGATTTTTTTATGCAGCAAGATAATTGTATAAATATGTATGCCTATATTGGATTTTATATATATATATATGTTTATTATAGCTTTCTATTTACCAAATATATATATGTTTATTATAGCTTTCTATTTACCAAATATATGCATGGGTAATTTTTCAGCATTGAAAGTTGCAAAACCTTTTGTTCCAATTTTCCCCCTCCCCTGGATGGCAGGTTGACCAATACATGCTAAATATGTTAAAGTATATTTAACATATATATTTTACCATGTTTAACCTATATTCGATTACTTGCCATATAGGGGAGGGCATGGGAGGGTGGGGAAAGGGTAGAAATTGGAACACAAACTTTTACAAGGATCAATGGGGAAAAATTATCCATTCATACATTTTGAAAATAAAAAGCTTCAATTAAAAACAAAAAAATGATGAGTAGGCTGATTTAGAAAAGCCTGGAAAGATTTACATGAGCTAATGCTAAGTAAAGTGAACAGAACCAGGAGAACATTGTACACAATTACAGTAACATTTTGTGATGATCAATTGTGATGGATTTGGCTTTTCTCAATAATGAGGTGATTTAAGGCAATTCCAATAGATTTGGGATGGAAAATGCCAATCACATGTAGAGAGAGAACTAGGGAGACTAAATATGGAACAAAGCATAGTATTTTCACCTTTTTTGTTTTTGTTTATTTTTTTCTTTCTCGTAGTTTTTTTTTTCCCTTTAGATATGATTTTTCTGGCACAATATGACAAACATGGAAATATGTTTAAAAAGACAACCTATATCAGATTGCTTGCTGTCTTGGGGAGGCAAGGGAGAGAGAAAAATTTGGAATACAAAGTATTGCAAAAATGAATATTGAAATATTGAATATTTATATGTATTTGGAAAAATAAAATACTATGGAGGAAAAAAAAAGAATGTAAGCTGCTTGAGGGCAGGGGTTGGTTTGTCTTTATATTTTCATTACCTACTACAGTCTCTGGCATATATCAAGAACTTAATAAATGCTTGCTTGGATATTAATCTGAATTGGAATATAGGAAGATGGCTTGTGTTTTTTTCATAGGTCACTGTGTAGATCACCCAGTATTTAAATGCAAAGGGCATTAACCAGTTTTATGGCTGAGAAAAAGCTCCCTGAGGTGAATTCAGAAAACCAGGAACAGGGTCAAGAAAATGTCAATATACTTCTGAAAATGAATTTCTGCTCAAATCTCAAAGACTTAGTTTGTTATCTATATGTATTCTATAAGTAATCCTAAATAGAAATTTCCAGTTGGGTCACAGTTGCTGAGTGACCTTGGACAAATTCCTTTACCACACGAAGTCTCATTTTTCTCCTCAAAACCATAATAAGGTTTTGACTTGGCAACATCTGAGGTCCTGTCAAGCTCTGACATTCTGTGAGTTTCTGGGTCGATAACTGGTCTCTTGCCAGGAAGAATGCAAAAACAGGCCAAGACAATTGGAAATCTCCCCAGCATGTAAGTCAGAGGGAGGAAAATTCTGGCCTGCATTTGGAGACTGTAATCAGATGCAGTTGTATAGGGTTACCAGATACTGATTGTCTGAACAAGAAATGTAGGTTAAGAGCACAGATTTCTATAATCCTGAGAAGGTGTTTGTTAGATGACCTATCAGATACAGTCTTGGACTGGATTCAAAGTTCTCCCACCGGAGACCCCTGAGGGGCCATGATAACAGAGGGTTCCCAGTTGCAGAGAAAATGGACAAGTCTTGTACCCTGGAAAAGAACACTTTTCCTTTAGAATTCCAGAACCTTCAGAACACCAAAGAAATTAATAAGCACTGGATTCTCCACAAATTGTGGATGCTAATCCTGGTTTAGTTGCTTACTGTTTGAGTGATCTTGCTGATTACTTAACCTGCAATGGGCTTCATTCTCCATAAAATGAGGGGGCTAGATGAGATGGCTTCTGAGCTCTGTTCTAGCTCTCCAGCTATAATTCCATGATTCTCAATTGTGATGGATTTGGCTCTTTTTTAATAATGAAGTGATTCAAGGCAATTCCAATAGATTTGTGAAGGAAAGTGCCATCCACATCCAGAGAGAGAACTATGGAGACTGAGTGGGGATCAAAGCATATTATTTTCATCTTTATTGTTATTGTGTGTTTGCTTGCTTGTTTTTTTTTTCTTTCTCATGTTTTCTTGCCTTTTGATCTGATTTTTTTGTGCAATATGATGAATATGGAAAAATATTTAGAAAAATTGCACAAGTTTAACCAATATTGAATTGCTTGCTATCTTGGGAAGGGGAGAGAAAACTTTGGAACATAAGGTTTTGCAAAGGTAAATGTGGAAAACTATCATTGCGTATATCTAAGAAAAATAAAATAGAATTAAAATGGAAAAAAATTCTCTCACCAATGCCTCATTGTGGCATAAAAATATTTTATGATCCTTATCTTTAAAATGACGGGGCAGCACAGATAGCCTCAAAGGTTGTTTATGATTCAAAATCTATCTATGATCGCATGATTTTCTTTAGTCAGTTGAATACAATGGAAAAGAAATTGGATTTGGAGTTGGAAGAACTAAGTTTAAATCCAGAGTATTCAACTTTTTCCTCTATATAACTTTAGATAAATTAATTTAACCTTTTGGGGGTCTCCAATTCTTTGTTTATAAATGGTCTGGAGGTCTAATCTAGTCCTACTCCACCAGAATCCTCCCCACTAGTTATAAATCTGGATTTTTTGCTTTAGTACTAAGATTCTTAATTTGGTGTCTCTGAACTTAAAATATATTTTTAATAACTCTATTTAAATGTAATTATTTTCCTTTGTAATCCTATGTGTTTTGCTTATACTCCTGAGAAGGAACCTAGAGGGATCCCGGACCCCAAAAAGGTCAAGAAAACTTGGTTTGCATATTTAACATATATTGGACTATTTGACATTTGGGGGAGGGGAGGAAAAGGGAGGGAAAAATTGGAACACAAGATTCTGCAAGAATTAATGTTGAAGAATTATCTATGCACATGTTTTGAAAAATAAAAAGCTTTCATTAAAAAAAAAAAAAAAGAAAACTTGATTTGGTTCACTGGAAAGAATGCTAGATTGGGAATGAGGATCTGGCTCAATCCTTAGTTCTACTACTTATTATCTGTATAACTTTGAATAAGTTATCTGACCTCTTTGAAGGCATTGGTGTAGGTGTCCTTTCAGCTCTAAATCTTCAATGTTATAAAAAATGGAAATAATATTTCTGCTCAGATTAAATAGAAAGATAAAATAAAATGATAGGTATAAAAGTGCTTTATAGGCAGTAAAGAGAATTAGAAGGGTAAAAGAGTCAGTGTCTTGTTCATCACCATGATTGTCTTCCTCCTCTTTGTTGTTCCCTGATGAGCCAAGGGAAAGATGCTATTAACTAAAAGAAAAGATTTTTGGCTCCCGAAGTATGATCTGGAGAGAAAGCATGAGTCAATTCCTTTGGTTCTCCAGATCATTTTTCCAAATCATTCATTTGGCAGTCTTTGGTATGGCCCCACCCTCATTTCTCAACAATATCCTTTCTTCCCCTTTCTTTTCCTCCTTCTTCTTCCATTCCTCCTTCCTAGAATGCTTCTTGTAGGATTCCAGGGCCCAGAACAGAATTTAGCTGCTGTCCCCTGAGGCTATAGGACTTTCTAAGTTGATTTTTATCGAAATCCTTAAAGTCCTCATCCTTATAGTAGCCTCTGCATCAGCTCCCTAGGGTCCTTCCATTGGTTACCACACCCTTGGCCCTGTCCTGACTCAAATGTCTGTCTAGATTTAGCCAAAACATGTATCTGCCTACAATAAAGACTCCTCAAAATTCCCTCCCTTAGATAGTGTGTGGAATAGTAGAAAGAGCAAGGAGTGAAAAGTCTGAATCTGAATGTTACTCTGGTCTCTCCATTAGTTTGCTGTGTGACCTCAGGCAAAGTTTTTCAATTTTATGTTTTACAAATTAATTTCTTCAACTGTAAAAAGGGGGAAAGAATAGTTACTCATAGCAGTTTAAGGTTCAAATGAAGAAAATTTGATGGTGTTTGTGGAATTTATGTGCTTTAAAATATATAAAATAATACTAAGAGCTCAAAACCTGCCTATGATATCTATGCTGGCTGAGGGTTCCTCAAGTTACTTAACCTCTCATGTAGCTAGGGTCAAAATGGGCCCGGAATCAGGATGACTGATGGGAGTTCCAATCTGGCCTCAGACACTTTTAGCTATATGACTTTGAATGAGTTATTAGTTCTCTATTTCCTTCAGTTTCCTTAAATGTAAAATAAAAATAATAAAAGCAACTACCTCAAATGATCAAATGAAAGGATATGGTACCTGGCACACAGTAGGTCTTATAAAAAATGCTTATTTCTCCATCTTCTTCCCCTATCTACCTATTTATGTATCTGGGGTGTATAGGGTGCTCAGGGAAGACTATCTCCTCTGGTGGGAGGGCTTGCCAAGCCCTTGCTTCCCCTCCTTTGGTGTCTACCTTTATCTAATTCTCATCTATGGCTCCAAGAAGCAACCAGCAGGCCTCAAACCTGTTGGTGAGTTAGGGGGCGTCTACTCTAAGTATGTGAAGACTTCTCCTGACCAAACAAGCAGACAAGAACAATTTGTTCCAATGGCCACGAAGTGGGCCGAAGCATGAGCTATGAAGCATTTAGAGCTTGGTCAGAGATCAAAGACACCAAGGTCATCCTCTGCATCCCTAGCCATCATCGGTCATCCTATCTTTTGTCCTGCCTTTGAACTTTGAAGCTGCCGGCTTTCTGCAACTCAACGTTACTTAAGTAAAACATCACCCTATGATGTCATTGGTCCCCTTTTTTAAAATTTTCAAAATATATGCAAAGATAGTTTTCAACATTCACCCTTGTAAAACCTTGTGTTCCAAATTTTTTTCTCCCTCCCTTCCTTCCCTCCTTCCCTTAGACAACAAATGATCCAGTATACATTAAGCACATGCAATTCTTCTGTATTATCATGTTGCACAAGAAAAATCAGATCAAAAAGGAAAAAAATGAGAAAGAAAACAAAAGTCAAGTGAACAACAACAAAAAAGTGAAAATACTATGATACACATTCAATCTCCACAGTTCTCTTTCTGGGTGCAGATGGCTCTCTCTATCATGAGACTATTGGAATTAACCTGAATCACCTCATTGTTGGAAAGAGTCATGTCCATTAGAATTGATCATTGTATAATTTTGTTAATTTTGAGTTTCAATTACTCTTCCTCCATATCGCCCCCCCCCACCTTCTCTGCAAAGGCTAACACTGATTTTTAATTATATATGTGAGATGCCAAACATATTTCCATTTTGGCCTTGTAAAAGAAAGAACAAATAAAATAAAATGATAAAAATTTTTTAAAAATTTGTATAATTTTGTTGTTGCCATGTACAATGATCCTCTAGTTCTGCTCATTTCACTCAGCATCAGTTTGTGTAAGTCTTTCCAAACCTTTCTGAAATCATCCTGCTGGTCATTTCTTATAGAACAATAATATTCCATAACATTCATATATAATTTATCCTCTTTGAAAACAAAGAAAGAGCTACAAAATCTCTCTATATAATTCCTATCTATTCATCTCATGGATGAACATCACAGACATACCCCAAATAATACTGCCCAACCAACTATCTGTTTGCATTAATGTAGTCAATACATCATGTCCAAACTTTACCTGAACTTTCAGGTCCCTTTCCATAATATCATGGTTCAGCCAATCAGTCATTTATTAAGGGATTCTCATAATATCACCAGAGGTTGTTCTTTGTCCTTCACTCTTGAAGAGGACCATGACATGCAAATGAATTGGATTTAAGTGAGGGAGGGCTGGACAAGGTCACCTGCTAACACCCTGATAAAGGTACTAGTATTGATGGAATAGGGAAATAATCACCAACTGTGCCTGATGAATTCCCTATAATTGGAAATATTCTGACAGAGGCTGTGACCATCTGTCAAAGATTGTAAATGGGTTCCTGTATTTGAAATGAGAGTTAATTTGAAATGAGAGTTAATTTGGACAACCTTTGAAGTCCCTTTTAACACTAGCACAGATGATATTAATGAAGATTTATCATTATGCAATAAATGAATGAGTGAATCAAATCAAGTATTTATTGAGTGCTTACAATGTGCTAGTTATCTACATGATTTTAAGTCATTTTTTCTGTATATACCATTTCTAATGTTAACTAGGGCATGTTGATAGTACATGGAGAAGATGAGACTAAATTCCACCAAGGTCTCAGCTATCAAAATAGCTGTAACATTTCCCATCTAGGAGACTTAAGAGAATTTTTCATGGTAATTTTGTTCTGTCTCCAGTAGTATGAGGAGCCAATTAAATGATATTTTTTTGAAAATATTTCCATCTAACTAGGGTAAAATGACACCATGCATTTGAAACATCTGTGCAGTGTGTGTTACAGCTGATGTAACAAATCCATAGAGAGCACACTGTACTATTTGTCTGGGTGGGAAAGGCTCCAAAAATGCAATCTGCAATGGGGGATGCCGGATGGTCCAACGGAACTGCCACATTTTAGGTACATCTTGCATACTTTGCATTCTATCTTTTCTTCCTCCTTCACTATCCTCGGAAACAATTTGGATTCATCCCATCCTTGAAAAATCTAGACCTTTAGATTGCCTTGTATGGACAAAACAAGGAGATAGATAATATCCTATGCAGGCAATACCGTCCTAAGGATTCATTCATTCCTTTGACAAACATTTTACAAACTTCCTACTATGTGTGGAAGCCTATCGAAGGCACTGGGGGAAACATGAGATTCATTTCATTTTGAGTATTTGTCCCTTTTCCTCTCTGCTTTTCAGAATTCATCATTCATATTTAAAGGTCCAATTCAAGTTCCAACTTCCCTGACTTTATGAACAAATCAGAACATGAAATCAGAGTATTTTAACTACATTTTTATCCTTGGACAAGTCATTTTACTTTTCTAGGCCTTAGTTTACCATCTATAAAATGAGGGCATTGGATTAGATGATTTATAAGTTTTCTTCAACTTCTAATTCTATGACCCTAAGATCTCCCCTTCTCAAAATTTTATAGAACTCAGTCAATACTGCAGTTTGGCTCTTAATTATATATTTTTTCTTCATTTGTAATTATCATAAGTGCTTATTTTAGTTCCATAGAGAGACTATAAGCCCCTCAAAGACAGGAATTTTTTTTTCTTTTATTTCCCTCTTAGTATCTTGTAGAGAACAAAGTGCACCATGTTTGCTCATAGCTAAATCCTGTCTCCCTTGGTGAGGGTGGGGTTCCTTAGCAGAGAGACCCAATGGAAAAGAGCCAGAGGTAAGGGCCATATAGAGTTGCTTTATGGTGCCTCACCTACCAGATGGGATTGGCAAAGATGAAATTCATAGAATCATAGATTTAGAACTGAAAAGGACTTCAGACTTCTTTCCCCCTTTTAATTTAATGTTTTATGTACTATATTTTACTGTGTAATTTTTTTAACTTTGAAACTCGGTAGCCCATGTATGGCATATATAGTAACATCAATATAATGGAGATATTTTATTTCTCTCAATGTCACATTCTCCAAGCAATCAGTCTGAATAAACAGAAAACCATTGCAATCACTGCTTTATAAATAGGTACTCCCATCTCTTGACATAGAATCTGATAGATGACAACCCTTCACTCACTAAAACTAAAATTAGACAGATTTTTGATTATCTTTATTAAATTTTGTGAATCCAAGTAGAAATTTTAGAACATAGATTTGCTTGTGTGTGCGTGTGTATAATACATTTAGTTTTCTGAAACTTAAATACAGTTAACAAAATTCAATTCAATAAATATTTATTTGTCTTATGTGTCAGGTACTGTGGAAGGGGTAAGGGATATAAAGACAAAAATCAGAGTTCCTGCCTTCAAGAAGCTTACATTCTTTAAAGAAAGAAGAGGAGAAAGAGGAAGAGAGAAGGAAGAGGAGGAGGAGGAAGAAAAGGAAGAGAAAAAGGAGGAGGAGAAAGAAAAGGAAAAGGAAGAAGAGAAAGAAGAGAAAGAGGAGGAGAATGAAGAGGAAATGAACAAGAAACTTGTATTCTATTAGAGAAGGAAACAACATGTACATGGAAAATTAAATAAAAATATGCACCAGATAATTTGGGAGGAAGGCAAATTCAATTAGGGGGATTGAGGTATACTTCTTGAAGGAAGTGGCATTTGAGAACAGCTTTGAAGAAAAATAAGATTGGTTTTGTTTTGTTTTTTAAAATGGTAGCCAAGTATTTGACATTGCTTGATACCTATAAAGAAGCATAGGATAGTGGAAATAGCCCCAAAGGCAGAGTCTGAGAACTTGGGTGTGAATCTTAGCTTTACTATTAATCTTTGACTTTGGATATGTTGATTAACATTTTGGGGCCTCAGTTTACTCATTTGTAAAATGAAGGGGAATGAACTGGTAGACCTCAAAGGTCCCTTCTAGTTCTGATTGTTCCACTTAAGGTCCTTGCGTATCTTTTCCTTCACTTATGTCCCTTATCTCCTGTCCTTTACTTTTGTATTTTCTTTTCTTTTCTTTTCTTTTTTTTTATTAAAGCTTTTTATTTTTCAAAACATATGCATAGACAATTCTTTAACATTAGCCCTGTGTTCCAGTTTTCCCTCTCTTCCCCCATGCCTGGATGGTAAGTAGTCCAATATATGTTAAACATGGTAGAAATATATGCTAAATCCAATATATGCACATATGTTTATACAATTATTGTGCTGCATAAGAAAAATCAAATCAAACCAGTAAAAAGAAGAAGATGCAAGTAAGCAACAATGAAAAGAGTGAGAATGCTATGTTGTGATCTACACTCAGTTCCCACAGACCTCTTTGAGTGTAGATGGCTCTCTTCATCACTGAACAATCACTGGAATTGGTTTAAATACTCTCATTGTTGAAGATAGCCACGTCTATCAGAATTGATCCTCATATAGTATTGTTGCCATATATAGTGATCTTACCTTTGTATTTTCTAGGGTAACTTCCAATGACTTCAGAGACTCCCAGTTCCCTTTTCTGTCCTATTAAAAGCCATTTCCAGGGAAAGATCTGACATTCTTTTGTGTTAACTTGATAACAACTTAAAGTAACTTTCTGGAGAATATTGGCATTTGGACAGAGATCAAAGCCTCAAGTCAAAGTGATAAAGCTCCATTGAGAAGTACCAGGTATAAGGTCAGGATGGAGAAATGTTTTAGAGGCAGCAAGATTTTCTTGGTATCTCAGAAAAATTGTACCACATAGACATTTTTCTATTCCTTCCACCATGAAAAGGCTATATTGGTTGTCAAGCCGATAGGAGTAAAGAGCCAGCTTCTCCCTTTGCTTGAGTGAATAATGATTAATGCCTTCTGAATCCTGGGGAATGTGAGGTTTCATGTTTTGTATTCTTCCAGGGCCTCTTAAGGGGAAAGGTGAGCTAGTGAGAAAAAAACCCCAACAACAAAAAACCCCAACCTAAAAGGTTGGCCCAGGCTGGCCTAGTACAGGTCAAATTCCACCCGGATGAACTCCCCGAGGTTCTTTTATTGCAGTGGAATTTGGTTATCATGAATATTTTTGTTAGCAATCACATTCCAAGGCTTCAGGAGCTGGAGAGGAAGGAGAGCTGATACCCAGGCTCTCAGTCATGAATTAACAAGTAGGAAGGATTAATCTGAACACTGTAGGGCAAAGAAGGCATCGTGTCCATGCCAGCCCAGATCCTTTCATCCTTCAGATTCCCAGATCAGATTTGGAGGGCCTGCGTTTTGTTTCAGGGGTGGCTTGGAAAGTGAATAAAGATGGGTTTTTTTAAAGGAAGTGAAAAATGTATTCAAATCAGGGAGGAAAAGGGAGAGTCCTAGGGTAATTTCTATTTCATGGCAACACCTATAAACTATAAAAAAGTTTAGCTCTTCCTTCTTCTCATCTTCAGTGTGGGCACTTCATCTCAGAGTGGGCACAATGGATAGAGCACTAGAATTCAAATCCACTCAGATACTTCCTAGATGTGAGGTCCTGGCCAAGTAACATAACTTATTCACTTCAGTTTCCTCAGCTATAAAAATAGGGATAGTAAAACCCAATTCTCAAGATTGTTGTGAGGATCATCTTTGTAAAAAGTGCTTGGCACATACTAGGAAATTCATAAATATTTATTCTTTTTCAGTCTTGATCAGGAATTTTCTTCATAGACATAGCTAAAGTACCACTATACTCTTACAACATGTCCTGATCTTCCCTAGTTTCTTGTTGCTCAATCATTTTTCTGTGATGTCTAACCATTTGGGGTTTTGTTGGCAAAAATACTTGGAGAGGTTTGCCATTTCCTTCTCCAACTCATCTTACAGATAAGGAAACTGAGGCAAACTGGGTTAAGTGACTTTCCCAGAGTCACACACACTTACCCAGGAAGGTAAGTCTAATTATCTTTTACTTATCCTCTTTTTAATTATTATATATACATATATTTGTATTATATACTTGTCTCCTTGAGAATAAAGGCTGTTTCATTCATTTTATTTGTATACCTCATATTTAGAACACAACAGGTGTTTATTGATCAATCGATATATTGATGAGAGTAAAAGTAGTATGGACAAGCAGAGTTGTAATTGACATTGAGCCTCTCTGCTCCAGGGACCTGAACAGAAAAATATGCTTCCTCCTGTGACAATGGTTATACTTAAACTTGCCCCCAAGATCCTCCCATAGCTGGAACTTACACCACAATGCAGGATAATTATCTCCAGGTTTATCACAGGATCACAGATGTATAGGTCTAGACCTGAAAGTGATCCCACAGGTCATCCAATCTAACCTCTTACTTGTAATGACAGGGAAACTGGATGGATGTTGCCCAATGTCTCACAGGAAGTAATCCTGGAAGCCATCATTCACTCCACAGGCAACTGCAGTGTCTTTTGGGAGGCCCATCTCCCCAAGGGGCCTAGAATTAGTTCACTCTTTCTGAGTACAATCGTATCTATAGTTGGCCAGTCCTGTCCCATATACTATCCTCTCCAACTGTTTTTGCCCCAGTTCAAAATGTTTCTCATTATAGCTGTGCAGTTACATAGACTTAGAAATTATACAAGATTATAGAAGGCTATGCAAGATTAAACAGAATTGATTTACATGATCATTAGCTGTTGTGAAGTCAGTGTATCTAGATCAATACAGCACTAGAAATGGGGATTGTTGTCAGAGAGTCACATAAGATAAAACTAGATAGACAGTGTGGAACCAGTCTATCAAAGACTATACAAACTAGGTAGAAGAGTTTGGTCTAAATAGAATAGAAGACTGGGTCTCTCCAACTACAAGTAGAATAGTTTAACGAAAATAGGACTGAATAAGGAATACTGATTCAAGGGAGGAAGTTCATGCACGAGATTTCCAGAATGGGAGATTATATCATTATTCATATCCCACGATTCCTAAAGTTCAATTTATTCTTGGGTGAATAACTACGACTCTTGGGAGTGAGGGAATAATTCAAATCCCAGCTGTCACAATGTGACAAGTGATAAATCATTTAGTCTCTTAGAATCTTCATCTATAAAATGAGAGATTTGGATTAAACAATATCTAAGTTCTAATATTCTAGGATTTTGTGAGTTTAGGCCATAAAGTAAACTGGAGGAAAAGAGGGCTTCAGAAGGAGCACTAGTGATATAGGTATTATAATAGCAATACATAATAGCACTGGTTTGTCCAAAGCTACAGAGGAATCCCTTCCCTTTTATTCTGTATTTCAAAGTTATAGGATTTAGTCCAAACTCTTCTCTAAAGCAGATAGCTACTTGATAGGGACTCATAACTTGGCCCAATGAGTAGAGTTCTATCTCTCGTTGTTGGGACATTTGATGAATCTCTGACTATTTGATCTGTGGGTTTGTTTAGTGACAAGTCCCTGACTCTGGCCTTCTGTATTAATGAGAAGTCTTAACTGTTGCTCTCATATGTTGAAGCATTTCTCCCATCCCTAGGAACCACTGTGGAGGGCAATCATACTATTTATTCTTCATTCTGTTTCTATTTTATTTTCTATTTCTTCATTCTATTTCCTTTCATTCCCCTTTCCCCCAAAACCTCTGGTCAAACACTCAAACACTGCATAATACTCTGCAACTAGAGCTTTTTTAGGGGCCAATCCCCACATTTTATACATAAAATCTGTAAAAATTGGCTTGTCCACATTCACACAGATAATGTCATTGATAAAATCTGAATGCAAGTCCTATAATTACAGAGTCAATATCTTGTCACTGTGTGTGATTCTGGGCAAGTTACTTTCTTCTGTTTGCCTCAGTTTCCTCATCTGTAAAACTAGCTGGAGAAGAAAATGGTAAATCCAGTATCTTTGCCAAGAAAACCTCAAATCAGATCATGAAGAGACATAAAAGGGAAAAAAAAATTATTCAGCAACATTTCTGATGCCTCCCAAAGTTGTTGACACACTGAAGCAGAACTTTAACTAGGGTGGGGTAGCCTTAACTATTTGTTCAAGTTTTCATTTTCTCATCTGCTTATCTTTCTGTGAAACTTATCCAAAATTGACAGGATATTAAAATCTCTGCTGTTACAATTGTGTTACTTTTTTTGTCTTGTAGTTCTGATAATTTTTTCCATTTTCAATAAATTTAGTTTCCTTTATGACTTTAGATAATTTTTATCTCCTTTATTGAGATAGAAGATTTAGGGGGACCAACTGTACCTGATTCTGCCTGGTCCCGCCCCCTCAGACTATCGGGCCTTATTTGGGATATGGGAAAAGGTTCTTTCCCCATTAATGGAATTAAGCCTTATATAATAGCATTAAGTTTAACACTGATGGTAGGAAAGAAATTTTGGGTTTTTTGTTTTGTTTTGTCTTGGGTTTTTTTTAGCATTTTTTTTTAATTTTTTTTTTTTTTTTTTTTTTTATTATATATATATATATATATATTTTATAATATTATCCCTTGTATTCATTTTTCCAATTTACCCCCCCTCCCTCTATTCCCTCCCCCCGACGACAGGCAATACCATACATTTTACATGTGTTACAATATAGTCTAGGTACAATACATGTGTGCGAATATCACTTTCTTGTTGCACAATAAACATTAGATTCCGAAGGTACATGCAACCTGGGCAGACAGATATTAGTGCTAACAATTTTCATTCACTTCCCAGTGTTCCTTCTCTGGGTGCAGCTACCTCTGTCCATCATTGATCAACTGGAAGTGAGTTGGATCTTCTTTATGTTGAAGATTTCCACTTCCATCAGAATACATCCTCATACAGCATTGTTGTTGAAGTGTACAGTGATCTTCTGGTTCTGCTCATTTCACTCAGCATCAGTTGATTTAAGTCTCTCCAGGCCTCTCTGTATTCCTCCTGCTGGTCATTTCTTACTGAGCAATAATATTCCATAACCTTCATATACCACAATTTACCCAACCATTCTCCAACTGATGGACATCCATTCATCTTCCAGTTTCTAGCTACAACAAAAAGAGCTGCCACAAACATTTTGGCACATATATGTCTCTTTCCGCTCTTTAGTATTTCTTTGGGATATAATCCCAGTAGTAGCGCTGCTGGGTCAAAGGGTATGCACAGTTTGATAACTTTTTGGGCATAATTCCAGATTGCTCTCCAGAATGGCTGGATTCTTTCACAACTCCACCAGCAATGTATTAGTGTCCCAGTTTCCCCACATCCCCTCCAACATTTGTCATTATTTGTTCCTGTCATCTTAGCCAATCTGACAGGTGTGTAGTGGTATCTCAGAGTGGTCTTAATTTGCATTTCTCTGATCAGTAGTGATTTGGAACACTCTTTCATGTGAGTGGATATAGTTTCAATTTCTTCCTCTGAGAATTGTCTGTTCATATCCCTTGACCATTTATCAATTGGAGAATGGTTCGGTTTCTTATAAATTAGGGTCAGTTCTCTATATATTTTGGAAATGAGACCTTTGTCAGAACCTTTGTTTTTAAAAATATTTTCCCAATTTGTTACTTCCCTTCTAATCTTGTTTGCATTAGTATTGTTTGTACAGAAACTTTTTAGTTTGATGTAATCAAAATCTTCTATTTTGTGATCAATAATGATCTCTAGTTCTCCTCTGGTCATAAATTCCTTCCTCCCCCATGGAAAATTTTCAACAGTCACCCTTGCAAAACCTTGTATTCCAAATTTTTTTCTTTCCTTCCCTCTAACCTCTCCCCTAGTAATCCAATATATGTTAAACATGTTCAATTCTGAAAATTTTTCAATGGAAGAAGCCCAGTCTTTCAAAAATGGGCCCAAATCAATATCTATTGGGGGAACTCCTGAGGAGGAATTTTATAGTAGATGAGGATAGGTTGCAATGAAGTCAATGTATCTTTGCTTAGATAATTTAATTGTCTCACAGAGGGAAAAAACCCTGATATTAGCAGAAGTTTCAAAATTCTGGAGGGGAGGAGATGAATAAAGGTGGGGGATGGTAGGGAGTATAAGGGTAGGGGATTTTAAAATGATTTTTTAAAAAATTCCCTTTATTTGCATCAAAAGTTTCCAACAAGTCTTGAGTTCTTTGGGGCTAAATATCAACCTCATCTTGTTCCTCTAGTGTGCTTGGGGAGTGTGTGGGTAGAAAGCCCTTTTGAAGATGTCACGGTCTGAGGAATACCAGTCACATCCTAATTTAGGGAAGGGATGCTGGGTGGTTTCGGGGTAATGTCAAGGGGCATCCCTTTTGATGAAAGGATTAATGCAACCAATAGTCCTTGATTTATCTAGCTCTTAACAATCCCCCCAAAATAAGAGGTAATTGGTCACAAAGACAGGCAGAGCAATTTTTAAGGTACTTGGTGCAGTATTATAAGAATTCTCTAAATTAAGAATTGGCGAAGTATCTAAAAGTAGTAGAATATTATTTGACTCTAAGAAATGATGAAAGGGGTACTTTAGGAGAAACCTGATGAGATTTGTATGAACTGATTCAGAATGAAGTTAGCAGAACAAGAAGAATGACATATAACAATAATAACATTGTAAAGACAGTTTTGAAAGATTTGAAAACCTGGACCACTGCAGGGACCTACACCAGTTCCAGAAGACCCATGATGATACTACTCATCTTCTGAGAGGTGATGAATTCAAGAAGCAGAATGAGATATACATTTTTGGACATGATAAATATGGAATCTGTTTTTTTAAATCATGAATATTTATTACAAAGGTTATTATTTTTCTTTTTGTCAGCTACAATTTCAATTCATTTAATTCCATGCAATCATTAGATTACAAGTTTCTTTAAGGCAGGGACTTGCCTCTTTTTGCATCCCCAATACTTAGCACTATGTGTTTAATAATACTTTAAAAATATTCATTCATTGATTGATTCAGTGTGGGGAGAGCAGGAGGTAGGAGTTAAAAAGGAGAGAAAATAAAGGTTTATTAATTGAAATAAAATGTGAAAGCTCATTCTTGTATCTGAATACAGACTGAAGCAAACTCTAGGGTTTTTTAAACTTTATTTTTCTTGAGTTTTTTGGGGGGTGGAGGTGGAGATCTATGTTTTCTTTTACAACATTACTTTTATAGAAATGTTTTTCATAACTTCACATGTGCCTTCTTAATGGGGGGTAAGAGGTGTGGAGGAAGAGAGAGAATTTGGAACTCAGAGTTTTAAAGACAAATGTTTTTTAAAAAGTATTTTAAATGTAACTGGGGAAAAATAAAAATGTTTATCATCAATAACAACAAAAACTATAGAATGCATACCCCCTGCCAAAGACGTACTTATTCTCTTCTTATTTCCATCTTTCAGAATCCTTCATTTTCTCCAAGTCTTTGCCTGGATGTCACCTTCCCCTTTAATCATATTTGATTCCCCTAACCATCCAAGCTGATAGCCCTCTTCCCCCCAATTAACTTGTAATATTTACTTATCTGTGTATTCCAGCTTCCTAAGGGAACTTTATTTTTATTTTATTTTTGCCCCTAGTGTCTAAGATGTAGTAGGAAGCATTTTGTTTTTATTTTAAATTTTTTATTATTTATTTTATTTTTAACATTCTTTTTTTGAAAATTTTGAGTTCTAGAAACTGAGTGGAGACCCATCAGTTAGGGATTGGCTGAATAAATTATGGTAGATGAATGTAATAAAATATTATCGCTCTGTAAGAAACTATCAGCAGCATGGTTTCAGAAAGGCCTGGAGAGACTGACATGAACTGATGCTGAGTGAAGTGAGCAGAACCAGAAGAACATTGTACATAGCAACAAGAATATATAATAATCAACTCTGATGGACGTGGCTCTTTTCAACAATGAGGTAATTCAAGCCATTTCCAATAGACTTGTCATGGAAAGAGTCATTTGTATCCAAAGAGAAAACTATGGGGACTAAATGTGGATCACAACAGTATTTTCACCATTTTTGTTGTTGTTTTCTTGATCTTTTTTCTTTTCTCATTTTTTTCCCTTTTTGATCTGATTTTTCTTGTACAGCAGGATAAAGATGGAAATATGTTTTGAAAAATTATACATGTTTAATCTAGATTGGATTAATTGCTGTTTAGGGAAAAGAGGAGGAAGTCAGGAAGGGAGAAAAATTTGGAACACAAGATTTTTCAAGGATAAATGCTGAAAATTATCTTTGCATGTATTTTTAAAAATTAAAAAGCTATTATTATTTTAAAAAAAAAAGGATTTTTTCCAGGCCAATAAAAACTAGAGAAAATTTTGAGTTCCAAATTCTTTCTCTTCATTCCTTTCTCTACCTCTGGAAAAAGCAATCAATATATCAATTATATAAGTGAAATCATGCAAAATATATTTCTACATTAGCCATATTTCAAAAACAAAAGGAAAGAAAAATAAAGTGAAACAAGTATGCTTCAATCTGCCCTCTATGAACTCATCAGTTCTCTCTCTGGAGGTAAATAGCATTTTTCATCATGGGTTCTTTGGAATTGTCACTGTCTTGATCAGAATAGCTAAGTTTTTCACAGCAGGAAGTTAATAAGAATGTTGGTGGTGTTTTGTTGAATTGAGGATAAGGTGAGGATACAAACAGATATGAAATAAAATAAAATGTAAAAAGTTCTGCCAAAAAAAGTCACACAAAATACTATGAGAGTTGAGAGGAGAAAGGAATGACTTTTGGTTGATAGGCCCCAGGAAGCCATTATGGAGGATATGGTATTTGAATTACATTTGGAAAAAGAAATAGAATTTCAATGAGTGGAGGCTGATATCAGGGAGGACATTACAGGGAAAGGGAACAGTGTGCACAGCTTCAGGAAAGTACATAATATTTTAGAGAAACATGACTTGAATGTTCAATGTGTGAAGGGTTGTCATGGAGAACTGGGATTAGATTTATTCTGTTTGGCCATAGAAGAAAGGTCTAGGAGCAATGGATAGTAGCCAGATGTAGGCTTACTGTCAGGAAAAAAACTACCTCACTATTGGAGTTTTACAGAATTGGAATGAGCTGCCTCAGGAGGGAATGAGTTCCCCCTCCCTGGAAGTCTTCAAGAAAAGTCTGAATGGTCATTTGTCAGGTATATAGTAGTTAAGGACTGATTCTGTTTCAACATGTGTTGAAAAGATGGCTGCTAAGGACTCTCCCAATCTTAAGGAAACTAGGTAATTCAGTGCATACTGTTGAACTTGGAGGTAAACAAGTGATTGTGCATCTGTAAAATGGGGAGGCTAAAAGCATCCATTTCATGGATGTTGTGAGAATCAAATGAGATGACATTTAAAGTGTTATATGAATGTTAGGTATCATCATTATTATTATTATTATTCCATTTCACAGATTTTGTAATTCTTAAGTGGAAGGTATTTGAAAAAGATTAATGGGAAATTATACTAGAAAGGATCACATTATGGGTGATCTTGAGCACTAGGCTTAAGAAGATGTGGTGATGATGATGATAAGGAAAAGGTGGAGGAGGAAGAGGAAGACTTTTTCTAGAAATTGCTAGAGATAAGTTAAAGTCAGAGCCCTTTCCTAAGACTCATATCAGTGAAATCAAAGGCTTGTAACAATCAAAAAAGTTTACAAAGTGCTTTCTTTACAATAGTCCCAAGAAGTTGGCAGTGTAAGAATTATTATCTTTATTATTTATAATAATAAAATGCTAATTTTATTATTATCTTTGAAGAAAAGGGAATGGAGGCACAGTAATATTGAGCCAGTTATCACCAGTGTAGTACTAATTTCCCACAACCATGCCTTTTATATAAGCTATCCCCCATGCCTGGAATGTACTCCATCCTCACTTAGTCTCCTTTAAGAGTTATCTTACCTACCTTCTCTGCATTAGTCCCTCTATCCCAGCCATTAGTCCTAGTCCCATCCCAAATATCTTTGCATCTATTTTTTACACTTTTTGCCTATGCCTCCATATTATTTCCCAGATAGAATATAAGATCCTTAAAGTCAAGAACTGTTTTATTTTTGTCTTTGGATTCTCAGTGCTTGGCCCATAGGAGACTTTAATAAATAGCTGTTGATTCCATTGGTTTGTCTAAAATCAAAGCACTTATTGATATACCTGGGACTGGAACTTTTGGTTTTTGATGCTAAAATTTAGGTTCTTTCTATTAGAAAAAGTTAGCGACCTGGAACTGTATGGACACAAAAGGGCACAGACTCAGTCCATCAATAACACATTTCTTAGGTTCCAGGCAATGTGCTAATAAAAAAGCATTTGAAATACCCAATCAAAGTCCTCTCTGTATATCCTAAAGAGGATTGTCCAGGAGGGAAATCAAGAGAGAGAACAAAGGGGAAAGAGGAAATAAAAACTTTTGAGTATAATTATGGGGAAACAGACTGTAGTGATGACAACCACAGCAGAATCCTCAGAATCTTTCATCTATAGTTTTACTGTAATTACTGACATCAGATTCATATGAAACAAAAGTCAGGGAAATGAGAAGAGAATTCCTCTTTGGGCCTTGGTTTTTCCCATGTTACAGAATCTCAGGCTCCCAAACTCAGGGATTAGCCAACTTCTTCAGACATTTGGAAATATAAATGAATTCAATATAAATGAAAAGGACTCCAAACATGTTGAGACTGAATCAATTCAAAACTGAATTTGTTCATCAATCAGATCAAATCTTGTTAGAAGCTCTACCCTTCAAAAGAAGGCAACTGTTCCCCACAACTTATAGGTTCAAGTGTAAACTACTAATAGCTTAACCTGTAAGATCTCCAAATTCTGGACCCAAAGCCTTATGCTGGGTTATAGAGGGAGAGTTCTGCATTTGAAATGGAAAGATACAGGTTCAAATGCCTGTTCTGTCACTTAGTATTTGGGTGGCTGGTCTTGGGAAGAATATTTAGGTGGCACATTGTTTAGAGAGTTGAACTTGGAGCAGGGGAAGAGTTGAATTCAAATTCCACCTCCAACATTTACTAGCTATGTCACCTAATTTTTTTTTCATCTGTAAAATTGGAATGAGTTGTTGGGAGGATCAAACAAGATAACATTTAAAGCATTTTGCAAACCTTAAGGTGTTACATAAATGCTAGTTATCATTACTATTTTTTTTCTCTGGATCTCAGTTTCCTCATCTGTAAAATGAGACCCTTGAACTTCTAAGGTGCCTTCCAACTCTAGACCTATGATCTCATGATCCTCTTAATTCTCTCCCTCCCTCACTTCCTCTCTGGGCTTTAATTTCCTTGTTTGTAAGATCAGAGGACTGGACCTAATGTCCTTGAAAGCTCTTCTGGTTTTAATGTCGTATGATTCTCTCTTTCCGGCCTTATCTCCAGGACTCCCTTGCATGAACCCTCTGTTCCAGCCAAACTGATCTCCTTGGTAGCCCTTGAACACACCCTATCCTCTGTATTCAGCCTCCACTCCTATTCTCAACCCAGTTCTCTGGTTCAGAATGTCTTCCTCCCCTCTTCTCTGACTCAAGGCCCAGCTCCAATCCTTTCTCTCTGTGGTTCCTACCCCTACTCCAACAGCCAAAGCCCATAGGGATCTCCCCTTCCTCAGACTTCTATAACCATCAAGGTCTCTACTTATTAGATCATGAGATTTAGAGTTAAAACAGACTCCCAGAGAGCAACTAGTTCAACTTCTTTATTTTATAGGTGGGGGTATAAGGGGTCAATGTCTTGATGAAGATCATACAGCAGGACAAAAATTACAATTGAGTTTCTAAGATACCTCTTTCTCGTTTTTTAAAGGTTATTAGGTTATTTTAAATATCTGTTTTATAAAATATAAAATTGTAAAAAAATAAAATAAAACATAAATTGGGCAAAGCCTACATCTTATGTGTCCTAGTATAGGGTCTTCCATGTAACAGGTGTTAAATGAATGTTGAATATCTAAAGTCATCTGAGTATTCAGGATTGAGGACTCTGGCATTGTCCCTTGAAGACAGAGTTTGAAGATAAGCCTTTCCTCTTATCTATAAAGATCATTCTGATGTTCATGTCTCCATTCAAGTGCCAAAGAAGAACCACTGACCTTTTTGCCCCCCCAAATAAAAAATCCAAAACTGGAAAGGACCTCAGAAGCCATGTAATCCAAGTATCTTATTTTACAAATGAAAAAACTAAAGTCCAGAGAGATTCTTGGTTAGGGTCACACAGCTAGTGTCAGAGGTGATATTTAAAGCCAGACTTTAGAAGTAATATTGTTTCCCCTGTGCCAAACAGCTGGGTTCATTGTCATGTGGGGACTATTCTTCTGCATGCCCCTAAAATTATATCTAGAATGCTTTGGACTGGAGAAAAGGTAAACATCAGAAAGCAGTTTGTTACTCGTGTATGAAGATACTGAAGTATATAGCAAAGACAAATACTTCAATACTTTGATGGACTATGACTTTACTGACATGTAATAGTAAAGTCCTGCAATAGTAAAGATTGCAATCAATCCATACCTTCCCATCTTCCAGAAGATATAATATATATAATAATGTATACTACATATTATGTATATGTATATTATAATAGTATAATATAATGAAGAAGTATTAGACAATGGTAGTAATGACTATGGAAAAACAACAAACTTCAATAAAAACAGAATTCCTTGTATAGGAAATTTCACTATGATTACTGACATCAGACCAATAGGTACTCACTCACATGAGATAAGGTAGTAAAAATGAGGAGAGAATTTTCCATTAGTCCTGGTCTTCCCATAGATCCTCAACAATCTGTCTAATTTGCTGGGAGTTTTTTATGGATCTCTTGAAATTAGATATATACCAAAGAAAGATGCGGGCTATCTACTGGCTATCTCTCACGCTCATTTACACGATGTCTCATCTACATCAGACCATCATAAGAACTGCTTATTCATGAATGAGACAAAGGGTAGAAAATGAGGAGTAAATTTCCCAATGGGTCTAGCCTAGTCAGCTAGGGGTCTTTTTGTAGTTTTTTGACATACAGTTTGTATCAAAGAAGGCTGCAGGCTGTCCACTGGCTATCTCTCATTCATTTCATGACTACCCCTCTTTTTGTAGTCATGCATTTCTATGATAATATCTTTTATATATCTTTTATACAGTTTATCCAACGTAATTCTTCCCCAGTAACATCAATGAATCAACACAATACTGTAGCCTAGTTACACCCACCATGTTTCTTTCCCTCGCCCTCTGGGTGACCTTAAACTTTCATTCTTCATTAACTATAGTATTTCATGTTTATTCCATGCTTTTCAAATACAAAGCATCACTGGAAGAATATTTGAATTAAAACAATGTATCTTTGTTTCAAGCTACCCACACCCCTTAGTCCTATCCCAACCCCAGTAGGCTTTCTACCTCTCACTCTGGGAACAAATTCAAATGAATACTACCATTGCTTTTGGAAAGGGCAAGATGGTCCATTGTCCATGGCTCCATTCACCATTCCTGTAACTCCATAGACAAAAAACTCCCTTCCCTGGATCCTTGCTATTCCCCTTACATCTGTTGTCTCCCAGTATCTGGCACATAGTTAATAAATACAATACTTAATAAAAGTTTGTTGACAGATTTTTCTCTTAGAATATAAGTTCTTTAAAGACAAGGGTTCCATTCAATAGCGTGTCATAATCTAGCCAATAGGAATTTTTCATCCACTTGGTTTTTCCTGTGTGAATAGTTAGATGAAACTCTATTGAGTGAATATGTATCATTTAGGAACATCTGTAACATTCCAAAGTTAGGCGAAACCTACACGATGTAATTTACAAACAGGAATGTTGAGAAGAAATTACCAAATATGTATCCCACTTTTATTTGGACTTTGTGCTAGACTCCTTCAAGACAGTGGTAAGTATATTTCTCCCTGTTTGATCTTTGTAATTATAGAGCCATCGTAGGAAGTTAAATGATGCACCTTATATAACTTTTATCTATTCGTGGGAAACACTTCATTAGAGGGAAGATTTTAATGCAACATTTACTCTACTGAATAAAGGGTGTTTATAGTTACACAGGAAGTAAAATGGTATCTTATATTTTCTGTTCCTTTCATTCAGTTGTGAGGATGTAAAGAACTGGTCTAGCTCATTTAAGAAGAACTGCTTGTGATAAGAAGCAGGGTTCAGTACTGAAGGCTCTTACACTTGATTTGAATTTCACTTCTGAAGTCCATCAACTAACTGTTCTAAGCCTCAGTTTCTTAATTTATAAAATATACCCATTGCATCTAGCTCAAAGGAAAGCTCTGAGGCTCAAATGAAAAAAACATAGACGAGATGCTTTACAAACTTTAAAGCATAGGGACAGGGACCATATCTGTGATTTTACTGACATAAGGAATTCTATGTTGAGGAAACTCCCTTCACAAATGCAAGACAGAATCACTTTGTCCATGACTTAGAGTTTTAGAGCAGGGGTCTGCAAAGTATATCCTGCTTTGGACCCCTGACTATTTTTAAATAGTTTGTGAGCTGAAAATAGAGTTTATAGTTAAAAATACAATTAAACTTTATTTTAAAATATGAAAACTTGGCAAAATAAGAACAGGCATTGGTTGAACTTGGGCCCATGGCCAACATTTGCCAACACCCAGTTTTAGAGATTTTTCAAAGAATTATGGTTCTCAAATGTTTTTGATTTCAGATTTAATTATTCTCTTAAAAATTAGTGAGAATTTGACAAATGTAGAAAAATGTTTAAAAGGATTGCACACATTTAACCTATATCAGATTGCTTACTGATTTGGATATGGGGAGGTAAAGAAGGGAGAGAAAAATTGAGAACATCAAGTCTTACAAAAATGAATGTTGAAAACTATCTTTACATATATTTGGAAAAATAAAAAACTATTGAAAAAAATTACTGAGAATCTTAAAGCACTTTAATATATGTATGTGTTTGTGTTTAGTTACATGTATTTATATTTATTGCATTATAAATTAAAATATATAAAAATTTAAAATATTTGTTTAATTATTTAAAATAACAATAAATCCATTACATGATAGCATAAATGACTTATTTTAATGGAAAATAACTATATTTTCCAAAATAAAAAAAAATAGTGAGAAGAGTGTCATGGTTTTACATATTTTGGCTAATCTCTTTTATATCTAAATAAAAGATAGATTCTCCTATCTGTTTCTGCATTCAATCTGTTGCAATATGTTGTTTTGTTTGAAGGACACAAAGAAAATGCAGCCTCACACAGATAATGTTGAAAAAGGAAAGAGTATTTTAATAGGTAAATATCATTTAGTATTATTGAGAAAATAATTTTGACCTCTTAGATCTTCTGAAAGGTTTGACAGATTCTCAGATATAGAGAGTCATATTTTGGGAACCATTGGCCAAAAGCAATGAGAAATTAAATAATGGCAATGTTTCTGGAACCAGTTGGTGTTGGTATATCTGCATATAAACTTTAAAGCCCTATCTAAATACCAGCTTTCCCTATTATTCTCTTGCCTGAATCATCAAAAATGCTCTTGATACACATGTAGATTCTTCTCATGTTCATGAACTCTGAACTCTTTATCTAATCTCAATGTTATCATTCCACTTCTCCTTCTGCCTGGTGATACAAACCTTGTTTTTTTTCCTTCCCTGCCTTCTAGTCTTATATCTCTACCTGCCTGTTACACATCTCAAACTGGATGCTCCATAAACATCTTAAACTCAACCCTGTCCAAAATGGAATTCATTATCTTTCCCCCTAAACCCTTCTTTCTCCATAACTTCCCTGTTAATGAAGAAGGTATCACCATCTTTGTAGTCATTCAGGCTCACAACCTAGTCAACCTCTTCTACTCACTTCCTTTCCTTCCTCCATTCCCCTATACCCATCCAATCATCAAATAAGTCTTGTCATTACTAACTTCATGATATCTTTCATATATGTATCTTTTTGACACACCCCCAGACCATTGCAATAGCCTCCTGGTTGATTTTCCTGCTTCCTGTTACTCTCTTTCTTTGTCCTCATTCAATCAAAACTCAATTAAATTAAAAATTAATTAAAACAAATTCAATTAAATTCTAATAATTATCATCCCCAGGATAAAAAAAAAAATATTTTGACTTTTAAAGTCCTTAAAAACTTGGTGCCCTCTTTATGCCCCATTTCCCCAACTCCTAGTTAATCTAGTAACCCAATGACACTGGCTTCCATATTGTTCCTGAAATGAGATACTCTTCATCTTCTGACTCTGAGTATTTTCAACAATTGTTCTCCACACCTGGAACACTTTCTTTCCTCATCTCCATCTCTTGGTTCCTTTGGCTTCCTTCAAGTCTCAGATATTTTCCAGACCTCTTTAATACAGTGTTTTCCCTTTTTGATGACCTTCAATTTATTTTGTATAGATCTTTTATTTTTAAATAGCATTTTATTTTTCCAAATACATGCAAAAATAGTTTTCAACATTCATCTTTGCAAAACCTCGTGTTTCAAATTTTTCTCTCCCTCTTCCAATCTTTAAGACAGTAAGCAATTAGATCTAGGTTAAACATGTGCAGTTCTTCTAAATATATTTCCATATTCATCATGCTGTGCAAGAAAAATCAGATCAAAAGGGGGAAAAGCACAAGAAAGAAAAAAAAGCAAACAACAACAACAAAAGGTGAAAATACTATTCTTTGAATCACATTCTATCTCCATAGTTCTTTCTCTGAATG
Organism: Sminthopsis crassicaudata; assembly: GCF_048593235.1. Lineage (NCBI taxonomy): Eukaryota > Metazoa > Chordata > Mammalia > Dasyuromorphia > Dasyuridae > Sminthopsis > Sminthopsis crassicaudata. Next base: position 485,764,652 of record NC_133617.1, on the reverse strand, counting down.
TTGATGGCATTTTCCCCAAGTCTATTGGAATTGCCTTAAATCACCTCATTGGTGAAAAAAGCCATATCTTGCATAGATCTTGTTTGTACATAGTTATTTGCATTTCCCATTTGACTATGAGTTTCTTCTGAATAGAGCCTGGGTTTTGCCTTTTTTTTACAATCCCAGCATTTAGCACAGTGCCTGACACACAGACAGCACTTAAAACTCTACTTTACAAACTGATAATCCAGGTCCTATGTTCTTATTACCTCATACTGAACTGTGTCTTATTTCCTAGATAGACTGGACTATGCACTGTTCTCCAAATACTCCCATGCTTAGCTGTCTCAACAACTTTTCTTGTTCTATTCTATTTCTTACACTAGCTGCTTTTCCCAGAAATGGCCTTCCCTCCCTTCTCTACCTATCTATACTTTATCACTGAATGGGTAGTTGCCTCAGTCAAACTAAGGTCTTTAACCTTAGGTTAAAAAGGCCAAGGTCTCCCATTGTATTCAGAACTATCTACAGTCATCTTGATCAATATGTGGCCACTGGACCCAGAGGTTCCGGAAAAGAAAGTAAGGCAGGAGATCTTGAACAGCCCTCTCTCCCTCAAATTCACTTGTATATCACAGCGATATCTCCCTGATACCAGGGTTTTCTTTGAGAATAAGACCAAACAATACCTATTGATATTCTACAGGTTCTTAAAGAAATTCTAGTCCAGTCTCCCAAGGAAATCATAAAGGAGGGAAAAGGACCAACATGTGCAAAAATGTTTGTAGCAGTTCTTTTTGTGATAGTAAAGAATTGGAAAAGGAGTGGATGCCCATCAATTAGAGAATGGATGAATAACTTGTGGTATATGAAGATAATGCAATATTATTGTTCTATAAAAAATAATGAACAGGCTGATTTTAGGAAAGATTTATACAAACTGATACTGAGCAAAACAAGCAGAACCAGGAATACATTGTACACAGTAACAGCAAGATGATCAACATGCGATGATCAACTATGAAAGATTTGTTTCTTTCTAGTGGTTCAGTGATCCAAGGCATTTCCAATAGATTTTGGACAGAAAATTCCATCTGCATCCAGAAAAAGAACTATGGAATTTGAATGCAAATCAACACATGCTATGTTTACTTCTTTTTTCTGTTTTTTTTTAAATCTCTTCCATGGTTTTTCCCTTTTGCTCTGATATTTCTCTTCCATGAGTCATAAAGCAATGTATATCAAAAATAAAGAAAGAAAGAAATTCCAGTTCCTTTTCACCATCTTCAAGAATCACTTCTAGTGCTATTGAGCAGTAAGAAATGATGGGTGAGAGATACCCTAACAGAAATGGGGTCCCCAGGACAGTGTACCAGGTTTTTGCAAGAGAATTTGCAATCCCAATCTCCAAGTGAGATTTTTGGCAAAAAAAAAAAAAGGTTTATTACACTGAGGCAAGCAGTGGTCAGTTCCTGATAGGGATCAGTAAATGTTTGGGGTACAGAGTCATTTTTTTTAATTAACCTTCTATAGTTTGGGGCTAGAGACTGATTGGGGGTAATTTTCAAATCAATAAAGGGTCACGATTGTTTCTCAGTCCAAAGGGATTTTCAGAACAATTGGGAAGTGGGAGTTTTCTGTGGGAACCAGGTAGGAGGATGGGGATCATTTTTAGGAATTTCCCCAGGCCAGGTTGGCCCATCCTCCACAAAGATCAGGGAGACACAAAGTTTTTATTACATCAGTACCACCCAGATCTCTCCTCTGAATTTTCATAGCATTGTGGGCATATTTTATATTTATGTCTATATACCCTATTTGTCTCAATTCTTCATCTGTAAAATGGGGACGCCCTGGAAAAGGAAATGACATCACTCCAGTATCTGAATTCAAATCTGGCCCTGGACACTTAACTAGCTGCGTGACCCTGGGCAAGTTACTTCATCACATTTCTTCATCTGTAAAAATGAACCTGAGAAGAAAATGGCAAACCACACCAGAATGTTTCCCAAGAAAATTGCAAATAAAGTCATGAAGAGTTGGATGTAACGGAAAAACAACTCAACAACAATATGAGAGATTGGGGGAACAAGGTGGAGAAAGAGAATAAATGTGGCATATTTGTGGGATAAGGAGCATAGTGGAAAAAAAGAACTGAATTTAGTCAGAAGTCCTAGATTCAAATCCTAACTTTACCACTTACTATGTGAATTTGACTAAGTCACTTTCCTTCTTTGAGTCTCAGTTTCTTTATGCATAAATTGCAAGGATTGGACTAATTGACCTCTAACATTCCACCCAGGTCCAAGTTTATAATCCTACAATCCTCCTGGTAGTTACTGGTTGAAGAATGAGAGATAAGGTTGATTCAGTAAGGTGGGGTTGATTATAGAGAGCAGGCTTTCAATGCCAGGAGTTTGGACTTAGATTAAATAACCACTTTGGAGGATATTCAAAACCCAAGGAGCTTCAATTGAATTTTATGGAATACACTGTAGTGCAAGGGGGTTATCTCTACTGAAATGGTTTGTGCTCTATGTAATGAACTGTGAGGACTTTGAGCTCAGTGCATAGCAAGGGATGATAGAAACAGCTATCATCAGAGTCAAGTCCCAGCCCAAAGTACCCTCTAAGCAAGTCCCTAAGTCTCAGTGTTGTCATCTGTAAAATGAGATAATAATACTCTCACTACTCACATCACAAGGTTATTGTAAGCAAAACTTCGTAAGCTTTAAAATGTTGTGGAAATGTGAGTTAGAAAATATTATAAAAAACTTTCTGTGAAGAATGGTGATGTAGCACTAAGCATAAGAATAAGTAAACCTTATTCATGCCTGAAATGAAATATTCCTGGATGATTTGGTTCCTACAAAGACACAAATCATATCTTTGCCCTATGCAGCCCAAGCCTATAGAAACCTGCCAATTATTTTCCAAGACTTTTATTTCTGCAGTATATATATACATATATATATATATATATATTTAAAGTATTATATACATATTTACATATTTGGGGAGAGACAGAAGGCATATTTTATGGTCTATCCTCTGAAGTCATAATTGGTCATTGTGTTAATCATTCTAAAGTCTTTCAGTGTTGATTTTACATTATTTTTTTCATTGTTTTATCTTTTTGTTTCTCTGAATTCCTACAGAATGATTCATTCCATAATGGACAAATAAATATTTATATACCATAATATAGCAATTCCCTAGTCAAAGAACATCTGCTTTGTTTCCATTTTTCTTTCTTTTTTTTCCTTTGCTTTTACAAAAAAAGTCGTACTTCATCTCCCATTTCCTGCCTTTTTACTGGTCATCCCCTATGGCTGGAATGTTTCCCCTACTCACCTCAAACTCACAGAATACCTCTCTTCTGTTTAAGAGGCAGTTCATGCACCATTTTCTGCATGAAGCCCTTCTTGATCCCCACTCTTCCTAGGGCCCTCCATCCTATATATACAAATAAAAAAGTAATGCTTAATAAATACTTATGGGTTGATTGCTTGGTTGATTTGGGATTGCAGAGTTAAAGGGAACAGTTTTTATGACTTTTCTCTCACAATTCTATATTTACTTTCTGAATGGATTATAATAACTCTGTTTGGACATGACAGTCTCTAAGACCAGGAATATTTCAGGTCCTCAAAGACAGCTTTTGAAAGTTTCCTCTTTTAATGATGAGTAGGCTAATTTTAGAAAAAGCTTGGAAAGAGAAAAGACTTATATGAACTGATGCTGAGTGAAGTGAACAGAACCAGGAGAACACAGTAACAGCAAGATTATGTGATGATCAACTATGATAGACTCAATATCTTCTCAGCAGTACAGTGATCCCAGATAATTCCAATAAACTTGGGATGGAAAATGCCATCCACCATCCAAAGAAAGAACTTTGGAGATTGAATACAGATGGAAGCATATTTTTTCACTTTGTTTTTTATTTTTTCTTTTTCATGATTTTTTCCTTTTGTTCTTATTTTTCCTTTATAACATGATTAATATAGAAATAAATTTAAAATGATTGTACATACATAGCCTAAATCAGATTGCTTGTTGGCTTGAGGAAGGAAGGAAGGGAAAGGAGGAAGGGGGAAAAATTTGGAACTCAAAATCTTACAAAAATGAATTTTGACTGTGTGACCCTGAACAAGTCACTTAACCCCAATTGGATCACAAAAAAAAAAAATTGAAAACTATCTTTACATGCAATTAGAAAAAAATAAAATATCACTAAGTGAAAAACAAATAAATAATTTGAATAAAAAAGAAACAACAAAATTCCTTCTTTCTCTAAGCTCCCAATGCTTATCTATGTTCCATAAGAGGGCTCCTTACATGAGTTCCCACCCTGATGGAGCTTCCTTCCCTAGTACTAGTGTTTGGGTGTGTCCTCTCAGAAAAGAGATTGGAAGGCTGCCATTGAGGCTCTTCCAAATGAAACTGGATTTGGAATCCCCTCCTGTCTATTGTGAATCATGGATCCAATGTTGCAATTAAAGTGAGACTTTTTTTTTTTTTTTGACACCCCTAGGTCAAATTCCAAGAAAGTATATTGTGTCTGCACTGACATTGGGAGTAATCCTTCCCCCACTTCCTTTTTGCTAATCCTTGGCAGGTATGATCATGCCATCTCCTCTAGAGATCCATCCTTGCTGAGTTTTTCTTGGTATTATGGTTCATGTTCTCAACCACAGCTCAGACTGCTTTATCATAGATGCTTTCATTGATCCTCATTCCTCTGTTAACATGTAGTTTGCCAACACAGAGCCAAATGAGACACATTTTATGTATCTATCATATCTATCTCACACAATCCTTGTCTAGAAATTAACATGTTTTAGAAAAACCTGGGAAGAATAATGTGAACTGATGCAAAATGAATTGACCAGAACCAGAAGAACATTGTACACTGTAATAGCAAAATTGTATGTTGATGAATTGTGAATGATTTAGCTATTGTCAGCAATATAATAATCCAAAATAATCTGGAAGGATTTATAATAAGAAAGGCTACTCACTTCCAGAAAAAAGAATAAAATCTGAATGTAGATTGACACATACTTTTTAAACTTTCTTTTTCTTGTTTTTTTTTTCTTTTGCAACATAGCTTTGAATGTGCTTTATAAATACAAAGCTAAAGTGGCAAATATGTTTTGCATGATTTCACATGTGTAATCTATATCAAATTGTTTGCCTTCTCAAGGAGGCAGCAGCAGAGAGAGGGGGAGAGAGAATTTTAAATTAAAAAAAAGAATTTAAAAAAAATTATTTTCAGGTAATTGAGAAATATTTAATTATACAAAGAAAAATATGTTGGGGAAAAAAAAAAAAGAAAAACCATGATTCCCTTGGGGTGGGTCTCTGTCCATCTAAATATAAAAATATATGATATTTTATATTCATGTGACATTTCTGAAATGTTATATACAAAGCACATTCATAAAAATATATGTATTTATTTTACATTAGGAATAGAGATTGGATCTATGATTTCATTGGTTCAATGGGTTCCTGAAGGAGGAATCTCCCTTTAAGAACCTTTTCTGCAATTCAGTGTTAGAGAGCTAGAACAAGTGAGGAAGTGATTGGCTGGGTGTCACACAGTTCTAAATCTTTTTCTTGACTTGACAGTAAGTGGAGTGTACATGATGATAGTAAAAAGTCAGAAAAAATGTGTGAGAATTGACTAAAGATGTTAGTGATTCACTTCCTGATTGTTATTTCCTAGCTGTATTATAATGGGCAAGTTACTTAATCTCTGAGCCTAAGAAAAATTTCTAAGAGTCTAAAGTTACAAACTTCTCTGGGGATTTGTGTGCTCAGTAATAGGATAGCTGGATCAAAGACTCGAAATAGTTTTAGGGACTTCTCTTGCATAATTCTTCAGTTCCTTTATGACTTGTAACAACACACTATTAAACCCAGGCATCTCTTAGGACCAAGGAATCTGCAAGGTACAGAGTACAAGTTATTGTACCAAGGAAATTACAGGTCCTTGAGATGCAGAAGTATTCTAATCTGCCCATATTTATTTACCTATCTCCCATCTTTTTGTCTTTGTATTTATCTGTTTCTGTGTCTGTCTCTATCAAGCTATTACCTTTTGTTGTTTGTCTTTGAGTAAGGCAATTGGGGTTAAATGACTTGTCCAGGGTCACACAGCTAGTAATGTCCTTTTATTTTATTTTATTTTTTGGAAGAGGACCAATCATAGGATGATGTCTTAACTTGTACATAAATTGGATTAGAGCTGCACAGAGTCATCTGTCTCACCATCTCTTCCAGAGTCGTCAAAGTCCAGTGGCAAGACAAAAGTTAAGATGACTGGTGATGGCTTGGGATGCAAAGGATGACCCTAGTGTCTTCAATACTTGATCAAACTTAGAGCCCTCCATAGCATCTACTTCATCTGCCTTCATGGCTCCGGAAACAAATTGTTCTCACCTGTCCATTCTACTGGGGAAAGCCTTTACATGCTCAATAGACATCTCCTTAACTCCTTGATGGGTCTGAAGCCTGTTGCTCACCCTCAGCCTGGGTTAGCCTGTTAATATGGTTTGATCAGGTCCAGACTGCTAATTTCTTGGTGGGAGTTGGCTAAATCAGATAAATACTAAAGGTGGATAAGCAGCTCAGAAAAGGGCTCAACAAGCCCTCACACCAGAGGTACAAGTCCTTCCTTAATACCTTATGTATCTCAACATACCTACATACCTACCAACTGTCTATCCACCCATTCATCTATCTGTCTTTTAGTCCATCCTTCCATTTATTTATATATCTATCCATCTATCTTTCTGTCTGTCCATCCACCTATCTGTTTATGTAAAGACTGGTATAGGAACCATCTCTCTATTCCTGAGTTTACTTGGAAATGTAAAAATGTACAGTGATAGGCACAGATGGCATTTATAAATCACCTTGCAGTTTTCAAAGTCTACTTTAAAGAGGCAGCCAAGTAAATGAAAGAAAAATTATTAACAGTGGGTAGACCTGTTTCAGATCTTCTCTGAGGTACTTGTTAGCTATATGTCCATGAGCAAGTAAGTTCTCTCTTTCTCAATCACAGCATCTGTTAAAGGGATAGGGAATGGACCAGTGGTTCTTTTGTATATAGAACTCCTGAAGTAAGGAAACTCCTATCAAATTAGGTCAGCCCCTACTCTACATCTTAGAGTCCTGAGGAGTGACTTGGCTAGAGAGTGTTACAGACAATATGTGTCAGAAAAAGGACTTGAACACAGGACTTCTTGGATCCAAGGCTAATCCTCTATCCATTATACTCAAATAGAAACAGGGACCTCTAGACCTATATATAAGCATCTCTTCAAACAGCATATTGACTTTGTTGATTTTCAGTCATTTCAGTCAGTTCATGAACCAAAGATATTCAAGTGATTTACCATTTCTTTTCCCAGCACATTTTAGAGATGAGGAAACCTAAACAAAAACAGATAAATGCCTTGCCCAGGATCTGTGTGGTAATAAGTATTAAGTGTTTGTCCTACTGAATCCAGGGCCAGTGTATTAACTTAGATACTCTCCATGTATTAAATTGGAAAAACACATATTAACATTATCTATATTCTACTGTATTTTTGCTCATTTTCCTAAATATTTTCCAATTACATTTTAATCTGGTTCAGGCCACATTCAGAAGTATTATAACCAATGTTTGGTTCTCTCCTCAACATTACAGTGACTTCTCTTATCTATTAAAAAAAAAAAAGAAAGAGAAAATACCTGTGATACCTGCTTCACAGGACTGTTGTGAGATGAAAGAACAAGATAATATGTAAGAAAGTACATTGAAACACTTCCATAGTTATATCAGCTATTATTGTTGTTATTTACACACATTTCCTTGGTTTCTCACAACTGAAGAACAATGAGGGAAGGGGTCACGATAATTTCTTCAGTTATTTGAAGGGCTATTATGTGGAAGAGGGAAATTCTGTTTTGTATGGTGCCAGCAGCGAGGTCCAGGAAACAAGGTCCTCTTTATAAAGAGAGATATTTGGCCATCACTATAAGGAAGCATTTCCTAACAATTAAAAGTATCTAAAAGTGAAATGAGCTGTCTTGGAAATCATGGGAGTTCCCCATAGTTGTAAGACTTTGAATAAAATCCCCTTGTCAGGGATTTTGCAGAGGGGATTTCTGTTTTATGTGTGGGTTGGACTAGAATCAGTGTGGTTCTCAAAGTGTGGTCTAGAAAATCCTTGAGGTCTCTGATTCTCTGGATTTTCTGAAACCCAGGTCTACAAATTCAAAATTGGTTTTTATTTCTAACATGCTAAATATCTATAAATATAACCCACATAAATAAAAACTCTTTGGACAGATCCTTAATCATTCTTAATAGTATAAAGATATTAAAAACAAAAGTTTGAGAACTACTGGAGATGACCCTGAAATTTCCAACTTGAGCATTCTTCTTATATAAGATAACTACTTGTTTCCTTTTTGCCACCGTTTTCTTCTTTCTGGCAGTTCCACCAATATTTTCAGACATTTTTTTCACTTTAATTCTTAATGAAGTCATTTGTGTAAACTTAATTCTATGGCCAAATATATTCCACAGTCATGTCAAAAAGCACTTTTTGATATGTGCTTAGCAATGGCCTCAGATACAGGAAGGATATGGATTCCAACATGTTCACCTGGAAGAGACAGTAATAGGGTCATACAAAAAAATAGCAAATATTGATGCAATCTTTCTGGAGAACAATCTGGCATTATATCATTGGAGCTGTCAGAATAATATGGTCCCTTGACCCAATAATCCCATTTGTCTTAATTTGACAAGTCTTTAAATTCTTGTTGGCAAAAGTAACAAAAAGGACCAATTTTCTTTTTTTTTTCTCTTTAAAATATTTTGTAAGTAATTTTTTTTTAGTTTTTCTTGTAATAACGATTTTAATATTCATTTTAGAAATTTTCAAATTCTCTCCCTCTTGCTTCTTCCTCACCTTGAGAAGATGATGTGACAAACAATTTGATAAAGATTATGCATCTGCAGTCATACAAAACATATTTCCACATTAGCCACAACATAAGAAAATACACACCAAAACAAAAGGAAGGAAAATAGAAAGGAAGGAACGAAGGAATGAAGAAGGAAAATAAAAAACAAAAAAAAATCTTCAATCTGCATTCAGACTCTAGCAGTTCTTTCTCTAAAGAGGAATCATTTTTCATCATAAGTCCTTTGAACTGTCTTCGATCACTGTATTGCTGAGAATAGCCAAGACATTCACAGTTGATCATGATACTATATTGCTATCGCTATGTACCATGTTCTGGTTCTTCTCATTTCACTTTGCATCAGTTCATGTAAGTCTTCCAAGGTTTTTCTGAGAGCATCCTGTTCATCATTTCTTAGAACATAATAGTATTCCATCACAATCACATACTACAACTTGTACAGTCAATCTCCAATTAATGGGCATCCTAATAATTTCCAATTCTTTGCCACCACAGAAAGAGCTGCTACAAATAATTTTGGACATTTAGAAGGATCCATCTTCTAATCTGTCATCTCAGGGAAAATAACAACAATAATAGTATTTATATAGTGTTTCTCATATGCTCTCTCATTTGATATTCAAATCAACCGTATGATACAGGTGCTATTATACAGCTCAATTTAGACTCTTAAATTTGTAAGTTCAGATCTGGCCTCAGACATTTTCCAGCGGTGTGATTCTGGACAACTCATTTAATCCTGTTTGCTCCAGTTTCCTCATCTGTAAAATGATCTGGAGAAGAAAATGACAAATGTATCTTTGTCAAGAAAACCCCAAATGGAGTCTCAAAGAGTTAGAAATGACAAACCATAACAGGCTTAAATAATGAGTATACACCCTGAATGTTGTTTAAAGAACCTATCAGTACCAAAAAGTGAGGTACAATAGAACAGAACAACTAAACAACCTTTATATGCTTTATAACATTAAGAAACTATCAATTCAATTCTACAAGTGCTAGTGGTTCAAATAAAATAATTGCTGCTGGTAAGGAGGCAGCCATTCTATTCTATGTGGTGGCTAGATAGGGAACTGGGTAGAAAAGCCATTAGCAATGCTGATACTGTGAAGATGCCTTTGCAGAGGGGATGAGTGTGGAATACTATATAGTTTTGTTTTGCCCAACTGGATTCTCCACCCCCCCCCTAATTTTTTCTTCTATGGTTCTCTAGGAAGAGAAAAGGGGGAGGCTCTATTGAGAAATATGGATGATTTAAAGATAAATCAATAAAAAATTTTTTTTTAAAAGAGAGGCCAAAATCAAACAATATATGGTCTAAGAGGTATTTAAAAGGTACTGTTTATGTATCACTGGATGAGTTTTAGGTGCCTTGTGATTCAAAGATAGTTCCTACTCAGTGAAGACTGGAAACTTTAAAGGGAGAGTATCTTTCTGACTTTATATTAAAATGTGTCATATGAACACAAAGGAATATTATTGTGTCATAAGAAATGACAAAATGGACAGTTTCAAGGAAAATAGGAAGACTTCTATGAATTGATACAAAGAGAAAAACAGAATTAGAAAGAAAATCTATATAACACTAAAGAGAAAAGCAACTTTAGAACTCTGAGCACAATAAGAAAGTACAAAGTCAAAAGAATTAAGATGAAACATGTCATTTATCTCCTGACAGAGATGAGGAACTTAAGAGGAAGATAGAGATGTATATTTTCACACATGACCAATGTAAGAATTGTTTTTCCCAGATTATATATCTATTTAAGTGAAGGCTTTCTTTTTTATTTGTTTTTTCATTTGTTCAATTGTATGTGTGTGTAAAGAGAGGTGGTCTCAAAAAACAGGGATAAATTGATTTTTTAAAGAAAAAGATGTATTCTATGGTACTCTATAGTTATTTCAATTTAATTTATTGATATGCAATGATGTTGCTCTGAATTAAAATTTAGGCACTGAACCACCTGCCAAAAAGAAATGGTAAAAATATATTTTATCAACATGGCTAATAAATATTTTGCATAACTTCACATGGATAATCAAAATCATATTACTTGCCTTCTCAAGGGGTAGAAGAAGGACAGGAGGAAGAGAACCTGGAACTCAAAAGTTTTCAGAAATTTAAAAAATTAATTTAGAAGAAATTAAAAGAACTAAAATTTTACATGTAACTGAAATACATTTAATGAAATATAAAAATATATTTTAAAAATAAAATATACTGCAACATTTTGCTATTTAAAAAAAAAAAAAAAGATTTCAATGTTCTGCCTAAATGGGAATTTTAATGTTAATTGGAATGAATGAGGAATATTAAGTGAAAAAATGTGTTAAAAGTGTCCAGGATTGAAAGTGGACATCATTTCCTTTTTCAAATCATTACACTGTTAAGATATATATTCTGTGTAATCAAATGAAAATTAGGAACCAAAACAAAAAGACCAAGAGAGAGCCGTCTGACTAAGCAACTTCACCCAGCTAAGGGTGGTACTGAGTTTTTATAGGTTTCTTGGTGGCTATGGCAACACCCAATTGGTCCTTTCAAATATTTCAGTTCACCCAGTGGTTGGGCGTATCAGTCAGGTGCCTGCAGTCCTGGAGACGGGCCCTGGCCAATCAAGAGAGAACATTGGTTTGCTAAGTGCTTGGGTGGAATTCCCCTGTTAGCCTAACTGAATATCAGCTGAATGTTACCAAGCACCATAACAACAAAATGTGTGTGCTGAACTGAATATATTCCAGAGCCAGTTGATTTACTAATACTGATTATTGGGACTAGTACTTAAGAACATTATCAAAGGAGCTACTTTTCCCTACATATTTATAGTAGCATTATTTGAATTAAAAAAATAATAATGTTAAGAACTTAAAATATATAATAGTTCAGGAATAGTCAGTTCACAACTGGGATCAATTAACAGAGTAGAATATTATATAGTAATTTTTAAAAATGGATGTCATTTCATTTCTATGGGGAATTTTCATGAGAAAACTGTCCAGTCAATGCAGATAAGCAATTTATACAGAACTGGGAAATGGGACCGGAATGGAGGGAGTGGTGGTGTTAAGTACTGAGAGGTTAAATAATTTCCCTACATCCCTTAGGGGATAAAGTAGGGAGCACTTGAACCCAGGTCTTCTGCCCCTAATAATAATGCAATTAACAGCAACAAGTATTTTTAGTATAAAGAAAAATGAGTACATAAAATAATATAAAAAAAGCAGAACCCAGTGCATAAGACTATTTGTCAATACTCCAAGGACCCAAAAATTCATCAGTGTGGCGGATCAGTCCACTGCTTCTCCACACTTGCAGGCATGAGTAAGTAGCATGGCTGTAAAATTCATCCTGGGGTTGAGTTCTCCTCATCCAGCTTAACTGAATATGAAGTCTTATAACTGTGTTGGCTAGGTACATTACAAATTCATTTTGTCTAACCCCAATCTTTGGAAAGTAGTCCTTTTATTCCCCTCTAATTCTCTATTTCGAGCTACAGAAGCTATTGCCAACCTTCTCTTCTTTTTTTTTTTTTTTATTTTTAATTTTCAGTAGTATTTTATCTTCCAAATACATATATAGACAATTTTCAACATTCGTTTTTGTAAGACTTTGTGTTTCAAATTTCTCTCTCTCTCTCTCTCCCTTTCCCCTCTCCCCAATTCAACAAGTAATCTGATATAGGTTAAATATGTGCAGTTCTTTTAAACATATTCCATATTTGTCGTTATACAAGAAAAATCGGAACAAGAGAAAAAAACATGAGAAAGAAGACAAACAACAAAAGTTGAAAATACTATGCTTTGATCCACATTCACTCTCCATAGTTCTCTCTCTAGAAGTGGATGGCACTTTCCATCTCAAGTCTATTGGAATTGCTTTGAATCACCAAAATTGTTGCTTCTTTTCCCTTTTCAACATTCCCACACTTCTTCCTTCCTTGCCTTTCACTGAAAACATTGCCAAGGGAGAAAATTGAGTTCATTTGATGTGAGTTTCCATTCCCATTCTTGTCCTCTCAAAAACCCTAAATATGCTCTCTGACTCTTCTCTTTCCCTCCAGTTTCTGATAGAGATGGCTTTTCTTCTTACCAAGACAACCTTTTTCATGTTCACTTGAACAAGTCCTCATCTCTTTTCCCAGAAAAGTACATCAGTTATTTCTTTTCCCCCTCCTTTGCAGCTTCATCTTCTTTGTATTGGCTTCTTCTTTGCTGCCTTCAAAAAAACCCCAAGTCTCCTCTAATTCTAAAAAATATTCAGCAGTCAACCCCTCAAATTAGTTTATATCTCTCCTCCTTTTCTTATCCAAACTACTTAGGAAAAGCTCTCTCACTCCCAGCCTCCTTTACCCTTTGCAGTCTAGCCGGATCTTATCACCAAGTTATAGATGATCTCTTAATTGCTAAATATGAAGGTCTTTTCTCAGACTTCTTTGCTACATTTGACACTGTTTATCCTCTCTTAAAAACTACATTCGCCTATCTGGGTTTTTGTGACACTATTCTCTTCTGGTTCTCCTACCTTTTTGAAAGTCTCCCTGGCAGGCTTGTTATCCATATTGCACTTGCTAGTTGTGAGTGTTGACCAAGGCTCTATCCTAGACCTTCTCTCTTTATTCAGTCTGAGTGGATCAGGATCCAATGACCAAAGGAGGATTCACCTGGAATCTACAGGTGGCCAGTCAATGAGAATCAGAGTGATTTTAATCCAAGGCTTGGTCCTTAAGAAATCTACCTGTCAAGAAATAAACTGAGTGGAAGCCCATCAGTTGGAGATTGGCTGAATAAGTTATGGTATATGAATGTTATGGAATATTATTGTTCTATAACAATCAGCAGGATGATTTCAGAAAGGCCTGGAGAGACTTACATGAACTGATGCTAAGTGAAATGAGCAGATCCAGGAGATCATTATACATGGCAAGAAGATTATACAATGATCAATTCTGACAGATGTGGCTCTCTTCAACAATGAGGTGATTCAGACCAGTTCCAATTGATCAATGATGAAGGGAGCTATTTGCATCCAAAGAGAGGAATGTGGAGATCGAATGTGGATTACAACATATATTTTCACCTTTTTTGTTGTTTGCTTCCTTTTTGTTTTCTTTCTCATTTTTTTCACTTTTTGATCTGATTTTTCTTGTGCAGCATGATAAATGTGAAAATACATATAGAAGAATTGTACGTATTTAACATATATTGGATTGCTTGCTGTCTAGGGGAGGAGATGGGAAGAAGGGAGGGAGAAAAATTTGAAACAGGGTGAATGCTAAAACTATCTTTGCATATATTTTGAAAATAAAAAGCATTATTAAAAAAAGAAAGAAAGAAATCTAGCCCATAAACCCCAAGATATCTTGGGAGGGTTCAGAAATCCAAAAGAAAAAAAAAAAAAAGCTTTTAAGAGCATCTGTAGGTAAGGGTATGCTATCCTATGAGTTCAGAAGGAGGAAAGAGAAGGATCTTTCCCTCCCAGATTTATTTATTTAGATGTTTTCCTGGAGTTTTTTTGACTAGGTAGAAATTCTTTGTCTCAATTGTTATCTTGCCTTAATCACTCAAAGGGCGTGACCCCTCAATGAAGGCCTTACCTTAAAAGGCCCAGGTCTCACACTGCATCCAGGGCCATTTCCAGTCATCTTGATCTATATCTGGCCACTGGACCTGGATGACTCTGGAGAAAAAAGTCAGGTTACCCTGTACAGCTCTCCCTCACTTAATTCCAATTCACTTGCATGTCATGGTCCTCTTTGAGATCTAAGGACGAACAACAACAAGCTCCTAGTGGGCAGGGACTGTTTCTGTTATCGTTGTATTAACCAGAGGCTTACATATCACCTTCCCTCTCCCAGGTTTGTAATTTCAGTATTTATTCTGGGCTCCCATATATCTGATCAGCCAAATCTTGCTTCTACTTCACAATATCTTTCAGATCTGACTCTTTCTTGCCACTCAAAAAAAAAAAAAAGAATACCTTAGTTCAGGCTCTCTTCATCTCTCACCTAGATGATTGCAAAAGATTCCTACTTAATTGGTCTTCTTGCCTCAAGCCTCTCAACAAGCCATTCTATACTGTCCTCTGCTGCCAAGATAATTTTCCTTAAACAAAGATCTGACCCTGTGACACCCCCCCTCCCCCTACTCAACCAACTCCAAAGAGTATCTATTGCTTCCAGGATCAAATAGAAACTCTGTTTAGCTTCTAAAGTCCTACATAACTTAATGACAACCTATCTTTCTAACCTGCAAGATACTATCATATCTTTTTTTTTTTTTTAATAGTTTTTATTTACCAGATATATGCCTGGGTAATTTTACAACACTGACAATTGCCAAACCTATTGTTCTAATTTTTTCCCTCCCCTCCCACCCCAAGATGGCAGGTTGACCAATACATGTTAAATATGTCAAAATATAAATTAAATACAATATATGTATACATGTCCAAACAGTTCGTTTGCTGTACAAAAAGAATCGGACTTTGAAATAGTGTACAATTAGCCTGTGAAGGAAATCCAAAATGCAGGCAGACAAAATTAGAGGGATTGGAAATTCTATGTAGTGGTTCATAGTTATCTCTCAGAGTTCTTTTACTGGGTGTATCTGGTTCAGTTCATTACTGCTCTATTGGAACTGATTTGGTTCATCTCATTGTTGAAGATGGCCACATCCATCAGAATTGATCATCATATAGTACTGTTATTGAAGTACTATCATATCTTTTTAAAAAATCATCAGTCCATCAATCAATGAATCAACTAGTTATAACAGGTAGCATTTATATAGAATTTTTTTTTTCATTTACAAAGTACTTTACCAGCATTACCTGGTATTACCTATATTACCTCATTTTATCCTCATTACACTATTTTGAGTCCCATTTTACAGTTGAGGAATTGAGGCAGGCAGATGAAATGTTTTGCCCAGGGTCATTTTATACAGCAACAGCAAGATTATATGACAATCAAGTCTGATGGATGTGGCTCTTTTCAACAATGAGATGATTCAGGTCAGTTCCAATGATCTTATGAGCAGGAGAGCCATCTGCACCCAGAGAGAGGATTACAGGGACTGAGTATGGATCACAACATAGCATTTTCACTCTTTTTGTTGTTGTTTGCTTGCTTTTTATTTTTTCCTCAGTTTTTTCCCTTTTTGATTTGATTTTTCTTGTGCAGTAAGATGATTGGATAAATATGTATGCCTATACTGGATTTAACATAATTTTTTTTTTTTTTACCATGTTTAACATATATTGAATAACTTGAAGAGAACCAAATTGACATCACTTTGTTGGGGTCAAGGGACAATGTGTCTGATTGTGACTAATAAGAGCTCAGATGGCTCTAAGGCAGCTTGGACACCAATGCTCCATCTGAACATTTGTTTTTTTATTTTTATTTATTTATTTTTTGGAGACAATTGGGGTTAAGTGACTTGCCCAGAGTCACACAGCTAGGACAAGTGTTGTGTCTGAGACTAAATTTGAACTCGGGTCCTCCAGACTTTAGGGCTCATGCTCTATCCACTATGTCACCTAGCTGTCTCTCCATCTGAACATTTGGAGTGAAGATGTCTCTAAATTTATGTATCTCATGTTTCTTTTGAGCTAGGCCAGAAGCTTTGCTCTATGACTTCTAGTGCCGCCTTTGACACCAGCAGGCATTGTTTGGTGGTCCTTTGTAGCCATGCAATAAAGGTATCATCCAAGAGACGCGATGACTCCTACCTGTTCGCCCCTTCTCAGTCTCTTTTGCTGCATCTTATTCTATGTTAGTCACTAACCATAGGTATGCCTTCAGTCACTCACCTGTTCTCTCTTCTCTTTTTATAATACCTCTCCAACCTCATTAACTTCCCTAGGTTCAATTATCCTCCCAACACAGATAACTCTCAAATGTATATATCTGGCTCTAATCAATCTCTCTCCTGAGCTCCAGTCTACCGTTCCCAATCCCAAGTTGGGTACCTTGGACAAGACGTCCTTTAGACATCTGAAATCCAACATGTCCTAAAGAGATCTACTGCTACCCTCCACCTCCCAACAGATGAACTTCCTTTTTACTGTCAACGATACCACCATCTTTCCAGGCATCTAGGTTTGAAATCTCTGTGTCATCCAGTCCTCTATCTGATTACAACATATTGTAACAAATACAACATATTGCTAAATTTTGTAACTTCTTTCTTTACAATATTTCTCACATATATCCCCTTCTTTTCTCTCATCCAATTACCACTCTAGTTCAAGCTCTCATTGTCTAATAATGATAAAAATCAAGGTTAACACTTATATAATGCCTACTGGACTAAGCTCTTCATAACAATTATAATTGGTTATATAATATGGATATCTCATGTTATCTCCAACAACTCTGGGAGACAATAAATAAAGCTCATTTCCATTGAGCTTACTCCTGAAAACATTGGGAAGTAGATGCTGTGATTATCTCCATTTACAAGTGAGGAAACAGAAACAAACTGAAGCTAGGTGACTTGTGCAGGCCAATACAATCTCTTCTTTTTTTAATTGTATTTTTATTAAATTTATTTTATTTATTATTTATTTATTTATTATTTATTTATTATTTTTATTTTTTTTATTAAAGCTTTTTATTTTCACAACATGAACAATTTTTCAACATTAATCTTTGCAAAACCTTGTGTTCCAATTTTTCTCCCCTTTACTCCCCAACACTCCTCTAGATGGCAAGCAATTCAATATATGTTAAACATGGTAAAAAAAAAAAATGTTAAATCCAATATACAATGCAATCTCTTCTATAGTTACCTTCTATCTACTCCACATTTCTTTTATATGGTCTGACTAATATGTATTATTTCCCTAGCTAGGGATAGAGTGGATAGAGTACCAGATCAGAAAAACTCCTCTTCCTGAGTTCAGTGTGACCTCAGGTACTTACTAGCTGTGTGACCCTGGCCAAGTCACTTCACCATGTTTGCCTCTGTTTTCTCATCTGTAAAATGAGCTGGAGGAGGAAATGGCAAAGCTTTTTTTTTTTTTTTTTTTTCCAAAATAGTTCCAAATGTGGTCATGAAGAATTGGACACAATTGAAAACAACTGAAGAACAACAAATAGTAAATATCAAAGATGAGCCCTGACAGGGAAAAGAAGTGACATAAGAGAAAATGTGAGAAGATGTTCCCCCAGTTTGTCTGAGATTCAGGAGGGACATACCTTTCGGCACTTCCTGGTCTAATCCACTAACAGATCAGGAGGGGATGGATTTGCTCTGCTGTAGACTTCGGGGCTAGGATCAGACCCTCTTTCTCTTTCTATCTCAGTCAAGCTAAGAATTAATAGTCAGGTTTGGGGCCCAGGGAGGAGTATGCTGTTAGGGGCTGCCTGAGAAGGCAGTGAGAACCAGAGTTTGTATTGGGGAGTGAGAGAAGTGTAATGGTTATTCTGAAGGACAAAAAGCTTGTGTTTGATTTTTAATAAGTGTTTTAAAATATGCAAAATTCCTTATATATAATATCTCATTTGTGATTTGTACTAAAAGGACCTCATTTTAAGAAGCTGAAATAAAGGCTTTGAAAGTTGACTTGATTTGCTCCAAGATCACTGACACACACACACAGCAGGTAGGGAGTTGGGATTAAAATCCAAAAGCCTAAAGTTCTTCTGAAGATCTGTAGCTCTGAAACACTAGGAGTTTAAGTCAACTGAACAAATATCCATTTTTAAATAACAATGGCTTTTTATTTCTCAAATTATGTGCCAAGAGAGTTTTCAGCATTCACCCTTGGAAAACTTTGTTTTCCAAATTTTTCTCCCTTCTTCCTTCCCTTCCCCCTCCCCTAGAAAGCATATACCTATATCTACATATTCACATGTACATACATACATATATACACATGCCCATACCATGTAGATTTACACATACACAATGCACCACTGCGTATATACATGTGTGTATACAAATTTATCTTATCTATGCACTGATGTGTGCATATACACATACTGCTTATATATGCACACAAACTTACATTCATCAATATGCGTATGTCTACATGTCTGAACACACGTTGACACATGTACACACATCTGTATTGTATGTATAGTTATACGTGTACATGTGCATCAACATGTGTGAGTATGCATGCATGTGTGCCTAGATGTATGTAGTTTTGCACGCATATATGTATACATAAATATACACATGCACATATATACATATACCTTTATTTGTATGATACAGATTTATATACTATATTATATATACAGGCATGTGTATGTTTGTGCGCAATGCCTATGTATACAGACTTACACGTGTGTACATAGATAATGCCCATATATGTGTGTACATAGACATCCTTGGAGAGACACACACAGAGTGCTTCCCTCCCCAGCCCTAGGAAGCATGATCTAGTAGTACTGGATTTAGCTTGATGAAGACATGAGCTCAAATCTCATCTGAGACACTTAATACCTTTCTGTGCTTCAGTCTCCTCATCTGTAAAAAGGGGAGGGGGCAGGCCTCAGAGGGCTCTCAGGGTCCCTTCCAAGCTCTGACTCTGATCCCTTTTATTCTCTGAAGGAAGAGGGAGTTCTTTTACGGGACAGTTGGTCTCTCTGTCCCCAGTCTCTCCTACAATATTTCTCCACAGTCTTCTCCCTGGCACACTGAGTTTCCCCAAGAAGTTTATTACCTTCCAGATGGCTCACTAAGCTGCATAGATATTGTGGGCGGATCAAACTGAGCTAGAAGCCTTCCAGCTCTCTGCGTGCAATGCAACCCTCCACCCAGACCCAGGAGCACAGCCCTGCAGAGTTGGTGCCGGGTCAGAGGTTAATGACCCTGGGGATGATTTTGGCTGTGATTCCATCCCTCACCTCAACTTTTTTTGAAAAAGAACTGCCTCCAAATCAGTCTAGTTCCATTGCAAATGTTCTTAGCTTCCAGCAGGGCTAAAACCGAAAGGTGGTGGGAGGGACTAATTTTATGCTTTTTTTTCCCCCTCAAAGTTAACCCTAGCATAATGGGGGGCGTGTGTGAAAATGCCCCTTTTTCACAATCTCCTCTGATCCTGGGATTTTGTGATTTCAGGACAGACCTTCCAGATTCCAGAAAGCGATGCAGTTTAATTTGGCAGAGGGGAAAGGAGACAGTAAGAAAAATCAAGTCTCGGGGAGGCCAGCCTCTCCCAGTCACTCGGAGAGCCCGAAGGGGAAGAGGAAGAGGAAGGGGGAGGGGACCGGCTGTGGCGGAGGCCCAGCTTCAGGTGTCTGTGTGTGGGTCCAGCCCCACCCCCACCCCAGTGAGAAATCCAAGCCTAATGGCAGAGTCCAAGTTGAGAAAAATAAAATGAATTAAGTTTGGGTCAGCCAAAGCTGCCTCAGCTTTCTGGGAGGTGGTAGGAGCTACTTTTTGTGCAAATGTTACTTACGGGCCCCTAGAGGTAAGAGAACTTTGCCCCGTGTTTACCAAAATGCAGTTTTTATCTTGAAATAGCAGCTTAACGCCCTTATAAGGCCAAACAACCTGCTCCTCAGTGTGCCCCGGATTTCTCACACCCAGCCTGCTTTCCTGACGTTACCTTTGTCCTCCCCGTGGGCTCTCGTGGTCCACACATGAATGGGGGATTGTGGATGTGTGGACACACACGCATATGCACAATATTCACAATCATAACCTTTTTGAAGCTTTTTTTTCTTTTAAAGAAACATGGCTCTATTTCTCAAGTCTTCAGCCCACTCCTTTGCACCTAGCAACTTCGAAAGCCCCTCCTCAAACTCCGCTCGGACAAATCAATCCACATCTCTATACTGAATCCCCGAAATTCAGTTTGGCGCCCTCCCCTGCCCCCTCCCCCCGAACAAGAACCCCGACATTTTGTCCTGTTATCCCCGAGGCCGGGAAACACGCACTTCTCGGAGAGTCACAATTGAGGGGACGGTTGGAGGGGTGAAGAAAGTGAATGAACACGGGGGGCGGGGGCACCCAGGCCTCTGGAGCGAGGGCTTGTGGAAAGCTCCGGGTCCCGCTCCCGGCGCGGCCCGGCTCGGGGAAGCAGAGCCTGTGCAAACAGCGGCGTTCTGGGTGGGATTGCGAGCCGACCCCGCGCACAGTTCCAGGCGGGGAGAATGACTCATAGGCACTATTGTTGGTGGGAGCCGCGAGGGGAGCCCCGCTTGGGAGTGTGGCGTTTCCTGGCACCGGCTGGGGTGGGTCCGAGCCTCCCCATCCCATCATGCCGGGGTGCCAGAGTCAATGGGTAGGGAGAGGGAGAAAGAGAAAGCGGGCCTGCACCAGCCCTCCTCCGCCCAGAGCGAGGGCCCGTCCCCAGCCCGAGGAAGTGCGGGGGGCCGAATTTAACATCAGGATTCTCTGACAAGGTTGGAAAAAAGCACGCACATACACCCCGACGCGCTGTACACAATAAAGCCGTCCTTCTGTCCGAGTTCTGTTAACAATCAGCCCTGCATTGCTGTGGCACTGATAATCAGAGCTTCAGAACGAGCAAAGAAAGGTTGGAGCCAGAGAAGCGCCCATAGAGAGCAAAAGCTGAAAAAACTCTCCCTCCCTCTTTTCTGTCTTTTTTTTTTTTTTTTTTTTTTTTTTTTTGCAAAAGGAGGAGAGAAGAAAAAAAAATGCTGCAATGTGCAAAGAGGCTCGTGAGTGAGCGACCCCGGGCCAATCAGAGCGCACCGTTCCGAAAGTTACCTTTTATGGCTCGAGCGGGGAGCTCGCGCGCCCTATAAAACCCGGAGCGCGAGCGCGCTGGAGTAGCTGTGAGCTCTTCCACCCAGCGTGCACTTGCCTCCCCCCTGCCTCCAGGTGCGGCACCACCTCCTCTCTCTCTTAAGGGTTTAAACTTGCCACTTCAAAGGTAAGAGCCTGCGAGAACCTTCTCTCCCTTCATCTCTGCTGTCTTCTGGGTGCGCATTTCTTTTTGCCTTTTTCCCACTCCGAGACCTTTAAAGGTGGAGGGGGGGGTGACGGGCATTGACCAGTGCCTGTAAGACTTTTTTGGGGAAGTATGTTTTGGGGAGGGGGTTAGGATGGAAACTTAACAAGAGCTAGGTGGGATGTCAGGGCAGTGGTAACCCTAGCTTCCATGCCCATTGAGCCGGCGCCCCTCGGCCTGGGCGGCGTGGGCGGGGGGTTAGCGTTTCGGGAAGTTGGGTCGGGCGTTGGGCTGAGCGTCTCCCGGCGGGCCTTGTAGGGTAATCAGCGCCTGCTCCGGGGCTCGTAGTCGGGCTCTCCCTTCGGCCCGGAGTAAGAGGATTTAGGCTGAGCGTTTGGAATAATGGGCCCCGGATGGTTACTACTCACTAATGGGGAAGGCTTAATCTGTTTGGCGCTGGGTAGACCAAGGTTGGGGCTCGAACCCCATCCAACCGGCTGAGCGAGGGCGCCTCCAGGCGCGGGCGGGGTTGGGAGAAGTTGTAAAGGGCGGGGGCGGCGGGAAAAGGGGAACCCAGGCAGGAGGGAGGGGGATGGGGAAGAGGAGCTTTAACCGCCGAGGAGGCGGGAGGGAGGTTGCCAGGGTGTGACCTGAGCCT
The DNA here is from genome assembly GCF_048593235.1 of Sminthopsis crassicaudata. Taxonomy (NCBI): domain Eukaryota; kingdom Metazoa; phylum Chordata; class Mammalia; order Dasyuromorphia; family Dasyuridae; genus Sminthopsis; species Sminthopsis crassicaudata. The sequence continues at coordinate 485,742,141 of NC_133617.1, read as the reverse complement.
CCTCCTTTGTAGCTGCTCGTGCTTTGCAGGGGGCATAAGAGGCGGTGGGCACAGTGCCTTGTGGGGGGAGGGAGAGGAGGTTCCGGTTCCTCCCTCCACTTTTCATTCAAAGGCGGGGGAATGAATTAAGGGTCTTTGTCTCAGGTCTGGGCCCCGTAGTGGCCGGGCCGGGAAGGGCGTGGGGTGGATTAACAGGTTATAGGGCGGAAGCTACAAAGTGCGGGGGGGTGGGGACAGCCCTGGTCCTCCCGGCTCTGCGGGAGTGGGAATGCCTCCTTTCCGCGGTGGGTGCAAGGGAAGTGGACTGGGGTCTGTTTGCAGCCGACTCGCGAAGCCGGTATGGGTTTGTGGAGAAGTGAAAGTCGTTAGCTTTGCAAGCCCAAGTTCCAAGTCTGCTGCTTTGATTATTACATCCGTTCCCTAAAAGGGGAAATTTTTTTAAGGAGGGGGAAGGACTGTCACTTGAAATAGTATCTTGATTTTTAATTTAAACTGTTACTGTGAAACGGAATCCCTTTTCTAGAAAAATTTTTAGTGCTTTAAGGAGTGAAGGAAAAGGGATTTTTATGCCCCCTTGGCCTAGTGATTGCAGAGACTTGTCTCAAGCCTTAATTGGCTTTGAATGACTGGCTCCCCACTTCTCCCGAGGCTTGATTTTCCCAGAACTGGGTGGGGACTGTCCGGGATGAGTTCCTTCCCTAAATCTCGGGGGTGCTGGGCGGCGTGAGTAACTTCCCCTTTTGAACTTCTCCTGCCCAGCGCCGGCAGCGCCCTGCTCTCCTGGAGCCGCTTGCATAAGCGTGGCTGCCAGACCCATCCCTGCTGCTAACGTCTGGCAGGGGTGGGTGGGGTGGGGAGTGGAGACTGGAGACTGATCTGGGTGTGGCCACACCGCCAAGCCTCATTTTGAAAAAGGCCAGGGGGAGGAGGGAGCAAGGGGGAGTGGTTTCTCCTTTTTTAATCGAGTCTCCCTTTAAAAGAAGGGGGGGGAGAAACCTGGCTTCCTGCCGCACCACTGACTTCTGCAAAGCTGCCTCTTACCATTGCCTTTTATGGTAATAATGAGAGGCAAGAGAGCTGGGACTTCCTTTGTCCCAAATCTCTAAGGCGAAAAATGCAAGCGGGCACTCCCCCTAGCGGCCACAGAGGAGAGGTGCGTTCAATTGACAGGAAACTGAGAAGGAAGCTGGTTGGGGAGTGGTCCCTCCAATCTGCTTGGTCATCTCCATCACAGTACGCCTCCACCATAGCATCTCAAGAATAGGATGGAAGAATCTGCACTTTAACTTGACTGCTACTTTATTAAATGTGGATTGGCATTTTATTTTATTTTGGCTTTCAAAGGACCCAGAGTATTTGAATTAAAACATTGTAACCCTTACACTGTTTCTCTCAACAGTTCGCCATGGATGATGATATTGCTGCTCTCGTTGTTGACAATGGCTCTGGAATGTGCAAAGCTGGCTTTGCAGGAGATGATGCCCCTCGGGCTGTGTTCCCTTCCATTGTTGGGCGCCCCAGACATCAGGTATGCACAGTAGCTTATGGGGAATTCTGGCAAAAATCTTAAACCTTGCTGGCTGGAAGGATATTGAAGGGATTTTCTTTGCAAAGAGCCTAGAACAATTGTGGGAATTGGCTTGGAGAGGGATAAATCAACAGGTCAGGTGGCATTTACCTGAGCCTAATTAATGTGACTATATTAACTAAGAACTCATTTACTGCACATAATGGCCACTTAAATTTGAGCAAGTTGTTTTTAATTTGATTTTTAGTTCAGTTATCTGTAAAATGAGAGACTTGCATTTCTGACAATTTTTAGCACTAAAAATCTAGAACCTTCACAAATACAAATTATAAATATTACTGGTAGAATGAGACTGACAATTGGTGTTTTTTCCTCTGCAGGGTGTGATGGTGGGCATGGGCCAGAAAGATAGCTACGTGGGGGATGAGGCCCAGAGCAAGAGAGGTATCCTGACCCTGAAGTATCCCATTGAACATGGTATTGTCACCAACTGGGATGACATGGAGAAGATCTGGCATCACACTTTCTACAATGAGCTCCGTGTCGCCCCTGAGGAGCACCCTGTGCTGCTCACAGAAGCTCCCCTGAACCCCAAAGCCAACAGAGAAAAGATGACTCAGGTTTGTGGGCTTCTTGGGGTACCATGATTTTTAAGCCATGTCAACTTCATCTATTTGCTATTCTTTTACACCCTGCTTCACCTTTCTCTTCTCTTCCCTTTTTTTTCTTTGCCATTGTCTATAGGGTTTTTCTTCTCTGACCTGAGTCTTCTCTTTGGATATCTACAGGTTCTGTTTGCTTTTTCTGAACTGACTTTATTTTTTCACTAGCAATTTGAATCGTTTGTCTAGGTACTAACAGTTCACTTGTCTTGGGTGACTTCTAAAAATCTAAACTCAAACTTTAGTTTTTGCCATAAGCTGGTATATCTCTAAGATAACAATGTGTGGGTCTTAGAACAACAGTTAAAAATTTTGTTTTTACTTCAGGATATTTACAAACCTACAAATGTGTTGCGCACTTGCATGATTATCCATAACCTTGCTGTATACATTTTGCAATGTTTACTGTACTCACTCAACTGCTTTACTCTCTATTTCCAGATTATGTTTGAGACCTTCAACACCCCAGCCATGTACGTTGCCATCCAGGCTGTGCTGTCCCTGTATGCCTCTGGTCGTACTACTGGTATTGTGATGGACTCCGGTGATGGTGTGACCCACACTGTGCCCATCTATGAAGGTTATGCCCTTCCCCATGCCATCCTCCGTCTGGATCTGGCTGGCCGTGATCTGACGGACTACCTCATGAAGATCCTGACCGAGAGAGGGTACAGCTTCACTACCACAGCTGAGAGGGAAATTGTACGTGACATCAAGGAGAAGCTGTGCTATGTCGCCCTAGACTTTGAACAGGAGATGGCCACTGCTGCATCTAGCTCCTCTCTGGAAAAGAGCTATGAGCTTCCTGATGGTCAGGTTATCACCATTGGCAACGAGAGATTCCGATGCCCAGAAGCTCTCTTCCAACCATCTTTCTTAGGTAAGGATTTTTTCCTCTCTTAAACATCCACTGTTTACTTAAGGATTAGTGGACCAAAGGAGGAAATTTTTTTTTTTAAAGACTAAAATTCATTTGCTGCTTCTCCATGTAGGTATGGAATCCTGTGGAATCCATGAAACTACCTTCAACTCCATCATGAAGTGTGATGTTGACATCCGTAAGGATCTGTATGCTAATACCGTATTGTCTGGTGGTACCACCATGTACCCAGGCATTGCTGACAGGATGCAGAAGGAGATTACAGCCCTCGCCCCCAGCACAATGAAAATCAAGGTGAGTTGGTTAAGAACTGCTCTAAGACAGCCTGGTGCTTAGTAAATGCTATGCTATTATTTGGGGAATCAGCCAAAATTTATTGAGTTGCTTAGATTTGTTCCTTATTTGCCTCCCCCTCTGTCATGTTCAGAGCATCCTCTTACCAGGTTTTAATTGGCTTATCAGAATTGATGTATGTTCTGAAATGACTTGGTTCTATTGGGAATTAATGTGGTATTTCTTCTCTTTTTTTAAACTATAGATCATTGCCCCACCTGAGCGCAAATACTCTGTCTGGATTGGAGGCTCCATCCTGGCCTCTCTTTCCACCTTCCAGCAGATGTGGATCAGCAAGCAGGAGTATGATGAATCTGGGCCCTCCATTGTCCACCGCAAATGCTTCTAAATGGACTGTTTGTTTTTTTTTTTTTTGTTTTTGTTTTTTTTTTTTTTTTTTTGGTTGGTTTTTTTCAAAGGGTGTGACATAATTGCCCAAAAGAGATGAGATTGGCATGGCTTTATTTGTTTTTTTTTTTTGTTTTTGTTTTGTTTTTTTTTTTTGGCGCTTGACTCAGGATTTAAAAACTGGAACGGTGAAGGTGATGAGCAGTCTAAGTATGTTGGAGGCAAACATCCCCAAAGTTCTACAGTGCGTCTTCAGGACTCTGATTGTACATGTTTGTTTTTTGTTTTTTTTTTTTAAGTCATTCCAAATATTGTATAATGCATTGTTACAGAGTTACTTGCCTCTATGAAGGCTGTCCTGCTCTTACACACAGAGCAAAGGAGCTACTTAACAAATCCAGGCGGGGAGGGGGGGGGAGGAGGGAAGGTACTAGTATTGCTTTACATGTAAATTATGTAATCCTTTAAAACAAAACAAAAAAAAAACTTTTTGTATCTTCCGCCTTAATACTTGTTCCTTTTTTTTTTTTTAATTGTCAGAGCCATAAAAAAATGGCCCCCTAAATTCCCTCCCTGCCCCCAACATAGATGTGAATGCAGACTTTACAGTCTCCCGCTGAGTTTTGAGATTGGTGCCAGTACTTGGGGGAGGGGAGGAGCTTTACCTGTACACTGACTTAAGACCAGTTCAAATAAAAGTGCACACGTTAAAGAAACTTGGCCAATTGTGTTGTGTTATGCTTGTCTTTCAATCTTGGTTATAGCCAAATCAGCTTGCTTTTTCCCCCCCCCTGTTGAATGAGAAAGTTTTGGCTCCTTTATTAAGTTTTAAATAGCATTTAAAATTTTAAATACATGTAAAGATTTCTTCCCACTACAGCAAGTAATCTGATATGTTGGCTCATATTTTAGTAATAAATTTAGTAAAGTTTTTTATTCATGTAGTTCAGATAACAGTAGTTATTCACTTCTCCCTGGCAGCCTTGAGTAGAATATGATCTGCAAAATGTTCATATGATAAGTCATCAACCTGGTCTATTAACTTCGGTGATAGTTTTTGGAGCTTTAAGGAACCTGGAACCTGGCTCAGTTACCTTCAATCTCCCTTCTTCATGCCCTTTGCTTTGTAATGGGAAAATATCTATGTAACATAGCTAGGAATTGAACTATAATTTTACTGACTTTCCTTAAACTATGCCCCTTCCCACCACCCTTTTGCCACTGGTAACCATAATTGTTGAGTATGGCTAGTAGGCCTCTAAGATTTTAACATTAGGTTGTAGGGGAATGATAGGCAAATGAAAACTTGCTTTGGGATTAGAAATTTATGGAGAAGCATAAGATAATTATGAGCCATTTACCTCCTGGGATATCTTTTGGGTGATCAAATGGGGACGGCAAGGGAGTTGGTTAGTTCCTATACACCTGTGGGGAGGGAGGCAGGGAGGCTAGCAGTTTTCACTCTCTTGCAGAAATTCCAGGCACCTTAACATAAACCTTTAACAAGCACTAGAGGATAAAGTTTTTAGGAAGTGCCATATTTTGTGAATTCCAAGAATTGGTTCCTATCCTCCTGACACTAGGCTGCAGACATCCTTTTGTCAAAAACAGAATGGGAACATAATCCCCTCCCCAACCTCATCCCTTTTTACCATAGAAATAGCATAGGGAGGTTAAAGACAAACGGAATGCAAAATATGGAGCATCCAAGTAACAATTCACAATATCACCCTTCAAATGAACCACTCCTTATAACAAAAAGTAAAACTAAAAGACTACTAACTACAGATGACCAGTGATGTACCTCATCCATGGTTCTCCTTTATTCTCACCTTCATATTAGGAATATGGTCACTTCCTCTTCACCTCAGGGCCCAAACCCAGAAATGTGGCCAGGGTGGGCTAGGCTCTGCAAGAAAACATGTAGATACCAGGTGATATCAAAATGTAGCTTGGGATTTGGGTATTGCCAACTTTTTACATGCACAGGTACAGCTTTTGGTTTTTGAGGGGTTTTTTTTGGCTGTAGCAGGAACTTACCTGCCTTGCAGTTTCTCTTTGTCAGTTGAGCAATATTTATAATAATTGGTGGGTTTTTTAAAAGGTTTTTAAAACATTTTTTTAAACATTAAGCATTGAAAAGACCTGAATTCAAGTCCTGCTTCAAACTTTTACTTGCTATGAAGTCTGGGGCAAAATCACTTAACCTCCCCTTAAATTCAATTTCCTCAGTTAAATGAGAAGGATATAATTATTTAATAGCTTTTAAGTCCTTTTCAGCTCTAATTTTGTTAATCCTATAAATATACATTCAAATAAAGACCAATCAGTTCTAAGTAATTTTGAATTCCAAATTTTCTCTGTTCAGCCTCTTCTCTGCCCATTGAAAAAGTGAAAAAGATTTTTTCATTAAATATTTTCAAGAAATTTTTAAGTCTCCTTTAACCCTTCCCTAATTGCTCAGCTTCTGGGACATCTACATAAATCTTAATCTCAGTTATCTCAATTTTCCATTTAATCTCAGAGTTTATGGAGCACTTGGCTTGTGTCACATTGTGTTCAGTTACACAAGTATTGTCCAACTCTTTTGACCTTGACTCCATTTGAGGTTTTCTTGGCAAAGAGAGTGGATCGGTTTACCATTTCCTTCTCCAGCTCATTTTACAGATGGGAAAACTGAGGCAAACCGGGTAACTTGCTCTGGGTCACACAGCTGGTAAGTATTTGAGGCCAGATTTGAGTATATTTATTCCCGACTCTAGACCTGATGCTGTATTTACTGCGCCATCTAGCTGCCTGTGAAGCAAGTAGTACAAGTAATAACAGGCCTGTTTTTCAGATGAGGAGACAAGTTCATGGAAGGGGATGTAACTTGTGACTTTCACATAATCCAGTGGGGGTAGAACCAGATTCTCAGGCCTTCTGACTCCTTAATGAATGAGTTCTCTTTCCATTCCACCACATTGCCTCTTTGTTGATGGGAACACAGATGGGACCAAATCTCAGAAAATACTTTTAAAAAGAACAGAACATCAATATTAATAACTTCCAGAAAACCCCCACCATGTTCCAAATCTAAATAAAAAAGTTAGGGGTTAGGCCACTTTCATTCTGGCATTCTTCTAGGATAACTATACTGGAAAGAGTTCTAGAGGTCACTGAGTCCACTCTACCAGTGATGGATGAGTCCCTAACAAGGGAAATGCTTTGCCTAAGTTAAGTCAACAAATATTTAAGCACTTACTATATATTACAGGCACTGTGTGTACTAAGACTATTCAGGCAGAAAAGGGCAGAACCAACATCTGACCCCCAAATCCAGCATGCTATGCTGTAAGAACTGAATGTAAATCTTAGTACATTTGTTTGTGGTTTTTTTTTTTTTTTTTTTGGGGGGGGGGAGGAACAACTAGTTAAAACAACTATTTCCCATAGTATAATCCCTCAGTTGACATTTATGTTTTGGAAACATCTACATAAAAATCTAAAGTAAATAGAGAACAAAAACATTGCTGGTCAAGAAGCTGTTAACCTCAATTTATTATTTCAAGAAGAACTGTTTGCCTTGGTGTGTCTTTTCTTTCTTTCTTTTTTTAAGAGCCTTGTTTGAGCATGGATAAATGGCATCATCCAAGCTTCAGGTTTTCTGAATGAAAAATGAGTGATGCTTGAACTGCTCACCTCCCAGGATGGTGGTAAGACCTGTTCTCTGGAATCAATGAAGGGACCAGCCAGTATTTTTATTTTAAAATTTTGTGGTCTTCATTTGTTTTTATATCTCCTTCATTTCCTCCCAACATATCCCCTTTCTCCTCCTAGAGAACTATCCCTTATAACAAAAAAAATAAAAGAGGAGGGGGAATCATTGAGCCAAACTACACAACTGTCAAACCAAATAATTCTCTTTTTTTTTCATAACCCAGAAACTTGACATCATCGAAAGTGCTCCACCCACAGAGTGCCTAAGAAGGAAGAAGGTACCTCCTCATATCTCTTCTATGGAGTCAATCTTGGGTATGAGAAAAACACAGAATTCAAGGTTGAGTTTTTTCTTTTTTTTTCCTAACAAGTAATCATGAAGCACCTAGTATGTGCTAAGACACTACTAGATCCTGAAGATACAAATATAAAAGTAAGAGTCCTTCCTCTCTTCCTGGATGACCCTGTTTTCCCAGGAGGATACATGTTTATTAGGGAAGTAAATCTAGCATATACTATCCTTCCCTAGAGAATACAATTATTGGAGAAGAAACCAAATTGTAAAAATTATTTAAATGTAAGCAGTGCCTCACGTTTTACAAAATGATTTATAAATATACTTTTCCATTAGATTCTTTTAACAACTCTATGAGGTAGATACTATTATCCCCATTTTACAGATGCAAAAGCTAAGGCTTAGAAAGGTTAACTGACATAGGGTTACATAGCTACCAAATGTCTCAAGGAGGATTTTGAATTCACATCTCTATGACTCTAAGTCATATAATATATATATTATGCTGCACTAACCCTCAAACTATAATTCTGGTCATGGTTTGCCAGGTTTCTATTGTGGATATTTGGACCACACATCTAGTCATTGTTTACTGGAAATTGATTCTTTTCATCTTTATTGGTTGGGTTCTTCTCTTTCGAATTTTATCATAAGCATATCTCTTAGCTCTTTCCCAGTCTCTTGTCTCACTGTTTCTATCTCTACTTTCCCAGCACAATAACAATAGCACATATTCATAAAGTAACAAAAGAAAAATTAAATATTAAAAATATTAAAATTATTAAATATTAAATATTAAATTAATTTAATATTTATATTATATATATATATAATATATATATTTTATATATATAATATATATAATATATATATTATATATATATAAAATAATTTAATATTAATAATATTAAATATATTAAATATTAAATATTAAAAAATAAGAGTACTTGCATCTGTAAAACACTGTCTTCACAACAGCCATATACTATAGATTATCAAAGAGCTAATATCAGAACTGAGATTTTTGACAGTTCTTCTATCTTTGAATTCAGTGCTCCTCTGAAACATAGAAAATGCCATGTTGTGAAGAGCTTTAAATGCCAAGCAGAGGTCTTTATATTTGATCCTTGAGGCAATAGGGAAAGCTGGTAGTGTTTGGAGGGGGCATAGATAACATGGTCAGATCTATGTTTTAGGAAAATCATTTTGGCAGCTGAATGGAGGGTAGACTAGAGTGGGGTAAGCAGGCCAATTAGAAGATTGGATATGGTCATATACAGTCCAAGCAAGAAGTGAAATGGGGTGGTGGTTGTGTAAAAGGAGAGAAAGGGAAATGTTGTAGAGAAAGAAACTGCAAGATCTGGCAAAGGATTAAATATGTGGTATGAGAGTGAATCAAGACAGGGATGCCATCATCTGATGACTAGCAGAATGATGGGTTTGTACAGTAACAGGAAGTTATCAGTCTTCCCTCTAGCCTTCTTATTAATCCACTGATCAACAAACATTTATTCAGTGCCTTCTATGTATAGAATTCTATGAGAGATCCAAATTTTTAGGATATTATCCCTGCCTTCCAAAAGCTTCTGATGTTGTAGAAAAGATTAGAACGTATCAATAAGCATTTTTAAGCACCTACTATATGCCTGGTACTGTTCTAATCATTGAGATTGCAAAGAAAGACAAAAAACAGTCTTTGCCTTTTGGGAGCTCACAATTTAATAATTTAATTTTCTAGTAGAAAAGATGAGAACATGGCAAGAAGCCTTTATTAAGCACCTACTATATGCCTAAAATTGTTCTAAGCATGGGGCATACAAAGAGAGGCAAAAAGTCTTGTTATCAAGGAATTCAATTTAATGAGGTAGTCAAGGAGACAAGATGCAAACAATTATGTATACACAAAACATATCAGATAAATTAGAGATAAATCTCATAGGGAAGGCACTAATATGCAATGTTTGCTATAAATGACATGAAATAGATAAATATAAGAGGTTAAGGAAATTCAGAAGACAGAGATTCCTTCCGTTAGAAAGAAGGATTTGCCAACTCACTTCCAGTTGATCAATGATGGACAGAAACAACTACACCCAGAGAAGGAACACTGGGAAATGAATGTAAATTGTTAGCACTACTGTATCTACCCAGGTTACTTATACCTTCGGAATCCAATACTTAATGTGCAACAAGAAAATTGGATTTACACACATATATTGTATCTAGGTTATACTGTAACACATGTAAAATGTATGGGATTGCCTGTCATCTAGGGGAGGGAGTAGAGGGAGAGAAGGGAAAATTTGGAAAAATGAATACAAGGAATAATGTTATTAAAAAATTATTCATGCATATATACTGTCAAAATTTTATAATTATAAAATTTAAAAAAAATAAATAAAAATAAAATCTGGAGATCTCTTAAAAAAAAAAGAAAGAAGGATTTGAATGTAGGGGAAGAAATTATGGGGGTAAGTCACAGCACAGGTCAAGGTGAAGATAGGGGAAAATTCTAGTCTTGTTTGAAAACGGTGATTATTCCAGTTTGGTGGAAAACTAGGGCATATGTATCCCATATGGGGCAGCTGGGTGGCGCCATAGTGCACAGAGTGCTGGGCTTGGAATAGGGAAGATTCATCTTCCTTTGTTCAAATAGAACCTCAGATACATAATAGCTATGTGACTCTGAGCAAGTCACTTAACTCTTTTTGCCTCAGTTTTCTCATCTGTAAAATGAGCTGGAGAAGGAAATGGCAAACCAATATGCTATCTTTGCCCAAAAAAATCCCAAAAGGGGTCATGAAAACTGAAAGGACGTTCTATACAATTTCTTTTACGGGCTCTAACATTTCTTTCTGCTCTTCTTTATTCCTGGGGTTTTGCTTACTTTTTTTCTATTTACTCCGGTGCATGGGTTCTTAATAACCTATTTTGTGTCATGGACCTTGACAGTCTTGTAGAACCTATAAACTTCTTTTTAGAATACTTTTAAATGAGTAAAATAATATACATAGGCTTCAAAGGAAATCAATAGCTATTTTTAAAAAAATGTTCATGGACTCTAGTTAAAGAACACCAATGGTTTTCTTCCTCACTCTTTGCCTGTTGAGATTCTTTGGTTTCTTCAAGACAGAGCTACTTAGAGGCAACAGTTAGCTGGTGCTTTATAAACTGTTGGTCAGGAAGACTTGACTTCAAATTCTACCTTAGTAGCTCCAGGACCCTGGACATATCACTTAATCTCTAACTGCCTGAGTTTTCTTAAATGTAAAATGAGGATAATAACGGTACATACTTCCCAGGCTTGTCATGAAGGTCAAAGGAGATAATTATAAAGTGCTTAACACACAGTAGGTGCTTCATCATTGCTTATTTACTTCTTTTAAGACCTAGCCTATCTGCCTTCTTATCCATCAGTTCTTCTTTTTTACTTTCTTCAGCCAGCTGAATGTGATCTGCTTCATTTTACCTGGAATTCTCCTTTGTACTTTTATTCTAGTTATTGGTGAACATGCCTTATCCCACCTATTAAATTCCAGTATTCTGTTGAGAACTTCTGGAACTATTATAATAAAAAGGATAAGGACTGGTTCTGTGGTTTATTTGATATAGGGAAGTCTCAGATGAGAGAATTCTATAACAGAGCCCCATCCAGGGCACTGACAATAGGATCTCTGCAATGGTAGAAAGGATTTCTTCATTGGCAAATCATCACTCTGGATTCAAAATAAATTTATTTAGTGCTTTAAAGTTGCTCTTTTAAAATAAAAATCACATATGTAGCACCTACTATGTGCCAGGCATTATGTTAAGCATTTTTTTCCCAAATGTTATCTCCTATGATACTCATAACAACCCTGTGAGGATAAAATGCTTTTATTATCTCCATTTTATAATTGAGGAAACTCAAGCAGACAAAATATAAGTGATTTGCCCAAGATTGTGCAGTAATAAATATTTGAGGCCAAATTGAACACAGGTCTTTCTGATCAAGATCAGCACTCTTATTTATTGCACTACCAGCTACCTCTATGTTCTTTTTCTCTTTTGCTTTGAGGTAGGGATGAGGATGGAATTAACTGTAGATAATTATGTTTTCAGGCAATGCAAGAATGTTTTTATGATTCTACCATTGTCAAAGATCAAGCTATGAGGACCTGTCTGAGTATTCTAAGGTCAAATAGATAAATTGCATTTTATCCTTAGTTTCAATCTCTCCACCAAATACTTTTAAAAAATTAGTAATAATCAGATTATTCACTCATTCACTTATTCATTTAACAAGCATGTATTTTAATTAATACAAAAATTATATATTAAGAGGCAGCTAGGTGGCGCAGTGGATAGAGCACCAGCCTTGAATTCAGGAGGACCCGAGTTCAAATTTGATCTCCACTTAATACTTCCTAGCTGTGTGACTCTGGGCAAGTCACTTAACCCCAGCCTTGGGGGTGGGGGAATTACATATTAAGTCCATATACTTTGTTTCCAGCACTATAATAAAACTGATTATTTTCACCTCTTTTAGATCTAATAGACCAGTCAAAATCAAACAAAGTAATTCAGTCTGAAAGGGGGTTTATTGGTGCTAGAAATGTGAAAGTTGGATTTCTTGGAGCTCTAGAGAAGGTATTTTGTGATACAACTACCTATCTATGATGAATAAAAAGACAACTTTTTTTGTGTTAAAACCTTGTCTTTCCTTTAAGACAAAACTAACATCCTTCTGTCCTCCCTCCCTTCTTTCTTCCTCTTTTTCCCTCCTTCCTTCCCTTCCTCCCACCTTTTCTTCTTTTCCTGATTCCTCTAGCCCTTCTCCATTACTTCTGTGTTCCTTATCTACAAAGGGATTTATCCCATTCTAATTTGCATCATAAAGGATAGGTAGCTCAGTGGAATAGATGGAGTATTAAACTTCAAATCCTCAAATCAGAAAGACTCATCTTCCTGAGTTCTAATCTGGCCTCAGACTAATTGTGTGACTGTGGGTAAGTCACCTCACCCTGTTTGTCTCAGTTTCCTCATCAGTAAAATGATCTGGAGAAGGAAATGGCAAATCACTCCAGTATCTTTGCCAAGAAAACTCCAAATGGGGTCACATAAGACCAAAACGACTGAATAACAACATCAAAATTTATATTACACTTATTTGCATTTATGCCTTAGTTTAACTGATTTGTTAAATTCCTTGAAGACAAGTCTGTATATGTTGGCAGCCATGTAGTATGGTAGATAGAGCTGGACCTAGAATCAGGAAGATCTGATTTTTAAAAATACTGCCTTAGATGCTAGTTATATGACTCAGAACAAGTCACTTAACATCACTGCCTCAGTTTTCTTAAATGTAAGATGAGAGGATAATTAAACATACTTTACAATATATGATCAATGAAGATAACTTATGTAACCATCTAAATTCTGGATTTTATTATTTATTTTTGAATTCTACCCCTCTAATCCACTTTCTGCCATTTTTTGTTGAACTATTCATAGATAATAGAACTAGTTCTTACTGGGGAATCAATCATTACTCTTATGTATTTGATCTGACCCCAAAACACAATGGTTTTCAAACCTAAATTTTCATCTTAATTTGCAGAGGAGCAAAAGAGTAAGTATTAAGTAACTGTAAATAAACTGTGAGTTTCTTATTGGAGATATTTCATAGAAGCTAATGAAATTTTTTTTTAATTGTTGTTTGCAGGATGGGGGTAGTGGAGAATAGGAAGTGATTTGAGGACTTACTTTTTGAGGAAATCTCTATAGGATTTTTCTGAGTTTTATCATAAGTCTAAGTAGGAGAGTAAGGTTCTAATTCTTCTATGAGAGGCAGTGTTGGAAAAGTGATGGAAAGAGCCTTGACATATATCAATAGACTTTCTTTTAGACTAAGTTCTGTTTCTATTTCAGTTTGACTGGCCTGTTTGTAAAATTGGAGAGGTAAGTGCAATGTTTAGTGTACTGGGTCTGGAAACTGGAAGACTGATGTTCAAAATAACTAATTACTTGCGCCTCAGACACTTACTAATTGTGTTTTTGTTAAGTAATCCTATTTGGGGTTTGCTATTTCTTTCTCCAGCTCATTTTACAGATGAGAAAACTGAGGCAGAAGTTTAGGATGTGTTATTGTTGTCAGCTTAGAAGATACTTTTTTAGGTTTGATTTCTTTTTAATTCTAAACCCAATACTCTCTCCACTTTGCCACCTGGCTGCCCTACTGGCTGTGTAGTTCTGAGCAAATCATTTAACAGCTGTTTGCCTCAGTTTCCCCAAGGGTAAAAGAGAGATAACAAGAAGAGCTGGGATTTATGAGGCACCTAGAACAGTATTATACGGTTAGCTATAACTGTTTTTAAGTTATCTGTTACTTGAGATAAGTTCCTTCACTTGAAAAATGAGATATTGAGAACTAAAAGTTGACCGTTATAAAATGCTTTATTTATACTATTTCACTGAATCCTCAATAATTCAAGGATCCAGATTTTAAGGGATAAGTATAGTAATTCCCTCTGCACTTCCAGAGATAGTGTTTGGGAAGTGCTGTGACCAAAAACAATTCCTAAGTTCTGAGCCAACGTGCTGAAAGTAAGCAGCTTTTAATTTATCCAAGTTGACTTTTGGAGGAAGGGCGCCAAGTTAGCAAGTCCTGTTCCGTTAGATCCTGCTTATAACTTGACCTCCCTCTGCTGGCAAAGCTTTTGTTTTGTTTTGTTTTAAATTATTATTATTTTTCCTTGCACATTAATTTTTTAAAATACACATTTTTAATGAGTATACTGAGGAAAATCAGAAAAAAGGGGAAAACCACGAGAGAAACATTTACATTCGTGCTCCACAGTTCTCTCTGTGCACCAGATGGTGTCTTGTATCTAGAGCTCATTGGGATTGCCTTGGATCACTAACTACGAAGAACCAGGCCTTTCACGCCTGATCATCTCGCGATCTGGCCACAACTGGGTGCGTTACATTCCTGATTCTGCTCGTTTCCCTCAGCATCAGTTTGAGGAAACTTTCCAGTTCTTTCTAGAATCAGCTTTCTCCTTATGTTTTATAGAACGGTAATAATCCATTACCTTCCTGTACCACAGCTTGTTCAGCTGTTCCCCAACGGATGGGCATTTATTCCTTTTCCAGTTCTTCGCTGCCGCTCCCCAAAGAGCTGGACAGCCATGTTTGCACACGTGGGTCCTTTTCTTGGAAAGGGACTTTTGCAAGTATTAGTTTACAGCGCGGGAAGCTGAGGCTCAGAGAGAAGGCGTTGGCAAGGTCCGAACAACTGTACAGCGTGTGTTATTCTCCGACTCTCATTTTTATGGTGAGATGCTAAGGCCTTGGCGAGGGCTTACGCGTTAAATGCCCTTCGCAGATGAGCATCCTCCGAAGCTCGCTTCCCGCAGCGCGCCGCCGTGCGCTCCTTCCGGGCTCTCCCGGCTGCTCGTCCATGCTCCCAGCCTGTGTCACCCTGACTTCTACAGACTTAGATGTGTGCTTGCTAACTGTACGTTAAGTAACCTCCTCGAGGGCAAGCATCATTTAAATTTTTGTCTTGCAGCCCCAGCGCCTAGTACGGTACCTGGCATTGGCCACGGGTGTGGTATTCGTTTATTGGTTGATTAATATGTCCCGTATGACCGAGGTGGGAACTGACGAAAGTTTTGATCCAGACTTATCCTGCTAAAAGAGGCGCTTAGCCTCTTCTCCGCATTTTGTGCAGGAGACTGAAGTTTCTTTTTTTTTTTTCCCCCCCCCTGAGGCTGGGGTTAAGTGACTTGCCCAGGGTCACACAGCTAGGAAGTGTTAAGTGTCTGAGGTAAGATTTGCACTCCGGTCCTCCTGAATTCAGGGCTGGTGCTCTATCCACTGCGCCACCTAGCTGCCTCTGACTGAGGTTTCTTTTCACTACTAAATGGATTCGCACGTCTAAAAGGTAGTGCTTTAGCTCCTCCTTTTAACCCGAGTGTGGCTTTGAGTATCTAAGTTGCGCCCCGCTCGCGCGCGTTTTGTGTACTTGCGCGCTCGTTTGGAAGCTGGGAAAGAGGAGGAAGAAATAGCGGCGGAGGGAGGGGGTGGGGGAGGTTAGTCCATTTGCCTCACTCAAGATGGCGACCGCGAGGAACTGCGCAAGAGGCCGAAGTGGCTTTCGGAAGTGACCTCATCTGGTCTGCGACGGAAGTGGCGGGGCAGCCCCGCCCCCGGCCGCCAGGGCCCTCAGTTGAGCAGCCGAAGCGCCGGGTTTGAGTGGCGCCGGCCGGGCTCTGGGAAGGCCCCGGCGTTGCAGACTCGGTTGGCTACTCGCCGGGCGGGTGGCGGCCGCGGCGTCCTCGGCTCCGCAACATGTCCAGCTCCGGAGAGGTACTACAACCCCAGGCGCCCTGCGCTCGAATCAGCCTCCTCTGGGCCCGGCCGGCCCTTTCCCCGCCCCCTCCTCCCTAGACTCCGGCCCCCCTCGGACCGCTAGCCCCTAACTAAACTTCCACGACTACTGCACCCCCCCCTTCCCTCTGACCATGCCCTGCGTGAGCCCCAGCACCTCACCGTCAGTTTCTCCATCCTCCCGTCAGCTTCATCTCTGCTTCCTCGTCCAGTTCCTTCAGCTCTGCAAGGGTCTCCTACTCCGCCGCGCCGCTGCCCCTTCCCCGCCTTTGCTGCAGCAGGAAGAGCCTGGGTTCGAGCCCTGGTTCTGCGCCGGCCTGCAGTGCGGCTGTCAGTGGCTCGGTTCCCTGGCGCGGTGGGAAGAACAATGGCTCTGCAGCCCGAGTTCAAAGCCAGCCTCAGACACTTCCTTTCCGACCTTGGGCAGGCAGCGTTTCTTCCGCACCTTCATTTCCTTATCCATTAAACGTGGAGCTGGACTAGGTGGCTTCTGATGTTGTTATTGAGTTCTAGATCTGTGGTCCGTGTGCTCTCCCGGGTCTCGGTTTCCTCATCCATAAAATGCTTCTCTCTCAGCATTTCACCTCCTTCCTTGTCCAGTCGTCTGTTCTTTCTCTCATCCCTCAGTGCTAACCTCACACGCTTGCCCCTCTCAGGTCCCCCCTTTTCAGCGCTCTATTTCTTCCCTTTAATTCGCTATCCTTTTGCCTTTCTCTTTTAGCTCAAGAATCCTACTCTGCTTTCTTGTCAGTCTTTACATTCCTGCTTTAAAAAAATGCATCTTCTGCCCCATCATTGCCGAAGCGCCCTGATCCAGTGGGAAGCCTTAAGTTAAAATCTCAGCTTTGCTGTTCCCTCATGGGAACAGCAAAATCATTTAACTCCCAGTTTCCATTTTAGTAAAGTGAAGAGATTGGGCTAGATGACTTCTGAGGGTTCTTCCAGCCTTCTGTCTGTGGTTCTCATTCTCTTGTTCCAGGCCTTGATTTCCACTTAGGAGTCTGATTGTGTTGTTGGCGATCTAGTTAACTTTTCTCCCTCAGAAGATAAAATCATCCTCCATTCAACACAGATCCCGATAGATCTGAAGGTGAATGAAGCTGACTTCTCTGGTTGAGTGCTACCGTCTATTTTATCTTCTTCATGTTGCTCTACACTCCAACGATGCTTTGCGCAGAATTGGATTGTTGTGGGTATTGACAATGTCTCCTTCCTTTCCGAGTCCCCGACAGCTTTGATAACATCTTGTGGCTTATCTCTAAGATTATAAGGGAAAAAAGTGCTTGTGATCCATGTTGAAAGCTTCATTGCGAGGTTAAATTGACAAGTTCCTTGAGAAGATTTGGGTTTTCTTTGTTATTAATATTTAGATTTTATATGTTTAGATAAACAACATTTTAAGTAAATTTGACCCTTCCTGGAAAATGTAGTTCCGTCACTTCTGTTGCTGCAATGATAGTGGATAGTAGTAAAAAAGAATAGAGTGCCAAACAACATGCAGGTTCGTTTATCTACAAATTTAAATTTAACTGCTATTGTTGTGAATTTGAGATCTTAATCTAGTGCCCACTGGATGACTAAAGGAACTGAATATTTATAGTCTTGCTGTAAAAAAAAAACAAAAAAAAAAAAAACAGTTCACAGGTTCTCCTTGGAGAGTTGACTTGAGTTAGTTTCAAAGGCAATCAAGTACAAGAAGAATAATTTCAGAGGATACTTGACCAACTCATCTAGAAGTGCTTATGATGAGTATAAGCAAAAAGACCATTGAAAAGATAATTGAGGCTTCATCACATAAGCTGCAGAGAATGAAGCAGAGGATTTCTACCAAGTACTTGAGAAAATCTTCCAAACCACATTAAAATACACTCTCATAAATGGCACCCGCAGTGTGAAGTTAAGCACAAAGAAGGATGGTAAAATAAATGAAAAGTATAATTTGAGTTGAAGAAATATTAAGAGTCCAAAGATACAAGCTCACCTACCATTTATGAATGCTATTTTTGTGAAGAATTACTGACCTGGGAGCCATTTCAGATTCAGCTGTCTTTGTGCACTAATTTAGTTAGAAAAAAAGATTAAAATATTTTAATATGGAGAGTGAAAATGATGGAAGGATCAAGCTATTTCCTGTTTGGATGAAAGAATAATGGTATCATCAGTGAAAATGAGCAAGTTAAGAGAAGAGAGAGAAGGATAAGATAGATTCACTTAAGGTTTGTTTACTTTGAGGTATTGGAGTGATCAAAGGGGGAGGTGTCTAATATAAATAAGGAGCTAGACATGATAAATGACTACATAAAAAGCTAGAGAGTGAAAAAGTTTTTTACTTGGGTTCAGAAAATTAAATTCTGAATATTATGAATTATGAATAGACTTTGCCTAACAACAGTTTTTCTTCGTGATAAGGTAAAGTTTTATACAGAATTTTATAAAGAAGTTTATATAGTGCTCAGCACCTAAATGTTACAGCCCTTGGAAGTGTGCTCTTAACTCTTTTCTAAGTTAAGGCATCTTACCTCTAATCAGATCTTTTCCCAAACTGGATACGTGGACTCTGCCCTTGTGCTCTGATAGAAGGATATTTATTTTTCTAGCTCTCTATCTCAGTTTCTAGTGTTTTCCAGACTGTGTCTCAAAGAGATCCTTAAGTTGCCCCCACCTTTATGTTGTCTTCTCCCATTAGAATGTAAATTTTTGAGGGCTGGCATTGTCATGGCATTTTGCTTAACCCAGCTTCCAGAATACAATAAGGGCTTCATAAATGTAGTATTTATGTATTGAGGTTCTACTTCTATATGGCAAAGAAGAAAGCTAATACAGTTGTAGGTTGCATTCAGAAAGACTGCTGCTCAGGAGGATGTTGATACTCTGTCCTTGTTAAAACATCTAGAATATAGCTTTTTTTTTTTAAAGAAAAGAAGCCTTTAAAAAAAAGACATTGATATTTTGGAGTGTTTATAGTAGGATAACCAGAATGGTTAAGGGCTTTGAGAACATGTCTATGAGGACTGGCTAGAAGAACTGGGGGTCTTTATGTTGGATGAAAGGAGATAAAATTTGGCAGAGACTATAATAGCCGCGTTCAAATATTTGAAGGGCTGTCAAGCAAGAGGAATGAGATTCATTATATTTGGTTTCATAGGGAAGAAGTTGGCACACTGATATGGAAGGTACAATAGCACAAATTTGGATTTGATGTGAATAAAATTTCTTAATAATTAGACAAAACCAAAGTAGACTGCCTTAGGCATTTGTGAATTCTCTGTCATTGGAAGTCTTACTGCAGAAGAATCTGGCTGGCCACTTTTCAAATATGTTACAGGGAATTTCTTGTTCAGGATAAGTTTGGAAAAAAGCTTACTTGAAACCATTATATAAAAGGATGATTAAATTTTTATGAACACTATTCAGATGGATCTGTGGTCTCATCTTTTTGAATGTGTGCAGTCCTATGTGACTCAGTGGGTCAGTCTTCAACATCTACATTAGGCAGCCTTCCTCACTTTCTCTTGATAAATAGATACCATTGGAGTATTAAGGTTGTATTATTATTGTCTCATCTATGCTAGAGGGCTAGCCCATCTTTTCTTCCTAGCATATTTTCTTGATCATCTTCAAGATCCCTTGTTGGATACATGTTGCAACTTACATACCTACAGTGTACCTCTCCAGTGCCTTCTCTGCAATACCCATTTTCAGTTCTTTAGAAACTGTCGTCTTCTGTGTTTCTCAGCCATTAAAAAAAAAAAGGAAAGAAAACTGTGGCACTTTGTTTAAAAACAAAACAAAACAAAAAACCTTTATCTCTCCAAGAAGCTTTAGATCATTAAATAAAATTTCTAGATTTCTGAAAGTAATTCAGCCTGTTCTCTTGTTATAATCTGGTCAGTTGAAATTCTTTCATTTTGTTGGTCTTTTCAAGTATGGTTTATCAAGCCAAACTCATTCAGAGGGTTTCAGGCTCTTTTCCAAAAAGCTTAGCAGTGATTGCTGCTTCATTGGAATCAGTTAAATTTCATACAGACAGGAGCATCTGGAGGATGTTCCTAGTAAAATCAGCTTCCATTTAGATAGTTTTGAATCTCTTCCAAGATGATGTTGAGCACCTTTGAAGAGCATATAGCTATCTATTCTATGCTTTGCCTGATATTTATGACCAAAATTGAACAACGTTATTTCAGTAATATTTTTCAAGGAATGTTAAATATGTATAAGGAGAGATCTTATTGGAAGAGGGCTTTTTACTCTACCAAATTAAATGCTGTTTCAAATCAACAATAACCAGAGTGGGATTTGTGTAAAATGTGTTATGGAGGAGAGATATCCTAGGGGGTATGTGTGTGTCCTAAAGATTTTGCTCTTTCAATTGCATAAATAGTAAGCATTTATTAACTGCTGATGGTATTCTGGGAATACAAAGAGAAGTTAAAGACCTCTCTTTGGTCTTTCCAAATCTTTTTCTTTTTCTTTTCTAAGTTTTTAGTAATTCTGTTCTTTAGTCTGATTACATATAGATAGCTGATTCATTGGTGACTTATGTCAGTAACAAATCTTTTCCTGTCAAAATGGTTTGGTGGTGTTTTTTTTTTGGGGGGGGGGGCGGATAATGGTGATATATTCAGTGTTTGCCATGTCCAGCATCAGAATTCTTTTTTGAAAATAGTCATGATGTAAAAGTGTAAAGCTTCTATAGGCTACAAGTTCTTGGCCTTTTTAATTCCTCCTTTGTGACCCATGCTTTCCAATGTGTTTCTCACCATCCTCACCTATTACCCCTTCTGCATTGAAATCATTGAATATCAAAGTATGTATAATATTCTCACAAAATATGGAAAGCATTAAAGGAAAAAATAAACCTGCAGAAGACTTGATATAAGATTTATCTAATCCAAGTTGTCCCAGTTTTTATAGATAAAGTTGGAAAGAATTTAATAGGAATGAAATGGAATAGATTTGCTAGTATTTTCTAGTATTTTGATAGTGAGTGACTTTTCAGTGTAATGTCCAAATTAAGGTTTTTAAATCCTCAGTACTTTATGAAAAAGCTTTTTAAAGGAAAAAATTAGGTTTCAAGAAAATAATGCTAAAAATTATGGCTGAACCTGATCAAATATACACTGAAGAAATTTACTATGTGAGTGGGAGGAGGGTTTGATGAAATTTTTAAAGTGCTCAGGAATTGCTTCCCCCCCCCCCCCCCCCCCTTTTGGAAGGTATATCAAAGAAGGGATTTTTCAAAGACAAAGAGGAGACAGGCTTTGCCTTCAAGGAGCTTACATTCTACTGGGTTGCAAAATATACATGGATGGGTAAATATAAACTATTTTAAGCAGGGAAAGAATATTAATAGAGGGGAGGGAATCTGAATACTTTAAGAAGGTAACACCTTAGGTGTTCTTCAAAGAAGATAAGTATTTAGTCATGTGAAGTTGAAGGAGCCCACTCTAAGCCTGGAGAATGTCATGAGCAAATGTGTAGAGGTATGAGATGGAATGTTGAGTTTGGGGAACAGTTAGTAGTCCAGTTTGACTAGAATGTAGAGGTGAGTAATATGAACTAAAGGCTAGAAAGGTAGGTTGGAGCCAGATTGTGGCTGTCCTTAAATGCTAGGCTGAAGAATTTGTTATTTTTATTTTTGAGACAGTAGGAATCCTCTGAAACATTTTTGAGCATGGGAATGATGTGTTCTATATCTTAGACAATTTGGACAGCTATTTGTAGGATAAATGGAGAGTACAGAGACTGAAAGCAGAGAGACCAATTAAGAGGAAGAATCCAGGAGGATAGGAAAAATCACAACTAGTATGATTTCCAAAATTAGCAGACAGAGCAAATAGTAGCAAGTACAACTCCTTAAACTTCCCTTTTCATCTCTATATTAGCAATCATTTATATTTGTTTTAAGATTTGCAAAATACTTTAGAAATATTATCTCATTTGATCTTCACAACAACCCTATGAAGTAGATGCTATTATTTTCTTTTATAGATGAAGAAACTGAGACTTGGTTTAAGTGACTTGTCAATTATCCAATCAGTAAACATTTATTAAGCATCTACTAAAAGATAGACAGTCTCACCAGCAGATTATTGGAATAATCAAGACATGAGGTAATGAGCACCTGGCCTTGAGTGGTGGCAATGTCAGAGGAGAGAAGAGGACATATCTGAGAGATGTTGCAAAGATGAAATTGACAGGCCTTGGCAACAGCTTGGATGTAGGGGATGAGAGATAGTTCTTCTAGGTTGTGAATCTAAGGGGTTGGGAGGATGATGTTACCCTGTATTGTAATAGGGAAAGTAGGAATCAAGGGAAGGGTTTAATTGGAAAGTTAAGTTATGTTTTATACATATTAATTTTAAGATGTCTACTGACCATCCATTCTGAAATGTTTGAAAGGCAGTTGGAAAAGGGAGATTGGAGATTAGCAGAGAGATTGGGGCAGAAAAGATAGATTTGAGAATCATCAGCATAGAGATGATATTTAATACATGGAAATGGATGAAATCACCTAGTGTGGAAGAAGAAAGGGATACTTGGGGTTAGAGGGAATGATCTGGAGGAGGATCAAGCAAAGGAGACTAAGAAGGAATGGTGAGAAAAACCAGCAGAGAATTTTGTCGTGAAGACCTAGACAGAAGAAAGTATTAAGGAGGAAGTGATGATCGGCAGTGTCAAAGGCTTCAGAGAAGTCAAGGAGGAGGATTGAGAGGAGGCAATTGAATTTGTCAACTAAGACCATCATTAACTTTGGAGAGATCAGTTTTGATAGAAATGATAAAATCAAAAGCCAGATTGTAAAAGGTTAAGAGAGTGAGAAGAAAGAAAATGGAGGTACTTCTTATATGGATGGCCTTTTCAAGTTTACTACAAACAGCAGAAAATACAGGAAGATAGCAAGAATGGCAGGATCAAGTGAGAGATTTTTTAGGTAGGAGAGACTTGGGCATGTTTGTAAGCAGTAGGAAATTTGCCAGTAGAAAGGGATAGATTAAATCTAAGTGAAAGAATGGGGATGACAAAAGACAATCTGTTGGAGACAGGATGAAGTGGGATCACTTAAACTTGTTAATGGAGTTAGCTTTGGTGAGGAGTAAAGCCACCTCATTATGTGAGAGAGGGATGAAAAAAGAGATAGTGGCAGAAGGTGTATGAGAGGAGATGAAGAAGGGAGGAGAAATTGACAGTGAATGATCTCAATTTTTTTTGTAAAATATGAGGCAAGGCTCTCAGCTGTGAAGGGTGGAGGGTAGGGAAGCCATGGGAAGTTTGAGGAGAAATAAGGTTAGAAAGAGCCACTTTAAAAAATGGGATAGTGAATTAATAAGGGAGGTATAGTAGCAGCAGTGAATGCTCAGTTGAGGTTATATAACATAGAATTATGTAAGGGACTGAGTCAGTTACACACTAAGTGTCTGAGGTAGCATTTGAAGCCACCTCTACCTGACTCTACCAGTGCTCTCTCTACTATGCTGAATTATTTAAATAAATAATCTATATGAGTATTGAAGATATCGTGTGTGTTGAAGGTATTCTGTATATTAGAGATAAAACTATAGATGTAGAATTGGAAGGGACCTTAGAGGTCATTGAGACCGCTTCCTTATTTTACAGGTGAGGAAACAGAAGCCCAGAGAAGTTAGGTAACTTGCCTGGGATACCACGCCTGATAAGTGCTTGAGGTAGGATTTAAATCCAGATCTTTCTATATGTAACATCAGTGCCCTGTCTATGATGCCAAGACATCTATGAAAATAATCTCCACAAGTATTGAAGGTATTCTTGATGAAAATAATGAGAATGGACCAGACCTATTTTTATGGATGATTCTTCCATAGCAAACTCTTCTCTCACCTTGAAAGGTAGAGAACTTGAGATTTTTGGTCTATTATTACTCTCCTTCCAATTAGTGATATGCGGCTGGAGTTTAGGAGAGAGACTAAGGCTGGATAACAAAATCTGGAAGTTGCCATAGAGATTAGTGAACCCTATAGTGAAGAGATCACCAAATGAGAGAGTGTATTGGGAAAAGAAAAGAGGATATAATACAACCTTTGGGTTTACCTATAGGTATAATGTAGATGAAAATCTAGTAGAGGAAATTGGCAAGGAATGGCACAGGTGGAGGAGAATATGAGAAAACAGCATTACAAAAGTCAGAGAGGAGAGTGTATCCAGGGAGAGAAAATGGTCAACAGTGCTTCAGAGGTCGAGAAAAATGAGGATTGAGCAAAGACATTAGATTTGGCGGTTAAGAGAGTAGCTTTGTGATTGATAGATACTTTGTTGCAAAGAATTTTTAAGGTGACATTTTGTGTTACTGAATCAATTGCTTTTTTAAAACACAAACAGTAAGTTTAGTGGGACTTATATTTTCTATTTCTAAGTCAGTTATGAGACAATTAAGATTATCTCTCAGGTGGAACAAATTAGCTCCAATAGAACAGTTAGTTACACCCAGCTAAAGGACTCAGGGAAATGAGTGTGAACCACTACATAGAATTCCCAGTCCCTCTAATTTTGTACGCCTGCATTTTTTATTTCCTTCACAGGCTAATTGTACACTATTTCAAAGTCTGATTCTTTTTGTACAGCAAAACAACTGTTTGGACATGTATACATATATTGTATTAACTTATACTTTAACATATTTAACATGTATTGGTCAACCTGCCATCTGGGGGAGAGGGGGGAAAGGAGGGGAAAAGTTGGAACAAAAGGTTTTGCAACTGCCAATGCTGAAAAATTACCCATGCATAAATCTGGTAAACAAAAAGCTATTAAAAAAAAAAAAAAAGATTATTTCTCATTTGCCTTTTAAAATAAGGGGTAGACTTCCCCCCACCCACCCATGTCCTTAGCATTTTATCATCTTTCAGATATTCTGTAAATGAATCTGGAGTTAGTGTGATATAGTGGAAGGCATCCTGCATTTGGAATCAAAGAACCTGAAGTCGTGGTTTTACAATTGAACTACTTATGTGATTTTTAACCTTCTGGGTATCAATTTCTCATTTGTAAAATGAAGAGATTGCATCAGTTGACCTCTAGAGTTACTTCCAGTTTTAAACCTTGATTTTTGTGATCCCTCCACAACCTCACCATTGGGTTGCCTTTAGCATCTATACCTTCTATATACACTTTGTTTAGTTGGGTTGCTTTTCCCATCTTTGTTCCCAATAGTGCAAGAGTTCTTAACCTGGGTATCTGAACTTATTTATTTATTTATTTTTGGCTAAGGCAATTGGAGTTAAATGATTTGTCTAGGGTCATACAGGTAGGAAGTGTTAAATGTCTGAGGTCAGATTTGAACTCCTGACTTCAGGGCTGTTGCTCTATCCACTGCACCACCTAGCAGCCCCTAAACTTAATTTTAAAAAATTTATATTTATTATTAAATTATTAAATAAGTATTATTAAATAAAATTTATTACTTATTAAATTATTATTATTATTATTAAGTAAAAAAATTTTTAAAAACTTTGAACTCAGGTCCTCCTGACTTCAGGGCTGATGCTCTATTCACTGCACCTCTTAGCAGCCCCTAAACTTAAATTTTTTAAAAATAAATTTTTATTTATTATTAAATAATTATTAAGTATTGTTAAATAAAATTTAATTACTAAATTATTGTTATTATTATTAAATAAAAATATTTTGGAAACTTAGAAGTTAGGTCCTCCTGACTTCAGGGCAGATGTTCTCTATCCACTCTGCCACTTAGCTTCCCCTAAACTTATTTTTTTAAAAATAATTTTTATTTATTACATTATTCATTATTGCTAAATATTATTAAATAAAATAATAAAAATATTTTGAAAACTTTCAAATTAATTGATTTCCTTTGTAATTCCATATATTTTATGTATTTAAAAACATTATTCTGAGGAGATTCACTAGACTATCAAAAGTCCAGTCTCACACACATACAAAAAAGGTTAAGAACCTTTGCCTTAGTGCAGTATCTGCCTCTTCTTTAAACACACCTGCAACTGTGCTGTTTGGTCCAACTGTGATGACTCTGTTGCCCCGATGACAAAATAAATAAGAGTTGTACTGATCTTTTCCATTTTGTTTGTTGTTGACCTTACCTGTCCTTGAAACGACTTTGCGTGATTCTCTTGTCAAACTTTATTAAAATTGATTTTTCTCTCTACTGCTTCTTCCTATTTTATAATATATACTCATTTCTTTTATTATCCTTTTCTTGAAGAAGTGAGTTTGCATTCTAAACCGAGGCTGCTTCTGTTTTTTTTTTTTTTTCTTAATAGTATTTTATTTTTGTGAATTCACATATAGTTTTTAGTATTCACTTTTGTAAGATTTTTTGAGTTAAGTTTTTTTCTCCCTCCTTCCAAAGACCACAATCAAATATAGGTTATACATGTACAGTACTTTAAACATTTCCATATTAGTCATATTGTGAAAGAAAAATCAACTAAAGGAGAAAACCATGAGAAAAAAAGACAAACAAAAAAAAAAAGATGAAAATAGTATGCTTTGATCTGCATTCAGTCTCCATAGTTTGTTCTCTTTCTGGCATTTTTTTATACCAAATCTATTGGAATTGTCTTGGATCACTGTAGTGCTTTAAAAACTAAGTCTGTCATAATTGATCATCACGTCCTTGCTGTTTCTGTATACAATGTTCTGGTTCTGCTTATATCACTCAGCATCAATTCATGTAAGTCTTAAGAGGTTTTTCCTGAAATCAGCTTGCTCATCAATTTTTATAGAACAATAATATTCCATTATATTCATATACCACAGCTTATTCAGCCATTCCCCAGTGATGGGCATCCACTCAATTTCCAATTCCTTGCTGCCATAAAAAGAGTGCTACAAACATTTTTGCAGATGTGGGTCCTGTCCCCTCTTTTATGATCTTCTTGGGATACAGACCCAGACACTGCTAGATCACAGGGTATGCTGAGTTTTTAATAGCCTATTGGGCACATAAACTGGGGCTTCTTAAACTTTTTCCTTTTGTGACCCCTTTTTGCCCAAAAATTTTTTATGTGACTCCAGGCATATAATTATGTAAAATAGGTATACAAATCAAACATTTGCTCTTAATAAAACACAGTTTTGCAACCCCCACATTCAGTTATGAGAAGCAGTTTTAAGAAACTAGTTTTTGCTTATCATTTCTCGTCATTTGGCAAATATATTAAGTGCTTGTTAGGATTACAAGGTAATCTATTACAAGGTAATGTACTTGGTTCATACCTGAAGTTCTCCCGGGAAATCCTCTCCTTGACTCAAATCAGACTGACCTCCCCACTCAATGTTGGCTCCTTATATCCTCCCAGAGAATGGGCTTGTGGGAACTCCTTAAAGAATCAACGAGTGAACACACCTGTCAGATTGGCTAAGATGACAGGAACAAATAATGACAAATGTTGGAGGGGATGTGGGGAAATTGGGACACTAATACATTGCTGGTGGAGTTGTGAAAGAATCCAGCCATTCTGGAGAGCAATCTGGAATTATGCCCAAAAAGTTATCAAACTGTGCATACCCTTTGACCCAGCAGCGCTACTACTGGGATTATATCCCAAAGAAATACTAAAGAGCGGAAAGAGACATATATGTGCCAAAATGTTTGTGGCAGCTCTTTTTGTTGTAGCTAGAAACTGGAAGATGAATGGATGTCCATCAGTTGGAGAATGGTTGGGTAAATTGTGGTATATGAAAGTTATGGAATATTATTGCTCGGTAAGAAATGACCAGCAGGAGGAATACAGAGAGGGTTGGAGAGACTTAAATCAACTGATGCTGAGTGAAATGAGCAGAACCAGAAGATCACTGTACACTTCAACAACAATACTGTATGAGGATGTATTCTGATGGAAGTGGAAATCTTCAACATAAAGAGGATCCAACTCACTTCCAGTTGATCAATGATGGACAGAGGTAGATACACCCAGAGAAGAAACACTGGGAGGGGAATGTAAATTGTTAGCACTAATATCTGTCTGCCCAGGTTGCATGTACCTTCGGATTCTAATGTTTATTGTGCAACAAGAAAATGATATTCACACACATGTATTGTACTTAGACTATATTGTAACACATGTAAAATGTATGGTATTGCCTGTCGTCGGGGGGAGGGAATAGAGGGAGGGGGGGTAATTTGGAAAAATGAATACAAGGGATAATATTATAAAATATATATATATATATATATATATATAAAAAAGAATGAAGGACAAAAAAAAAAAAAAAAAAGAATCAATGAGTGAGCTCCTTTTAAAGGTGTAAATTCCTTTAAAGGTGTGAACCAAGTACATTACCTTGTAATCCTAACATTTGCTGAGTAAGATATTTATTCTTTCATTTATCTGCAAGTTCTTCCTTTCAGTTTAGAAAAAGGTCGACTGAAGATTTAATTTGTCCAAAAGTAGATCCACTTGGCAATAGACAAGACTCTCACATGTAGCATATCAACAGCTAAGATTTTAAACAGCTAAGTACTTTGTGAATCTTAGCATCTTTTGCCCTCTTTTTTTGTCAACTCTTTTACCATAGAAGTAGAAAAAGCATATTTAGGACTAAGGCCAGTGTTGTGTTTTGTTTCATAGATTGTCACAGTCAAAAGAATTCATTGCTAAGTTGCCAGTTAACAGGTGGTAAATCTTTCACCTTAGCTAGATTGATTCTTGGAAAACAAACTTGGTGTATTTCATAGACCATATTTTCATATGATTTCATAAGATTTTTAAAGAGAGAAAACAATAAAGAAAACTTTTGGTCTCTTGGTTATCATTATTAAGTGGGGCATAAAACAGAGTGACATGTTCACTAGAATTGTTTTCCAGTGTCATGGAGGATATCCTGTGTAAAATCCAACTCAAAGAGGGCTTCCCTTATATATAGATGGTGATATTTGAACCTCTTTTGTAGATGACATTTTTTTTCATTTGTTTATTTATTTTTATTATAGTTTTTTTATTGACAGAACATATGCATGGGTAATTTTTCAACATTGACCCTTGCAAACACTTCTGTTCCAACTTTTCCCTTCCTTCCCTCCACCCCCTCCCCTAGATGACAGGCAATCTCATATATGTTAAACATGTATATACCTTAGTATATCTTAAATATAATATATGTGTACATATTTATACAGTTCTTTTGTTGCATAAGAAAAATGGATTTATAAAGGTAAAAATAACTTGGGAAGAAAAACAAAAATGCAAGCACTCAATACTCGTTTCCCAGTGTTCTTTTGCTGGATGTAGCTGGTTCTGTTCATCACTGATCAGTTGGAACTGAATTGTATCCTCTCATTGCCAAAGATAGCCACTTCTATCAGAATTGATCCTCATATAATATTATTGTTGAAGTATATAATGATCTGGTTCTTTTCATTTCACTTAGCATCAGTTCATGTAAATCTCTGTGGATGACATTCTTATAGCCTCAAGTCTCTAATATATTAAAAAACCTCCTGATGAAATCTATAATCATTAAAAATGGTTAATTATCCACCAAGGAAAAACAAAATGGATGAAAAATGTATAGTTGAATGAGGAGGAAGACATTGAGCTGAGATCAGAGTTGAATAGAAGCAGGAGCAGAGATAGTTTTTGTGATATTGTGCAGTTACTTTGATTAAACCCACACTGTTCCCTGACACATGAGCCTTTCTCTTTAACACCAAGATTCTGTTTGTTTTATATCTTCCAATCATGGAACATGACAACCTTATAAAAACTGTAATTTCAAAAAACAGTGGAGATGAAAGGCTATTGATCTTTACCAGTTGTAACTTGAATGCAATAAATATTGTAAAAGTCATAAAAATCAAATAGGTGGGCTGGTCACAAATCAGGATTAAAGATAATAGGCAAATAATAGCCAAAATGTTATGCTGGTGCTGGTAAAAATCCATTAAAATGAGAATAGATGAGTAGATTGCAATATATACTGGGGGATTAAGTACTCACATTATTAATTATTACTTTGAAGTATTTTCACCTATGGCTTTTTGGAAAAGATCATTGATATATTCTAGTGTGTAGTGTGGAAATTGTTGCTCATTATTTGGCTTTAGTACTTGAGGTTAGCATTCTTTCCTATCTATATTTCTGTAAAGTTGTTAAAGTTTTAGTGCTTTTATCCTACTTTCTCTTTTGTCCCTTGCAAAGAGGTTCTGGATACCTCTTTTTTTTTTTTTTTTTTCCCCTTGGCTTGAAAAACTGAACCCTCAAAGTAGGAAAGCTTTTTTTTTTTTTTTTTTTTAATTAAAGCTTTTTATTTTCAAAACATATGCATGGATAATTTTTCAACATTAACCCTTGCAAAAAACTTTGTGTTCCAATTTTTCCTCCCCTTCTTCCCACCCTCTCCCCTAGATGGCAAGTAATTCAATAAATGTTAAGTCCAATATATACATACATATTTATACAATTATCTTGCTGCACAAGAAAAAATCAAATCAAAAAGGAAAAAAATGAGAAAGCAAATAAAATGCAAACAACAGCAAAAAGAGTAAAAATGCTATGTTGTGATCCACACTCAGTTCCCACAGTCCTCTCTCTGGGTGTAGATGGCTTTCTTCATCACAAGATCATTGGAACTGGTCTGAATCATCTCATTGTTGAAAAGAGCCATGTTCATCAGAATTTATTATTGTATAATCTTCTTGTTGCCATGTATGATGATCTTCTGGTACTGCTCATTTCATTTAGTATCAGTTCACATAAATCTCTCCAGGCCTTTCTGAAATCATCCTACTGATTGTTTCTTATAAACAATATATTCCACAATATTCATATACCATAACTTATTTAGCCATTCTCCAATTGAAGGGCATCCACTCAGTTTCCAGTTTCTTACCACTACAAAAAAAGGCTGCCACAGACATTTTTGCACATGTGGATCCCTTTTTTGGTAGGAGAACTTTTCTGATTATTTTGGAGAAAGTTGGTTGTCTTTTTTTTTCTCTCAGTTACAATTTGACTTGGCGTCTCTCTGGGTCTAAGTTCATAAGGGAAGAATGGTGCATAATTTCTTGCACTGGACATAAAGATAAATTCTGGTTTTCAGATTCCTTTTTTTTTTTTTTTTTTTTTTTTTTTGAGTTCCTTATTTTGATTTATTTAGTAAAGTATTCATTTCATACAGCAAACATACAATAAATATTGTTGACTGAAAAATTCCAATTCAGAAAACCACCTACTCAGGCAGAGCCTGAAGAAACAGGAAAGGTAAAGTAATCAATTTTGAATTGTGCTTCTCTTAACATATTCCTTTGATTATGTTAATTTGATGCCAAAGTGATAATCATAACTTGATTCTAACTTGAATAGTAAGTTTTCAACAATACAGAAACAGTTTTAGATTGTAATTTGTTTTATCATTGTATCCCACAAGTAAGGATTCTATTGCACACGGAAAGATGTCTTTGGGGCAGTTAATTTATTTGGTTTCTGCATTTGGGTGACAGATTTGAAATCTAAAGTTGGATAACCATTTGTTAGATGTGTTGTGGATGACATTCTTGTTCAGGTTTACCTGCTGAAGGTGGCCCTTTGGTTCTTTTTAATTCTTAATTCTGTGATTGCTGTGTGATAAAGTAGGAGGAAAAGCACTTTCTCATAGGCAGAATGTACACCTCCCCTCCATCCCCCTATCCCCCCTTTGACCTTGCTCACAAGCCTGGTGAATGTGCTTTCAGGAATCCAAGAAGAAGAAACTTGCATCAAAGCAACTCTTTAGTATTAGTAGACAAACATGCTGGACCAATTGATGACAAGATTACCATTATAGAGGAAGATAGCACCAAACACGTTTGGTTCTAATGTGAATATCTAAGACTAATCCAGACTTAGATGTAGGACATTGTAGCAGCCTTTTTTGAGACACTTCTTTTTGTATTTGGATACTGTATGCTTAAATGCATCAGGACCTGCTGGAGAATGGGAAAGGCATTGGATTACTTTGACAAGTGACAAAATAATTCTAGATTTATTATAGAAGGACTGGTAAATTGTGGTGTGTTGAAAAAAAATAAAACTAGGTAGAATATATTAGGGAAATATGAGCAGAGGAACTTGGAGAATTACTTGTGTTTTCATCCTATTTCCAGGAATTTCATTTTTTAATGAATGTTGAATGCCTACTATTGTCTTATTTTAAAAAGGCCTGATCTTGACCTGCGAATTCCCATTCTAAAATATAAATTAAATTAACAGAGCACACATGGACATATGTTCACAGAGGTATTTTGGCAAACATCTGAATTTATTCTTTTCTTTCTTCTTTCCTCCCTTTCTCTCTTCCCTCCTTCCTTCTCTCCCTCCCTCCCTTCCTTCCTTCCTGAATGGGGCAGGAAAATGAAGGAAGTCATAGTATAGAAAGGCTAGCAAAGCAGGATATAGGAATGTTTTGGCTGATGGCTATTTTAAAGAGTGTATTACATTACACTTGAGGTATAAATAGCATGTTACCCTCTAGTTACCACTTTCTTAGGGGTATCTTTGAAGCTCACAAAGAGTATGTACATTTTTCATTGATATTTGCTATAGAGTCTTTGGAATTTAAGAGCAGGACAATATAGAATGTTAGGTTTGAAATCGACATTTCACAATTTTTATCAAATCTTTTAACTTACATTTTGGTTTCCTTTTTTGGAAAATGATTATACTTGTTTGCACTGATGGAAATGTGTGTGGGGAATATTCATGGAAATTCATTTCTAGGGCTGTTCTGTTCTTCCATGCAAAGCATTTGACAATATACAAATGATTTAACAGTTCTCAGAACAAAGTGATTTCCATTCCCACCACTGCATGTTTGTAAAGCACTATTAAAAAAAGCAGGCTTTTTTTTTTTTTTTTTTTTTTTTTTTAAGACTTTCATAGTGATTGTTGCCATGGGATCTTGTAGGCCAATCGAAGAAATGAAAGCCTTTGACGTGATATATACAGAAAATGAGAATAAAAAAGGAGAAAAACATAAGCAGAGGTTTAAGAAACAAAACTGTTTTTAAAAATAAATAGTACAAATGACTATTTGCTGCTTTTCATGCTGTGATGATCATTAAAATAGGGAAAAGAATTTTGGAGGGAAGGTAGTCTTATTTGGTGAAAGTGTTATGCTTAAAAGACACAATACTTTTATTGTCAACTTCTATTGAAAACCCACTACACAAGTAAACTAATTTTTAGATATGAATATATTTATTTTTACTCATTCTTTCTCAAAAGAATTTCAATACTGTAGATTTTGATATAAAGGAAGTTAAAGAATTTTCATTTTTTTTTTTAATGGGTCAAAGGCTCTGTAATAAGATTTTAATTTTTTTCCCTCAAAATGTGTTTTATTGCAATGTAGTGGGGTTTTGTTATTTTCTTTTCACTTGTTTGCCTATTTATTTTGCTTGGCCAGGTAGAATTTGTTTACATGGCTTTTTCAATTCTCTCATATCCAATTGGAATCTTGTTTTTACTTAAAAAAAAAATTCCTATTTCTTTTCAGGAGATGCCGAATGAAGATGAACCAAACACCATTGACCTAATGAATAGCATAAACCTAATGGAGTTTTCTGATGAGATCCTTTTACACATCCTGAGTTATATCCCCAGCACAGACTTGATTTTGAATGTTAGGAGAACCTGCAGGAAGTTGGCAACTCTTTGTCTTGACAAAAGTCTCACTCATACAGTGTTGCTTCATAGGGATTATCAGGTAAGAAATGCTAATTTACTCTCTTATGCTTCAATTTCATTTCAAATCAGATTTAGATTGAGAAAATGGCTCTTAGGTAGGTGTTGATTGTCTTTGCTGGTTGTTTTATGTACTTTAAAAAAAAAAAAAAAAGGCTGTTTAAAAGAAAAAAAAAATAGTACCCAGTTTAGAGATTTTTAATTCTAAGGCTCTTCTGGTGCAGATCACATCTCAGTTCTCTGTGAATCTTGTCTAGATCTTCTGTCTATCTATTTATCTATCATTGGATATTTATATATCACATTGGAGGGCTTTTTTTGATTCTTTTAATATATCTTGGACATTAGGGGAGTAATGAGGCTGTCCATTTTTTATCCTTTGCTTTTGTTATGTGACTTATTTCTGTTCTTTACATACTCTTTTTATAGAAGGACATAAGGGAAATTATATGGCAATTGCCCTCAATTATCACCATGGATTATTATTGCTTCATAAGAAGGCTTATTTTTCTAGGAAATAGTTAAATTCCCTAGCATGTCCTTAATGTTGATAACCCTGGTATGAAGGAGTGGATGGATTTCTCTTATAGGGAAATTGCAATACCATGTAGAAGAGCTGATAAACAACATGCTAATTCAAAATATAATGTTATAAATTTGTATTTATTAAGAATACATATATATTTATATGTTTGCTATTTCCATTCAGTCCAGAAATTTTATAGTTGCTTTTAGGTTCTGCAAGACAGGACACAACAAATCTATAAACTGTCTTTGAAATTTTTAACTGTTACATTCAACTATTAAATATATGCTATCTTCCCAAATGTGGGTACGGTAACAGCATAAGTTTGCATAGGTTTTTATGAAAGCCAGATATGGGATATGTGTGGCCTATATTTAGAAGAATACAATAATTTGTGAGTTAATATGAAATCCCTGTAGGGAGGGGAAAGAAGAGTAAAGCTTCCTTCTTAGGAATTTAAACTGGAAAGAAGTGGTCTTTTTGTTCTAAAATTTTGTGATCCTAATTTTTTAAAGAGGGTTTATATAAGGAATTGAGGAAGGATAAAATAACTTGTTGGACTTATGTTCTTTATAAATCTAAGTCTTTTTTCTTCTCCTTCCTTCTTTAATGCAGGCCAGTGAAGATAAAGTAAAACAACTGGTGAGGGAGATTGGGAAAGAGATTCACCAGCTGAACATGGCAGGCTGTTACTGGCTGTCTGGTACTACAATTGAACATGTGACACGCTGCAGGAACCTAGTGAAAGTGAACTTGTCCGGCTGTCATCTTACTTCTATCCGACTCTCTAAGATGCTGTCAGCCCTCCAGCATTTGCGCTCTTTGGCCATCGATGTCAACCCGGGGTTTGATGCCAGCCAGTTGAGCAGTGAATGTAAAGCCACTCTCAGCCGGGTGCTAGAGCTGAAACAGACCCTCTATACGCCATCATATGGGGTGGTACCTTGCTGTACTAGTCTTGAAAAACTGCTGCTTTATTTTGAAATACTAGACCGCACCCGGGAAGGAGCTATTCTTTCAGGTCAGCTAATGGTAGGCCAAAGTAATGTCCCTCACTACCAGAATCTTCGTGTATTTTATGCCAGATTGGCCCCTGGCTACATCAATCAAGAGGTAGTAAGGCTTTATTTGGCTGTGCTCAGTGACCGAACACCTGAAAACCTTCATGCCTTTCTTATTTCGGTTCCGGGCAGCTTTGCAGAGAGTGGAGCCACTAAAAACCTCCTGGACTCCATGGCTCGCAATGTCTCCTTGGATGCACTGCAGCTTCCCAAATCCTGGCTTAATGGCTCCTCACTCCTTCAAAATATGAAGTTCAACAACCCGTTTTACTTCAGTTTCAGCCGCTGTACTTTGTCTGGAGGACATCTTATTCAGAGAGTAATTAATGGGGGAAAAGACCTCAAAAGCTTAGCCAGCTTGAATCTCAGTGGTTGTATTCATTGTCTATCTCCAGACTCATTGTTTCGCAAAGCAGAGGATGATATTGATAGCAGCATCCTGGAAACATTGGTTATGTCATGCTGCAATCTGAAACATTTAAATCTATCTGCTGCACACCATCACAGTTCTGAAGATTTGGGGAAGCATTTGTGTCAGCTCTTAGCTCAGCTTCAACACCTACGTTCTTTATCCCTTCCTGTTTGCTCCATTGCGGACTCTGCACCAAAGGCAGATAAAGCACCCACACAGATAGTGACTAATGCAGTGCCCCGAGGATTTGGAAAGAAAGTCCGAATTGGAGTGCAGACATATCCCAGGACCATGTCTTCTGAGTCAGTAACTCAGAAGCCGTCTTCTGTTTTCTGGACTCTTCTGGAGAATGTGCCATTTTTGGAAACCCTGGAATTAATTGGGTCCAATTTTTCTTCTGCCATGCCTCGGAATGAGCCTGCCATTCGAAACTCACTACCCCCCTGCAGCCGTGCACAGAACGTTGGGGATGCTGAGGTGGCTGCCATTGGCCAGCTGGCATTTTTAAGAAATTTGACACTGGCCCAGCTGCCCAGCATTCTTACAGGCTCTGGTCTCATTAGCATTGGGTTGCAGTGCCAGCAACTGCAAACACTATCATTGGCCAATCTGGGCATGATGGGGAAAGTGGTCTACATGTCTGCCCTCTCTGATATGCTAAAGCACTGCAAACAGCTAAAAGATCTCAGGTGAGGAAGGACTCATGATCTTTTTCTAATTTCTTCATTCTTTGAAGATTTAGCTACATTATGGTTTGCACTGAACACAGAGACTTAATACCTCAGAATGGAAGGCCTGTTAGTCCAATTCATGAATTAGAATTGTACATATACTGGATTTTTATTAGTAACATATAATGGAACTATTTAACAGTAGTTAAGCACACATGGATAGACTCTGAAAGGGATGTGTTCATATTGAATTCAGTTTTGTGGCAAATGGTAGAGTGAATTTCCAGAGTTTTTCTGTTTTGATGGATTTCCATTAATCACTTTGAATAGCATATCTGACAGGAATCTTGGTGTAGTGGATAGGGCATTGATTTGGTGTCAAGAAAATCTGGGTTCAAATCTTGTCTTAGACACTTAATTTGTTGCCTGGTTCTGGGAAAGTCACGTAATTTCTCTCTACCTTAGTGTTCATGTCAGTAAAATTGAAGGTGTTAAAACTCATTAGCTTCTAAGGTTCTTTCTCATCTAAATATGTGATCCTATAGGTTTAAATCGGGTGTCCTATTTATGTGAAAATCTTAATTGATTCAGCTCTAAATCTGTAATGCTTTCATCCCTTGTCTGTATTTGAAGAACTCTATCATTACTGTGATTTTAAGCATATTATGTATGATAAAGTTATACTCACTGCTTATAACTAATAATGTTTAA
The DNA here is from genome assembly GCF_048593235.1 of Sminthopsis crassicaudata. Taxonomy (NCBI): domain Eukaryota; kingdom Metazoa; phylum Chordata; class Mammalia; order Dasyuromorphia; family Dasyuridae; genus Sminthopsis; species Sminthopsis crassicaudata. The sequence goes on along the minus strand of NC_133617.1, from coordinate 485,704,964 downwards.
ATATTTTCTGTAAAGTTGAGAAGGCTGAATGAGCATTGTACTAGAGATCAGATTTTTATCCCAGGTCTGCCACTCTGTGACGTTGATTTAGTCACTTTTTCTTTGTGGGCTTAATCATCTATTAAATGAAAGAATTGAACAAGATGATTTCATACTCTCTCTTTCAGTGCTAAAATTCTGAATTTAAATGTAAGTGGTCCTAACTGCTGAATTTGTTATTTTCTTGTCTTATTAGCTAGTCTTGAGTACCAATACAGTAAAGTAGCTAGTGTATATGATAATGTAGAATTTTGGATTTTAGATATTATGCTTCTGGAATTTGGAAAATTTATGTGACCTTCTATCCTGAAATAGAATTCTAATGGGTTGTTTTTAGTTATCTTCCTACTTATTGCTCAGGCCTCTATTACCATTATAACAGAAGTTCTGAAGAACAACTATTATTTTGTGGGTAGATGGTGGGTAAAGAATTGAAGCAAATCAAATTTGATTCTAGTCATTGTTGTTCAGTATCTTCAAAAGTTGCTTTTAAGTAATACTGTATTCTTTTCCCCCCTCATTCCTCACAGAACAAAATATTTTCAAGGATTTCTAGACCCTTGCAAATCTTGGGAGATGAGAAGCCTAGGACTAAAAGACATTCAGACGGCAGAACAGATTGCTGTAATCATGTGTATTTCACTGTTGTGTTGAACCAACACTTCTCTCCTATGCTTTGTTTCTCAGCAACGGTAGCTCACCCCTTGAGCATATGTATTACTTTGAATTTAGCAGTTATTTATACCACTGTCTCTTGCATCCATGTTACTGTTGCTTTGAGAAATGTAGCTCTGCTTTCTCTAACTCTTACTGATTTAACATTTTTCAATCAGAAAGTTAAATTTATGTAAATTTTTGGCTTTATTTTTGTGTAAAAGAGGACAGAAATGTAGTTTTGTGTATCCAAAAATGTGGAGCTCCAGATCTAGTTTTATTTGAAGTGTTGTTTCATGGATTATTAAAAAAAAATTTTTTTTGCTGAAAACATTGGCTTGTGAAAATATTTATGAGTGCTTTTTAGATATAGATTTGCTTAAAGAAACAACAAAATCCCCAGTTTTACTGAATAGTAACTAAAAATGAGTCAAGGGTTTTAAAAAAGGATTTACTGGCATAATGATGAAATGCCTGTGCTTTTGCTATTTTTTAGATAGTGCAGATGGGATTCTTTTCTAAAAAATTCTCTTTAGGCATTATGTATGCATGTTTATATTTGTGCATGCACGTCCATGTGCACACACTTAAAACAACATAGTGTAATGCAAAGAGCCCTGGACTTAGTGTCAGAGGACAGGAATTTGAACCCCAGCTCAGATATATTCTTTGACCCTAGGGAAGACAGTTAACCTCTTAAGTGTTAGTTTCTTTATCTGTCTTTTTTTTTTTTTTTTTCCTTTTTCCTTCCATCTCAGTAGTTATGATTCTATGATCCTCTGAAATACAGAGCTGCTGTGATACTTTATCATATCATGGGGATGTCCCTGGATTCTTCAAAGTCTTACCAGAGAATTTCAGCATTTATCAGGGCTTTGCTAGGTTGGCTCTGAGTATAGACCTATCACCAGGATGAATAGCTGTTATATGAGGATGAGCCCAGCTAAGTTTGACAAAGCTTTTCACACCAAAGGAGGGCAACTCAGTGATGAAAACTTTTTAGCCATGCCAACTCACACTGACTTTTCAGAGAGAGAGAGAGAGAGAGAGAGAGAGAGAAAGGGGGGGGGGAGAGACAAAGAGAGAGAAAAAATTTTATATATAGCAGGGTTACAGTTTGCCTGAGTGGAAAGAGTTCTTTCAACCCCCTTCCCCCCTCCCAAAACCCCCATGCAGTTAGGTAGGGTTAATTGAAGATTAAAAGATCTTAGTATCCCAAGGACATAGTTTCTAGTCTAAGACTTACTTTTCCATATGTTCTGAAATGGAGAGTTTCCTTTATTTGGTGAATCGGAGTCCTTTTTGAGTTGAGTTGGGTTAAGATAACAGTTTTAATTAAGCCTCGAAAATTTGCAGCCCTCTAAAAAGCATTTATTTTTTCTTGCTGCACAAAAAGATAAAACCTGTTTATCTTTATTATTGAAAACATTTTTTGATCTGCCACATGTAAGATGTTAGATTAGATGCTAATCATAGAATGAGATATCTTGGTACCTACCCTAAAGATTAGGTGTAGATAAGCAGAGAGAAAGAAAGAAGGCCACTGATAGTAATTTACTGGAATCATAGAATTTGAATGTTAGAAGGGACCTCTAGTCCAATCTGTATTTAAAAAAAAAAAAAAAAAAAAGCCCTTTTACCAGTATATGCCTCACAAAAGTAGTCATGTATCCCCCCTGTGAAGGGTAAGTTACCATTTGCTGAGGCTGGGAATGGTTGTAATTGTGAGGACTTATTTCCTTGGATTAAGCCTTGGTTTGCTCTTTGTAGCTTCTCTTCATAGGTCTTAGTTATGTGCTCAAAGCAAATCTGTTCTTTCTTCCATAGGAAAGTCACTTAAGTTACTTGAAGACAGTGATCCTGTAGTTTTCTTCTACCCCATCTTTCCATCTTTCCACCTTCTTCTACCCCCAGTTTCCCTTTAGGGTCATAACTTGTTGATGAGAAAGCGCCTTTATCTAACACCTTCATTTTATAGAAAAGGTATAGTGATAGCTTATAAGTATTAGCACTACAGAGAATACTATGTACATTTTCTCATTTGAGCTTTATATCACCATTTTGAAGTAAATACTATACGTATTGTTATCTCCATTTTATGGATGAAGAAACTGTGGCTCAAAGATGTTGTGACTTAACTCATGTTCACACAGCTAGTATTTGAGAAGGAGGATTTGAATCTAGATCTCTGCTGACTTTGAGTCCTACTTTACACTACTCCACATTGTCTATGCTTTATAGATGCAATAATATATTAGCTATTATTTCTATAATACTTCAAAATTTGCAAAGTGCTTTAGGTATTATTTCATTTGTCTCCCATACAACAACTCTGAGGTAAGTACTATAGTATTATTCTCTTCATTTTATAAATTAGACAATTAAGGCCCAGGGAGTGTGAAACAATGAAAATACCTATCCCTTTGTAGATCGTACCTCTCTGTTAAACCTAAGTCAAACCTCATATTTTGAAAATTACCTAAAACCGGATGATTTTTTTTTCTCAATAGAATTTTATTTTTCCAAATACATGTAAAGATAATTTTCAACATTCATTTTTGTAAAACTTTGTGTTTCAAATTTTTCTCTCTCTCTCACTTCCCTCCTCCCCAAGACAGCAAGCACTCTGATATAGGTTAAATGTGTGTTATTCTTTTAAATATATTTCCATATTTGTTGTGTTGTGCAAGAAAAATGAGACTTAAAAGAAAAAAAACAAAACCAAACATAAAAGTGAAAAATACCATGCTTTCATCCATATTCAATCTCCATAGTCTTGTCTTTGGTTGTGTTTGCTATTTACCATCTCAAGCCTATTGGAATTGCCTTGAATCACCACATTGTTGAGAAGAACCAAGTCTTATCACAGTTGGTCATTATATACTACCAAAAAAATAAACATTGTTACTGTGTACAATATTCCCTTGGTTCTGTTCACTTCATTCAGCATCAGTTCATGTAAGTCTTTCCAGGCTTTTCTGAAATCGGCCTGCTCGTCATTTCTTATATAATAATAATATTCCATTACATTCCTATCCACTCAATTTCCAGTTCCTTGCCACTACAAAAAGATCTGCTACAAACAAGTGGATCCTTTTCCCATTTTTGTGATGTCTTTGGGATATAGATGCTGTAGTGACACTCCTAGATCAAAGGGTATGCACAAGTTGATTCTCCTTTGGGCATAGTTCCAACTTGCTTTTCAGAATGATTGGATCATTTCACAAATTCAGCAACAATGTATTAGTGTTACATTTTTCCCACATCTCTTCTAACATTTATTATTTTTTCTTGTCATTTTAGCTAATCTGAGAGGTATGAAGTAAACTGGATAATTGTTAACCAAAGAACAAATAAAAATAATTGTTCTTCACCTTTATCATTACATCAAAGATAAAACATGATATATTTGAAAGAATGTTAGGTTTGGAATCAGGACATATAGATATTTTTGCCTCTTGTCTGAAACTTAACTGTGAGACCTTAGTCATTATAGGGTTATTAGTCTCTCTACAGTTTCCTCATCTGTAAATGGGCATAATAATACTACTGATCTCAGAGTTTTGTTTGAAGAAAAGTGATTTGTAAGTGCTTATAACACTATTGAAATGAGTTGTTGTTGTTTTACTATTTATTAGTGACTTTATAAGTAAAATCTGGTTTGATAGTATATACCATCCTAACGTTTTTTCATAGGAATTTATTTTTATTCTAAAATAATAATCATTGCTTATTGGTATTTTTAATTTTGTGGTTTTAAATTATTATTGATATTTTAAAATTTTATAACATCTGCTTTTCCCAAAAGATCCTTCTTCTCTTCCCCTTTTTTCCTCTTTACCCCCTCCCTCTGGACCCCAGGGGGAGAATACAAGAGGAAAAATGGTTCTGCAAATCAAGTGGAGACCTCAGTATTCCATACTTGGAGTAAGGTGGTCTGTTCTCATATTTCTTCTTGAAAGCAAACTTGGAAGCCATTTTAATTTCACAGCAATCAATTCCTGGTTTTTTTAATGTTGATTTTTCCATTTCAGTTGTCCTCATGTGTATTTTTTTGTTCTGTTTAGTTTACTTTTCATCAGTTTAGATAGATCTTCTCATGTTTCTCTATATACTTATCATAATTATTGTGTATTACAGTGCATAATGTTCCCATGATATTCCTGTGGCAAATTTGTTTAGCTATTCCTTCAATTGATTGGGATCTACTTTGTTCCAATTACTTGCTAGTACAAGTGCTGCTACAAGATTTTAGCGTATATGGGACCTTTCTTTTTTATTATTGAACTCCTTGGGTAAATGGTTAGTAGGATCTCCAAGTTATAGAATATGGATATTTTAATTACATGCTTTGAATAATTCTAAATTGTTTTCCTGAATGGTTGGACAACTAGACAGACAGTTCTACCAACAGTATATTCATATGTTTGCCTCTCCACAATGCCTCCAGTGTTTTTGGTCTTTTATTTTTTAGCTGTTGTTTTCCCCAGATTTGGAATTTTAACTTCCTGGGGCCCTGGCTTTACTTTTTTTTTCCCCTCTTAGCCAAAAAGGTTCATTTATTTAGGAGAAGAGGTTACGGACAAAATGAAGAGGTAAAATAGGCACCAGGAATGGTAAATATGAAATATTTTGGAGAGTAATAAGGTTACAAAGGAAAGGAGTTTGGAAGAAGCCATTAAAGGAATATGGCTGGCTATAATTTCAAGAAGTGCAAAATATTAACAGTTGAAAGAAGATGGCTTTCTTCCTTCTTGGCTTTCAGGGATTTGAACTCAGCCCTGTTGTACTTTCTGTTTTTCCATATATAGTCAAATCTCTCTTTGTCATCCCTTTTAGAAATTATTAAATAAGATCATTTCTCTTGGGAAATCTTGGCAGCTCTCGTTTTAGTCTAGGAGATTTTAACCACAACTTCTCTCTTTTGAACTTGTGCTTTAGAATTGCAACATCTGGTCTTAATTATCTCTGATTGCAGGCTGATGTAACTTCTTTTCATCTTTACTTTTGTGTCCCTTTTCTTTGTCATCTTATTTACTCACAACTTATTGGGAGACCTTAGTTATTATAGGGTTATAGCCTCTCTACAGTTTCCTCATCTGTAAAATGAAGATACTACTACTACTACTACTACTACTACTACTACTACTACTACTACTACTACTACTACTACTACTACTACTACTACTACTACTAATACTGATCTTAAACTTGTTTGGAGAAAAGTGCTTTGTAAGTGTTTACAGCACTATTGAAATGTGAGTTGTTATTGTTACTATTAGTTACCTTGTGAATAAAATCTGATAGGTTTTTCCTTCCTTTCCTAGTAATTGTGAGCTTAAATTGCAAGTAATTTTTCTTCTTCCTCAATTGCAAGTAATCTGCCCTACTTTGGACACTTAGTGGTCAGTCATGTGATACTGACTGGCTTCTCATCTGTAAAATGGGGATGATAACACTTGCAATCCCTTCTTCACAGGTCTGTAAATCTTATATTTTGTCAGTGTTAGCTCTTATTAAGAGGTGGAAACAAGATCTTTTTAATAAAGCATCACATAAATATCCTTTAATATTTTGCAAAGTGTTCTCTATATATTATCTTATGTAATCCTTAACCACCTTTTGAGGCAAGTTCAATTGGTAATAAATTGTTCGTTAAAAGCATTTATCAAATACCTAAAATTAAATGCTAAGCCCTGAGAATAGAAATAAAAAGAATGAAAAATTCTTTCCTGGCAAGGAACTTCTACTCAAATGGGGGAGATGAGAAGTATATAAGTAGAATAAATGAAAAGAGAATAAATATAAAGTTGTTAAGTGTAGAGTAATTAGTGTGGGAGGGTATTAGCAGTTGGGAGCATCAGGAAAAACTTCATGATGATGCTTGAACTGTGTTTTGAAGAGATTGTGAGATGGAGGTGAGAAATTTTCTAAGCATGGAGGCATAACTAGGGCAGAAGAATGGAAATTGGGTATCATGTGCAAAGAATGGAGTGGGGTCCAGTATTTGTATCCCAGGCTGCCAGAGGGAGAGTGATGTCCAATAATGCTAAAAGATAGGTTGGGGTCTGGTGTAAAGGTCTTTCAGAGTTAACGAAAGAGCTTACATTGATCCTAGAGGCATAGAGAGTCTCTAAAGTTGGCCATTGGAGTAAGGTGGTCAGGCTTTTGCTTAAGGAAAATTCCTTTGGCAGAAGTGTGAAGCTTGGACTGGTATAGTAAGGGATCTGAGATGGAGATCAGTCAGGAAGCATTCTGCTGATGCTAGCTATGTGAGTAGAGAAAAGATCTTGGCTGTGAAAGACATGGAGGAAAAATGGCAAGTTTGACATGTAGTTGGTTAAATGGTATCAAAGAGAATGCTAAGGTTATGAACCCAGGAAACTGGAAGGATGTTGATACCTTTAACAGAAACAGGAGAATGTATGGAGGTATGCATCTATACTTAAGGTGGTAAAAATGATGAGTAATTTTCATATATGACTTACAGTTTGTTTACAGTCACACCTTTCAAGGTTGAGTTACAGTGGTTTGCCTGGTTTACAAACATAATGCATACATGGACATATGAAGAGCTAGCTACTACTTCTGTCTCTACATGTGGATACTTTCTATTTTGCCCATCACTGCTATGGAAGCAATAGAAGTCTTCTGCTGAAGGAGAAGGCAATGGGAAACAAACTCTGTTCCTGTTGCCTGGACTTGTGGTTATGTGTTTCTGGGAGAAGAAATATGTTTTCCTACATAAACAGTGTTATAAAATGGTAGTTAGGGTCAATTAGTGAATATAGTTCCAATGTAGTATGGGTTAAAGAAATTGTAGCCTGGCCTGTTTATTTTGTTACTATGGGAAAATGTGTTCTGAGTTCCAAATGATTCTTTGTAAACGAACTTTTGGCACATAATTCTGTAAATTAGGGCCTGCATGTAATAAATGCCAGTTCCTAAAATGTAGCCAATTTAGAACTCTTAACTGAATTTCTGCCTTCTGCTATCATAGTTTTAAGAAGAGCCAAAGCAGACTGAGATGAAAGGAGCAGGTGGTACTTATCCATCCTTGGGTTAAAGCTGATAGGAAGAAATAGTATTAAAAAGAAAAATGGTTTTCAAATGCTTAGAGATGAAACTGGCTCTATCCTCTTGCATTCTGTACCTCTTGGTCAGAACTTGTGAATTTAGGATGAAGACTTCTTTTGCATTTTTAAGTGAAAAAGAGAAGGCTCATAGGTGAACAAACATTCAGATATAGTCAGGTCAATACTTAAGAAGTCATCATCCTTGGATCCATAAAAATCATTTAGTCCTTTCTTTTTTTGCCCCAGAACTGATATATTTTCTCTTTTCTCTATTCAGTTGCATTTAAAAATTTGTAGAGGTTTTTTTTTTTGTTTGTTTGTTTGTTTTGTCATACTGATGAAATTATAGTGGGGTTTGTGTTTCAGGATAAAATAATTTAAATTCTTAAGTCGTTGGCTTGTCTTCTGACCTAGTAGGTAATGTCACTGAGGAGCAAAATGTACATATATCTTCTAGAAGTACTATTGCTATTGAGTACGGGAAAATAAGATAATAGCTTTTTTTCTTCAGAAAGCAGGAGAGAATAAACTAAGAAACTAATGAAATTGCAGAGGGGAACACATTTCTTATCCCCAGACTTAAGTTGATTTCTTTGGAAATAGTAATTTGGATATCTAGAGAGTTTGGATATGTTTTAGTGGCAATTTGATTTTTAATTAAAATGTCAATTATTTAGAGCTATAACTTTAAAACTTTTTGAATCCTTAGAACTGCTGTAGTCTAGTTAATAAGTATTATCTCTGTTTTATAGGTGAGATAACTGAAATCTAAAGAGGTTGTAAGATGCAGGGAGAAATAGAACTCAAGGTCAGTGGGAAACTTTGATCTTAGCATATAAGCATTAGAAAAGACCAGAGATACTATTGGCCTCCACCATTTTACAGAGAAATGAAACGGAATCATATGTTTAGTTATTGGGATGTTAGTTTTGGAGTCTAGGTTTCCCAACTTGTAATTAAATGTTTATTTTTCTGTACCATGTGGGCAGCATAACTTAAGTGATCATGCTAGATTTTAGAGCCCATGAATTTCTGAAATGTCTTCTCACAAAGTTATGTGAATTCGGAAATCAGGTACTTCCCCCCTTAAGGTTGAAAGAGAATCACTTAAGTTGAAGGGAAGAAAGAAATCATTTGATATGAAAACAAATCATAGCAATACTAAGATTTTATGTTCAGCAAAACTAATTTACTGTCTGTTCTTCCTTTCCCACTCCACCATAGCTGTTGAGCAATTGACAGAATCACCTGTAGTTGGTTCAGGTTTAACAGTTGCATTGAGTCAGTTGTATTAGGTTCCATTCTGCAGATTGCTTGTCAATTAGCTATTGTTACTGTGCATGAAAGAAAAAAATGATTTTGTTTTGCAGTGTTTGTAAGCCTTTTGTCTGTTTTTCTTATCTCCAAACAGTACTTGCTGATTGAGAACTTTTAGAATAAGTATTAATGAGAATGAAGTATAATATAAGGTGTTATTTAATAGCTAGTCATTCTGCTAAGTTTGGGCATTCAGGAATTTATCCCCTGAGTTCAAGACTATTTTGGACAGAGGTGGCAGAAAACAAATAGCTTCCTCCAAAAAGGAATTCCACCTAATTATGCCCCAGTAGACACAGCATGGTTCTTGTTATCAGGTTGGCAGGAAGATTTTTAAACAGGTGAATGGGAGAGATCCAAGTGCCAAGGAGCTGTCTTCTTAGCTGTTTAATATTTGTGTTTATGTGTAGACATAGAGGTTTAAACTGTGAGATTTAAAAACGGTCTATAGGGTTAGAAATGCTAACGTGAGACCATAGTGCCACCTAGTGTCCAAAGTTTTTGCTATGGTGCTTCCCTCCACAATCTTCCTCCTCCCATTTTCTAACTCATAAGATGCGTTCACCTGCCGTATTGAGTTATTGCTTTGCATACAAAACAAATAGCATTTGTTGGTTACCTCATATCCTTGAACAAGAGCTACTCTTGTGCTTTTGTGTCAGATGCTAGTAGCGACGTTACTACTGTTGGAAGGGAAAAGCAATTTGTTTGCCCAGCTTGAGAATAATATGGGTTTTGCAACAGATTTATTGCCTCCCTTGTTTCAGGCTCTTAAACAGCTCTCTCTCTCTCTCTCTCTCTCTCTCTCTCTCTCTCTCTCTCTCTCTCTCTCTCTCTCTCTCTCTCTCTCTCTCTCTCTCTCTCTCTCTCTGTTTCCAATTTGACCTTTTTTTCCCCTTCTGAAAATGAAAGTATGCCTTTTGAGAATCAGTTTCCTATTAATAGCTGCATTAAAATTTATTTATTGATTTATTTTTTAAGGTCAGGATCAAGTGTTATCTGAATTTCTCTTAACAAAAACAAAACAAAACAAAACAAAAACTTTATTAATGCCATTTCCCCATGCATTCCTTCTTCTCTTCCCCTGCCTCTTCTAAACACAAATAAAATCCTTCCTTGTAACAAAAACAGTTAAGGAAAACTGACAGAGCAACTACATGTGACATGGTAAATGCATCTTTTAGAGCTGAAATGATTTCTTGACATTCAAGCATGTTAGAGGGGGTAAAAATGAAAATTATTTACTCTCTGTACCATGCCTAAGTTATATAGTTTACTTATATTTAAGTCAGTAGTCCATCTTCATGTATATTTTCCATAAGTTCAAACTTAAATGAAATAATTTTTTAAAAATGAAGCCCGTGACCCATCTGTCTTCCTTTCTACTGCTTCTCAATAAATTAGCACTTAAGACCTTCAATAAGTTCCTTAACTTTTCTTAGCTCATTCATCTATAAAATGAGTTTGGATTAAGGTCATTTGTGCTGATGGCCAAATCCATAGCAAAATTTTATTAAAAATGTAAAACTCATTCTTGGCTTAGAAGGGTGAAGGGCTATATAGACATAGTCAATAATTGGCTGATTCTTGGATTAGATGATCTCAAAGGTCTTTGTACTTGTAATATTCTATGGTACTATCAATGAATGAATGAAAAAACATTGTGCTAAAATGCTAGGAATACAAATAGAGGAATAGTCTTTGTTTTCCAGGAGCATGCATGGAGTAGTCTGCAGGGTATATGAAAAGATGAAGTAGAAAGATTGAATAAAGTTATACAATTAATTTATTAATTAAAAATTAGAGGTAAGGGTGTACCCTGTAAAAAATTTTATTGGAAAAACATAAAAATTTGATATAGGTGGAATTGGGAATTTGTGGAATCTTCTTGTTATTCAATGCAACTTGGACAATTGCTAATTTACTTGAATGTTGTGAATTTTAAATTTACCAGGTGATAACTCATTTTAGTCCCTAATGACAAATTGCATTCTTCACCTCAAGAATTCTTTTAGGCTTTTCACTTGTTTGATACAGTTAATGATGTTGTTAAGGTCTAGGGCAGGCTCTATTTTCAACTTATGTGCACAAATAATAGTTAAGCAGTGCCTATTTTTAATTGAAGTTGGCCTGAATTTTAAAGTCCTTCCATCTTCATTAACTAATCACAAGGAGTAAAATGACTTATTGGCATTTTTCCCAATGAATTAATGACTAGTTGGAAATTTGAAACAAAATCTTCCTAGTTGTTTTTACATTTGCTATGGTTGAAATTTGAACACATGTATAGATATTTTTGAAGCATTTTTGTTCTCCCTTAAATCTGGTAATTAAAAAGCAACCTTGTTTTTTTATTAGTATTCCCTCTTTTTTTCCTGGGAAAATTACCTTGGGTGGTTAGCAAGGTTATTTGGGACCAGTTTGGGTGTTGGCCTTTTTGTACTAATTTTTTAAGGAAGAAACTTTCTTTCCCTTTATAGCTATCCCAATAGGACAACTTATCAGCATAGTCCTGAGTTTCTGTTTCTTGACATTCTCAGTTTGCTGCAAGAAATGGGCAATCTAAAATTTCCATTGGATTTTATTTGTCACACTGTAACTTACTTTATTGGTCCTTCATAAAATTGAGCTGGTAATGTACCATAGAAGAATGTCTCAGGTCAAGGTGACTCTATCTGGCCTTCTGTCCATAATATACAACTCTATTTTTAGAATGTATATTATTTATGGTAGGTAGTATAAGATGGATAGGTTATACCACTGCAGATTCTGGTAATGGGAACAGTTGATGATATACTAATGGACCATGAATTTTCATAAGTTTGACATGCTTTCTTCCCACAGTAAGTTTGGAACTTTAAAGTCCCGTAGACTCTAGGAAACTTTGAATATTTGATATGAAGAACTCAATTTATCACCATACAGACCCAGTATCCTTTTGCTGAAAATATTATGGGATAGGTAAAGAATATTTTTAAAAACATGTGTTTCAGTGAAACAAGGGAAGGAAAGTACATTTGTTCCTTTCTGTGGTTGGAAAAAACTGTCCCCTTTTTTGTAGAAGAAGCCTGAATTAAAGGCACTGGATTCAACTTTGTCCATTATATTGTCCATATTCAAAGCTATTTATAGCTTTGAATGATAAAGTCTTGTTCACAACTAAACATTTTATCAAATCCATCTACCTTTTAAAATGTATTAAATTTTGACTATTACTTACATCTTAATAATAATCATAATAATAATGAGTAGTTGATCATGCTTTATGTTTTGTAATCACTTTATTAAATAAATTATCTTCTTTTAAAGAGATGGTCCTGTTAAGATTCTCCTCTTAAGACAATCTTATGGGGTAAGTATTATAGATATTATACCTCTTTTACATCGTGACACTCTTGGTCTTAGAATCCATTATTGTGTAGTTTGCATTATCTTAAACAGTGCAGTGTGGTAAAAAGAGCATTGCATCTGGGATCGAGTAGATCTGGGTTCTGTCCCCAACTATTGCTGTTAAGTGATCATGGGCAAGTCACTTTACTCTTTGAGACTCACTGTTTTTATCATTAAAATAAAGAAGTTGGATTAATTTTAATTTTTGACATCCCTTTAAGTGCTAACATTCTATCATCCTATGTGTCTGAATTTATTGGATCTATCTGTTTATTCATGTTTTGGACTTGTTCTCTCTATCTAGAGTCATAGCTCATATTCTTTTCTTTCAGACTAGAGCAGCCCTACTTCAGTGCGAATGCTCAGTTCTTCCAGGCTCTGAGTCATTGCTCTTCCCTTCAGCGTCTCTGTATCATCTCCCGAAGTGGTACTTTGCAGTCAGATGCTGTGATGTCATTCATGGGCAGCTGTCTTGGGCTCATCATGTGCCACATGTTTACAGGAGAGTCCCTCACCGCCTGCAAGAATCTTCAGCAGTCCATTGTTCGAAGGTGAGAGTTAGAAGTTTTGGAGTAGGATGTTTAATCAGTGCTTGTGCTCATACCATTTGTGTCCTCAAATGGTGTGAGCATTCAGGATGAACATGTCTGTAAAGAGTATCAATTAACTTTCTTAAGGTATTATGACTTTTTAATCAGTTATACTTAGGTAAAAATAATTATATGGTGATTTAATACAGAAAGCTTGTTCTTGGTGTCACTTCAGTTATACTTCATTTATTTGACATTGTTGGTGAATATGTCTCTTGTAAATGAATTTTCCCTATAATTGATGCTTATCCCTTTAAGTGTCAAAAAAAATCACTTTAAAATTAAAATATTTTTCCAATTATATACTTCCTTGTGTTTCAAAACAGTTCAAACATTATTTAACCCTTTCTTAACTACTTAGTTTCATTGTTAGGAAAATTGTCCTATTGTCTATTGCCCTTGTGAATTGTCAAGAGTATGTAACAGTGCCCTTACTGCCATGTTTAGGTCTGTTTTTTAGTTTTTAAGACTTCTCTTCATTGTATCTACTTCTTAGCTTTAAATTTATATCTTCTAATGTACTTCACAAAAATACTACTCAGCTACTTCTTGGTGGTGTGGATAACTTGGGCTTCATGAAGGATATGTCAGTGGAATGCAAGGTCTTTTGGGTTTTAGCATCCTGAGAATGCTTTGATTATATAGTCTTTGTGTAAGACTGTATGTGCTTCCCAAAGAGCAGTCTGACTAAATAAGGAGAAAGCTTATCACTAGAAGATTGACCATTAGATGATGAGTTGTTTTGCCATGGCAACCTATGAAACAAAGAAAAATACAAAGTGATTCTCATTTCTGCTTGATCCCCTTATACTTCTAGAGTGACAATATTAGAATATTTGAAAAGGATGGAAAGATTGCTAAGATTTACATAGTTCTTGGATCACTTATGAGTATTAATCTATTTGTAATCTAAATGAAAGATCCTTGTTCAATTATAAATGACTGAACATACATTTTGAGGAACTGGATTATATCAATATTGACATTCTTACTATAAATGAAATCAGAAAAAAGAAGTTGGGTAAAATAAAATGATGATTCACAGACATTTCTAAAAGAGGCAAATAATGGAATTTGCAAAGTTGGTTTTATCCTATGTCTAAAGGCAACAAGAAACATAATTTAATGGGACACTTGGTCATCTTGCCTTGTAGTGCCCATGATGAACATAAATGAAAAGACCACCTTGAAGATTATTGCAGCTTATGTGTCAACATCTGTTGCAGAGGATGAGGTAGAGAAATTCTACATAAAACTTAATAAGATTTAACAAATTTAATCTGCATATAAATATATTTATATATATAACATGAATATAAATATAAAGATAGGTGTAGTAGAGGACATGGAAAAGTATGTTGGAAAATATGTCTTACGATCAAGAAATAAAAGTGATCAAATGTTTGTAGACTATCTGAAGCTTTATACCTTGTGAGTATGTGAGTATTTCAAGAAGATAGTCAGAAGACACTGAACATGGTGATATTGAATAACATCACCAAAAAAATGTAATCAGCTATTTTAACAGATAGAAAAAAGTAATTACCATTTTAGGGGATCATTTCTGAGTCATCTGTTTCTGTCTTAATTAGACTATCAACTTATTAGAACAAAGAACAAAATCAGGAGTAAATTACAAGAAAGATTAACAGAAGAAACCTGCAATTAAAATAGTTTAACTTGATAAGTTTTTGACTAAAAATATGGGGTTTGCATTGAGGAACAAATATTAACACAAACTGCCCGTTTGCTTTGGAATTTTAATCAGTGAAAGACATAAGCATAACAATAGAAATAAGTTTCATGAGATCTGAAGTTATTTAATTTTTTTGTCATCTTATCACAGTACTTGATGTAATAGGTGCTTAATAAATAGTTGTTGATTGAACAAGAAAGCCAAAATATCCTAGTAACTGCCTCATGGCTTGTAAACACTTTATTTCTTTGCTAAGCAGAAAGAGACAGAAGCAATGACAGTGCTCATTTACAAAATAAATTCAGTTTCAAAAACGCGAACAGTGGAAGATTAGGAAAACTATCACCTTATAAACCAGTGGAAATAAGCTTGGCTTGAAAGCCATTTAAGTCAAATCATACCAAAAACATCTAAAGATGAAACTAAAAGAACACCAAATAGATGAAAAGTAGAAAAGGTATGTCAGGATTTCTATATCAAATTGCTTTCTTTATTAATTACAATGGAATATCCATATTTGAACTCAATATTCATGTTTTGTATGCCTAATTCATATAATGAAGAAAAAGAAATGATACTAATAAACCAAAAAAAGAAAAAAAAGAAATAAAGAAAAGCAGAAGTAGAAGTAGAGGAGTCCTAGACTAGAGAGAACAGTTTTGAGCACATTGAGGCATCAGTTCTCCACATATCTAAAAGATGAGGACAAGATACAAAAATTTCAGAAAAACATACATGACATTCCTTTCAAAAAAAAAAAAGCAGTTATGAGTAAATCAGTAACTACTGATCTACATGTCTACTACTTTATCATCTCTTCCAAATATTCACTTGAATGAACAATATTAATGACATCCTGAATTAAAATAAGAGAAAGATTATGCTTTTGTAAACAGTATTTTATAGACCCTATTCTTATAGCTATGCATTTGATTAATAGGCACAAGGAACAGAAGATTTATTTTGATCTTTATTGTTTGACTCTAAAGCATTTGATAGAGTAGAGTAAAACTTAGCTTTAAAGCCTTTCCAGGGTCAGCTAGGTGGCATGTGGATAGCGCACCAGCCCTGCAGTCAGGAGGACCTGAATTCAAATTAGCCTCAGATACATAACACTTCCTGGATGTGTGACCCTGGGCAAGTCACTTAACCCCAGTTACCTCAGCAAAAAAAAAATAAATAAAATAAAAAGCCTCTCTAGCAAGGTGTTTACCATGCATATGTAAAGATCATATCTTGACCCAATGATTGTACTACTGAGCCTGTACTCTTAAGGGAATAAAATAGGCATGTTATTTGTTTAGGAAAATATTCATATCAACATTTTTTGTTGTAGCAAAAACCTTGGCAATAAACTGAGTGCCCACCAGTTGGAGAATGATTGAACTAATTATGATACGCTAATATAATAGATGTTATTGTACCATAAGGAATTACAAATATGGGCAATTCAGAGAAAAATGGGAACTTATGTGTTGTGTGTGTGTGCATGCGTGTGTGTGTATGTGTGTGTGTGTGTGTGTGTGTGTGTGTGTGTGTGAATGAGAGAGAGAGAGAGAGAGAGAGAGGTAGAACCAGGAAAAAAATGTACATGACTACATATAGCATATATATTAGTTATCTATAGTACTATATGGTAATGACTAGATATAATATTTTAAGTGAAAAGTATATTAAATACTTTTTAGTCCCAGTCTTGGTCCCAGAGAACAGATAACAAAACATAGCTTGGAAAAGGGGTGGATGACTATGGATGCACAATCAAGCAGTAACTCAAAATGCTAATTTTTTTGGGGGGGAGACCGAGTTTGCCTATCTAGCCCAGGCTAGAAATCGTGTGACCGATCACAGATCCAATCTTAATACTGATCTGGGTGGAAGCTTTAACATTCTTTGTTTTTTCAACCTGCATTGGTTTGCTCCTCAAGCAGCCTGAGGTTCCACTGCTTCCAGAGGCTCTCCATAATGATTCCAGCTGTGATCAGCTTTAGTCCTCCTGCAGCTCAGAATTCCTGAAGTCAGGCAATCCACCAGCCTCAGCCTTCCTAGTAGCAGAGACTGCAGGTGTGTTCACCATACCTGACCAAAAAAAGTGTTTATTAAATGCCTACTATATGCCAACCATTGTGCTAAACCCAGGCGATGCAAAAACAGTCCTTGTGCTCAAGAAGCTTAATGGAAGAGACACCATATAAATTAATTGGTACATACTAGATATATACAAAGTAAATATAAGGTAGCCTTATAGGGAAAGGCATTAGCAACTGAACTACTAGGCAAGGTCTGTAGACAGCACTTGAACTGACTCTGAAAAAGTGAAGGATCCACAGAGGTGTCAAATAGGAGGGAGAGTATTTCAGGCATGAGAGATGGCCAGTGGAAAGCATGGAATAGCAGTATAGGGTATCATGTGAGGAACAGAATATAGGCCAGATTGGTTACACTGTGGAGTATATAGAGAAGAGTACTATGTCAGCAGATTGGAAAGATAGGAAGGAGCCAATTTTAAATGCCAAATGGAAGATTTTATTTTATCTTAGAGCTAATAGCCACTGGGGTTTATTGAACATGGAAGAGATGTGGGAAATCACTTTGGCAATTGAGTGGAGAATGGATTGGAGTATAGAGAGTCATAAGACAGGGAGACTAGTTAAAAGGATATTTTATAGGTGAAAGATAATGAGGGCTTGAACTAGAAATGCAACTGTGAGTGGAGGGGGGAGAGACATAGAGTGTTTTTGAGAAATATTCTGGGGAAAGCAATTGCAAGATATATTGATGAATTGGATATGCAGAGTTACAATATGAAATAAATCTACAAAAAGTTGGTTGGAATCTGTTTATGGAAGACCTTAAATGCTAGACTATAGAATTTATATTTTATCCTACAAGCAAGAAGGAACTACTAAAGGTTATCAAGCAAACAAGTAACATGGTCAGACTTGTGTATCACCAAGATTATTTTGTAACTTATGTGATAGCTGAATTGGAGAAAGGAAAAACTGGAAGGGAGACTAGCTGAGAAGCTCTTACAGTAGTCTAAGTAAAAAAGTGATGAGGCCCTGAATCATAGAATTTTAGGACTGCAATCACTCTTAGATTCAGGCATCATCAGTTGTTTTCATTTTTTTCTTACTAGGGAAGATTTGAAGTGATGGGGAGGTGGAGAAAGAGAAGGGTATATCTAGAAATGACTAATGACAAAGCAAAAGGTACCAATAAAACTTTTAAAATAAAGATCATACAATTCCTTGATATATGTAACAGCCGAAATAATTATGTTTGATTCTCTGATTATTACTATTGATTGAAGAATAAAGTAGTGTTTGCTACTTGGAAGGTGTTCAGTACCCAGTCCAGATGGGAGAGGGATTTCCTTTAGATGATGAGATTTTTTTAGGTGTGTGTGTGTGTGTGTGTGTGTGTGTGTGTGTGTGTGTGTGTGTGTGTAACACATAATTGGAGGAGGAGATGAGTTAGGCTTATATCAATGATGAATAATGGATAGCTTTTGTGCTGGGTCTGATATGCAGGAATGGAGAGAAAAGCCCTTAGCACCTTGGGTGGACTTTATGTGGAGGATTTATGTTATTATATAAACAAGAATTTAATAGCATGAGAAAATGTCTGCATTCTGTAGTTACTCTCTCCACAAGTAGCCTTATTAATGAGATCACCAGATGTACTGAAGTATTGAAGACTGATGTGTTGTGGGATCAAAAACAAGATAAGAATTATATATAAAATAAAAGTAAATAACTTATGAAAAGGAAAAGATCTATGAGACTCATGAACTATATAAGCTTATACACTTGTTTTGCTTTCTTTTGGGTTCTAGATTGTGTTCTAAATGATTGAAAATGATAGAGAGGTGGAATGGGAATATATTTGTACAAAGGAAGATATTTAGTTCTCTTCTCCTTTTAATTTGTCTGGAATTCTCTCTTATGTTTCCTGTGCTCTTCTTAATTCTCAGGCTTCCTTTGAAAAACAGCAGTTGTGTTGGTGGGAACTAACAGTTTAAAAGTCTTCTTGAGTTTTGATTTTGCAATATGCTTCATATTCTCTCTTCTCCAAATCTACCCACCCTTCAAAACTGCTGTACTTTAGTGTACTGCTGTGTATTTTATTGTTTTATTGTTGCTTTTTAATTTTTTCTTTTTAACATTACTGTCATTTTCTTTCTTTCCCCCCCCCCCCTAGTGTCACATTTATTCATCTATTAAACCCCACATGATTTAGTGCAACATGAAGGAAAACCCAACATTTCATGATTGAATGGTTTAGTTTATGTGGATGGCTTTTGGAAAGTCTGGACATCTTTTAAAAGGATAATTTTCATTTAGAATTCTGGGCCTTCTTTCTTCATTTGCTATAATCTATATTAACCTAATAGAATTTATACTGATTAGTGAGACTCAGAATTGTTCCAAGGTTCTAGGTTATTCTTTCTGTTCCAGGTGACATCAGGATTGAGCCAGACTCAAGATGTGTAAAGCTGCTATAGAATCCCTGACTCTCATAATCACATTCAAATGCTTGGGTTGAAGATCTGGCTAAGCATGTCTGTGACTATGAGTGGGGAGAATTGGAGGGTCACTTTCCTAAGCCTGATGTTCATTATCACTTTAGAGGAGGAAGAAGGGAAAGGGGGAAAACACTCACTCCTACCTGATGTGTTATCACCTGAAGGCCACTGCCATTTCACAATGACTTCCTGGGAATAGAATCCTCCCTTGTTACAAATAAGTCAAATCAAACAAAATAATTAACATATTGACCATATTTGAAAATGTCTGACTTTGTCCATACTTATTTATTCATTACCTTTCTGCAGAGAGGTTGGAAGGATTCTTTACCATCAATATTCTGAAGTAATGATTAAACACTACATTGATAGGAGAATGTTTCTGAAGTTCTTACTGTGAGAAGTCTATGTTATGTTAATATTCTGTAAATGCCAAATGAAATACTAATTTTTGGCATTCTGATTCTTCATGTTATTTACTCCAAAAATTCAAAAGAAAAAAAAACTATTTAATTTGAAGAAATAATCTACATTTTAACATATTTGAATTTTATTTATTCTTTAATGTATTACATATTCTCTTACCTTAAAAATCACAAATCTAGCAAATCTGTTGCCCCAATTAATCAATGGCTTTTAAAAAACAAAACAAAAACAAACCTCAGCCTTCTGTGTTTGGGGGCTATTCTAGTGGAGAGGGAGAAGTCTAAACTCTATATCTATTAAGTTTGTCTTTTATTGTCTTTCATGGTTCTCTGCAATATCAATATTTGCTATGTCTTGGAGACAGCCTTGTTTCTCTCTGTATAGGAAAACCATGTTGATTGATTGATTGATTGATTGATTTTTCTGAGGCTGGGGTTAAGTAATTTGCCCAGGGTCACACAGCTAGGAAGTCTTAAGTGTCTGAGACCAGATTTGAACTGGGGTCCTCCTGAATTCGAGGCTGGTGCTCTATCCACTGTGCCACCTAGCTGCCCCAATTTAGTTATTTTAAGTGTCTCTTCCCAGATGAATTATTGAGACTTAAGGAACAGTTGCTTGTCTCTTGAAAATTTTGGGGAAACCAGTAGATGTAAAACAGTTCTGCTTTCAATTAGATCTAGATCTGGTTTTCCTTTTCTTCATTTAACTTATTATTGAGAATACTACTTTGTGAAAAGATAGGGTTTTTTTTTTCTTTTTCTTTAAAGAATGTATTTGTACCTGCTGTTTACTTTCATCCAGAAGTTTTAATCACTCTTATTATAACATAGAGACTACCTTTATGATTTTGTTATCTTAGAAGATTTTGATTTGAGGAACTTGAGTAAATATTCAACAGGAGTAGAAATTTGGTTTCCTTATAACTTTGTCTAATTCAAGGAAAATGATGCACAAGAAGGATTTTGTTTTAAACAGATTTTTTTTTTAAGATGGAATCATTTGAAATATCTTAAGATAGTTTTTAAAGAGTTTTGTTTGTTTGTTTGTTTGTTTTTTAGTTTTAAGATAGTTTTAAAAGACTTAAAAGTCTTTTACTGGTACATCCATGTTGATTTGGAAACTAATGATGTCTCCATAAAGATACTGTTCTGGATTTCCTACCTTACTATAAGCCATTTGTCACCCAGTTCTTTGCTTTTCTGATGACAATAACGCCATAAAAACTAGAAAGAGTACATGGTTGTCTCAGTTGCTCTAAAGATGATCTGAAGGGCAACCAAGGCTACTGTTATATACAATCTTATATATGGCCCCTTCAGTTTTGTTTGTTTTATCATTGAATCCATTGGAAAGTCTTGGTTAATTTAATGTAATTTTAAAATTCTGTACTGTTAAATGTGGAAGTTCAATAAAAGAAGAAATAGCTAAGTTTCTATAATATTTTACTAAGCTCAAATTTGTATTAGTAAAAAACTTATTCACTATAGATTTTTTATGAATAGCTTTATTTGTGTTTTCCTAGTGTTCTCTTCAGTCTCAACTCTTCTCAATCCTTTTACATCCAGGGGCATGAAAGAAAGTGAAGGTTTATTTTTAGGGTACCTGAACTGAAAGAGAATATAGTATGAAAGTTGATTTTTTTTTTCCCCTAATCTACTTGGGAGATGAGTCCTTCTCTTTCTTTAGCCTCATAGGAATAATTCAGTGCTTTTCCAGCTCCACTTGGTTGCAAATAGAATTTCCATTTATTAGTACTTTTTATAAGGAGGCTTCTTATATTGGGCTGAAAGCAGTGTCTACTAAGTTTCTTATCTACAATTTTAGAAATTAGTTTTAGAGCATTCTTGGCCCATTTTTCTGTTCCTAAGTAAGGAACTATCTTATTAAAAATGGACTGCTGCTTTGTCAATTTTAGAATTTGTTAGATGTCTTGATACAGAGCAACTTTAGCTACAGAAAAGAAAATCTAAGCCAGCAGTCAAAGAAATTGTATATTTGAAATTATGTAAAAAAAATTATGGAAATGTCCCTATCCTTTATCTCAGAGATTCTGCTGCTAGACATATGACCTGTGCACACCAAAATACAGCATGTCCCCAAGTTTTAAACTACACCAAGATTTTTGGGAAACCATATTTATTGCATCAGTGAGCATAGGAAGGACTTGTGTGAATTGATGCAAAATGAAGTAAGCACAGCCTGGAAAACTATTATATATAATCTTTATGGACCCTATAAACAATATACATAATGACTACAGCAATATAAATTGAAAAAACAACTACTACAAAACCATAGATAGCACATGCTACAAAATTATATAAAGCAAGCAGTTGTGCCTTAAAGAAGAGATAAGAGAACTCTTCCTCTTCAAACCCTTATCCCCAAACCTCCCCCCCCCCAACTCTTTTGCAGAGGTGGGAGTTCCATGGGTGTGGAACACTGCATATATTTTCAGATTTTTTTTCTATATATTGATTTTGATGATTGTTTATTTTTCTTTTCTCCCCCCTTTTTTTTTTCTTTAAAAAATGACCTTTGTTATATAAAAAGATTCTCAAAGGGTTGGTTGGGGTCTATGAAGAGAAATTAGACGATGGAAACACAAAGTATCAAAATTAAAAAAAAAAAACAAAAATCGTGACTAAAACAATGTAAATAGAAAAAAATTATAAGAAAACAACTGGATTGAGTGAAAAGAAAAGAAAAAAAGGCTTGTTAAAATATCTTTTTTAAATTCAGAAGAAAATTTGAAGGAAGGTCGGAAAGAAACACTGAAAAGCAGGGCAGTTTTGAAAGCTACAGATTGAACTTATATCTTAAAATGATAAGCAATCTGTACATAATAGAAAAATGCAGTCTTTTGTTCAGTTTCCTTTTTCTCTGCTATTATGTACTTGGAAATATCCATTTTATTTTGTGGCTAAGTTCAGAATTAATAAAATAAAACAGAATACTGTGAAAATATGATATTTGATTTCAAAGAAGAAATATGAGAAGATACCTCTACCAAGCTTCTTTGCAGACTGAGGAAACTATGGGTATGAAAGTCTACATATACCATTCATTTTCTTCGTTATGTTGCTTTTTTTTTTTTTTTTTTTTTTTTTTTTTTTTTTTTTTTTTGAGGAGCTTTTGGTATTTTTTCTTAAAGAATATTTTATTATAAAGAATGGTTTTCTAGGAAATGATAAAGATTCTAATCGTAAATGTAGATGATACAAAACTATGTGAATAAAAATTTATTTTTTTTTAGAACGGACCTACCTAAATGTCCTAGCATATTACTAGGAAGTAGCCATCTCTCAATTAGTTCTTGATCCATGTTAGACCAGTGTGGGTTGTTATGAATAACTCTTGCCCTGTTGGCTGGCAGAAAAACCCAGGGGAACTTGTGCTAATATAAGTCCCACACCCTCTCTGACCATCTTCTATTCCTAGAATTTGCTGGGGTTGGTGGTATAACTTGCAGGGGAATTTATGATGTTCAGTCACTCCGTTTACCCACCTAATTGCCATAATTAGTGTATATTAGTATCTGTTAATTTCCATCTTGAGAATGTGAATGTTGCCAAAAAGTTGACATTCAGTCTTGCAGAGGACTTACAGGTTCCCTGAAACAAGCTGGCTAGAAATTGTGCCAGTGCAGGGCAAACCTTGTGGTATGGGAAGTAGAGGTTGAGGGAAATCATTGAGCCCAATCTTGCCAGACAAGCAAATAAAGAGTGCTTTGTATGGCTAACGCAGCTGGCTTTTTCCTTTTTCAATTTCAGATCTATGATTTGTGTAGATAACTCCTAGAATAGAGATTCCTTCAGCGGTGCAAATGTTTCTCCACAATCCTTTTTTAGGAAGGTGAAGGGAAATGTCCTTACTTACATAAAGGGAGAAGGAAAACTAAACCTTAAGACACGAGCCAGACATTTTTCTTTTTTTTCTTTTTTTTTCTTTCGACAAACTAAACTAGCTAAGGTAACTGAAGATCCTTTTTTGGGGAAGGGGGAAATTGGGGAATGGAGGAGGTAGGAAGGTTGAATAAACTGAGGTAGGAAGTGGAAAGGGTCCAAACTTGTGATTTCATTTGCAAATTCCTGGTGTAGAAACTCTCAATTGATACATCTTGGTAACTCAAATTTTGGGGGTATTTTTATCACTCGTGTTAAATGTGATAGATTGCAGGGTTTGAACTTGGATCTTTCTGACTGCAAGGCTAACCCTCTGTTTAATATGCCATGCTATCTTTCCCTGCATATGTTGAAAATTATATACTCATCCACTGGGTACTACTATTTTGTATCCCTTTTGTTAAAAAAAGAAAGAAAGAAAGAAATCAGTACACACCTCAGGAATTGGAGTTGATAGTAGAGGGAGATGACTGTGTTATGATTACTCTTTTTCCCATGCCAGTATTATGAGGACTTGATTATGGAAGAAGAATGGCTTGGTATTTTTCATGGCTTAGACGTTTGTCAGGGATTTGACTGAAATAAAGGACTTTGTGATTTAGATTAATAACTGGTTGTGAACTAATTGGCCCATATAATAATTTGGTTTAATGGAAAGAGCAATGGATTTGGAGTTTGATGTTTACGTTCATTGCTTCTAGTATTAGTGGTATGACATTAGGTGAATTCATTTAAGCACTCTAAGCTTTGGTTTCTTTATGTACTACTTACTTCATAGGATTATTAGTAGCATCACATAAAATAATATGTAGATAATATGAGAATAAAATTAAGTTTTAAAAAAGGGAATACTCTTGTGATATAAGAAATGATAAGCAGGCTGGTTTTAGAAAAAATATGGAAAAACTTGCAAGAAATAATGAAGAATGAAATGAACAGAACCAAGGGAATGTTGAATACAGCTTTATTTGAAGAATAATTGTGAACAACTAAGTTATTCTGATTATTATAAATATTCAAATCAACTACAAAGGGCCTATGAGGAAAGATGCTATTTACTTCCAGAGAACTCATAAATAGAAGTATGTATAGTAAGAATTTATGTGTATAGGGGAGAAGGGATGAGAGATGGTGGCCTTCTATAATTTGGGATGGGGAGAGGATACAGCTTAAAACTTAATAAATTGAAAAAGATAGAAAGTGCTTTGTAAATGTAAAGGACATTGTAATAACAATAAAAGTTGTTGTTATGTAGTTGATTGCCAATTATTGCAGCTTAATCCTGAGAAAAAGATACACCTTCATCCTTTTCAACTTCTGATACAATTAAGTGCTAACCTAAGTAGTGTGATCCATTTTTCCATGTTTTGTGCCTGTGCATTTATTTTGTCCACTTGATACTTAGGCCACATAAACTCAGCTCATTGAAGCTTTTTTTTGGCTGTTCAGAAATTATCAATTCCTTTTAAGATGCATATGACTGTATTACTTAAAATTGTGGCTGCAAAGATGATTTTCAGCTAACTTAATGTCTTTAAACTATTTTGTCACTTAAACATTGATGACTTAATAACATCAAAGGACTTAATCAAGCTTAAGTAGAAGAAAAATCAGCCTTTCAGAACCTGACCCTCTTTCTTACATTTATGTAAACAGGTTTTTAACTTGCTTTTCCCAAATTTCTCCAGTAGATGGAGATGTGGTTTATGGTACCTAAAACATCACTAATGACCATTCAGTGTTGAATAAATATTCAACATTTTATCTTCTCCTCCAGGCTTGTGTTATACAATAGGAATTATATGAAAAGAAAAAATGGATTTTGTTTTGTGTAACTTAGTGCAGTTCTTTTCTAGTACTTCCCCTTGAGAATTCAGAGAATTATCAAAATTAGTGTGAGGAAAGACCTGTTACTATAAGTCTTCCTTCTTGTCTGTCTCCTAGGGCAAAAGCAGGATTATTTCTCATGATGTGCTCTGCAGTATTGTGTTAGAACTAGTCTGTTTTTCCATGACTCAGCTGATGGGCATGTACCACTTCCTTTGGGATGAGAATTGTCTCTGGTGTAAGAGATTTCACTCAAAAAATATTTTCCATTTTACTAGTCAACATTTTGATTTATTTAATTTTTATCTTAAAATATCTTATTTAGAAAACTTTGTTTTCTCTTTTGTTTATATCCTTCAAGCATTTTCTTGTTTTTTTTTAGTGATTCATTTTCTTATACATAACTTAGCCTTATTTATTTCATTTTTAAAGTTTTTATTCAACCCTCCTAACTTCCTTTAAGAGTTTTGCTACACTCTACTGAATTGATCTTTTCTTTGAAAAATATTTGTTCATGTACATCCCATGTGAATTGGTCTAGATTTAGACTTCAGAAGAATGTCATCTTAAAAAAAAAAAAAAAAAAAAAAAGCAAAGCTTCATTGTGAACTCTAGATTTTTCTTGTTGCCAACTTTAATTCTGCTCTTCTGACCAAACCTAGTTAGATAGGATTGAAGTGTAAAGGAATTTTTTTCTTGTGCCCACTAACTTTCTCACTTTGAAAAACAATTTCCAAGTACATGGTGATCTTTCACCTGCCTTCCTCCCCCTCACTCCTTCAGGGTTGGCCCTACAGCATCCAAACCCAGTTTACTAGCCACAGCAAGTTGTGGACTTGGCCCCTCATTGCAGAAAGCTTAATGTATCTTTGGATGGGCATAGTGAATCATCACAATAGCTTGTTCTAGTTTTCATTGTCTGTTTCATTTCCTGCCCCTCTAGAAACTCCTGAATCATCTTGTCACAGATTGAATTAATAATAAATGGCATCCTTGTTGGTTTGTATTACCTAAGAATGGGTTGGAGCTCTGGATGAGTTTGCCTGAAGTGGGTGTGGTAGTCTACTTTGTCCACCATTAGCTCCACCGACTTTTTTCTTTGGGCAAGATGAAGCCAAAGAAAGGGTATGTGTTATATGGTTGTATCTCAGAGTGCAGGTAATATTTTCTTTGGAGTTGCCCACTGATCCATATTGCTTATTTTTGCTTGAACTCATTCTAGACAGTTATGTTGAATTAGAAGCCCTTTCTAATGGGATGAGAACTTAGATTTTTAAAATCTTTCCTCCTAGATACTTTTCCTTCTTTAGGTTTTTAAGACACTACTCTTTCTTGGTTCTCCTCTTGCCTGTCTGATGGCTCCCAGGTTCCTTTGCTGACTTATCATCCATTCATATTACACTCCCTAACTGGATATTTCCAAAGACTGTATCCCAAGCCCTTTCTTTTCTTATTCTTCATTGTCTCTTTTGGTAACTTCATCAGCTCTCATGGGTTTAACTGTTATTCCAGGCTAATAATTATATATATCCTTTATCTTTGTTTTTGTCACTCTTTTTATATCTCCGTCTCTCTGTTTATATCTAGCTTCAGTCTTTCTTGAGTTTCTTTTCTGTGTCACTTATTTCCTATTGGAAAATTGAAACTGAACATCACAGAGATATCTTTAACTCAATATGTCCAAAATTGAACTCATTATCTTTTCTCCCAAGCTCTCCGTTCTTCCCTAGTTCTGTTGAAGCCACCACTGTTATTCTAGCTTCCCAGTTGTGTAACTTTTAGTAGTATTCTAGACTCTTTACTCTCCTTCCTCCCACATATATTACTAATATGTTGCCAAATTGTGATGTTTCTACCTTCATGATCTCTTGACTATGACCCCTTCTCTCCATTCATACAGCTACCACATAATTAAGGTCCTTATCACTTCTCACCTAAATTATTGCAATAGCCTCCTAATTAATCTCTCTGCCTCAGATCTCTTAACTGACCCAGTTCATTTTCTATGTGAAGCCTTTCCTGATTTCCCCACTCCCAAATTATTGGTGCAGTTCCACCCAAACTGCCTTGCCTTTAAGTACTTCTTACATATTTGTGCTATATATGTTTCTGCGTGTTATCTCCTGCATCAGAATTTAAGCTCCATGTGAGTAGAGAGTCCTTTACAGAAGGGCTTCTTAAACTTTTTTCACTTGTGATTCCTTTTTTGCCCAAGAAATTTTTATGACTCTGGGTATATAAGTATATAAAATAGGTATACAAATCAAACATTTACTGATAATAAATGATAATATTCTGATCCCATATTTAGATATGAGACCCCATAGAAGTGTGACCCACAGTTTAAGAAGCTGGGCTCTAGAGCCCACACAAGTCTTAACATATAGTAGGCACTTAAATACTTGTTGCTAAATAATTGATCAAAGTTTCATTTTAAATTCTAGAATAAAACAACACAAAGTGAAAATGATAGCTACTTGGAACATATCATCTTGACATCTCAGTTCTTCTAGTTTCTCAAGATATGATTGATTGACAGTAACTTGAGTACTTCATTCAGTATGAGTTTATTACGTTATTTAATTGCTCAGTTCTTTATTGAAAACAGCTATTCCAGAGTGATACAGTATCAAAGATGTGTTAGCAATAGACATTTGTATTATGTTGATCTGGGTCATTATTGTTTTATAATGGTTTTCCATTCTTTGTCAGGTAAATTCTTTTGGATAGTTTCTAAAGAAGAACTTAATTTGCATTTATTTCTAATTGCATTATAGTGAAACTCATATATTAGCCCAGGTCTTTTACTCTTGGTTTTAGCTACGCTACAGCTTGTTTGTTTGTTTGTTTTTGTTTTTTGAAGCTTTTTGTTTTCAAAACTGCATATGCATTTTTCAACATTGACCCTTGCAAAACCTTGTGTTCTTATTTCCCCCCTCCTTTCTGTCATCCCCTCCCCCAGATGGCAAGTAATCCAATATATGTTAAACATGGTAAAGAGATATGCATAAATCCAATATAGATTTACATAGTTATACAGTTATCTTGCTGCACAAGAAAAATCAGATCAAAGGAAAAAAAATGAGAAAGAAAATAAAATTCAAGCAAACAACAAAAAGCGTGAAAATGCTATGTTGTGATTCACACTTAGTTCCCACAGTCACCTCTCTGGGTGTAAGTGGCTCTCTCTATCATAAGATCATTGGAACTGGCCTTATTGAGAAGGGCCACGTCAATCAGAATTGATCATCATATAATCTTGCTGTTGTACAGTTTTCTTCTTTAGGTATTTTGATAATCTAAGCTTCTTTCATCCTGTTTAACTCACTAATAGATTCATAAATTGGTGTTAGAAGCGGTTTTAGCCTTGTTTGACCAAAGATAGCATTTTGTCTTTGAGACAGAAAATCAGATCTGTGATCGGGCTATCAATAGCAGTTCCAAATCAGAGGATAAATTTTACATTGAATGAAGTAAGATGGCTTATGCAGTACTAAGATATTTAAATAGTATCATCACTAGCAACATTCCCTTCACGTATGATATAAAACCATCAAATGTACCATGCTAAAAGCCACTCAGGAACAAGTTTACTTATTTTTATTTATGATCTCATTTCTTAATAATTTTACCAAAATTGTATCTTGGCTTTCTAGTGCTTCTATCAGCAAAGTGTATGATAATAAATCTATTATGTTTACAGAATTTAGAAAGCCCCTTGCCTATTGCTAGCTATCACATGGATGTGATCTGGAATGGAATGCTTTTTAAAAGAGTTTTTTGTTTCAAAGGAAAAAACCCTAAAAGAAAAGACATTTGCATATGGTAGTGCCCATTTAGCACATACATAAAATTTCTGACCCATTGTATTTTTACTTGAGATAGTTTCCTTGAATTTGTGAGTCTGAGGATCCTTTATATTAGAGATGTGTAAACTTTTCTCTGTATGGAATGAAGAGAATTAACTTTTGAGAAGTGTAAGAAAGAATACGTTGTCTGTTGATTGTTGTAATTTGGACCTGGAGTTCTATTAAATGGACTGTCACTTTGTTCCATGTGGAAATCTTCTTATTTGCTTAGTTGTATTGGAATTTGTTTCTCAAAGGCCACTTTATGCCAATGAGGAATAGGGAAGAGTAAAGATAACTGAACAGAAGCACTAACTGCAGTTTCAATGTGGTTCCAAAGTAGAAATTAAACATAATTGTGTAATTATTGCCATAACTTCTTAATTTGCAGAAGATGTTGGAAAATAACTCCCTGATGTGCTCTGGCTTGTTCCTGGCAAGTACCCTGAGATCAGTAAAGGGTGCTCTTACATTACGTTTTTTTGGCTCTTTTCTTCTAATTCCTATCTGTCCATCTATAACATAGAGGTAGGAGTAGTTGATTACAGTAGTGTTTATGATTACCTAACATTGTAGTTCCTGAGCACCTTACTTGAACACATTCTTGGAATTGTAAATGGAATTTATAAGATGGACTTTATACTTTTGACTTATGTTTAAGTATTTTTACAAATATATATGTTGTGGGAATGAATGAATAAATTATTTTCTATCTGGTTAATGTAAGATGTTTAAAATTATGAATGGATTTAAAAAATTAAATGTATTTGAGTCTTTAGATATTTCTTCATTTGTATGTATACCACTTTTACCAGTATCTCAACTAACTGTATATTTAGTAAATTATTTAGCTTAACAACCACAGTTTCCTCATCTGTTATTATGGGAAGAAGTATTAAAGTAGTTGTTTGCCATGACCCCTTACAGTTTTAAAACTCTTGATTCCAGATAACCGTTGGTACTATCTAAATTTCCTCTCCTTTGTGTTCTTCTTCTTTTTTTAATTTCTTTTTTGCTTTTTTGATCTTTTTGCTGAAACTTAAAACTTTAGTATATCTTGCTGAGCTTCTTATGTACATCATTAGGAATTAAGAAGTTATTTTTAAAAAGAATGAATAAAATGGAGGCAAAGTCAGTTTTCTTTTTGAGATTCAGTAACTCTCTTTTTCCTTCCTTCCTTCCTTCCTTCCTTCCTTCCTTCCTTCCTTCCTTCCTTCCTTCCTTCCTTCCTTCCTTCCTTCCTTCCTTCCTTCCTTCCTTCCTTCCTTCCTTCCTTCCTTCCTTCCTTCCTTCCTTCCTCCCTCCCTCCCTCCCTCCCTCCCTCCCTCCCTCCCTCCCTTCCTTCCTTCCTTCCTTCCCTCCTTCCCTCCCTCCCTCCCTTCTTTCTTTCCTTCCTTTCTTCCTTTCTTTGCAAAAAAAAAAAAAATCTCTCTCTCTCTCTCTCTCTCTCTCTCTCTCTCTCTCTCTCTCTCTCTCTCTCTCTCTCTCTCTCTCTCTCACACACACACACACACACACACTCTCCTAGTGTATAGTATATGTTCTTGAAATCTGGCATCATCAAGAAAACTAATATGATCAGATTTTAATTTCTAGAAAATTTTGTTTGCCACTGACCGTAAAATAATTTGGTATCAGACCAAGAAGTCATTCATTGATGGTAAAAAAGATAAATTTTTCTCTATTTGGTTCAGTCATTTTGGAAGCAACATATATAATAATAACAGCCAATCTTTGTTGAACAGAGAGCAGCATTTTTGCTTATAAAATATTTTATTATAAATGTAAACCTGGTTGCACAGGGGAAAAAAATTAAGTTCTAAAGGACTCCAACTTAATAGTCGTGATGTGAGTATAAGAATTTTTCAAGATGTTTTCCTTGACTATAGTTAATTCCTCATGCTTATTTGTTAGTTGATTAATAGTCTCAGAATTTTTTTGCTTTTGATTTTAGAAAGTCCTTCCAGAGTGAGCTAGTTAATATTAAGATTCCAAAGGGATCTTCAGCAGGGATTACACAAGGGAAGTGATCTACTTTCTTAAAGATACAAAGCTGATTTTTGTGCCCTTTTGCTTGTATATTACCTCTTTTTGAAGAGTCCCTATGAAGTATTGGTAGCTATAAATAGAATTCTGTCTCATGAGGGAATCACCTTGGGAATAATTTCACCAGCACATTTAAGACAGGCAGAAGAAAGAGTGAAGATGATCCCCATGGATAGACAGAAGAAAGGGTAGAATATAGAATAGAAGTTTTCAGTTGTTTTTTTTTGTCTAGAAACCTCTGCAAACAGGAAAAGGAGAAAGAATGTGTAAGGACAGTGGGGAAAGAGGAATCTTGACTGATTAGTTAAATAGGGTAAGTGTAATTGAAGCTGGAAGTGTTCAGGTACATTCCTTGATATATTTGGTATTCTTGGTTAGAAAATGATGAATATAATGCATACCCATTATGAATTTAAGGCATCTTGCTCACCACAATACTCTGTAATTTTTTTTTTTAATTGTGTAGCTTTAATCAGTCTGTTGTGGATATTGCTTTCTCTCTTAGGCAGGTACTGTCTGCAGTTTTTGCTTTTTCAGAAAGTAAAAGGAATTTGGGTAGGGGTGTGTGTGTATGTGTATTTTATGGTTGCATCTGTTGTGCTTTTTAGGGTTGGCATCTGTTTTTGATGCTTAGCCATATACTAGTTTAAGTACAGTTATAGCTTGAAGACACACTTTTTCCACTCTTCCAAAACAGAGCTACTGCACCAGGGCCAAAAAAGCTGGAGAACAAAAATGAGAATTAAGAACATTCGACTACTAAAAAGAAGAGACTAGGGAAATGAGGTCTTCTCAAATTCCCCATCTCTTGGTAAAACCTCATTGTTATCTGTGGACTATAATTAACCACTCTCCACTGCTTGTCTCCTGTAGGCTTAATATCTTGCCAAGTTATTAGGGTATAAATCTTGCTTCATAATTATATAGAAAATGAGGAAATTTGACATTATTAATCAGCCTTTTAGGAAGAGATGTACAAATTCTGGATATTTGGAAGACATAGAAGAAATCTATTTTTCTTTGTGTGTGATTAAAGGAAAGATGACATGAGAGTTTTTTTTTTTAATTTTTTTAGATAAAATCTGAAATAAAATCTTGTTCATTATTTTTTATAGAACAATAATATTTAGATGGCCCTTTTTAAGCTTTAAAGTTATATTAATCATAGAAAAATATAGCCCTTTAATTGTAGATTTAGTGCAGGTTAAGCACTTCAAAGGTCATCTAGTCCAAATTTCTTAAACTGTGGGTCATAACCCCATTTGAGGGTTGAATAACTGAATGTAGAAAATTATGATTTATTATCAGCAAGTGTTTGATTTGTATACCTATTTTATATGCCTCTATAACTAGAATTGCATAAAAATTTCTGAAGGAGTCATGAATGGAAAAAGTTTAAGAAGCACTGATATAATCCAATCACTTCATTTATTGATGAGGAAACTGAGATCCAGAAAAATTAAGTGACTTACCCATCTTTATTGAACCAAAGTTTTCTGATTCCAAATATAAAAGTTTTTTCCCTTCACTATATCATTAACTTATGAAGATGAACATGACAACATAACATGTTTGACTATTAACTCTAAAAGTAGAGCTTATATAGATAATTACAAAATACTAATTGAATTGGGGCTATAAATGGAGCTTCTTAGGAATTTTCGATTTCTAATTTATTTTTGTCAACTTAATAGAGGGCAGGAAAAACTTGAACAGAAGAAACCAGTAATAAAAAGAAAATTATGTTTTCCTGGACTTAGTGTTTTTACCTATGTCAAGCAGATACAATTCTTCTTTCATTCAAAAAATATTTAATTAAATGGCTAAGGTAAAAAGATTCCCAAAGCTTGCTGAACATGAGTTTCGTTACTTGGGACATTGCTTAATTAGTCTCATTTTCTGAGCTATATCAGCACTTTCTACTTCTTTTAATACTTTTATTTTTTCCGTTTTAATTTACTTATGGAAAGTGAAAGTTTACTTATATTAAAACAAATTCATTTGATATATTTCCATACATTATACATTTTTTTTAAATGTTAGAGATGATGATGGAATTTGTGGAAGACAAGAAATTTGAGGAAGTATATGCTTGACAGACTTCCCACTCTGTTTTATGACGAAAGACCTGAAGATGTCTTGTGTTCTGCTGTATTTTAGAATTCCTTTCCAATATCAAGTCCCCCACAAGCTATTTATTTTGTGGTTTAGACAAATGCAGTAGCAGCCTTACATTTTAGGTTTCTGCTTTTGAATCTTAATCAACAAGATTTGTAGCATTATGAACTGACTACTGGAAGCATTCTCCTTTCTTAGTAAATTCTTCCATCTTATTCTCTTCTTTGCTTTTGAGTAGAAACACTTTTAGATTCTGAAAAATATTAGATTTGTCATATAAAAAAGCCCTGATTCAGACAGTGATGATTGAAGAGAGCTTAAATTGATGATTAATCTCAGAATCAATCTTCAGATGAATCCAGAGGACATCTTTATTAAGTATGGTCATCTTTACGTTTCTGGATACTTTCAGATCCTTAGTTATTACTGTTCTCTGAACAACTTCTTTGTTTTGTTTTGTCTTGTTTTTTCATTTAAAATTTATTTTGTTAAATATTTCCCAATTACATCTGAGAAAATTTTAAGTAATTAAAAAAAAATTTTGAGTTCTAAATTCTCTCCATTTTTTCTATCCTCCTTGAGAAAGCAAGCAGTTATACATGTGAAGTCATGCAAAACATATTTCCATATTAGCCATGCTGAACAATTTCTCTAAAAATTTTTTTTCAAAGAATATTACATTCCTCAGTGCTGTATTTCAGATTGTGCCATTATTTTATTCCTTTTCTTCTTAGAGACAGGACATGAAAAACTTTTACATATTTTCATAAACTTAGTTGGTGGTTCTTCACATCTTGTAAGAAGTATACAACTAACTTCCCCCCCAGTTTTTGAGAAGAAAATTTAGGTAGGGAGAAATCCAAAATATTTTTCACTTATGTATTACAAAAAAAATTTTTTTTAGGTACACATTTTTCTATTACTAATTTAATATACAAGCAAGGATATTTCTGCTTGTCCTTTTTAAGGGAATTTCCTAGACAGTCTTAAAAATAATAGAACTAGAAGAAATATTTAGAGATCATTGAATACGTATTGAGATGAGGGAATGGTGAAGTAACTTGTATGAGGTAACACATTTAATTAGTATGTCAGGATTCCTATCTTTTTTGTGTATGTATTTACACTACTCTTTTACATGGAAAAACCTTGAACTTTTCTCACTTTTTTGATCTCCATTTAATTTATTATATATATATATATATATATATATATATATATATATATATATATATATATATATATATATATATATATATATATAATTTATTTTTTTTTTTCTGGCTATACAAGGGAAAAACCATAACAGAAGGGGAAAAAAATCAGAAAAAAAAAAGTGAATATAGCATGTGTTGATTTATATTCAATCTCCAAAATTTTTCTGGATATAGATGGTGTTTTCTATTCAAAGTTTATTGGAATTGCCTTGGATCACTGACCCACTGAGAAGAATCAAGTCTTTCATAGTTGATATCGCACAATTTTGCTGTTACAATGTACAGTGTATTCCTGGTTCTGCTTGATTTGCTCAGCATCAGTTTGTGCAAATTTTTCCAGGTCTTTCTGAAATCTTGTTCATTATTTTTTATAGAACAATAATATTGCATTACTTTCATATACTTTAACTTATTCAGCCATTCCCCAATTGATGGACATCAACTCATTTATCTAGAATCTTTCTCAAAGGATAATACAACATAATGCGAATTTCTAAAAATTTTTAAAAGATCCTAACTTCAGTATTCCCTTTCGGATTTTCTTCCTTTTGATTTTTTAACTTCTAAACTACTGTTGGTGATAATTGATCCCAGTATAGATCATGCAACATACAACTGTTCCTATTGCTCTTTTCATCCATATACATCTTATCTAGCTTTGTTGAGCTTAGGAAAAAGGGGTTAAGGGAGAGTGGAGGATTCCTTAACTTTTTTTTTCCCCCTTGGCTTTTGTCTTTAAATTACAGTCATAAAAAGTTAATGCCAACCAAAACTACCTCCTCAGTCTGCTCAGTTGAACTATCCCCTTGACAAAGAAAATTATTAAGCAAAAGCATCTGCAGTAGATATCAGATACTGATAATATATTTAAATAGCCTGGAAAAGGCTATTTCATTATTAGAATACTTGTTCTTTGGTATCTTCATTGATTTTCAGGTATTTAGAGTTTTGACTTTCTTTTTATTTACCTAGTTATAATCATGGCACATATTGTCTGGTTTCTGCTTATTATTACTCTATAACAGTTCATAAATTCTTTTTCTGAATTTTTCTTTTGTAGGTTCTTATTTAATTCATGAATTGATTTTTAATTAATATAACATTCATGTTATACAACATATGTATGTATATGAATATATATTGGAACATGCTATATATTTTTATACCATAGTTTGTTAAGCCATCCTGCACAGTGGACACCTTGATGTTTTCAATTCTTTGCTATCATAAAGAATGCCATTAGGAGTATTTTGGTATCTCTTGGACTTATGGTTCTGATTCTGACTTCCCTGGGGTGGTAGAGGGATCATAGAAGGAGGGGGTAGTTAAGTTCCTTCCTTGCACAATTCTACACTAAGATGCAGAACAGTTGAATCCTTTCCTCAGCCCCATTAGGCATGTATTCATATACCTTCCTATAGTCTTTGTGACATTGTCCCTTTTGCTTTTTTTTTGGTCACATGAGGTAAAACTTCAGAATTGTTTAAATTTTTATTTCTCCCTAATGGTTTGGAGAATTTGGAGTTTTTATGCCACTTAACCATTTTTAGTTCTTTTCATAGTTGACATCTAGAATCTTAAAACAGCAGCTTGTAAAACTTTGGCTGTTTGACTTTCTAGGAGTCAATTGAGAGGATTTGTCATTTTTTCTTTAATTTTTTTCACTTTTTAAAAAATTAATTTTATAATTATAAAAATTTTTTTCACAGTAAATATGCATGAGTAGTTTTTTTATAATATTATCCCTTGTATTCATTTTTCCAAATTTTCCCCTCCCTCCCCTAGATGACAGGCAACCCCATACATTTTACATGTGTTATAGTATAACCTAGATACAATATATGTGTGTAAATCCAGTTTTCTTGTTGCACGTTAAGTATTGGATTCCGAAGGTATAAGTAACCTGGGTAGATACAGTAGTGCTAATATTTTACATTCAATTCCCAGTGTTCCTTTTCTGGGTGTAGTTGTTTCTGTCCATCATTGATCAGCTGGAAGTGAGTTGGATCTTCTTTATGTTGAAGATATCCACTTGTATCAGAATACGTCCTTATACAGTATTGTTGTTGAAGTGTATAGTGATCTTCTGGTTCTGCTCATTTCACTCAGCATCAGTTCATGCAAGTCTTTCCAAACCTTTCTCAATTCATGCTGCTGGTCATTTCTTACAGAGCAATAATATTCCATAACCTTCATATACCATAATTTACCCAACCATTCTCCAATTGATGGACATCCATTCATCTTCCAGTTTCTAGCCACTACAAAAAGGGCTGCCACAAACATTTTGGCACATACAGGTCCCTTTCCCCTCCTTAATATTTCTTTGGGATATAAGCCCAGTAGTAGCACTGCTGGATCAAAGGGTATGCACAGTTTGATAACTTTTTGGGCATAATTCCAAATTGCCCTCCAGAATGGCCGGATTCTTTCACAACTCCACCAACAATGTATCAGTGTCCCAGTTTTTCCCACATCCCCTCCAACATTCATCATTATTTGTTCCTGTCATCTTAGCCAATCTGACAGGTGTGTAGTGGTATCTCAGAGTTGTCTTAATTTGCATTTCTCTGATCAGTAGTGATTTGGAACACTCTTTCATATGAGTGGAAATAATTTCAATTTCATCATCTGAGAATTGTCTGTTCATATCCTTTGACCATTTATCAGTTGGAGAATGGCTTGATTTCTTATAAATTAGGGTCAGTTCTCTGTATTTTAGAAATGAGACCTTTATCAGAACCTTTAACTATAAAAATATTTTCCCAATTTGTTACTTCCCTTCTAATCTTATTTGCATTAGTATTGTTTGTACAGAAACTTTTTAGTTTGATGTAATCAAAATCTTCTATTTTGTGATCAATAATGACCTCTAGTTCTCCCCTGGTCATCAATTCCTTCCTCCTCCACAAGTCTGAGAAGTAGACTATCCTCTGTTCCTCTAATCTATTTATGATCTCATTCTTTATGCCTAAATCATGAACCCATCTTGATCTTATCTTGGTATATGGTGTTAAGTGTGGATCCATATCTAATTTCTGCCATACTAATTTGCAGTTTTCCCAAGAGTTTTTTTCAAATAATGAATTTTTATCCCAAATGTTGGTATCTTTGGATTTTTCAAACATTAGATTGCTATCTTGATAATTTTTTATTTTTATATCACATTAATTTCAGAGTATCTCTCTTTCCTTTCCCCTCCCTGGTAAGCCATCCCTTCTTTGCAATATCAAAAAAGGGGGGGGGGGAACAGTGCAACTGGGAGAAACTCTCATCATTTTGGCAATCTGGCATCTTTGCTATTCTTCCTTTTGAGTGTTAACTTTTTTGGATACAGATCTTTATAAAATGTATTGTGTATTTCTCCATCTTCTTAAATAGAATATAACTGACATAGTTTAAACATGTTTTAATTATGTTGAATCATTAGTATGATATCTTTGGTAGCATAGATGAATACATTGAAAATAAAATGTAGCCTCATTGTTTATTGTGCTGTAGGTTTTGTGTTAAATGGCCAGAATCATGTTTGGGTTTTGGATTTGGTGTTATTTTGTTTTTGTTTTGTTTTGTTTTGTCTTGTTTTGTTTTGTTTTGTGTTTTTCTTCTTTTGAGTTCTTAGGTTTACTTTTTATAGTTTTCCTGTCACTTCTTGCTTCTTCCCCTTGTTAGTTTATCTCCTTTTAAAGTTCCTCTCACCATTTCTTATGGCAGTATCTAATCTGTTGTGGTCTTAGTAAATAGATTACCAAACTTGATAGAATTGTTTGTAAAAATAAAAACAAACAGTGTTTGAGTGAAGACTTTAGATTTTTTTGTTAACATGATCTTTATAACATACATGACTTTATAATATCTCTTTGGCCACTTAAAGATATTATCTGTTTTTCTGGTTGTCATTCCTGTCTCTAAGTAGGTGAGATTGCTTAAGTATCTTCAGTTCTGGATAACTGAAGGATTACTATAATACAATATTGTAAAAATGAAGTTCAGGTTTTATTCATTGTTGAGTTTTGGCATACTCTTTTTGAGAATGCTTAAAGAGACTAGACAAGATTTAATTAACACTGCCTGATAATGTATTTGGAAGTAGGTTTATGTTGGAAACAGATTAATAATTTGAAAAGACTTTTCATTTTGATCAGAATACATTTAAGTGCATAGGCAGCCTTTAGTTTGACTTTTATTCTCATTTTGGAATTCTAGAGCAAAGGCTATAAAAGGGAACCATCTCTGGAATTAGGGAGAGCCCTCAACTTTTTGTTGTATTTCCAATACTGGTTGTCCTTGGTCAAGGAAGTAACACTATGTTCTATATTCGTTTTAATTCATCTTGAGTCTCGGATGGTTATTGATGGTGCAACAAATAAATGAGGTTTTCTTCTTTCTCCAGAGGACCTTTTCCCATATCCTTCCATTTGCTTTTCTTTTTTTCTCCATTTCAAAAAGTGAACTTTTCCAGAAGAGATATTAGATTTGTGCTGCTACTTTGGGTCTTCTGACCTCTACTTCTATTTATTGTTGGGGGTTTTTTTTTTCCCTTTTATTCTATCATACATTGTATACTTTAACACTGGCTAGAGGTCTAGCAAAATTTGAAATTAATCCAGGCATAAAATGAAGTAATCAGTTTAGAATAGTTTGTTTTGGGTTTAGGTTTTTTGTTTGTTTGTTTTTTTAATGCCACCTCCCTCTCTTGTTTTGGTGCCTTTAGTGTTTATTTTTTAAGTGCTGATCACTTAAAAGTCTGGGAAAAACACGGCTGGGGGGGGGGGGGGGGACGGGGAAGAAAAAAACTCAGGCCCACCTGGACAGCTGTATGAAGAATGGAATTGCCTTTAGGGGGAAGATTGAAGGAACATACACACAGCATCTGCAGCCACATTCTTTGCTTTTGGTAAAATGCTAATCCCAATTTAACATTATGACAGCAGCTCATTAAAAGCCGTTTGGAAATGTGCAGATCTAGGCAGCAGAAAAGAAGGGGCTTTGCACGCACACAGTTGAGAATAATAGTAAACCACGTGGGTCTCATTTTGTTTTAAATCAAGTAAATTACACAAAGGGAATTTACAGGCATGGACTTGCTGTGGTATGTAGCCTTCAAGGTTCACAGT
The DNA here is from genome assembly GCF_048593235.1 of Sminthopsis crassicaudata. Lineage (NCBI taxonomy): Eukaryota > Metazoa > Chordata > Mammalia > Dasyuromorphia > Dasyuridae > Sminthopsis > Sminthopsis crassicaudata. The sequence continues at coordinate 485,665,170 of NC_133617.1, read as the reverse complement.
CACATAGATAGCTCCTAGTTAAAAAATACAAAACAAAATTCAGGAGGTATTTTGTTGGCATTTTTATTACCAAAACATCAAGTTTTATGAGAGCCTTTCTGGCATTTACTTTACATATGTAATAAATCCAACTCTTTATCAGGTATTTGGGGTTTATGCTTCTGCCAGTTGTAATATCTTGCTGGATAACTTGCTTTGAAACTCTTATTTGTATTCTTCTAATTAAAAGTCAAGATTGCTTTTTTGTTTGTCTTTTGTTTATGACCCATCTAAACTTGAGGGTTGGTTTGTCTTAGTTTTAACAAAGGCTTTCCTTTAAATAAAAAGGTTATGTTTTGTTCATTTGCTTCCCTTCTCCTCCCTCCCCATAATATCAAAAAATACTTTTAAAAAATCATCCTATAAAAATTTCTTTCAGTAGCTAACAGATGACAGAATTTTTTTTTTCTTGACTTCTTTAGTAGTATAATACTATTCCATCTGGAGATTAACTTTGTCTTGTTAATTCTCATTTAGATATTTTAACCAGTTTAAGTCATAGCTACTGAAACATAGTATAGTCATAGAATTTTAAAAGTTTAGAAGGGACCATGGATCATTTAGGCCAGTCTTCTCATTTTATTCATGAGAGGAAAAATAACCTTCCCCAGATTAGGAATGAATGAGATGAGGTAGAATGAAATCTACTACAGAGTCCTCCTGCCTCCTGAGTTGGAGCTTGGCTCCATTATATCACCAAATAAAATGCAGAACAACTAAGAAAATAAAAAACACAATATGGTTGTGTAATGAGGGGGAGGGGGATAGCAGGAATAGTGGCCTTTTAAAAATAGTGTGATGTAATTTTCCTTTCACCTCTCTTTGGAGCTCGCATTTTTAAAGCTTTTTAAAGCTTCTTTGCCATCTCTGTTCATAGTCTGCCTCAAGATGTGTTCTGGGAAGAGTGGCTGGGAAAGAGTGGAGTGGTTCACCAGAATAAAGATTGAAAAGGGAACTTTTAAGAGTCCTAGTACAATGAGGAAGTAGCTGCTGGGAGGGGAGAGGTAAAAGAGAGATTTAAACAAAGTTAACCATTTGATACAATTCCATGACTGTTAATGCTTGGGGGGAGGGAAATCTGGGAACTATTCTACTTTTCTAAATTTTTCAGTTCTTTAAACTTAAATAATATATAAGGGGTCAGCTCCTTCTGTCTACTACCAGCCAATTGCCATTCATAGTGTAGGAGAGAAATAGGAGAGTATATATGCCAGGCAGATCAATACATCACCACCACCTTCACTGCCATTTTCCCTCAGACTAGGACCCAAGAGCCTTTGAAATAGCAAGGCTTCCAACCCTATCTCATAGTCATCCTCCTGAAAACCTTTTTGAAGATGTAATCTTGCAGTTTTATTCCTGTGGGTAGTATAACCACAGCCACAGCAATTGTGACTCAGGAAGGAGAGTTCTTGTCACCAAAGTCCCTGATAGTGAAGAACTGATAGCATTTATCCATGAGAATGACATTAAAGAAAAGCCATTAGCATCTGCTGTGCTTCTGTATGCTAAGGCACTTGGGACTTTTTTTATCTGACTTAACAGTTGAAACTTATCTATGTGCTTTCCCTCCCCATCAGAATATGAGCTCCTTGAGGACAGGAGTGGTCTGTTTTGTTTGTATCCCTAAGATGTAGCACTGTGTTTTGTACATAATAACTGCTTATTAATAAATGCTTTTTTCATTCATTCATTCAACTGTATAGTTCCATGTTTTTCATATTTTAATTCTGCATACTCAGAGCTAATGTTTTCACCCTTTTTTGTTTCTTATTTTAGAAAACCATACTGTATTCTCTTTCTCTTAATATAAAATAACTGAATTCTGAAGGAAGTTTATAGATTTCCCATTCACCTACATAATCATTTAAACAAAAAAGTAGATTTACTTTATGGAATTTGACATTTTCAGGAAATCATGATAGAGAATATTCAGGTATAAGAATATTCAGGTATATGTTCATTTTGTCTCCTTTTCACCTTACCCTACTCCATGATTTCTGTCTGACTCAAGGGCTACAGATTGATACCAGCTCTCATCCTATTTATTCCAAATCTAGAGATGCACCCAGAAGTTTCTGATAGATCTTTAATTGACCTAAAAGCTTGAGCCTACTCCATTGTGAACTTGTGGTGGCCTTCAGGGATCCCAATTTGATTTTCAGTTTCCTGGCTCTGCTGGATTTTTGTCACTGGAGCTGGATCAGTGTGATTCTAAGTATTCTTTCTGCCTTTATTTAAAGGCAGAAACTCTTGAATTATATTATCCAAATGAAATAGCTATGACCAGATTGGGTGGCTTTCTCTTTTCCCAAACTATCCATACATCCTTCTAGATAACACTTTATCTTCCTGCTTTGAAGGACAGGACATATTTAGGACTTGTGAATTTTTCATTTATGAATAATTTGTGCTTTGGTTTAAAGACTAACAATTCATTGATCTTAGATTGAGCCATGAAAAACTTGGGAAGGTGGGAAGTTCAAAGGTGATTCAATGCTTTTACTTGTTGCCTGGCTAAGTCAGTTTCTCTTTCCAGTCTCTTCGTTGTATTCCTCCCCACCTTTGCCTTCATATTTTAAAATTAGCTCACATTGTCCTTCCCTGGCTAATAACTTGTTTTTTTATTTAGTTTCCAGGCAGAGCGTCCAGCACTAAATGTCGTTATTTTCCCCTTGCTCCACGAGGGGTTGACTGATGTCATCAGAGATGTCCCCATGATGCATCTGGATGAAATTACCTTGTTCAAAAGCAGAGTAGCTGAAGAACCCCCAAACTTGTGGTGGTGATGACTCCATCAGGAAATGGAATGGTCTGCATCAACAGGTGAAATCATTTTCCTTTAGCCTGAACTTGATTCTTTTCATCCCTCACCAACTCCTTCAGCTTACAGCTGCCTTATCGGATGCTTTAGAATCACTACAGTCCAATTCCACAGCAAAGTCAGATGAGACTGGACATTTCCAGGGGCATGTGAATGTTGTCATTGGGTTATTCTGCTGCTGCTGCTTGTGCTCTCCAGCACTCTGCTGAGAAGTCCCATCGGAGTGGTTTGGCTGTTTCCTTATGGTGGATATCAGTTCTTTGGTTTGTAATGTAAAAGGGGAGAAAATATTCCCTCTTCATCACACTACATTCCACTCAATATGTTTCACTAGGGCTTTTGTGTGTGCTTAGCGCAGTACCTTTTGTAACCTTTCCACTTTTAGACACTTTCTTTGTGACTACTTGTTGCTTTGGTGAGATTTATATTGAGAGTTAAATGTTAACAGGATTACCTGAGGAGAGTGAAGTGGGCAGCCTTAAAAGGGGAGGACTCATTCAGTTAAAATAGATGTGGTGCTTTGTACCCAGGCATGAGGTACCATGTGTGTACTTGCACATGAAAAAATATATCAGGATAACATCTCTATGAGTGATGTAATCTATTGACTCGTTTCAAAGACCAGTGTACTGTAATCTTTCTTTCAGCAAAATTTTATATGAACACTGCCGTGGTCTCCACATTCAGCCATTTGCACTGTTAGCCCTTGCCCCTCCCTACTTTTGACCCTTGGAACACTTGAGCCTTCTGAAGAGTAACTTTATTCCTTCACTTCGTATCATAGGCATAAGACTGCATCAGAGAGCCCAAGAGCAAATTCTGCCTCCTCACAGCATGTGCTCCCTTGTATTTCACTCATCTCCCTCTCTGACTCCATTTAAATCTCGAAGGAAGCTCAAGACCAGTTTTTGCCAGGGGTACTTGAGCCTTGAGACCTATCTTGAGACAGTGATGGGAGGGATTCTCTCTCCTTGCAACAGCTTGGGGACCGTGTGCTGCCCTGGGAGAGGGAGTTTTATATCTTTAGGCTGCCCTGAGACAAAGTAGAAAGGGGCTGGGCACACTCTATTCCCATGGCAGCATGGTGGAAAAAGTAACAATGGAATCCTTGGAGTAGTCTGGGGAGAATCCCTGAAAGAAGACATTTAGCAAATGAAGGAAAGCAGCCTGGAGGAAAAATGAGGACTTAGTCCAAAACATAGAAGTTGCTACTTTGTCTCTGGCAAGGTGCCATCAAATTATGGGGGCCCTTGTTGCCTTGGGGTAGTTCTTCTTTTGTTGCTGCTTCCACTGGACGGCACTCGATAAGAGAAGTCTCAGCATATATGCACAGAGGGCCTGAAAACGGACTGGAATGCCAGAAAACCAACATTGATTTCCATTTGGTCTCAGGCAAAGAGCATGATAGTTCTTCAGTCAAGTTTTGGTTGCTGTAGTCCTCTGAGACTGAGAAGAAGCATCTCCTCTGCCATTAAATGTGTAGAGTTGCTGCATTTCCTGTGTGGGGTCCAATGCTTTACAGCAGTGCAGGGAAAACAATGGCAAAATACCTGGAGCTACTACCTGGATAGCAGATTTCAAGCCCAAGAAAACACTGGAAAGTGGGAAGAGGTTCAGGGGTGATTGTAGATCAGCAGCTTGATTTTGCAGTGTCTAATCTGTTGCTATCTCTGATTTCTTTTACCCTTATAGCTGCTAATACCAGGGAGGGTGTTTTCACCCATTTTTGTTCCTATCTCCTTGTCAGGGGCCATCGAATGAGATGTTCTAGGCATTTCCTCCAAGAAGAATTCACTAACTTGTAACTTCAGGGACTTAAGTGAATCATTCCTCTGGATGATTTCTTTTGCCTATTTTTCCTGGTGTCCCAGGCTTTCGTCCTTGTTTATCCAGGTTTTGTAGCAACACTTAAGTCAACAACATGATATATCACCCATTTTAACTTCTATACTAGCTAATAATTAAAGAGAGCTTGTTTCTCCTCCCATAATGCCCGGTATTTACCTTGTAATGGCTGGCTGACAGTCACTAGTAGATGCCTGACGCCTTCCAACCTCTGCCTTCAACTTTTGATTGAAGTTTTGCTTCTCTTATAACCATTCCTTTGTGTCCTTCATCATCATGTTTAAAGCCTTTTTCTTGCTCAAGATGCTTTATTACTCTATATTACTTATCCAGCTCCTGATCCCATTTTTCCATTTCCTCTCTCAGCTGTACCTCCCTTTCATTTATCTGCCAATATCTCTGGTGACCCACCCTCAAAAATCCTCAGACAAACCAACCTTTTCCTCTTATTACTCACATTGTAGAGACTGCAGTATTTATCAAATAAGCTTTCTAATTCCCCTATGCTCCTGCTTGGCTACACATCCTCTTCCTCCCAGGGATCAAGATTTAATTCATATATTAACTATTTCAAGGCAAGTTGTGATTCTTCATTTTCCCATTTTGAAACTTTGATTCCTATCATATAAGTATTATTGACTCAATTAAATATTTTACAAAGCATTTTTTATAAAAGGACTGTTTAACAGATGTCCCAGGGTCTTCTTGAAGTTAGATTCCTGAAAGTGTCCCATCTTTTCTACCTTACTATATTTCTGGGGATACCAAGTAACTTGGATCCTTAAAAATAGGAAAGTTTTTTGGGTAACTTTATTCTCGGTCTCAGGAAATTGTCTCTGCCCAGGTTAAAGTTCCTTTGTCTTCCATTTCTAGAGTATTCCAGAATGCTTGGACTGTTTCAGTTCTAGCCAACAAATGATGCGCAATGTAACATATTACCCTCAGATTTGTCGGTACTGGTGGGCATCATTTTATTTGTTATTATTTCTCTTGAATTCTATCAAGCCATAAAGGTACCTTTGAATTTGGTTTGAAAGGCACCCAGAATTAAACAACTCTACAGCAGTATGTGTCTTGATAGGCATAAACACTCACATAGATTGGTGCTATCATGACATTTACCCAATGCCTCGTTTCACTGTAGTAGGTTATCTGAAGTCTTCTTGTTGTGTGAAGACAAACATTTCAGCACTTCTTCCAAAACATCATCTAAAAATGAAACTCTACACAGTCATTCTTCAGGGATGGCAAAAAATGGCAACATGTTGAGGAGCCGGGGATGAACGGAGATGGATGTGGGTAGAACACAAGGGAGCAGCTCACTTATGTTTTCTTACTTCCCCTGAGAGATTCTGCTCTGGGGATACAAGTTAGTCTCTCTTTGACACATAGAATCTGGTATGGAGGATTGAACCTACCTTGAATTGATGGAAGATGGTGAGCTGCACAGCCAATATGTCCCGGATAGAAAGAATGACTTTTTCCTTTACATCAGGTCAAGTTGTAAACATAGTGCCGATTGCACTTCAGACCTGAATGCTTTGTAGAACGACCTAGAGTCGAGATTAATTACCAGGGCACCATTTTTAGGGGAGGTTGATGAGATGCTGTCAAGCGAGTGTAATAGTGCATTAGAGTTTCTCTTCATGGAATGAGTCTTTATCCTGGACATGATGTCTCATTTTAAAAGATGGCGTATGGCTTTAATAGCTGTAATAGATCACTTGAGGTCTTCATCTTGATCCATAGGCAAACGTTGCTAATTTCAATAGCTATTCTAAAGCATCAGTGCTACTTTACATGAATCATCTGGAAAATAAAATTGTCCTCACAGTCATTGTATAGAGTTGCTCAAGGTTGGCCACATATTTGAAATGCTGTCATAAGGTTAGGTATGAAAAGAGATAATTCTGAGGGCAAACTCAGGTGAATGGTATGGGTCTGCCAAGTCCAATCTCCTATCTACAATGGACACCAGGAAGTAGCTTCAGATGTGTAGAGAAACTGCTCGTTTCAGCAGTCTTCACTTAATTTGTTCTCACCCTAATGGATGGACCATGTCCTAGGTCACTTTGCGCAAATAGACTGCCATGATGCAGCAAGGGACCGACAGAGAGGAGCGTATATTTGGACAGCACCACAGGAGTCAGCACTACAGCACTATAGTTTGGGCCCCTAAAGGGGTGTTTGAAGATCCCTTCTGTGGTGATGACAGTTTCACCTGTTATCTAATGTGGGACCTAAGCCAAATAACTTGTAAATGGCTGTTTTTTCCAAAGGTTTGCTCAAGAAGATGGGATTCTTCAGCATATAGGATGAAATGACTAGAGCAATTAAGGAATGTTCTCCTGTAGAATATTTTGCACACATATTTGTCTTGAAAAATTCATGGTATTATTTTCTGCTGCCAGATTCTTGATGAGATCCATTGCTACATTAAGAGACATCTTTGCTGATCCTAATTACAAAGGCTCTGACATAACTTGTTGTGTAACATCTCACTGCCATGTCACACTAGGATTGAGATTCTCTTTCATAATGAAGAGGTGGAATGATATCTGAATCCTTGATGTCTTTTGTGTATTTAGTGGAAGGTAGGACTAAACTTGGAGTAGTAAAAGAACAGGTGTCTGATGTCATTCATTGTTCTTGACTTGTATATGACCTCTTTTCAATAGGACACCCCATAAAGTACTAAAAATAACAACTGGCAAAACCTCTTTAAATCTGATAGTGAGACTCTTTCTAATTTTGGGGGGATGTCTAGGAGACTGCTTATTTTTGTTCTTGCTCATTTTAAAATATGCATTGCACGTGAGGTTTTTAGAAGGGGCTTTCATTCTGACGTAAGCTTTTTTGAACTTTCAGTAGCAGATGCAGTAAGCTAAAGTGGCCCCACATGAATTGAAGGATGGATGTGATTAAAATAGATGCTAAAAATTGGAATTAGACTGAAGTTATGATCTAGTTCATGACCCCATGATATCATTAAATGGAAACAGTGAATCATAAATGAATATTTTTTTGCTGGAGTTGGATGATATGATCTATTTGACTTTTAGACTAGATAACCATAGTGTGAGTAGGAATCTTAGGCCATGTACTCGTGTTTTTTAGGAAACCTAAGAATTCAGAATGTTTTCATTCTTGATGACATCTGTTGCATCCTACCCTTTATTAATAGACAGTTTTACCCTTATTCATCTTTAACCAATTAGGAGGAGTGGGACAAGAATTTAGTTGAGGAAATAAAAGAGTAATCAAGTAATCAACTCTTTCTGAATAAATAAGTCCTTGTTCATAGAACATAACTAGTCTTTTCCAGTCCATTCTCTCTCTTCTTTTTAGTCCTTAACCTTGTCCTTGATCATAGTAAGTAGACTTCCTAGGTTCCTTGGATTTGTACCACTGGAACAGAGTACTGTGTTTTTAATGTTCTTTAGTGGAAGTTTTAAGGTGTCTTTGCTCCACAAATGAAGGGCTTAGTGATGGCAGTTAAAGATTTTTCCCATGTCCACTCGAGTGGATTTGTTTACAAGGTGTAACACATTCCAGTGTACTGATGGATAATGGACTCTTGCACATAAATTGAGCTATGATTCTTTCTTTATAGAGTTTGAATTTATCAATCATGTCTGTGAGTCTTATTATCCAACTTGCTGTAAAAATTAGAGCTAATTCTTAGGAGATCAAAAATTGACAAATCCATAGTCTATGTTTGATGTGTAGAATAGAGCACATGTAACACAAGGAAGCAAAGGGTCTATAACAGCAAACTCATGCTGAGTTAGCAGCCAGATGACATAGGAAGTAGGTACTGAAAGAATCACACAGGTCCAGAAGATAATGTAAAGAATCAGTCATCAACTCTGCTCAGATGAAAAAAGATAGCAGCAGCCATTCTCATTATATCTGCTAGTGGGTTCAGTAATGAAACTCAACTAGGTGTGGTTGGTGACTTAATTAATAGCTTAGGGCTTTGCTCCCAGGGCTTTAGAAACCCTTTGGAGTCCTAGTTGGTATATGATGGAACCTATTACTCTCTAAAAAAAGACAGATGGATTAGTAATGGTGCTAGATAATCTCCTAAGGTGAGTTCTGTTTAGGCCAGTGTAGGTGATCAGGTCCAGGAGAGCCATGACTTCCTTTGGAATTTCAGTAAGTATTTCAACATAGTAATGGAAGGTGCCCACAGAAATCGAAAATCATGGGCAATAGTCAGCTGCTAATCTAACTTACCCAATTAGTAAATCATCTGTTACATTCAACTCTCTTAATATTTGCTTTAGGTAGAGCATTAAAAATAGGGATGCCATTGAAACATTGCATTTATGCCTTAGTGTATTTGTACAGGCAACTGGAATACTAGGATGCTCCTTCATATTGGTTGATTGTAATTTGTGGTGTAATTTGAAATGGTATGAAAGGATAATTCTTTTAACCACAGCTGCCCCCTTCTTCAGAACTCATCCTTTTGACTGGAGCTAGGTGAGAATAGTGAATTATACTTTTCATCTCAAATTACTTGAAGGTAATGAGTAGTCCATAGAAAACTACAATGTTGCCAAGTACAGTTTGCAATGTATTTAGCTGATAGATGGTACCAAATCATTGTGTCCCCCTATCAAAATACTTTCCTACTGTCTGCCCACTCAGAAGATGAAGTGGAAAGGAATTGCTTAACAATGAAAAAAATAAAATTCACAGAGAAAAGACACTGTTGTCTTTCACTATCAGGCACTCACACCTCATTCTACACATGCACTATTAGGACCAAATTATAAGACTGATTTAAAAACAATTAACTACAAAAAACTCCAAACACACATTTTCCAACTGTTATGTCTTATGAGGAAAAGCAAGAAATGCATTTTCTCTAGTTCCTTTTCCAAATCTCTTTCCTTGTCAAAATTCTCAGTTTTAAAGTTTTCTATATATCTTACTCCAACTGGACATCTCATCTGTAAAGAAAGAATTATTACACACATGGCTAGATCCTCAGTTCTTTCTTCAATAGATTTGACCTTGTTAATGTTCTCTTAGAAATGATGTAACTGAGAGGTGCTCCCCACATGTCACTTCCAAAGTCACAGATCCCAGCTTCTATGTTTAGTATGATGGGAAATCTGTATTCCCCTAATTCTCAAATATTCCAATTTTCTAAAATTCACAATGAACTTACAAACCCCAAATAACTGTCATTTAGCTGTTAAAGATAACATACAAGAAAATCCTAGATTATTGCAGCCTATAATCCAGCATCAGTTTCCATAAAAATAGAACATTTCCCAAGAAGTACCAATGTTCTCAAAACCCATTGCCTATCCAACCTACTCAGATCACAGATGCTACATATTGAGTCATTTTTCAGTTACTGTTATGCAAATCCTCAATTACTGCTTGTTTTATTACTACTATTCTAACTTGCCAGTTAGAGTTAATATCTATAACAAACTTGACTTCTTAAATTGACTTTTTAACTTGTGGGGTTCCAAATTTTAGATATTTATCCAGTTGAAACAAGTATTTTAATTCAATTATGTATCAAATATTTTAATTATCACATATCAGTTAAATAAGGTCATAGGTTACTCCTAATTATTTACTTAGTTACGCTATACAGAGTTGTGGAAATAGGCTAGATCCTTCTCAACTCTATGTTGATTTAACGCACAGGATAATGGCTACCTCTCAAATGAAACAGCCTTGTCTTTTTTACCTAAACAATATGAATTTACACTATATAATTAATTACACTGGATAATTTTTAGAAATTCTGTAGAGTATTTTGAAAAATATAGTGTGTGTATGTATATCTGTGTGTATTTACTTTCAATAGATTTACAAAATATTGGAACCTAAAAAAAAAAAAAGCATCTTATGCTCTTAATATTGACCTGGTTAACCTTTTCATATTATTTTGTGCTTTTGAAATAAAACAGCTGTTTCAAAAGTTAGCCACTGTTTACTAAAATGTAAAGGATTAAATTCATCAGGTTGTATGGTGGTGAGGTCTTCCCTCTTTAATTATAGTGTCTTGTGGACATCTTGTCTGTACCACTCACTGGTAAATAGAAATGATTTTGATTCTAGACTTTTAGGCTCTTCAGTACCCCTAGATCTGTTACACATCTGTTTGGTGCAATATTTCCAAAGGGCTTCCTGAAAAAACACAGAGCTTCCAGATGTGCCATCTCAATTTCATCCGAGTAGTGTTCTCATTGTAAGAATGTCATAGCTAAAAATGCTTTCTCTAGATTTTACTTCTTAGAATTGTTTCCAGTGGGGTGGTGTTCATTGCTATTGGAAGGGCCCAGGAGGAAGGAGTGACCTGCTTACACCATATCTCCTCCTGCAAGTTTTCACCTTCTCTTTTTTCTTCCTTTTTGAATCAAGGCTGTCAGACTTGTTTGTCCTGTCTTTGTCATTCACTATATAATTATGCTGTGGTGCAGCCTTATCTGTGTCACATGTTCACATCTATGTGTGTATGGTCTGATTTATGACCGTGCAAATCTGAGTACATTTAAACAACCTCTGCAATAGCCCTTTCTTTGATTTTTCCAAAGTGATTCACCTCTTAACATAAGCACCATTCTGTGATGTTTTTGTCCTGCACTTCACCTTGCTACTAAAGAACTAAAGATTACTGATAAAGACATTTATCATTTCTCCCTCCATTTCTTAAAATAGGCAAATATTTTTCATTGGTTTTCTCCTTTCTCCAAGAGGAATGGCACTGGAGAAATCTTCCTATCCACATCCTCCTTCTGACTGTGCACCTAGTTTAGAGAAGAGGAAGACATTTGGAAACTTTTACTTTTAAGGGAATTTGAGATTATGTTCTTAGTGTAAAATAGGTGCCCCATAGCATAACAGGACTATTTATGTCCAGTGTGGATTAAACTCTGTTTTCTACTTTTATCTTATAGAGAGGAATATATTAGAATTAGGAGTTATCTGCCATAATTTGTGCAGCTGGTTTCCTCAGGCATCTCCTTTCTGTACCTGACAAAATGAATTGTACTCGTTTGTAAAGATGACATAGTAGAAGTTGCCTTTTCCTTGCAGATGATGCCTCTCTAGGCCCACCATATCCTTTCAAGAACTATAGGCAATGAAATAAAGTTGATCAAAAAGCTGGGGAACAAGGTCTAGACCATGAAAAAGAATGGTGATCTGAATCTTTTCCCCAAAAAATCTAGCGCAGCAATCTGATTGAAAGGGAGAATATGGGGGAGGGAGTACTTTAGGAATGCTGCAATGCTGACCCCTTCATATCCAAAGTGAGGCTTTTTCCTTTACCATCATAGAGTTAGTTCTGGCCCAGTGGACCTGAATCGTGAGGAAAATTGCTGCTCCTGTTTTCTCCCTCCTGGAAGATCCAGCTGCCAAAGAAAATAGGCAGGTGCAACCTGTTAAACATGCAAGCTTGTCGCCCCAAAGAATTGGTTCTTTCACAGGTTAGTCCCACTCACACATAGTCCTTTGAGTGTTGCAGGCTCTTAAGGTGATGATTTTTTTCTTTAGTTTTCTTTTAATCAGAAGGTTGCTGCTTATAGTAAAACCAAGGGGGTATGCCTTCCTTAGGAATTTATTAGAAGAATATGATTGTATCTTTATGACTGGGGCCTAGCTATTCTATTCTCATGAGCAAGCAATTTTAAACAGTAACATAATTTATACTAATAAACAGGACTGGGAAAAGGGCAGCCCCTCGGCAGAGAGGGGGTGTCAGTAGTGGATGGAAATGAAAATTGCTGTGAAAAGAGACACCAAAACTGTAGAACTGATATTTTTAGTGTCCCTGCAACAATCCTTTTACTTAGAGTGAGAATTTCCGCTGCTTCTGCACTCGAGACAGGATTCACCAGATGTTAATAATGTGCTTATTTTCTCTAAGTGCTATTTTGGCACCGGTGTTAATTACAATTTATATTCTGCAGCATTTACACTGGGAAAAGAACCCACCCTAATAGTCCCCAATTGGCAGAGCTGGGCTATTAAGCATAGTACCATATGTTCTGAGCTGAGAAAAGCATGGGACTTAGAGCCTGGTCAGCATTAAAGCTCCAAAATGAGTTTTATTGTGTGTGTGTGTGTGTTTTTCTTTTATTATGGGGGTGCTGGGAAGTAGGGTGGAGGTGAAATGGATTGAGCATACTTCCTCCTCTTCCCCTTTTAAAATTTTATTTGATATCTACTTCAAAAAGAGGATCTACTTTAGATTTCCCTACTTTTTATCCAAAGGGTTGGTGTCATTGTGGCATCTCCAGTTTTGTTTTGTTTTGTTTCTGAGTAGCACATTGCTCATCGTTGTGCTGCTCAAGAGCTCACAAGAGGGATTAGAGCCTCTGGGTCCTAGCTGCTTCAGGCTGGGTGACATGGAAATTTTCAGCCAAAGAAAGTTGGTGCATTTAAGGGCCCTTTGCTTTCCCATTTTGCTCGAGAGAAAGCAGGAAAGAGGTTTTTAAATTTGATTAAAATTAATTTTATGTTCAGGCTCAGAAAAGCTTGATTAAATATTCTTCCCCCTCCATGGGAAGCAGCATGGTGCCATGGGAAATGTGTTTGATTTGGAGCCTGAGGATCTAAATCCTGGCTCTGCAACTTACTACCCTTGTGACCTTGGATGACTTATTTATACCCACCTGGGCCTTATTTCTCTTAAGTGTAAAAATAAGGGGGTTCTACTAGTATTTTTTTGCTGTAAAGTAGATTCTACTTCTAGGTCTAAATCCATGATTTTTTTTTTTTTTTTGATAAATGAAACATTTTGATTTGGTAACATGATAGTCCATGTTTCATTTTAAGACTAAAATGATAAGGAGAAGCAACAGATCTTCTTTTTGTTCCTTTGCATTTAGATGCCCTTTGTTATGCACAGGCATCCTGATAGGAAGCTAGAGTGGTGAGGGCAGATCCTGATTCAGCTTCCTTGTTTCAGAGCTTTTAGTTGGGACCCATTTCAGTAGGGACTTGTAAAGAACCTTGGAAACCTGATCTAAATTGGCTTCTCCCTCACTCTGAGGCGCGGAATTCAGATCAGCATCTTGCACTTTTAGAGGATGGTAAGGAAAAAGCATCTGCCTCACACTGCATTGCTCCTGTTCCTTATGCGATAGAAATGTGACCTATAACAAATTCAATTCCCCTTTTAAAAAAACATCTTGGTCTCGCCTTGCAGTGCTGATTTTTCAAATCGTCAATCTCCCTTAACTGCTTCATGCTGGGACTTGTGTCTTGCTGTTGGCAGTGAGATGCCCTGCAGCTGCCAGTTCACAGGGTAAATGACTGAGAAAAGGTGATCCCTGGGGTGTAAAGGGTAAGAAGCTGCCACAGTGAGTGCCAAGACAGTTTTCAGAGAGGATGCTTAGGAGCAGAATCTTGCTCAAAATGAAAACGTGTGTGTGTGTGTGTGTGTGTGTGTGTGTGTGTGTGTGTGTGTGTGTGTGCACGCGTGCACGTATTTGATGTAAGATTATTGAATTTGCTTTGAAATGATTTCATTGTAAACTGAGACCAATACTATTCAGAGAAGAGCATGTTTTAAAATAAATGAATTTAAGATTTGAGATTGAAGAAAAGCAAGCATCTTAGTTCTATGATCTGTCAGCTAAATACTCCTTGTTTGATTAGATGCACAAGCAGATGATTTCCATAGAAACCAATTGGGATGTGGTCAGAGAAGTAATGATTAATAAGAATAGGACACTGCCTTGGGCCTTATTTTAGTGGAGAAGAGAAGAGAAAAGCTGTGGGGGAGGGGGAGTTAGTTCTTTTAGAGGTGGGGGGAACTCAAAATGGAAAATCCTTATTCTATTAAGTCCTGAAAGCAGAATTTCTTTTCTTCCTGTCCCCATTTTTACTTGCTGCTTTTAGGATCTGAAAATTGCTGGGAATAATAATAAAAAAAAGTTAATGGATGAGGCAAGATGATTAACATTGTTGCTGTTAGCAGCAGGATCCTGGCCATTTCAGCCATAAAACATGAAGCAAGGGAGACATTGACCTTTCTGCTGTTGAAATAAATGGAAAAGTCGATATCCATTGTTTTCAGTGGCATCGACCTTTTGACACCCCTATTTTCTCCCCACTTTTTTTTTTTTATTGACAGTAAAAGGGTGGAGATGGGGAGGGTCTGAGGGAGAGACAGTTGTACCAGTCATTGATCTCATTGAGGCCAGAGAATTAGAACTATGAGATCTGCAGAATACTAGACATGAATGGAAATTTAAAAACTGTAGATGTGACAGAGGGAGATCAATTTAGACTTAATTACCATATTTTTTCAGGCTCTTTTAGAAAAACACTCATGTAGAATTTTACGTTGTTATCATGAGGTCAAGAAACCTTATTTTTTTTTCCTCAGCAGTCCCACTGCTTCAAATTTCATCAGTGTACCGAGAATCATTGTTAAACCAGGCATTGCTAATTAGCTCTATAACAATTAAGTAATGTAGCGCAATGCCATTAGGACATAAGATCAGTTTTTGAAGTTTGTCCTTTGAAGTGGAAACTGGAACTCCACATAAAAATGATGGGGGGAGGGGGTATATCTTTTTACCAAAATTTTAATGAGACACAAAAGCCTTGGTGACTGTGAGAATATTCACCTGAGTAGTTAGTCTCAGGTATGCTCACTCACTCGGGTATCTTCTCTTATGCATATATGATCATGTCAAACTTGTGATTCTTGTACAATGATTGTCAATAGTGTTGATTTAAGTGGAGTGAAACTGGTTGCTTGATTTATCACTGTTCCTTTGTGTATGTGACTTTTACCAAAAAAAAAAAAAAAAAAAATTGTGTCCATTCATCATAGGGTGATTTAAGAAGAGACTTGAGATGTCAACAGTGTTACAATTTAAGGAGGCTCAAAGAGTCCTGGTTTATCATGTGATAAGGTGCTATATTATTAACAGCAGGAAACAGAACCTGTTTACAAGTGAGTGACAAATTCCTCAATTTTAATGACTCCATCTGTGCACTTGGTTTTACACTTGTATTTTGCAACTGGATCTTTGTGTTCAAAGTATCAAATCACATATTGAATGTGCTATTTTCATGTAAATTTGTGGCATGTAAAAGATTTCAAATAAAGTGAAAAGGATTTTAAAAAGATTACCTCGTGTTGTTTTGCCCCATTTTTGAGAGGAGATTACTGGTGTTCAAATGAAGCCTTGTGAGTATAAATCAGTTATCATCCATAGAAGATTTATTGAAATTCCAACTCCATTGTGTATGCCATCAGGGGCTGAATGAGATCTCTTGATCCACTTTTATAAAAAGGACAGGGCCAAACAATAGCCTGTTATATGGAGCTTTCTTTTGTTCACCTGGTTCACAGAATCACAGTCTTGGGGTTAGAAGGGAATTTGGTAGCTTCAGAATTTAACTTATAACTGACCAAGAATTTCTACAACATCCCCAACAGGTAGTCATCCAACTCCCATTTGAAAACCTCCCAAGAAGGGGCACTATCTTCTGAAACTGCCTATTCCACTTTTGGACCACATCAATTATTGGGATTTCCCTCCCTCCCTCTATGGATCCTTTCTCTCTATAACTTATATTTACTGTTCCTAGTTCTGGCATTTGAAACCCAATTATATCACATCTAAATCTTCTTCCAAGGGTTAGTCCTTTATCTGGACAACAGCTATCATGTTATCTCCTAAGTCTTCTCCTCCACAGGCCAAACATCCCCGGTTCTTTTAGTCTTTCCTGTTTTGTAGACCGAATTCATTGTCACTGTCCAAGTCACCATCATCCAGCCCATCAGTTTTCTTAGAAAATCACACTCAGAAGTGAATACAGTGCTCTAGGCGAGGTCTTCCCAGAGCAGAGTACAGCTGGATTATCTAGATATTTGATTCCACAAACATCAAGCACCTATTTGCAAAACCCCTGCTGCTGAAGCTACTGAGGGAGCTAAGGTAATGAACTTCATAACCCCTGCCCTTAAGGAATTTACAGTCTAGTAGGGGAGTTAAGATCTAAACAAATAATGATAATGCAAAGTAATAGAACTGCATGAGGGAGGTATGGGGAAAGAGGTATGAGAATTCAAAGGAAGAAAAGATCTTTTCTGGCTTGGGAGATCTGGGGAGGATTTATAGAAGTTTTGAGCCAGGCCTTGAAGAATCAGTAGGATTTCAACAGACAGTGATGAAGAGGGAAAAGGCATTGTAGTACTGAGGAACAGATTAAAGGAAGTTTGCCTACTTTAATGTGTGCATTTGAGCCTGACGATAACTTTTTGAGGAAAGCTCTCTAAATATTGCCCTCATCTTATAGACAAGGACACAGATGCCAAGGGAGATTAAAGGATGCAGTGGCAGATATGTAGAATTTTGAACCCAGGTCTTGACTTCAAGTTCAGTAGTAACATTAATAATAGTAGCAGATAGGGGCAGCTAGGTTGTGCAGTGGATAGCGCACCAACCCTGGAGGATTTGAGTTCAAATCTGACCTCGGACACTATGTGACTGCATCATCTAATACTGATTTCTTCCCCTCCCAAACAAAACAAAACAAAATTAATAGTTAATATTAATAAATTAAAATAATAGTGGTAACAGCTAGCATTTGTAGAATACTTTGAAGGTTTACAAAATCTTGGATTTCATTTTTATACAAAAACATTTTAGTGATGGGGAAGCTAAGGCAGATAATGGTGAAGTGATTTGTCTGGGGTCAAACAGCTATCAAATATCTGAGGCAGGATTTGAATTCAGGTCTTTCTGATTTTGAGTCTAGTGCTCTGTCTCCTGCCCTCCATCTAAGTGCTGGTATTCTGGAGAATTATAAAAAGCTTGGCATATTAGGAAGGAACCAGGTAACAGTGGGCCTTGAATGCTTAACCCAGGTGTTTAGATGTCATTCACTAGGCTTTGGGGAAGTTATTGAAGGATTTTGAGCAAAGAAATATTAGTCTTTTAGGATGACTTTGGATTAGAGAAAAAAGAAGGAAAGATTGGCTAGGAGACCACTATGGTCTAGGCAAGTTGTGGGGAGGGAGGGGGCCTTAAGTAGAATAGTGGCAGTAGAGATGGAAATGTGTAGATGCCACTGAAAGGTAGAGGGACCACCTTGCCATGACTGAGTCTGGGATGAAGAATATAGAGGAGTTAAAATATGACCCTAGTTTCAAGCCTGGATAATTAGGAAGCATAGTTATATATTATTAGCAATAATAATAATAACATTTTTATAGTACAGTAGGGAAATATAGGTTTGAATTTGGGGTGGACTTAAGTAAGAGATAGAGAAGTTTCATACATAGAAATGGGAAATGGAGCTTGCAGAAGAGGTCAAGGTTGGATATGTAAATTTGGGGATCTATTACATAGAAGTGATAGCTTAATTTCTACAAGGTGATGGAATCTCTGAGAAAGCAAACCTAGAGAAGGAATTTCCAATGTTTTTCAGTCTTTGTACCTCTTAGTTTTCAGTAACCCTTCCTATATTCCTTATTCGATATGAATAAGTAAATAAATTTTAGAGTTTATTATGCACATGCACATTAGAAATAAAATTAAGTTTAATTTCTAAAGGATCATATTGCTACTTACTAGATATTCCCCATACTCTTAAGAGAAGCCTCTTATACTCTCCGGGGGTATGAGTTACCCCAGGTTGGGTAGCCCTGCTGTGGGAAAAGAAGGAAAGAGAGAGCTGAAGGCAGAAAATTGGATATGTACTAAACCAGTTAATCTTTGTAGGCTTGGCCCAAGTCTACCATATAAACAGAATCACCACATGATTATCCCACTTTTGGCCAAGAGCTGGGGAAGGAGGGAGCTGAGATCTTAAAAAAAAAAAAAAAAAAAAATCTCATTCATTAATACAGTATTTCAGCAAGTGTCCTTCCCAATATAGGAAGGAGCTGACCATTCTCACTACTAAAGCTAAATATGACAGCTGGGTGATATTAGATGGGAATTTGTGTAGTTGAGAGAAATTACAGCAGCCCTTACTTCAGAGACACATTTATGACTTGATCATTACAATGACAGATAAGAGTGAGGGAGAGGGGAGCCAAGTCTAAGAAATAACCATGAAATATGGCAAAATGGTGAAGGCATTAAGGGAGTGGGGGGGAAGTGTCTGAATCATAACTAATCAAAAGTCTCTAGGCTAGCACAATTGAATGAAGCATTGGCTAGATCTCTGTTTCTCTGCCATACCAAGTTTGACCCTGGATTTCTCCTTTTAGTAGCTTCATAAAGGCAGGGGAAAATAGTTCAGAAAGTTTCCTGGAGACCCTGCTGCCTAAATTGCCCAGGAAAGCAAACTGCTTGTGCATATAATGTGTGAAATATACATATATAAATATAAAATTTGTCTATTTTACACACACACACACACACACACACACATACGTCTGAGGGTAGTCTTCTACAGAGCACTTCATTTATCATAGTATACAAACCCAGTAGGGTTACCTCAATTTTCTCAATTTGTGTTTGATTCTTGTACTGTTTTTGTTATTGTAATGTTTTTGCATTATGTTTCCTTCTTAATTCCCTCTCTCTCTCTCTTTGTTCTTCCCTTCTTCCTTCTCCTTCCTTCTTTCTTCTCTTCCTCCCTCCCTTCCTTTCTTCTTTCCTCCTTCCCCCCCCCTCTCTTTTTTTTTTTATTGAGTTTTCTGAACAATATACAAGAGTAAATACTTTTTCCAGGTTTTTTTCTTAATAAATTTTTTTTTTTTTCCTGAGCCAAATCTATCTTGTGGCAGAAGTAAAAAAGGCAAGAAGAACCTCTAGGTTTTCATGATATTACCTGTCCAAAACAGGCTTTGAAATGAAGAGGTAATAATTCTGGAGATGTAGAGAAAAACAGAAAACAACTATCAACAGTAAGTGGTAATAAATGCTTAACTGTGTGTTTATGTATGTATGTATAATACACGTATATATTTATGTATTCATGAGTATATATTACCTATAATTTTTAACACTATTAGGACCAGAATTTGAGTATCTTGAAGGACCAAGCTGCATCAATTGATGTAGTACATTTTTTAAATCTATAGGGCAAATAAAATAGAGATAGGATGAAAAATTGTAATATATAATTAAAATAAAATTTTTGTGTCCATTGATATACCTGGTTCTTTTAATTTTATATATACAACTTCCAATTTTTCCTAAATAATGAGCAATAATCTTAGAAAGCAAAAAGATTAGATATAGGGAAAGACCTTCAGTTTATTACCCAGTCCCGAAACTGAGTCCCAGTGAGGATAAGTCTGAGGTCATAAAGTGAGCTAGTTAGGGGTAGAAGCTAGATTAGAATCAGGTTCATTTGTATAATTAAAAAGAAAAAACAAACTATATATAATCCCAAGATTTCTCTTTCAAATTGTTTATTACGGCTGATATCAAGAAGCAAGAACCACATATATGGATTTTACATCCCTCCTTGAAGAGACATTGTGATATGGTGGAAATAGTCTTAAATTGAGAGTAAGTTAGTGAAACGACTTTAATTGAGCAATTCACTGAACCTCAGTTTTATCATCTATAAAATGGTCTGTAATAGCTAAGATGATCTTTGTTTTTCTTTTACCTCTAAAATCCCATAATCCAGTCAGAGGAAAGATCAAAAGTTACATAAAAGGAGCAAGAGAACTATATCATCCACATCCTTAATTAGCATCAGAATAATGAGCGTTAATATTATCCAAAGAAAACATTCCCCCTTAGAATTTATGTCTAGCCTTTTAAGAACTTCAAAGTACTTAGTTCACATAATTTTTCATTTATGAAGTAAGAAGGAAGTGCTGTTCCCACTTTATATTGACCAAAATAATGTATCCAGAGGTAAATGATTTACCTAAAATTATATAGTTGGTGGAACCAGGATTTAAATCCAAGTCTGCTCTCTCCTAGGTTACTTTTCTTTTTAAACAATAGATTGTTTCTGCCCCCCTTCTCAAAGAAATGAGAAATTGTTGTACTTTATATTTAAAGCCTGGAGTTTGCTTATAACTTTGAGGGAATAGTAGTGGAGTATCAGAGCTAAAGATGGTGACAAGATTGGGGGAGGAGAGACTTAACCTGCACAAAGCCCATTTTGCCCCTAGTTTGAGAATCCAAGCCACATCTTCCTCACCTCTGGGTTCTCTCCCAAACTCCCCTCTCTTGGGGAAGCCCAAGATTAGTCTGTGGAATGAGGAAGCCAGGAAGGGTGTGTAAGCCTGATGGCTAAGAGAGAAGGCGATGAGAGAGTTTTCATTGTGCTCCCCAAACCAGACAGCCAAATCATGGCGCTGGACAGGATGTTGACAGCTTCACAATATGGGTTTCTCTTTGTTTGTTTTGGCTACTTGACAACATTTCTGAGGGTCAGAAATCTCATACCTGCCAGATGGTGGTGGCACCCCTGGCCTGGATGATAGGTCTTTGTGCCCAGAGGTTTCAACAGGCGGTCTGCTCTGGAGCTTTCACCTCCACCCTCTGTTGTGCTTGTATACAGCCATTCCTCTGTATGACATGCAAATCCCCCTGGCCTGCTTTGCTTTAGCCTGCTGTGGAGCTGGGACTACTAGTTAATTCAGACTAGACCATGGCAGTTTTGCTGATGTTCTGGTAGAGAGGGCCTGTGTTCAGGGAAAAAGGGAAATTATGGTGTTGTCCTAAAGAAGACTGTAAATTGTAAATAAGGGATATTTTTACAGGCACATGGAAGCTTTCCCTGTTGGCAAGCACAAGCAAACTTGAAAATAGCTTGAGGACTCCACATTGAAGTCAAGGGATATTTTTCTTAATCATATCAGCTTCACAGTAGCTGAAGAGATGGCTGCATAGTTGTCTGGTAAATTCATGACTCTCTAGACAACTCAACTGGCTTGTCAACGTGTCTTTGATTCACCTGATGTTTACATAGCTATGTAGTGACTTTGTGACCATCTGCACTGCCAAACTGGTTTGATTGTCAAAACTCATCTGATAATTTACTTTCAGTTTAGCTAGGCAGTGTGGGATAATGGGAAAGACTTTGGAGTCAGGGAACTCAGATTTTAATCTTTTTTTGCTTTACTATATAATCTCATTATATTTTGGGGGGATGTCACCTTTCCTTCCATGGCTCCAATTTTCCCATCTACAGAGAATTGAACTAAATGATTTTTAAAGGATCCCTTTACATCCTATAACCTTGGAGGAATCAGAGGCTAAGTAAGATTAAGACTAGCATCTTCCAGACAAAATACATCCATTCATTTGTTCATTCAACTAATATTAATTGAATTCCTACTAAGTGCAAGACATAGTAGTTGAGTACTATACATTTTGATAGTGATAAGCTTTTACATGCCGGTCCATCTAAAATCTGGAGCTTTCCTCACTATTATTATTTTTAACCATATTCCTTCTTTAATATTGTTGATGTAATTCTCTTTTTGTTATAATCAATATGATATAAATGGCACCCAACTTGGAGTATCTTGATAGCCTGGAACTTACATTTCAAAAGAATAAACTGCTGACCTTAGTATTCAAGATCTTCCACAATCTGACATCACCTTATCTTTCTAGCCTTTATCTCCTCTTCACTTATTCCAGCCAAACAGAGCTACTCTGTTGTCCTCTCCCAGTTTTTTTTTAAATTTTCTCCTTTAAAGCTCAGATCAAATGCTATTGCTTCCATGAAAAAAAGTAAAAGTGCAAATACTCTTACCTCAAACTTCACATGTAGGGAAGGTGGGTGGATTTGGTGTTGATTATACCTCATTGCTATCCTTGCAGTTTCTGCACCATAAGAACTAATTGGACTTTTCTAACACTTTTGTAGCTGATCCTGCCTATGTGGTCTCCCCCAGTTTGAATGCTCTTTGAGAACAGAAATAGTCTCACTTTCTATTTGTATCTCTAGTGCTTAGCAAAGTGCTTGGTGCACAATAAAAAATGTGACTTCAGGCTCTCTGATATTCAAGATGATTTCTACAGAAAAGGATTCTGTAGCTTTGTATCTGAGAGGGAGTTGGGATATAGTATTTAGATCAAATAAAGCATTTGTGAAGCACTTAAATATATGCCAGGCATTGTGCTGAGTACCGGGAATGCAAATGTAAACCAAAGTAAGGATGTTTTCTACCCTCAAAAAGCTTATATTTTAATCGAGGAAGAAAACACATAAAGTGTGTGTGTGTGTGTGTGTGTGTGTGTGTGTGTGTGTGTGTGTGTGTGTGTGAGATAAAAATTTAGGAATAGAGCTAGGATAGAAAGGAACTCATCTGCCTTGGACACTTCTTTAACTAGATATTCTAGACAAGAATTCACCAACAATGAAGGGGCTATATCTCCTGTGTATAAGGGCAGAGGCCGAAATAGAAAAGTCTAGGGAGACAGGAGTAGATTTGGGTTAAAGTAAGAAAGGAGTTTGGAACTCAAAATTAAAAAAAAATATTAAAAACTGATTTCAGAAAAGCCTATATTTACATTACTTGCTGAGTGAAACAAGCAAAACCAAGAAAACATTGTATACATCAAGAAGACTGTATTATAATCAACTGTGATAGACTTGGTTCTTCTAAACAATTCCGTGATCCAAGGCAATCCCAATTAATTTTGGATGGAAAATGCCATCTGTATCCGGAGAGAAACCTATGGAAACTAAATGTTGATCAATGCACACTATTTTTACCTTTTTTTTTTTCTTTTTCTTTCTTTCTCATGGTTTTCCTCTTTTGTTCTGATTTTTCTTTCCCAACCTGATCAAAATTTTAAAAAATTTAAAAGTATTAAAAATGTTTGTTTACATGTAATTGATATTGATATTGTTTTGTTGGGGTTTTCTTGGTTTGTTTTTTTGGTTTTGTGTTTGGCTAGGCATTTGAAGTTAAGTGACATGCCTACAATCACAAAACTAGGAAGTGTTAAGTGGATTTGAACTCATGTTCCCCTGAATCCAAAGCTGGTGCTCTATCCACTGCGCCATCTAGCTGCCCAGATGTAATTGAGAAAAAAAAAGAAAAATGTTAAAAAAAAAAAAAAAAAAAAGAAAGGAAGGAAGGAAGGAAGAAAGAGAAAGAAAGAAAGAAAGAAAGAGAAAGAAAGAAAGAAAGAAAGAAAGAAAGAAAGAAAGAAAGAAAGAAAGAAAGAAAGAAAGAAAGAAAGAGAAAGAAAGAGAAAGAAAGAAAGAGAGAAAAAGAAAAGAAAAGAAAAGAAAAAGGAAGAAATGACCATGACTGGCCTGGACAATTCCTGAAATGGAGCTCCTAGGTAGGATTACTAGTCAGAGGAGGAGGCCACAAGGGTGGAATTTGTCCTTCATGAAATATTCTTAAGTGAACCAAATTAAGTATCTGATAGAGCCCTATTTGGTCCATATGTTTTAGATGGATTCTCTTTGAACAGCAGGCCAGAATCCTAGGATTCATGATAGCCCAGTATGGAAATGCATATATCCATGTGGCCTGCTTTACTAAGCTGGTGCCAATTCTCCAATTTAATTCTGGCTAAGAATTTGGGCTTCTCTGTAGGACACCCAACCCCCAAAACTGTCATGTGCCTTTTGAAGAGATTCTTTGAACTCTTATTCTTTTCCTTTGAGAAAGTGAGTAGCAGTGAGATTCAGGGAACAATTTATTTCAGTTCCAAAAGAATGTGTGTATCTTACCCAAGAAGGCTTCCTTACCATAGTGCTTTAGGAGCTCTCACCATCCTTGAGTATTGTAAATGATAGACAACAGCATTCCTATGGTCTTTGGTCTTCAGAGTAATGTTAACTAATCTGTGAAAGGCAATAAGGGCATCAATGTAAAAATGTTGTAAAATATGTCCTGTAAAACAATACTGCATTTTAATTTTAGAAACTTGGTCTATTTGAAAGAGTCCTGGAAAGGCTTCAGCTTAAATCTGATCTTCCATCTTATTTATGTGGCCATGGGAGGCCATGAAAGAATCACTTAGTCTTTTTTAGCTTCAGATTCCTTATCTGTAAAACTGGGTTAATAATTAAGCCTATAGTTTAACAGCCACTTGAACAGGAGTTCTAAAACTTTTCTTGTTAGGTCCTGGAACCTCTGAACAATCTGGCAAAGCTTATGGACTCCTTCTTAAAGAGTGTTTTTAAATACATAAAACATCCTATAAGGATTTCAAAAGAAACCAATTATACTGTTTTAAGAAAAAATTCATATATTCCAGGTTAAAAACCTTAGCAGTTTCATTCCTTGCAATTATATCATCAATTGTATTATCACTAGCTTCAACATAGTGCTTCCCACATAGTAACACTTTAACAAAATGCTTGTTGATTGATTGACTGATTGACTGGTAGTATACCAGGATTGCTCTGAGACTCAAATGAGATAATGTACATAAAGACCATTGGAAGCTTTAAAGTGCTTTGTAAGTGTCAGCTTTCTAAGATGATGAAATTGCAGGCAAAGGACCTTCCCTGCATTGGTAGAAGGCATTCCTTCATTTGGGAGTTCCTCATACTAATGAAGCCACATGTCTAATTCCTATCCCTTTCTCTACCTCTTGATGACACAGAGAACTAAAAATGAATACAACTGAAGCTTTGAACACAGACTATTCCCCATTATTCCTCTCCTTCCCTTTCCATTGTGTAAAGAAAGAGTCCCCTATTCATAAGACAATCTTTTTTTTTTTTTTTGAGGCAATTGGGGTTAAGTGACTTGCCCAGGGTCACACAGCCAGGAAGTATTAAGTGTCAAAGATCAGATTTGAACTCGGGTCCTCCTGACTTCAAGGCTGGTGCTCTATCCACTGAGTCACTTAGCTGTCCCTATAAGACACTCTTCATATTAAAGGTCATGGGTTCTAGGTGGGACCAGTTGTCTTATTCACTGAAACTTGACCTTCAGAATGAGCATCCCTTTGATTTTCTGTTCCAGGGGAAGAATGTATAGAAGCAGTAATATAATGGAATAAGTCTAAAAGTGTGAATTAAGAGAATTGGGCTCCAGTATTCCATAAGCTGAGCCAGAAAGAGCAGGAGAGAGAGACACACACACAGACAGACAGACAAAGAGAGAGAAGGAGGGAGGGAAAGAAGAAAAGAGGAAGGGAGAAAGAGAGGGGGGAGGGAGGGAGGGAGGAGAGAGATGAAACTAATAGAGTTACTGAAGCTTAAAAAAAATAGGCCTTTATTTGGCACCATTTAACTCACAAAAAAGAAAGCAAGAACATAAGACAAGGAATGAGGGGAAGAAAGATACAGGCAGATTTCAGTTACTGACAAAGATATGACCAGCTCTTTGGCAGGACAGGATACATCTACAATTAGTTGAGCAAGGAGCTTCCCAACTCTTAAATAAGGTATCTTCAGACCATGGCAAAAAAAAGAATGATAATTCTTGTGCTTTGAAGTCCAGATTAGATCAGACAGTTCCCACTTCTTTGAAGTATCCTGAAGTCTGTGCTTCATGGTCACTTAATAAATTTTATAGATAATCTCTCAGATAAAGATCTCATCTCAAAGGAAATTGAATCAAATTTATAAGACTATGAGTCATTTCCCAATTAGTAAATAGTCAAAGGATATAAACAGGCAGTTTTTAGAGGAAGGAATCAAAGCTATTTATAGTTACATTTAAAAAAAAAAACCCTTAAATCATTATTTAAAAAAATACAAATTAAAACAACTTTTTGTTACTATTTCATGCCTAGGAGATTGGTAAAAGAAGGGGGAAATGACAAACTGGTGGAAGGTGGAAAAATTGGGACATTTGATCCAACCATTTGGGAGAACAATTTGGTACTATTCCCAAAGAGTTATAAACTGTGTGAATTTTTTAATCCAGTAATATCACTATTAGGTCTGTTTCTCAGAGTGATGAGGGAAAAAGGAAGAGAACTTGTATGTTCTATAATATTTATAGCAGCTCTTTGTGTGGCAAAGAATTGAAACTGAGGGGATCTCCATTAATTGAGGAATGACTGAATATGATTGAATACTACTGTATTATAAGAAAAATATGAAAAGACACATGAAATAATGCAGAATAAAATGAGCAGAATCAAGAGAATATTTTATATAGTAACATTTCAAAAAGTAACTGAATGACTAAACTATTCTGAGCAATACTAACATTCAAATCAACTGTGAAGAACTTCTGAAAAAAAATGCTACTCACCTCCATAGAAAGAACTAATATATGGAAGTATGTATTGTTTGGTTCCACATATGTATCTATATTAAATGTTGGCCTTCTGTAATATGGGATTGGGAGAGAGGGAGGAAGACAACTCAAAATGTGACAGATTTAAAAAAAAAGAAAAGAAAAGAAAAGGCCATTGGATTTGGTAATTAAAAGATCACTGGTAACTTTGGAAAGAACAGTAGAATGAAGAGGTTGGATGCCAGATTGTAAGAGGTTTAGAAGAGAAGAAAATACAAGTCACCTATTGTAGAGCGATCTTTTCAAGGAATTTTGTCACAAAGGGGACGAGATATAAGACAATAGTTATCAGGAATGGAGGGATCAATTGAGCATTTTTTGAAGATGAGGAAGACATGAATATATTTGTAGTTATTAAGGAAGGAGGCAGAAGATAAAGAGAAATTGAAAGTGAGAAAATAGGAATGAGAGGTAGCAATCTGTTGTAGGAGATAGGATGGAATGGGGTTGTATAGAAAAAAGAGGTTAGCCTTGATAAGGAGGAAAACTACCTCCTTATGTTAGATGGAGTAAAGGAAGCATCTTAGTGGAATAAGAAAGTGGGGGAGGAGAGAGCTCATTGTAAACGGCTTCAGTTTTTTTCTGGAATGTATGAGACAAAATTCTCAGCTAAGGGAGTGAGGTACAGGAAGCCATGGAAGGTTGAGGAGGTATAAAAAGGATAGTGATTTGATTAGAGAGGTATAGTGGGATTGTTTAGCAGCAATGAGGGCTTAGTTGAAGTTGTCTAACATAAATTTGTAGTAGACCTAATCAAGTCATTTGCAAAATTTTCTCCCTCTTGGTCCAGCACCACATGTGTAGGAGTGAAGGCAGTAGATGATGGGGATAATCCAACTCTGAGACTTAGAATACATTCAGTACAATAGAAAAGACTGAAGAGAAAAGGAGAGTATAGGACAGGGAAAAGGGTGGAGACTGACTAGTGTGGAGAGGATGATCTTCAACTGAAGGATTAAGTGATTGGAGGTTCCAGTGTGGAAGAAGAGTAGGGTCTGATAAGGGAAGGTAGAAGAAGGAAAACCAATAGTTAGTGGTCAGCTAAGAAGATTTTGGAATTCTTGAACATTTAGGTAGTACATTGGTTGCCAAGATCAACTTTTTGTTGATTGAGATAGCGTGGAGGAAGTTGCCAGGTTGAGAAACTGGCTAGAGTTAGGAAAATCAATGTATGTTAAAGTCATTAAACTTATAGTATGTAAGTTTAGTATTGGAGAAGAAAGAAAAATTGTGAGCCTCATATGAATGTATAGAGGGAGGAAAGAGACCTAAAGATCTATAAATAATAGCTAATGTGATTTTGATTAGATAATAGATTTGGATTGCATAAACCTCAAAGGAGGAAAGGTTACTGAGTGATGGAGGAAAGGGGAAGAACCTGGAAGTGGCACTGTGGAGTAAGGGTTATTCTAAGTTCCCTACTTCAGTCAGTGGACTTAGGAAAATAAGTGGAAGTTCAGTGGATTCTGGAAAGGGTAGCCAGGAATTCTGTCATGAAGAGAGAACTTGATCTCAGGGATTGCTAGAAGATGGAAGATGTGGGAAAGGAAAAGATTTATGATGAAAGGAATTTTGTTGCCTCCAAAACAGGCACTCCAGAGGATATTTGGTTGGGATTTTGGAGTGGGAAGGTTGAAGGAAATGAGAATGAGGAATCAGTTGATGGGTGATAGAGAATGGCAATTGAATAATGATCTGTAAGCATTTAAGATTACTGAGCTGTATATTGTATGAATAAATGTGAGTATATTCATAATTAAATGTATGGTGCTACTCTTCTTCCCAAGGGAAGTTGGAGATCAGGCTGGAGATAAGTGTAGCACGAAATGGAAATTACATTGGCCAAGATAGAAGCCTTCTTTTGGGAAATATGTCCAAAGGAGATTAAAGTTTGAGGGCAAAGGAAGGTCTTGTTCCTCTTCTTACTGTCATCGCTTCAAATCAGCCTGCTTCCCTCTTCCCCAGACTTTCTCTTAGACTGTTCCATCCCCTCCCTCACCATCTGTAGCTATTGAAAACAAAGTTGATAGCAAAATCCTTAGCATTGTCAAATGATTTAATACCAGAAATAATGATTTTATCAATGGAAATGAGATTAAGAAGATAGATCACCATTATACACTTCAACAACGATACTGTATGAGGATGTATTCTGATGGAAGTGGATATCTTCAACAAAGAGAAGATCTAATTCAGTTCCAATTAATCAATGATGGACAGAACCAGCTACACCCAGAGAAGGAACACTGGGAAATGAGTGTAAATTGTTTGCACTTTTGTTTTTCTTCCCAGGTTATTTTTACCTTTTGAATCCAATTCTCCCTGTGCAACAAAAAAATTCGATCCTGCACACATATATTGTATCTAGGATATACTATTACATATTTAACATGTATGGGACTGCCTGCCATCTAGGGGAGGGGGTGGAGGGAAGGAGGGGAAAATTCGGAACAGAAGGGAGTACAAGGGATAATGTAAAAAATTACCCATGCATATGTACTGTCAAAAAAAATGTTATAAAATTAATTTTAAAAAATAAATAATAAAAAAGACCCCCTCCCCCCCCCAAAAAAGATGGATCACAAAGGGAACAACAAGAGGAAGCAATGAGCACCCAGTTCTCCAAATACTCCATCAATTGTCACAAAAGCATCTGACTAAGGAGTAAACTTCAGTGAGAAACCTCAGCAGTTCACCTTTCCAGAACAAGGCCACAAATTTATCCCACAGACAAGTTAACAGGCATTTTAAGCACCTGTTATGTTCTAGGCATGGTGCTAAATGCTAGAGATATACAAAAGGCAAAAACAAAAACCTCTTTTTGCCCTAAAGGAACTTCACTTAATGAGGGAGACAACTAAATATGTACAAAATATAACATGACCAGTTACATCATGGGTGGCATCTTAATTTGACTATGAATTGGATTTAAATGAGGCAGAGTCAGCCTCAGACCCATCCAGAGTTATCCAACTCCAATGCCAAGAAAAAAAGTCAGGATGACTGACAGTGGCCCGGCAGGCATTGGATGATCATGGCACCTTCCACACTCCACCAAACTCTAAGCATTCTGTAGCACTGCTTTAGCCACCTTCATGGCCACTGGTACAAACTGTTCTCATCCGCCCATTACAATTGGGGAAGTCTTCACATGTTAGGGCTTGAGGATCTGAGGTCTGTTGGTTATCCTCAATATGGTTTAGTTGTCTGCTGGGTGGTATACCAGAGGATGCCTCTCCTAGTCACAAGTTAGAGTTGGGGGATACAAGGTCACCAAAGGTGAATGAGCAGCTCTGGAAAGGGCTTGGCAGACTCTCACACTAGAGGTGCTAGTCCTCCCTGAATACCCCACACATCCCACCCAGACAAAGAGAATCACTCCAAAACACAAGCAAAGCCTTAAAGGAAAAAAAATATGTAATTTGGCCATGAGATCAACTAGAATTCCTAGAAGAAATGAAGCAAGAGTTTAAAAATATGATAAATGGTAGAGCTAGAGGAAAGAATTGGAAAAGAAATGAGAGCTATAGAAGGAGGATTTTGAAAGAATTAAGAATTTAGTATAAGAAGCACAAAACCCTACTCAAGTTACACTTCCTGAAAATTTGAATAGACCAAATAGAAATTAATGACTTCATAAGGCAGCAAGTATTAAAACAATGAAAAGATTGAAAAAGCAGAATAAAATATATTAAAAACAACTGATCTAAAAAAACAGATTGTAGAAAGATTTAAGAATCATCAGATTGATCAGATGATCAATAAGATGGCAGCCTGGAGAGTTTGATCCTCACAGTCTCTCAAATCTCTATCATGCACCAAAGATAAAACAATTTCAGCTGTCTCCATGGTCTAGCATAGAATCAAATGACATGGTGACCACTAAACTGGACATAAGGATTCCTGTAAGCCACATATTGATTTAAAACCACAAATTAACACTGTCTCTGTTCTTGGTTAATATTTCTCAATTTATTAAATTTAACATTTATTAAAACATTTTTGTTAAATATTTCTCAATTACATTTTAATCTGGCTTGGGCTTTACTCAGGAATGTCATGTGCTACATGTTTTTAACATAAGGAACTCAAAAGAAGATTGAAATTGACTCAAACAAACCATGAATTTATATGTCTTAAGCTCATTTAGGGCCTATCCTTCTATTGCCTACTACATTGCAAACTGGAAGGATGCACCAGTCATCTCACAGGCTTGTAATAAAACACAAATCTGGTACCCTTTCCTTTTTCTAGTGCCATGGAGATCCAAATTCCAAACTGCAGAAATTAGCTGGGACTGTGACAGCTATCCAGCAAACCTCAGCAGAGCTCTGTGCTGCAGAAGATCTCCATGGGAGATTGGAGAAACTGAGGGAACTGGGTATGAAAAAAAGCTGGGTTTGAAAAAAGAACAATAAACTCCAACCTCTCCACTCTCTTTTGTGATCCCAATTACAAATGACCTGGTTGCAATACATCTAGTGTAACTGCTTTGAATTTCCAGGACAGGCAACCGAGGAACAGAAGGAACAGGACTGAACATCATGGGAATGGGATGATATGGAACACTCTATGGGACTCTATTAAACAAGAGGGAAACTGGGGCCAGTTGTGTTTGCCCAAAAGTTACTTGGAGAAGAGACCTGGGCTTATGAACTGAAGATTATCTAAGGTGGGAGCAAGCCAAGACACTAAGATTTAACCCTAAAGGAAACCATCATCAGAGGTGAGGGAGTAAGAAAATATGGGGAAAGCTGGGGAAGCTAGGTGGTGCAGTGGATAGAGCACCAGCCTTGAATTCAGGAGGACCCGAGTTCAAATCTGGTCTCAGACACTTAACACCTCCTAGCTGTGTGACCCTGGGCAAGTCACTTAACCCCAGCCTCAAAAAAAAAAAAGAAAGAAAGAAAGAAAGAAAGAAAATATGGGGGAAGCACTGAAATTACCACAGATCTCAAGAGGGAGAAAAAAATTCAAAGACCTAGAGGATAAGTAAATAAATCAACTAAGAAAATATTAATAGCAGAAGGAAATATGGACGCCAGAGGTAGCAAATGACTTTAGATATCTAGGAATAATTAATGCAAAACAAAGGAAAACAACTCAACGCTTATGGAGCAAAGGATCGAACCATGATGTTCCTGAATGGTTAAAAGAGAAATGAGAATTGTGAGAGTAGAATTTATGGCCTGTATGGTAGAAGTAATTGGCAAACCCCCAACCAAATACTAAACTTGAAATTCTAAAATTAAAAGGAGAAATCAATAATATTGAAAGTAAAAAAAACTATTGAATTAATAAATAAAACTAAGAGTTGGATTTCTGAAAAAGCCAATAAAATAGATAAACCTTTGGTAAATCTGATCAGAAATAGGAAAGAGGAAAATCAAATTGTTAGTCTTAAAAATGAAAAGGGGAATCTCTCCACCAATGAAGAGGAAATTAGAACAATAATAAGGAGTTACTTTGCCCAACTTTATGCCAATAAATTTGGTAACTTAAGTGAAATGGATGACTACCTCCAAAAATATAGGCTTCCTAAATTAACAGAGGAAGAAATAAATTGCTTAAATAGTCCCATTTCACTAAAAGAAATAGAACAAGCTATTAATCAACTCCTCAAGAAAAAATCCCCAGGACCAGATGGATTTACGTGAATTCTACCAAACATTTAAAGAACAATTAGCCCCAATGTTATATAAACTATTTGAAAAAATAGGGGATGAAGAAGTCCTACCAAACTCCTTTTATGTCACAGACATGGAACTGATACCTAAACCAGGTAGGTTGAAAACAGAGAAAGAAAACTATAGACCAATCTCCTTAATGAATATTGATGCTAAAATCTTAAATAAGATATTAGCAAAAAGACTTCAGAAAAATCATCCCTAGGATAATACACTATGATCAAGTAGGATTTATACCAGAAATGCAGGGCTGGTTTAATATTAGGAAAACTATTAGTATAATTGACCATATTAATAATCAAATTAACAAAAACCATATGATCATCTCAATAGATGCAGAAAAAGCATTTAATAAAATACAACATCCATTCTTACTAAAAACACTTGAGAGTATAGGAATAAATGGACTATTCCTTAAAATAGACAGGAGTATATATTTAAAACCATCAGTAAGCGTCATACATAATGGGGATAAACTGGAACATTTCCCAGTAAGATCAGGAGTGAAACAAGGTTGCCCACTATCACCATTACTATTCAATATTGTATTAGAAATGTTAGCCTCGGCAATAAGAATCGAGAAAGAGATTAAAGGAATAAGAGTAGATAATGAGGAAATCAAATTATCACTCTTTGCAGATGATATGATGGTATACTTAGAGAACCCCAGAGACTCTAATAAAAAGTTATTAGAAATAATTCACAACTTTAGCAAAGTTGCTGGATACAAAATAAATCCACATAAATCTTCAGCATTTTTATACATCACCAACAAAATGCAACAGCAAGAGATACAAAGAGAAATTCCCTTCCAAACAAATGTTGAGAGTATAAAATATTTGGGAATCCATCTACCAAAGAAAAGTCAGGAATTATATGAGCAAAATTACAAAACACTTGCCACAAAAATAAAGTCAGATTTAAATAGTTGGAAAGACATTCAGTGCTCGTGGATAGGCTGAGCGAATATAATAAAGATGACGGTACTCCCCAAACTAATCTATTTATTTAGTGCTATACCAATCAGACTCCAAAGAAACTATTTTAATGACCTAGAAAAAATAACAACAGAATTCATATGGAAGAACAAAAGGTCAAGAATTTCAAGGGAATTAATGAAAAAAAAAATCAGTTGAAGGTGGCCTAGCTGTACCTGATCTAAAGCTATATTATAAAGCAGCAGTCACCAAAACCATTTGGTATTAGCTAAGAAATAGACTAGTTGATCAGTGGAATAGGTTAGGTTCACAGGGCAAGATAGTGAATAAAAATAGCAATCTAGTGTTTGACAAACCCAAAGATACCAACTTTTGGGATAAGAATTCGTTATTTGAAAAAAAAAAACTTGGGAAAATTGGAAATTAGTATCACAGAAATTAGATATGGACCCACACTTAACACCATATACCAAGATAAGATCAAGATGGGTTCATGATTTAGGCATAAAGAATGAGATCATAAATAGATTAGAGGAACAGAAGATAGTCTACCTCTCAGACTTGTGGAAGAGGAAGGAATTTATGACCAAATGAAAACTAGAGATCATTATTGATCACAAAATAGAAGATTTTGATTACACCAAATTAAAAAGCTTTTGCACAAACAAAACTAATGCAAACGAGATTAGAAGGGAAGCAATAAAATGGGAAAATATTTTTACAATTAAAGGTCCTGATAAAGGCCTCATTTCCAAAATATATAGAGAACTGACTCTAATTTATAAGAAATCAAACCATTCTCCAATTGATAAATGGTCAAAGGATATGAACAGACAATTTTCAGATGATGAAATTGAAACTATATCCAATCATATGAAAGAGTGTTCCAAATCACTACTGATCAGAGAAATGCAAATTAAGACAACTCTGAGATACCACTACATACCTGTCAGATTGGCTAAGATGACAGGAAATAATAATGATGAATGTTGGCAGCCCTTTTTTTAGTGGCTAGAAACTGGAAGTTGAATGGATGTCCATCAATTGGAGAATGGTTGGGTAAATTATGGTATATGAAGGCTATGGAATATTATTGCTCTGTAAGAAATGACCAGCAGGAGGAATACAGAGAGGCTTGGAGAGACTTCCATGATCTAATGCTGAGTGAAATGAGCAGAACCAGGAGATCACTATACACTTCAACAACTATACTGTATGAAGACATATTCTGATTGAAGTGGATATCTTCAACATAAAGAAGATCCAATTCAGTTCCAGTTGATCAATGATGGACAGAAACAGCTACACCCAGAGAAAGAACACTGGGCATTTGAGTGTAAAATGTTTGCACTATTGTATTTCTACACAGGTTACTTATACCTTCGGGATCTAATTTTTACCGGGCAACAAGAAATTTGGTTTTACACACATATATTGTATTAAGGATATACTGCAACACATTTAATATGTATGAGATGGCCTGTCATCTAGGGGAGGGAGTAGAGGGAGGGAGGGGAAAATTTGGAAAAGTGAATACAAGGGATAATCTTGTAAAAAAAAATTACCCATGCATATGTACTGTCAAAAAATTATAATTATAAAATTAATAAAAGAAAGAAAGAAAGAAAGAATTGGCAAAATTAAAAAAAAAAAAACTTAAATCTTTGGTGGTGATCCTCACCAAAGAAACAAAAAAAATGACAACTGGTTAAGGTGCACAGAAATGAAGTACAGTTTAGAAGAAGAAAAGCAAAAAAATCAATAAAAGAAAACATGCTTTCTAATCAATCAAAACATTGATCTTGAGGACAGGATACTTAAAGACATCCTAAGGATTATAAGTCTCCCAGGAGAACATGACAAGTAAAAAAATCTGAACAAAATAATGTAATAAATAATACAAGAAACTGCCTCAAATTTTTGAATATAGAAAAACAAATACCAATTAAAAGAATTCAAATATCATCTCCAGAAAACACCCCTGGACTGCAAACGCCGAGACACATGGTGTCAAAATGTAGCAATTCAGATCAACAAGTTCTCCCAACAACCTGGAGAAAGATTTTTAAATGTAGAGAAAGGAAATTTGAATAACAGAAAAGTATTCAGGACTTGCCAGAAAAATACTGGAGGGAATGGCATACAATTTAGGATGCAGACCAGGGTGATTTACCTTGCAAATCTGACTAATTATAAATGGAAAAAAAGATGGATTTTCAATAAGAAAGAAATATTTGAAGCAGTTTTATAAAGAAAACCAGTCCCAAAGAGATTATTTATTATTGTTGTTGTTGTTTTAACAGTCCAGACAACAGAAAGGCAGGAGGAGTGAATGAAGGAACTCTTAAGTACATCAACACCAATAAATAGGCAACAGAAAAATCTGTAAGAGACTTCTAACTGTAAACAAGAAGGCAAGGATGAAGGCAGAATTTATGTGGAGATAATAGTGGAGAGGTGGATCTGGGGCATTATAGATGAAACCTCTCAGTGCCCTATGTACAGTTAATCAATGCCTTTTATGGGACCACATTACAGAATGGGAGGGTACATTGAAGCAGGAAGGGAGGAAAAAATAGAAGGGAGTGTATGATATGCCTGGGTAAAATTGAGGGCTAGCGATGAAGGGAAAGAGATCCTTGTGGTCTCTCAGAAAAAGAAGGGGGAGACCTTTTTTGGAAGTGGGAGTGGGTTCAATTGATGAATGCTCCTTTGGGTAAAGATAGATGTTCTGTGAAAGGAGTGGAGATCCTGTGGCTGAGTGTTGTCTGAAGGATTTAGTGCTTAACAAGACCACTCATTTTGTCTTGGGAGTGGAGGAATCAGAACTCCTTAGTGCAACTGGTCCCTGGTGAGTGTTAGGACATCAGCCCATGGAGGAGATTTTGAGGCAAATGGCAAGGAAAGATGACAAGAGGGAGGCTATAGCTCAATGGATGGCTGTGTGATCAAGAGATTTGGGGAAGGTGGTCTTTCCTTACAGCATTGTCTTCTTTGTCACTTACAGGTATTGGTATTTTTCCAGGAGTGAGGAATAGTGGAAAAGAGGAATCCACAAGGCAAGCTTCACAAGGCAGTGCCAAAACTACTTAGGGAGAAGAGCCTAGAATGAATATCTCTGAAATTTTGATTTCATGGGATGAATGCAAAGAATAGAGAATGATTAGATAAATACAGTGATCATGAATAAGAGAATACGGTGTAGGATATATAGAGAATGCATAATGAAGAGAGTGAGAGAAATCCTCTTTGAAAAGGAATATAAAAAATGAAATTTAAAAAACTAATGAACAGAACTAGTTGAAGAGGAGGAAAGGAAGGGAGAATCTATTTGACTGAGAAGAAAAAAGAGGGGAAGAATCAAGCAAATTAAAGCAGGAAAGGAAAGAAAAACTCAAAAAAGGTAAGTAGTAACAAAAAGGGAGGTCTAGAGTAAGGAGAAGAACCAATGGGAAAGGGCTACCTTAAAAAAAAAGTCAAAATAACTACAGAAATATAGTGCTATGTTTACAACAGAAGAAGGGAGGGGAATCATAATTTTAAAAAACCAAAGATGAGAGTACAATATATACCTAACTTATAAATGTGAATGGATTAAGCAACAGAAAAAGTAACAGATTGGATAAGAAAACAAAGCTCTACAATATTGCTTACAGGAAACACATTAAAAACGTACACATACACAAAGAAACCTGAGGGTATGAAAAAAATTACTATGCATTAAATGAATACAAAAACGCAAGAATTGCAATCATGCTATCTGATCAAATAAAAACATTCAAAAATACAAAGGGAAAACCTAGAAAACTACATTGTTCCATAGTTAACAAAGCAATATTAGTAATACACTTATATTAGCTAAATACTTTAGCATCCAAATTAATAAAGGAAGCGTTAATTAAGTTACAAGAAGACATGGAAAGCTGCAGAAATGACAGAAGATTTCAATTTCTCTTGGTTTTGGATAAGTCTAACAGAAATATAAACGAGGGAAAATAAGAAACAACAAATTGCTGAAGAAATTAAACCTAAAGAATTTATCCTGTCCTTTATAACAGACTGCAAAAAAATAGATTTTTTTTAACATAACGGAATTTTACAAAAACTGACCATAAATTAGGGCAACAAAATATTGCAAACAAATTTAAGACTGCAAAAATAATAAAACCATCTTTGTAGACCATAATTCAATAAAAAAGTCATTGATTCAAGGATCACAAATAAAAGATATAAACCCAAATGGAAATGAAACAATTAAATCCTAAATAATAGGATAAAAAAAATTATCAAAGAAACATAAGGATTAATGAAACGATATACCAAAATTTTGGAGATGAAGCTAAAGTAGTCCATAGGGGGGAAAAAATCACATTCCTATAAGCATACATTAACAAAATAGAAAAGGAAAGAATTGTATTATTTTAAAAATTAGCAAAGAAATAAACAAATGTAAAATAAGCACAAAAGAAGAGATATTAACAATTAGAAGAGAAATAGATGAATTAGAAATTTAAAAACCACAATAATGATAAAACTAAAAGCCAGGTCTTTGAAAAGACAAAAAAGGTAAATCTTTAATCTTTCTTTTTTTTTAAAATCTAATGAATAAGATAGCAGATGAGCAAAATGAAATTGTAATAAACCCTCCCCAAAAAAGGAATAATCAGAACATATTTTACAAAGCTATATGTTAACAAACTTAGAAGAATTAGAGGAATACCTTCAAAAATAAACTACTCAAACTATCAGAAAGCTAGCTAGAGATCTTAACTCAATATAAGAAAAGATTATAGGACTATCTAAAAAGAAACTATCAAAGGAAAAAAAAAACTTTTAGTCTTGATGGATTCATGGAAGAATTCTATCAAACTTTTAAAGAACATTTTAGTACCCATACTTTACAAGTTAGTTTCAAAAATTGAGAAAGTACCCTGCCAGAATCCTTTTATGAGAAATACATAGTTCTAATACCTAAATAAACAAACAAAAAGATAAAACACAAAAAGAAACTATAGGCCAATGTCATTAATGAATATTGACTCAAAAATTTTAAAACTATCAAGTAGATTGTAGCAATTTATTCAAGAAACCCTTCATTAGGACCAAGTGGGACTTAATTCAGGAATTCAAAGATGGTTCAACAATAGGAAATGAAAACATCCCAAACTCCAAGATCACAATAGATGCAGAAAAAGCCTTTGATAAATCACAATATTCTCTTATGCTAAAAATCCTACTAAGTAGGACCAAAACTAAGTAAGCAAAAGGAACCTTTAAAAAAAAAAAAAAGTCAAAGAAAAACCAAAGCAAGCATCATATGCCATGAGGCCATATTAGAACTCTTCTCAATAAATAATTGGAGAAATATTAAATGTTCAAGCTATAATAAAAATGACAGTATTTCCTACATTAATTTACTTAATACCATACCAGTCAAATTAGCAAAGAATTACTTTACAAAACTAATGAGCAACAAAAAAATCAAGAATCTTGAGAGAAATGAGAAAACAAAGTAGGAAGGAAGGAGACTTAGAAGTATCAGATCACAAACTATTTTATAAAGCAGTGATCATCAATACAATTTGGTACTGGTTAAAAAATAGAGAAATTGATTAGTGGAAGAGATTAGCACCTAACATTCCAAAACAAGCCAATTTAGTAAACTGGTGTTCAATTTATCTAAAAATCCTAACTAAGGACTTAGGGTCATAATATGACAAAGAAAACTCTTCCCCCCCCCCCCCTCCTGA
Organism: Sminthopsis crassicaudata; assembly: GCF_048593235.1. Taxonomy (NCBI): domain Eukaryota; kingdom Metazoa; phylum Chordata; class Mammalia; order Dasyuromorphia; family Dasyuridae; genus Sminthopsis; species Sminthopsis crassicaudata. The sequence goes on along the minus strand of NC_133617.1, from coordinate 485,625,925 downwards.
GGCTGGGGTTAAGTGACTTGCCCAGGGTCACACAGCTAGGAAGTGTTAAGTGTCTGAGACCAGATTTGAACTCGGGTCCTCCTGAATTCAGGGTTGGTGCTCTAGCCACTGCGCCACCTAGCTGCCCTGACAAAGAAAACTCTTGTGAAAACTGGACAGCAGTCTGGCAGAAATTAAATTTAGACCAAGGTTTCACACCATATGCCATAATAAACTACAAATGGATATATTACTAGACATAAAGGTCACATCATAAACAAGCTTAGAAGAACAAGGAAGAAATTACTTTTCAGATTTATGGATAAGAGGAGTAATCAAGGAATAAAGAGGATCATAGAAGGTAAAATTGATAATTTTGATTACAAATAATTTAAAAGATTTTCCCATCAAAAAAAGAGCTAAATTCAGTTTAGAAGAGAAAGAGTTAACTGGAAAAAGATTTTTGTAGCAAGTTAGAGTTTTCTAATAAAGGTCTCATTTTTAAGACTTATAAAGAACTTACTGTATTCATATTTATAAGAATCAGAGCTATTCTTCAAGGGAAGAAATCTGAGCTCTCTTTAGCAATATGAAAAAAATCTCCATATCACTAATATTTAGAGAAATGCAAATTAAAGAAACTGAAGTCCTAGTTCATACTCATCAGATTGGCAAATTTGACAAAAAAAAAAAAAAAGATAAATGTTAGAAAGGCTATGGTAAAAAGGGCATTAACATTATTGGTAGAACTATGAATTGGTACAGTTATTCTGAACTCTATAATTTTGAAAGACTTAAGAACTCAGATTAATGCATTGGTCAGCCATGACCCTGGAGGAGTGATGATGAAAAATGCTATTTACCATCTGACAGAAATATGCAGAATAAGATCCATTTTTTGACATGGTCTGTATGGAAATTTGTTTTGCTTGTCTCTGTTCAATTTTCACAAGGATTTTGTTTTTCTTTCTTTCTTTCCTCTTTTTCATTTGTGAGAAGTAAAAAAAACAAATGTTTGAAAATTGAAAAAAAAATTTAATTAAAAGAAAAAGATGTATTGCCATATGTTTTGTGACCATGACCACTGGGCCTTTCTATCTATCTGGTTTACAGCTAAAACGACCCATAAATCTTTTATTGTTATTAGTCATTTCTGTTGTGTCCGACTCTTCATGACCTCATTTTAGGTTTTTCTTGACAAAGATACTAAAGTGATTTGCCATTTCCTTCTCCAGCTCATTTTACAGATGAAAAACTGAAGCAAACAGGGTTAAATAATTTATCCAGGCTCACACAGATAATAAGAGACTGAGGCCAATGAGCTTCTTCCTGATTCCAAGTCCAGTGCTCTATCCACTGTGCTACCCACCTACCCTTCTAATATAATCTATATTTCCTACCATATAAGTTCCTTGAGAACAACAAGGAATACTATCTTTTTTTTTTTCTATTTTCATCCTCAGCATTTAGCAAGTACATATTACACATAGTAATCTTTTAATAAATGACTTTTCATTCATTGAACTCATAACACTTAGCAATTAATATCATTGTATTTTGTGACATCTCAAAGGGGATTGGGGTAGGTATTGGTCCAGTTATTTCATTAAAATAGAGAACTCCCTAAGGAGGAGATTTCCTTTTCTAATACAGCTTGATGTTTTCTCATTAACTTAGAGCCTTAGAGTTGCCTAAAGCATTAAGAAGTGGCTTTTTCAGGGTCTGTCAAGCGCTTGACTTGAACCCAAGTCTTCCAGTTCATATGTATATGTGTATGTGAAATTTATACATATATATAGCATTTATATGTATTTATAACATGTCAAGAGATTTAGATAAAGCTCCACCTACATTATATTGACTGGATGGCTTGAAGTAGAATCACAAGACATAGACAGGAGATACCCAGGTGTCTGAATAAGTGAGAAGTACTTTATTATGTGTCAAAAACTGTGTTAAGCACTGGGGACATAAATAGAAACAAAAAAAATAAGATTGTGCCTACTCTCAAGGAGTTCACATTCTCACAGGAGGGGGAGACAATACATGAAGGAGGGCTCTGTGGTAGGCTGGATGGAAAGACCCAGAGATGAGGATGAGAGGACATAAATAAACTGTCAGTCACCAAAGGGAGGATCCACATGGCTGAGATCACAGATTCCGTAAAGGATGACTTTTTATTTGTTTTTTCCCATATATTTAGTTTGTGGGTCCTAGAATAGACTAGAAGCTTTTACAAGACAGGGGTTGTGCCTTAAAGTTTTTGCTTCTCCCACAATGTCTGACACAGAAAAGATTTTAATAAATATCTATTGGTTAATTGATGGTAGCCAGAGTACACGAACACACTGTTCTTTCTTTCTCATTAAGCTTCACAAGGACACCAGGCTTCTCTTTAACTGGAGCTTCAAAAAAGCTTATTCATATTATTAGAGATTGTATTATGGGGTTGTTCAGATTGTAGTTTTTAGAATTTTTGTAGCTCCCAAAATACTCATGTTTACTATTGAACAAATTTCATCTTGTCTGGATTAAGAATATAGGGTGTAACTGAGTCTGTATCCCAAAGAGATCATAAAAGAGGGAAAATCACCCATATGTGCAAAGATGTTTGTAGCAGCTCTTTTTGTAGTGGCAAGGAACTAGAAACTGAGTGGATGCCCATCAGTTGGAGAATGCCTGAAAGATATATTAATGTAATGAAATATTAGTGTTGTATAAGAAATGATGAGCAGGCTTATTTCAGAAAAGTCTAGAAAGACTTATATGAACTGATGCTAAGTGAAATTAAGCAGAACTACAAGAACACTGCACACAGTAACACCAAGGTTATGTTTTGATCAATTGTGATGGACTTGGCTCTTCTTGGCAATACATTAATCCAAGACAGTCCCAATGGATTTGGTTTGGAAAATGCCATCTTCATCTAGAAAGAGAACTATGGAGAGGGAATGTGGATTGAAGAATGTGGATCACCTTTTTTGGAGGAAGGGTTGTTTGCTTTTTTTTTTCTTGTGGTTTTCCCTTTTGATCTGATTTTTCTTGTGCAGCATGATGAATATGGAAATATGTTTGGAAATATTTTACATATTTAACTTATAAAGGTTTGCCTGCTATCTTGGGGAGGGAGGAGAGAAGGAGAAAAGGAGAAAAATTTTTAACACAAGGTGAATGTTGAAATTTTGCAAAGCCAAATGTTGAAAACTATCTTTGCATGTGTTTGGAAAAATATCATTTTTAAAAAAGGACTTACCTCACAGTAAAAAAAAAAAAAAAAGTTACAGAGAAAAAAATCAGTCTGCTGTAGTAGATGGAGTTTCTTCATCTAAAAATTCCTAAGAAATCAAGTCCAAATCATATCTCTACTAACTATTTAACTATAGGCAAGTCATACAAACTCTCTGAACCTGTTTTCTCATCTGTAAAATGGGGATAGAAATATCTGCCTTACTTACCTTATTGGAGTGGTGTGAAGATCAAATAAAGATCGTATAAATGGAATCCCTTTGTAGATGGCCATGTCAAGTCAAGTTAACAAGTATTTGTGAAGCAGCTACAATATATTAAAGACTGCGCTAAGTGCTAATGACACAAAGAAAGGTTGAAAAAAGCAGTCCCTACCTTCAAAGAACTTAGCTCAGAGTTTAATAGGGTTAGACTACATAAAATACCTATGTCCATCTAAAATAGACAGGGTAAATTGGAGATAATCTCATTAGTTTAAGGGGGATTAGAAAAAACTTCTTGCTGAAGGTGGGATATGAACTGAGAACTGAGTCTAATAGAAGCAGGATAAGGAGAAAGTGCCTTCCTAGAATAGGGGACAGCAATTGAAAATATGTGGAGGTATAAGAAAAGCGCATTGTACAGGTGGATGATTGAGTCCAGTGTCACCAGATTGTGAAGTTTGTAGAGGAGAGGAAAAGTGTAGGAAGACTGGAAAGGTAGAAAAGAGCCACGTTATACAAGGCTTTAACAGCCAAATTGTGGATTTTCTGTTTGATCCTGGAAGTAATAGAGAACCACTGGAGATTAATGACATAAGGACGACATGGCAAGACATGCTAGTATATGCATTATGTTGATTGTTGGCATTATGAAATTCCATCTCCTGCTATTACTTGCCTTGGATGGATGCCGATTGTCCTTCAAGGACTCTTGCCATTTAATCAGCATCTGAAAGCTCATGCCAAATTTCTTTCCTCTGTCACCACTGAAGTAGACTCCAGCTCTGTTTTTTCCTCTCCTACAGATCTGTTGGGTAAAACCTTAAACAAGGGGCAAATAAAACGAAGAAAGGTTGGTGGGAGGACAAAAGAAGAAGAGGGGAAATTTGTAGCATAAACACAACACTTATGTATGGAAGAAAAATATTTCCTTTGAACAAACAAGACTCTCTGCGCTGCTTCCCAGAAGCACTATTATCCCAGAACAACACAGCTTCCAAAAAAAAATATTAAAAAGAAAGAAAGAAAGAAAAACCCTTTGCAGTCTGCAGAACAAATGCATTGAAAATGTTAAAGGGCATTCATGAAAGGGCTGGATGGCTGTTATTGCAGCAGGGGGAAAAACAACATTATTTTGCTCTGCAGATAAAAGGAAACGGAAAAAAACGGCATATTTATAGTCAGGGAGCCTGGATTTCTTGTTAAGCCACCATTATCAAATTAATGTCAAAATGCATCAAACAGGCACGAGTATTTCAGGCCCCTTATGCAAAGTGCTTGCAAATTGGTTATAAATACATTTGTTTACAGGGGCTGAAGCTGGAGCTAACTAATTAGTCATTGTAGCATTTTCGATTTGGGCAATTACATAAACAATCTGTTTTGAAATATAAACAGAAGTTGTTTTCCTACAGCCCTTTTATAAATAAATAAATAAATATATATATATATACATATATATATATATATATATATATATATAAATGTGTGTGTATGAGGGGCTGCATATTGGAGGGGCTGCATTCAAACCCCATTCAAACTCATTTCCCTTTCTAAGGTGAGGTAATGTGGAGATGGAGAGGGACGAAGCTGGGGAGCTCTGGTGGCCTAAGAGGAGAAGGCTTATCACCTACCTGAGAGAGATTTCATTTTGGTACCCAAGTATCTGCAGAGGAGAAAGAACTGTAGAATAGCCTGTATCTGTGCATCAAGGTGAGACAGTTTTCATCTAGTGTCCAGACTCAGCAGGTTGACATATTCTCTCCCTCCCTTTATTTGTGGGGATCTTGGAGTTTTGAGGATGGGGGCTAGCAACAACTCTTTTATTCAGAGAAACAGGCCTGTTTTAAGAAAACCTGTAATTCAGATCTCCATGATTCAGAAGCCATAGCACCAGGAAAATTGAGCGAAATTGGTACTTTGGCCTCAAAATCCCATCTCTCTCACTTATGCACTTGTAGACAAATCGCTTAATGTTTGGGAGCCTCAGTTTCCACCTCTGTCCAATTAGAAGATTAAATTCCATAATCTCTGAGATCCCTTCCATTTATATATTTATGAACCTTTGGTCTTCCAAAGCAAAAAATTCCTTCCTATATCTCCTAAATTGTGGTGAATGGCTTAGTATAAGCCGATGTTGTTAATTGGAAGTTTCTTACCAAGCATTAATGAAAAATTCCTTTTATCTAGATATAGGCTAGCAAAACCCACAAGTGACTTCAGGGACCCAAAGATAACTTAGCTCATACTGGAGGTATTTGAGCTTCAGAGACAATCTAATTCCTTAGAAATCTTGAAATGTTTTATGAAGAGACAAATGTCATGCTTTGCAACCTAAGTAATTCAGGCTTTTTTTCCTGGTCAAAACAGGGCAGAATGATAAGCATTTATTAAGTACTTACTAAATACTATAAAATAAATAACATAATAAACAAAAATGCAGAGAAAAGGCAGTCTCTGAATTCAAGGACCTTACTAATTTTAAAATATTTTTTCAATTAACATGTAAAATTTTTTTAATGTTTTTTAAATTTTGAGTTCCAGTTTTTTGTCCTACCTTTCTCCTCTTCCTCTTCATTGAAGAGGCATTGAAAAGGCAAGCAATTTGATATAGGTTATACATTTGTAGTCATGCAAAACAAATTTCCATTTGAGTCATGTTATGAAAGAAAACACAGACAAAAAACTCCCAAGAAAAATAAAATTTTTAAAAAGTGTACTTCAATCTGCATTTAGATTCCATCAATTCTTTGTAGATGGATAGCATTTTTTTCATTAAAGTCCTTCAGAATCTGTCTTGAATCATGGTATTGTTGAGAATAGCTAAGCCATTCACAATTCATCATTGCTACAATATTGCTATTACTGTATATAAAGTTCTCCTCTTTCTGCTCATTTCACTTTGTATCAGTAAGTCTTTCCAGGTTTTGCTGAAACCACCCTGTATTCCATCACAATCATATACTTACTTGTTCATACATTTCCTAATAGATGGGGATCCCCTCAGTTTTCAGTTCTAAAAAACAGCTGTGAATATGTTTGTACTCATAGGTTATTTTTAGATTATTTTTTTTTAATTGGTGGGTCAAAGGGTATGCACAATTTTACAGCCCATTGGGAGCTTACAAGATTTTAACACATAGATTGGGACTGAAAGGGAGTTGAAATATAAAGTCTCTGAGGGAACCCATAGTGTGAAGTCTATGGAGTCAGAAGCATATCTTGGAGGGGAATGAATAGGGGCCAGCCTGGCCCTGCCCCCCAAAATGGAATCATTCCCTACCTCCACATCCCTAAAGAACTCATCAATGAGAGGTAGCCTGGCCTGATGGAAGGAAGTTTCAGGGTGAGAAAGCAACTGAGTCATAATTACAAAGACTAGAAGTCAGAAGCACTATATGGAGGCAAATGGGCGTGGAGTCATTCTTTGACTATTCTAGGGACAATGTTGCTAAATCTGTTTAATCGGCCAGCATTTATTGTTATTAAGAATGCTATTAACCATTATTAATGCTTTAAGGTTTGCCAAGCAACGCTACCTATTCTCTCATTTTATTAGGTGCCTACTAGGACTAAATTTTGAGGACAGAAAGACATAATTCATTTCAAAAAACATTAAGCATCTTCACTATGTCAGGTACTTTAGTTAGGGGTTGGGATGCAAAAAAAAAAAAAATTTAAAACAAAAAAGTCAATCAATCTCTGCCCTCAAGAAGTTTATAATCAAGCAGTGGGGATAGCATAAAAAGACCAATGTGTGACCAAAACCCTGGAATATCGGTAAAGTTTGCCTTTTGATTTGTGGCTATAGCCTCTGTGCATAGAATTCAGCTTCTTAGATTTGTAATCCACTTCCAGCCTTGGACTCAGAGGCTCAAGCTCCATAGAGATACATCAAACTGATTTCTCTGCTGTGGTCCCCTGCTATGCCCAAGACACAGCATCTCAGTGTCTTTAAAAGGTTTCCTTTGCCCTCCCAGCTTGTGATCGTCCCATCTTAACTCCACACAGAGAGCAGCCTTCCAACAAGCACTCTTGGTTGGTTTGTGGGCCAATATTCTTGGGAAAATCAGATTTCTGCAGCAACTTCTTATTTGAAACACAGCTCTATAAAGAAACCGCATTAGCTGAGCTATCATTCAAAAGCCAGAACTACACAGTGCCTTGCTAAACAAGTTTTAGTAACAATAGCAATATATAAAATGTATATCACTTAAAGCATTCTCCTTGGGGCAGCTAGGTGGTATAGTGGATAGAGCACTGATCCTGGAGTCAGGAGAACTTGAGTTCAAATTTGGCTTAAATACTTGCTACTTACTAGCTGGGAAAATCACTTAAACCAAATTGCCTCACCAACCTCACAAGTACCTGGTAAGGTGGTAATAAACAAATACATGATCATCTCCATTTTACAGGTGAACTAACTAAGGTGATATGACTTGCCCATGGTCATGTATTAATAAATGCTGAGTCAAGATTCTAACCCAGATCCCCATCTTTAAATCCAACATTCCACCACACTCTTTCCCAAGGACACCCATATGGGAATAGATAGGAACATGAAGCTTAGTCAATTGTTCTTCCACTCTATAGGGAGGGATGAAGTTGGCCCCAATTCTGAAAAAAAGCCTCCATAGTTAATCAATATTTGTAGGGAAGGATAATCAGATTTCTTGAAATACAAAACTTGATGAGGATGCAATTTCTGGCCCCAACTCAAACCTAAGATTTTCCCTACCCAGACCCTTGAGAATTGGACCCAGACAAACCAGGGCAGAGGAAATCTGAGAATGAAATCAGGCCAAGAAATCAGTCTGGCCATTGGTTAAACAGTGCCCAGCCTCCCAAGCATACTTACAAATGAGCTGCCTGGACCTGATAAGCTGGTAAAGAGACTCAACTCGATAGGTTTTTCAAAACCCTGACCAGAAATATATAATTCCCTTCTTAAAGAACAAGACATAAAATTTCTAGCATTTGTAGGAATTATTATGACCCTGTGATCCCTGTTTCTCATCATTTCAGATAAGATGCTCTTCTGGTCCAAGTCAACTTGCTTCACTCCAGTGATGTCAGTGAGTGGTTGCTAGTTAGGGTTCCCTAGACCACAGAAGCTGAGAACTCACATTGAAAAGAGTCAATGAAAAGCTTGTTATTTTTATCTGGCCACAGGACTGAAGAGGGTGCCAAGAGGGTGTATATCTTCCCTTTTGTGGTAGTGTAGAGGTAGTGTCTAGATTGGGCACAAATCTCTGACCAAATCTGTTTTTTGGAAGGACTCAGATAGACTGAGATAGAACAGATGTGGTATTGGGGGAGGAGGGAACACAGTCAAATCTGAAAGTTTGGAACCATGCAACGAGGGACATATGGATTTGCTTCCCAAGAGACAGAGGGGATACAGAGAGATAGACAGTCAGACAGACAGAGACAAATAGACACAGAGACAGAGAGAATAAGAGAGGGAGGAGAGACAGACAGAAAAAGAGATTCAGAGATAGAGACAGAGATGAGAGACACAGAGCAAACAGAGACAAAGAAAGATGAGAGAGACAGAGGGACAGAGAAAAAGAGATGGAGAGAGACAGAGAGACAAGTGAGACAGAGACATATAGATAGAAGGGGAGAGAAACAGAGGGACAGAGATACAGAGAAACAGAGACCGAGGGGGAGCAAGAGAGAAACAGGAACAGAGAAAAAAAGAGACAATGACATTGAGAGAGACAAGAAAAACAGAGATGAGAGAGAGAGAGAGAGAGAGAGAGAGAGAGAGAGAGAGAGAGAGAGAGAGAGAGAGAGATTGAAAGGAAGGAGGCTGCTGTACACAAGAGTCCATAGTGCATAAGTCTGTGTCTCTCCCCTTCCAAAAGGTGAGGGAGCTTCACCTAAGCATCTTGCACCAATAAAGCAGTATGGATATCCACCATCAATGTGGGTACTTACTCAGGAATTAGGATGTGTAGTCTAAGCCTTTGAATGCTGCAACTCTCTGATTCAAATGACACTGACATGTCAGATTTGGGGGAGATAAGCCCACATGGGACACAGTGTGGTACAGCAGAAATAACATGAGTCTGGGGTCAAGAATCTGTGTTTGAATCTTGCTACTGGCTCTGTGTTGGCAAATCACTTAACTTCCATGAGATTGTATTTCTTTTCTACACAGTGAGAGAATTAGATTAGATAGATAGCTTGTGAGGTTTTTATAGTTCTAGAACCATAATTCTGTGACCTGGAATCAAAGCTCAATCCTGTCACTTAGTGTCTTATCTCTTAACCAGCTCTCTTAATATTTCTGGGAATCATTTCTCCATGTGCAAAATGAAGGGATTGGACTAATATGAGGTTTCTTAACTTTTTTTTTTCATATCTGTCATTGACCCCTTTGGGGCAGTTATGTGGCACAATATTCAACCTGGAGTAAGGAATTTTAATCCAGCCCTAGATACTAACTGTGACTTCCTGGGCAAGTTGCATAACCTGTATGCTTCAGTTTCCCCACCTGTAAAATGAGCTGGAAAAGGAAATGGTAAACCATTCCAGTATCTTTTCCAAGAAAATCCGAGGTGGGGGGTCACAAAAACTTAGATGTGACTAAAAATGACTAAACAACAACGGTAATATTGCTATAGCGACATGAAGTGGATTTCAAATCAGAAGATCTGTTTTCAAATTCAGGCTCTGCAAATTTTTTAGAGCACATGTGGCCTTATGCAAGTCCCTTTGTGAATTTTCATTTTCTCTTGTGCAAAATGGGGAAAATAATACCCACCTCATAGAGTTGTGATGATCCCAGTGGGATAGCATATGTAAAATGCTTTGTAACCTTAAAATACCACCCAAATGCCAGCTACCTTGTTCAGGTATGGGCTGAATTAGATGACCTCTGAGGTATTTTGCAACTCAGAGCTTCTATGATTCAATGATCATTATCACCATTACTCAGAAAAGCCAGAGGATTTTACTGAGATTATTTAAAACCCAGGAATAGAAACTAGGTTGAGACTTTACTGACTCCCAGTCAAGTAGCTCAGATTAAGAAGCCATCTCCCCCCCACACCCCCACACCACCTCCCATGCTGAAATGTAAGGAAAAAATAGTCTCACTTTTTCCTTTTGTGTTTTCTTGAGCTATAATAGCATGCTTGTTAAGGCAACGAGGTACCATGGTGATAGGTACTGTATAAATAGATGGATAGAGAGAAGTCAGCTGAACCTGGAGGTGAAATTAATTCCTTGGAACTCATCATCACCCACTTGCTGCTTTTTTTTTTTTGTCAGTATAAATCAGTAATACAACTGTGCTGTATTTTGCACATAGCACCTTTTAAATGTCCAAGAGTCTTCTTTCTAGATTTTAAAGCAAAATCCCAGGATTGGCAGAAAATGAGAGAATGACATTGCAGAGGCTGCTGCTGCTAAGCTTGCTAATGCATTTGTGTGCTAGTGTTTGGGAAGATCAATGCATAACTAAGTATCCTTTCCACATTGTATGTGAAGAGGGAAAAGAAAAAGGGAGAGAGACAGAAAGACAGATAGAAATAGACAGAGACAGAAAAGAAGAAGAAGAAGAAGAAGAAGAAGAAGAAGAAGAAGGAGGAGGAGGAGGAGGAGGAGGAGGAGGAGGAGGAGGAGGAGGAGGAGGAGGAGGAGGAGGAGGAGGAGGAGGAGGAGGAGGAGGAGGAGGAGGAGGAGGAGGAGGAGGAGGAGGAGGAGGAGGAGGAGGAGAAGAGGAGAGAGAGGAGAGAGGAGAGAGGAGAGAGGAGAGAGGAGAGAGGAGAGAGGAGAGAGGAGAGAGGAGAGGGAGAGGGAGAGGAGAGGGAGAGAGGGAAGAAGGGAGAAAGGTGATGGAAAAAGGGAAAGAAGAAGGAAATGTGAGCAGAGGAGGAATTGGGAAAGAGGAGAAAGGAGAATTTTTTTTCCAATTGAAGTTAAAGGTTATTCTGTAGAATGTCTGGAAAACACTGTGAAAGATGTCACAAGGGGTGCCTTGGGGCTAAGTTGCTAAACTCCATCGAGATTGCTAAAATTTCTCCATGAGCCTACGCTAGAGAAATTATCAAATGATCCTCAAAGATGCTGAGCCAAAATCAATTTCTTCAGTGACTCAGAGCTAGTGTTTTGGGGTGCAGTTTGTGAAAGCACAATTAACATTTGATTTTTTTCTGGAAGTCAGTCTGCTGATGAAAGAGTTCACTTTGCTGTCTGATTACCTATCTCTATAAGTTTATCCCACATAGCTAAACAGATGTATATAAATACTTAGTGAGTACTTACTATGTGAGGTACACTGTGCTAAGCAGCTATCCTTTCAAATACAAAGCAAGCAAGCAAGATAGTTCCTGCCCTCAAGGAGCTCCCATTCCAATGAGGCAAGATAAGGCATAAGTTTTATTTATCAGAAAGGAAGAAATCAAGGTGGAAGTCCAGGTTACCAGAGGGATATATTTGTACATAAATATATATAGCAGCTCTTTTTGTAGTGGCAAAGAAGGGAAGGTGAGAGGATACCCAATAACTGGTGAATGGCTAAACAAGTTATAGGATGTGATTATAATGGAATATTATTGTGCTAGAAGAAACAGGCAGGAACTATATGAACTGATGCAAAATAAAATGAATCAGGAGATCATTATATACAGTAAAAGCAATGATGTAATGATGATTTAACTGTGAAAGTTTTGGCTACTCTGATCAAGTATGATTCAAGACAATTCCAAAGGACTCATGATGAAAAAATGAACTCTAAGTGTAAATTGAAATATAATTTTCTCAGTTTATCTTTCTTGCTTTTAAAAAATATATAAATAAAATGGAAATATGTTTTGCATGGTTACACATGTATAAATGATATTACATTGCTTAGAAGAGGATGGGAGGGAGAGAATTTGGAAATAAAAATTTAAAAAGAAAAGAATGATAAATATAAATACAATTAAAATATATTAAATAAATTAAAATGTTTTTTTAAAAATCAGGAAAGCTGTCTTATCTACTGGACTCTGGTTAACCAGAGGAGCCAAAGGACACATGCTTAGTTCCATGGGAAATGCTAAAGTCTAGTAGATCCTTTAACACTCCTTGATTGGCAGGTCAGATGCACGTTCCATGGAGTTAGGCATGTATGCTTTCATTTCTCTGGGGTCTGGGGGTAAGATAGTGAGGAGACTTTTATGCACACATATCTACCAGGTCAGGGGGTTCCTCTGGTGTTTTCTGTTGCACAATATGCGGGTTCTGTCTTAGACACCAGGGGAGAATCATGTGGTCCTTATATATAAGGATCTAAAAGGGAGATTAAATATACACAGAGGCATGTCTGATTGTCTCCCTCAATTAAAATATGAGCTCTGTGAGCACTGGAGTCAATCTCAGAGGCAGCTAGGAGCCATGATGGTTAGAGTGCTTAATCTCAATGTGCCTCAGTTTCCTCATTTATAAAGCAGGGACAATAATAATAACATCTACTTTCCAGGGTTGTTGTGAGGATCAAATAGTATTATTATATTTGTAAGTTGTTTTGTATGCCTTAAAGAATTATATAAATGCTAATTATTATTATTAGCTTTTTAAAAAAATATTCCTAATGATTAGCCAATACTTGTCACATAGTAATGCTTACTAAGATGCATTTATTCAAAATATAGCAAGGGCTGTTCCTGACATATAGATGGGGATGTTGTGTAGCTTCTATTACACAATGTGCACAGTTCTATCTTAGACACCAGGAGAGATGGAGATGGAGATGGGGATGTTGTGTGGCTCTAAGGGAGGTAAAATAGACATCTCTAGCTTCTCTTTCCTTCCTTTCCCCTCCCTATCCTTCTATAAAGGGAGACTATTTTCTGCCAGGAAGGGAAGCAGGAGATTAGGGCCAGAAGCTTGGTCACTCTGTTTTCATCAAAGAGATATACAGAAACAGACATAGAGTGAGAGATAAAAGAGAGAGCCAAGAGACAGAGAGACAGACAGACAAAGACAGAAATAGAGACAGAGATAGAAAGAGACAGAGACAAAAACAGAGAGAGAGAGACAGAGAAACAAAGAGATAGAGACAAATAGAGCTAAAGAGAGACAAAGACAGAAATACAGCCAGAGACAGAAAGAGCCAGAGAGACAGAGACAGAGAGAGAATTGAACTAGAATTATATCTATCTGCTCTCTAAATGGTATTAATCTAGAGCATGTGGTTTTCAGGTTCAAACTAAACTTTTGGGTGCTATTTATTAATGAGGGTAAGAGAGGACCCCAAACTTTGTTGCCATTGTTTGACTTCCTTCCCAGCAAATACTAGTTGCTGAATGAACACACATGGCAATTAGCAAGAAACCCATCTCTCCAAGCTGATAATAGAACAGAAACTAGAGAAAGTATACATTAGAGAATATATACAGATAATACAGAGTAGAGGAGCACTCCCACTGGGAGTGAGGTAACTCAGCTCATCCAAGAGAGAGAATGCTAGATCTCACCCAAAGGGAAATTCCCTGATGTTTCAAGTGTAGCCAGATGGGGATATAGGGACATGATGGAGACTGCCTGCTCTTTTCATGCTGGCTTCTTCCCAGAATCTTTTCCTTCAGCAACATGAAGCGGGATTAGACTCACCCACCTTCTCTGTCAAAGCTGGAAGCCAGAAGTTCCTGGGGTAACTGCAAAATCAGAATAGCTTGAGGTAGCTCTGAAGACTTGAAGAGACTTAAGGGCTCAAAAAAAAAGTGAACTTCTCTCTCTCACTTTTGCTCAGTCTCATAGACTCAAAGCATTGATCTCCACCAATGGGGAAAAAAATCCCACTGCCTTATTGTAGCCTTTGAGCCCAGTGATAACTTTCTCAGTCTAAGTACTCTCTTTTCCTGCTACTCCTTTCTCTTGATTTTTCTCCTTCTTGCCTGACTGCTCCTTCTCAATTTCTTTTCTTGAATCTTTATGTCATGACCAATATGTGTATCCCCCAAGGTCCTGTCTTGGACTTTCTTCTCTTTTTAAAAAGGATTTTTTTTTCAATTAACATATATTTTCTTTCCCTCTCACTTCTGAATTTCCACACCCCTGGAAGAAAAATAAAATAAAATATGCATGATCCCACATTGATCATATCCAATATATACACATATATACACTCATAAAATATACATATATGGATATGTGTCTTCTTCTACACTATCACCTCTCTATAGGAAATATGTAGCTTACTTCATCACTGAGCTGCTGGAATAGCGATTGATCAGTGTTTTTAAATCTTTTCAAGTCATTTGTCTTTATAATGTTATTTTTGTCACTTATGTTGCTCTCCTGGTTCTGCTTACTTCGCTATATACAACTTCCTACAAGTCTTCATGGTTTTACTGAAGCCATATTTTTCATTATATCTTATAGCATCTTATAGCATTTCTGTGGAGAACTCATACATGGCAAGTGCTCACAAAGTGGTGAGAAAAAGCTATTCAAGGACACTTTCAAGGTGCTTTTAAGAACTTTAAGTTTAAGAACTTAAGAATTTAACTTTAAGAACTTTAATGTTGATAGTATGACATGGGAGATACCCGCATAGGATCTCCCAGCATGGCGTTCTCTCATCAGAGAAGGTGTTGTGCTCCATGAGCAAAGCAGAATTGAATTAGTCCAGAGGAATTGCGAGCTGTACAAAGTTAGAGAGTCCACCCCAAATGTTCATAGGGACTATTTGTGTCCAACCCATAGCAGGACTCATTTATTGTAACAAACTCACTGTAACAGTGATGTCATTTTGGTCCTCTTAGAAAACGAAGGACAGCAACCTAACCTAATAATATTCAGTTATATCCATAGACTATAATTTATTCAATCATTCTCCAATTGATGGACACCCCTTGGTTTCCAATTCTTTGCCACTACAGAAAGGATTATGAATATTTTGTATATATGAGTCCTTTTTCTCATTCTTTGATCTCTTTGGGGGTTTGGCTCTAGCTGAGATATCAAAGGGTCATACCCAGTTTAATGACTTTGGGCATAATTCCAAAATGCTTTTCATAATGTCTATCCCAATTCACTGCTCTACCAATAACACATTAATATGCCTATTTTCCCACAGCCTATTCAACATTTGTAATTTTTATTTTTTTAAATCAAGTTTGCCAACCTGATCAGGGTTTGAAGTAGAGTCTTAGAGTTGTTTTAATTTGTATTTCTCCAATTATTTGTGATTTGGATCATTTTCATAAATTGCTGATAGTTTGTACTTCTTCCTTTGAAACGTGACTGTGAATTTCTTTTGACTATTTAACAATTAAGGAATTATCATCTTTCCATTCTATTTTCTCTTACTTTCCTCACATCAGTTCTCATGGTTTCAGTTACCTTCTCTATGCACATGATTCCCAGATCTATAATATAGCCCTAGTCTCTCTCCTGAGTTACAATCCTACACCACCAACTGCCACTGGAACATCCACTTTCAAATGGCTAATAGGCAGTTGGTAATGTGGAACTGGAACTCAAGAGAGCTCGTCAAAGTCAACATATCCAAATAAGGATTCATTGCCTTTCCCCTAAAACCCTCCTTTTTCTTAACATTCCTAATACTATCAAGGACAGTGTGATCTCCCACGTTCTCAATCTGGGTTCTCTTCTATGACGTCTGTTTCTCAGTTACTCCACATATCTATCAGTTATCAGGTTTTATCATTTCTATTATCACAATATCTCATATATATTGCCTTCTCTCCCACTCAGGCAGCCACAATCTTAGTTTAGACCCTCATCACCTTTCACTGGTGGTTCAGTGATTTTGTCCAAATTGGTTTCTGTGTTGTCTTCCTCTACTCGCAATATATCCTCCATACAGTTTCCAAAATGAATTTTTTTTTTAAAGTGCAGGTCTGACTATGTCACTCCCTTACTAAGTTCAAATAGCTTTTTAAAATCAAATATAATCTCTTCTGTTTAGAATTCAAAACTCTTCATAATCTGCTCCTTTCATATTTTTCCAATCTTCTTACATATTCTTTTTTTTAATTTTACAAAAATTTTATGCATAGGTAATTTTTCAGCATTGACAATTGCAAAACCTTTTGTTTCAACTTTTCCCCTCCTTTCCCCCACCCCTTCCCCCAGATGGCAGGTTGACAAATACATGTTAAATATGTTAAAGTATAAGTTAAATACAATATATTACATATTACTTCTTTAAATATACTCTATGACCTAGCCTTATTTGCTTCTTGCTGGTCCATATGTGTAAAACAATAATAGAGAAACACAAAATTCAGGGTGCTTCCATGTTGGATGATCTGGAAGTACCTAATTTAAGTCCCTTACATATGTGATATTTTGTCCTTCTTGCTTGGAATATTCTTTCTCCTCTCCTCTGCCTTTTAGAATTTCTGGTTTCCTTCAAGACTCAGATGATGCATTATCTTCTGCAGGAGACCTTCTCTGATCTCCTTAGCTGCCAATGCCTTTATATATATATATATATATATATATATATATATATATATGTATGTATTTCCTCATATCCCCTTTTTATGTATTTCATATATATATGTGTGTGTGTGTATGTATGTATGTCCTCATATCCCCTTTTAGTATATTTCATGTATATGTATGTATGTATATACTTTTCCCCACATTAGCATGTAAGCTTCTTGAGGGCAGGAAATATTTCTGTTTTTCTTTTTGTCTCCAGTGTCTGGCACACAATAAGTACTTAATAAATAATAATGTTAGGTAGCATTTACATAGCTCTTTGATATTTGCAAAATACTTTTCACCTGTTATCTCATTTAATCTTTATTTTTTATAGATGAGGAAACTGTGATCAAGAGAGATTAAGTCACTTACACAGGAACACAGAGCTAGTAAATATCTGAGGCAAGATTCAAACTCAGACCTTCCTGACTCCAAGGCTAGTTTTCTAGCTACTATACCACAATTCTCTCTCTAAAGAATAATTGTTTGATTTAGAACTATCCCCAAAAGTCTATCAAACTGTACATACCCATACTACTGGGTCTGTATTCCAAAGAGATCATAAAGGAGGGAAAAAGATCCACGTATACAAAACTATTTGCAATAGCTCTTTTTTTAGTGGCAAGGAACAGAAAACTGAATGGATGCCCATCAGTTGGGGAATAGTTGAATAAGTTGTAGTATATGAATGTTATAGAATATTATTGTTCTATAAGAAATGACCAGCAGGATGATTTTAAAGAGGCCTGGAGAGACTTACATGAACTGATGCTAAATGAAGTGAGCAGAACCAAGAGAACATTGTACACAGTACCAAGATTATGTGATGATAAACTATGATGGATTTGTCTCTTCTCACCAATACATTGATCTAAGGCAATTCCAAGAGACATGGGATGGAAAATTATATTTGCATCCAGAGAGAAAACTATGGAAATTGAATGTAGATCGAAGCATAGTATTTTCATCTTTTCTTTTTTGTTTGCTCTTTCTTATGGTTTTTCCCTTTTGTTTGGATTTTTTTTCAAAATGACTAATATGGAAATATGTTTACAATGATTGTACATATATAACCTATACTTGCTTGAGGTCTTGAAGTGGGAGGATAAGGAAGGGAGGGAGAAAAATTTTACAAAAATAAATGTCTAATGTATAAGATTGCCTGCCATTTAGGGGAGGGGGTAGAGGAAGGGAAGGGAAAAGTCGGAACAGAAGTGAGTGCAAGGGACAAGGTTATAAAAAATTACCCATGCATATGTTCTGTCAATAAAAAGCTATAATTTTTTTTAAATGTTGGAAACTATCTTTATGTGTATTTGGAAAAATAAATAATATTGAGGGGAAAAAAAGAATTGCTTCTTGACTGCTTAATGCCAAATCACTTCATGCCTCCCCTGTAAAGTGAGGGGGGGCTTAGAAAGAATCACACATAAACAGGACAAACTAAATTTATTAATACTTAAAAAGAAAAGCAAGCCCTACATAATAGATTCAGAGTTTCATCCTTTACTTTTTAACAATGTAGATGGAAGTGGTCGTTTTATGTGGTATTGTTAGGTTCAGAATGAAAACAAAAATAAAAGAGGGAGCTGGATTAAATTATCTCTAAGGCCTTTTTCAGCTTGAAAACTATGATTCTATGTGAAGAATCAAAGAAATAACTCTAATGCAAAATGAAATAGGATAAATGTGCAAGAGAAGGACACACAAGATGCTATGGAGTTCAGGGGAGGGCAAGATCTCTTACTAGCTGAGGCATTTAGGGAAAATTTCCAGAAGGAAGAAACATTTTTGACACTGAGGTAGGCTGACTGGAGAAAGGCCAGGCCCCCTTTTCTTTAGCAAGGGTTCTTATACTGGGGTCACATACTCCCCCACCCCCTAAGGCATCTGTGAGCTTATATGGAGGAAAGACTATATCTAAGTTTTCACTAACCTCTCATTGAAATGTTACATGTCAAAATCTTCAATGGTTCAAAAACATTATTCTGAGAAATGTTTCACAGACTTTACCATACTGTCAAAGGAAGGGCCATGACTTTAAAGGAAAGACTCAAAGGGTCTCTGCTCTAAGGTATGGGATGGCAGGGGTCTCAAGTGAGGCTAGATTTGCCTCTGTCCTATAAACAGTTGTCTTGGTCAGTGAGGAGGGCATAGTTGTAGGGAGCTCCCACCTTCTTTAATGATTTCCCCTTAATCAAAACTTATTCTTTTTTTTTTCTTGTTGTAACTGTGTACAATGCTCACTTCATTTAGCATCAGTTCATGTAAGTCTCTCCAAGCGTTTCTGAAATCAGCCTGCAGATCATTTCTCATAGAATAATAATATCTCATTACATTCATATACCATAACTTTTCCCAACTGATTTCTAATCCACTCAATTTCTAATTCCTTGCTATCATAAAAAGAGCTTACTAAGATTTTTGTACTTTTCCTTTCTTTTATTATCTCTTTAGGATATAGACCCAGTAGAGACATTGCTGGTCAGAGGATATGCACAGTTTTATAGTCCTTTGAGCATAGTTCCAAACTGCTCTCCAGAATGGTTGGATCTGTTCACAGCTCCACCAACAATGTATCAGTGTCCCAGTTTTACCACAGCCCCTCCAACATTGGTCATTATATTTTTCGGTCATCTGACAGGTGTGTAGTGGTACCTCAGAGATGTCTAAAGTTGCATTTCTCTAAGCAATCATGATTTAAAATATTTTTTCACATGACAATCTAGACTTATTCTGAGGGAATACAAAGAGTGAGGAGGAGGAAATTCTGGCAGCCAAATAGCAGCATTGATAGTGATGGTTAAGGTGACCAGCAAATCCCTTTGGGGATGGACAATTTCTTATTCCAAATATATGGGGTTCTAACTGAGATGGGAGCAAATTCATAATGTAAATGTGAAATTTAGATATACTAATGTTTTTAATAAGTGTGCAGATATATAAACTGAGTTACTTGGAAAAGAGGAGCTATTCAGCCTTTTGTAGTAACTGGAAACAGCATATGCCCATCAGTTGGAGAATTGTTGAATAAATATGGTATATGAATGTTGTTCTATAAGAAATGATCAACAAGATGATTTCAGAAAGGCCTGGAGAGACTTACATGAACTGATATGAAGTGAAGTGAGCAGAACCAGGAAATCATTGTATATGGCAACAAGACTTTATAATGATCAGTTCTAATGGACTTGGCTCTTTTCAACAGCGAGGTGATTGAGGTCAGTTCCAAAGGTCTTGTGATGGAGATAGTCATCTGTATCCAGAGAGAGGACTGTGGGAACTGAGTATGGATCATAACATAGTATTTTCATTTTTTAATTGTTGTTTGCTTACATTTCATTTTTTTCTCATTTTTTTCCTTTTCAATCTGATTTTTCTTGTGCAGCATGATAATTGTGAAAATATATATAGAAAAATTACACATGTCTAACATGTATTGCTGATTAAGAGAGGGGGAAGGGAGAAAAAAATTTGGAACACAAGGTTTTGCAAGAGTGAATGTTGAAAACTATCTATGCATGTGTTTTGAAAATAAAAGCTTCAAAAAAAATTTTAAAGAAAGAAAAGAGGAGCTATTGAGAGAAGCTGGGAGGACCAAAACTTCAAGAGTTGTTAGCAGGGCTGTAGAGCAGGAGAGAATGAGAAACAGCAGTGCAATTATGAATGGGGGTCTTGTATCAGGAAAGAAAGGACTATTTTAGGAAGATTTCTTTGAATGAAAAACCAAGGAACAATAATTCTCAAAATGTCATGGAGCTGCCTAAAGAAATCTGACAGAAAACACCTTGTCTCCTCAGAAACCAAGGAATGCTGGGATAATGGAGATACTTGCTTGGACTGAAAGTCCACATATGAGACTGGGAAAGGAAACAAAGCAAAGGCCTCTATAACTCTGATTGGTGTGTTAAGCTGAATTAAATGATGAATCTGGGTACTTACCTGTATCCCACAGAGCTGTCTGTCCTGCTCTATTTGGTGCTTCATTGTAACATGGGAACATTTTGGGGGTTCTCCAAGTTTACCTGGAAGGTTCAGGAGTGTACCTTGAGAGCCCATTAATAAATTTTCAATATGAGCACTCAAACACTTCAGAAATTGGTAAAAAAGAAAAAAAAATCAGTGCTGACATTGTTTTGTTAATTTCTAAAGTGGCGGAGAAAACTTAAAAATGTGTGGTGGGTTGTTTTTTTTTGTTTTGTTTTTTTGTTTTTTGGAGAGCCTGTAGTTAAACAGTGACCAGACTATCCCTAATCAGGCATTACCAGATTTAAGACCAGCAACAGACTGAAGAAGCTGTGCAGCTATCATCTGGGGACCAGCCTTGCTAAGTGTGATCAAGCTTGCTTATTATTTATAGTTTAACCACAAGGTCATCATTTTTGACCATAGGAACCCCTGAAAAAATCATCTACAAGAAGGTGGAGGAATTATGATTTGTACCAATGAGAGGCACACCAATGGAATTATTACTTTTTTGAAGTATGAAGTATATAGTTTGTATCCTAAGATTTCCTCAAAACCATCATAGTTTTTAATTTATTCAAGCTCTCCACTACACTATGCTGTCTCTCAAAGGTGAGTTTTGATGATGTATTTAAAGGGAGAGAAAGCCCAAAACAGAAAATCTTGTAGGGAGTTTGGGTGCCACAGTAAAAAGGGCCAACTTCGGTCAGTGTAAGAAGAATGGAAGCCTAAGAGGGAAAAAGATGCTACTGGGAAGGAGCTGTGAGGGGAAGGAGGAGAACACAAGGGGAGTTGGGAAAGAAATACTTATTTCATAATTCTGCCTCTGGTTAATTCAGCCTAAGGAGTTCAGGGGAAAGATGATATGTGGGAAAATGGATAGGTACTATATGGTACTATGTAATAATAAATAATAATAATAATAACTAGCATTTATATAGTTTTTTTAGGTTTATAAAGTACTTTACAGGTGTTATCTCATTTGATTTTCTCAACAACCCTATGAGGTAGTTGCTATTACTATCATCACTATTTTATAGATGAGGAAATAAGGCAAACAGAACTTAAATGACTTGCCCAGAATCACACAGCTAATAAAATGTTTGAGGCAGAAATGTTTCTGATTCCTGGTCTACTATTTTAAAAAATATTGAAAAATTCTTTAGAATCACTAATATTAGACTCATCAAACTAGCAAAGTTGATAAATAAAAGGATGAAAAAATTCATTTTTGGAGAAGCTGGGAGGGGAGGTGGGGGGAGAAAGGAATGCTGATCCATTAGTGGTGACACATAGTATCTGATAGTATGAATTATTCCAAATGTTCTGGGAAATCACTTGAAATTATGCAAGAAAAGTTTCTAAATTCTTCATACCCTTTAGCCTAGAGAACTACTCCTGGGATCATCCCCTGAGGAGGTTAATGATAGCAAGAAAATGCCCATGTGTACAAAAATGTTCATAGCAGTGTTATTTGTAATGACAAAAAGCTAGCAACAAAATGCATGCCCAGCGATTGGGCAACGATTGAACAAGCTGCGGTGTGTGAATGTAAGGGAATATTACTGCCCTGAGGAATGACACAAATGAAGAATTCAGAGGAGTGAGGGGAAAACTTATGTGGAGTGATGCAGAATGCAGAAAGCCGAGCCAAAAGAACAGTATACACAATGGCTACAACAACATAAATAAAAACAGCACTAAAAAGCAAGCAGTTCAAATACTGTGGACAATTTTAGTACCATGCTGCCAAAGTTGAAGCATACATCTTTCTGTTCTGTTAACAATCAGTTGGCTGCAAAAGTAGAAGGTAACAAGTGTGATCACTCACATTCACCCTAGTGGGAGGTTTTGCTGGACTCTTCAAGGATGAGTTTTGGGGTGGGGGCTAGAGAAAGTTTAGGTGCTAGTTCAGAAGTATCTGTTCTGTCAAAACAAAATGTATTCCACTCACATATTTTTATATATGTTTAATAGCTTTTAAAAAAATGACAGTTGATTCATCTCCACCAAAAATGACAGTTTGGGGGCATTTTCAAAGCTTTTAGGGTCATGGGTTTTGAACTGGAACTAATCTCTACAGATGAAGGATTTGAGAGAGAGAGATTAAGACTCGCTAAGAGTCAATCAAACAATCAGTTAATGAACAGGCATTTATTTGTTTGTTTATAGGGCAGCTAGATGATGCAGTGGATAGTGCACTGAGTTTGGAATCAGGAGGATTCCTCTTCCTGAGTTCAAATCTGTCTCAGACAGGACACTAGCTGTGTGAACCTGGATAAGTCACTTAGCAAACAATCCTGTTTGCTCAGTTTCCCATCTATAAAATAAGCTGGAGTAAGACCACTCCACTATCTCTGCCAAGAAAACCCCATATGGGGTCATGAAGAGTCAGATATGATGGAACTGAACTTATGGTCACAAATTGTATTGTCAAACAACAATTTGCCACTCTGGCTATATCTGAAAACATGCATCTCACTCTGCAGCTGGAGTTTATCACCTCTCAAATGAGATATTTGGGGAGGAGAGGAAAACTTAGCACAGTGCCTGGAACATATTGCCAGTGCTTATTTATTCTTTTCCCCTTTCTGTTTCTGTTGGAAGATGGGCAGTGTGCTTTATCACTAGCCTTTTGGAATTATTGGTCATTTAGGTCATTGCACCGATCAGAGATCTTAAGTCTTTCAAAGTTATTTACCTTTATAATGTTATGAGTGTATAAATTTTTTTCTGGTTCTGCCTACTTCATTCTACATCAATTTCTTTTTTAAAAATTAAATTAAATTTTAAATGAATGAAAATTCATCTTCTCTCCCTCTTACCTACCTCCCATTGAAAAAAGGAAGAGTTTTCCCCTTTGCTCTGATTTTTCTCTCCCAACATGATTCATAAAGCAATATGTATTAAAAATAAAAAAGAAGAGGAAAAAAAGGGAAGAAAACCAAACCTTTAACAAATGTTTATTAAACACTTACTATGTACTTAATAAGGAGACAAATTCAAAAGTAAAACAGTTTCAGCCCTTGAGGAGCTAATATTCTATCCAAGGGAAAATAGCAAAGCTTGGCCATAAACCCAAAGTGTCTGATTCCAAACCCAGTGCCCCTCTCTAGGACACCATCTTGCCTCACCACAGCCTATCTTCCCTGCAGTAAGAGGAGGAGAAGCTCGAGCCACTTATGTGCCTCTGTTCCATGAGCCCTTTTAGACAAACCATCCTCCCAGAATGAAGCCAATTTTCCCTTCAATCTGTATTATTATTACTATTATTTTAAAAGTAGAGGAGAAAGTCCTCACCAGTATTTAAAATCCTTTCATAAGGGAAAACTAATAACAGTAATAAACAATAATAACAGCTTTCTACATTTGTACTGCCCTTTCCCCTGGAGCAATCTAAGTGTACTCAAGTATAAGTGGCTTTGCCCTGCAAATAGAGAAACTGAGGCCAAAAAGGCTTTAAGTGGTTGACCTAAGATCACGGAACAAGCCAACCTCCAAATAGCTCTAAACCTCAGCTTTTCCCCCATTTTCACTGCAGTTTATTTTAACTTCTTCAGTGTTTCTTCAGGGGAGAACCCTTAATGTGCTCTGTTCAGGAGGATGGATGGGCTGAGCTCACCGTGGTCCTGATGCATGTATGTTCTTGGGGAAAAGGTTTATTTAGTGGACATAATGTTTTCATTTTTCCTTATCTTCCCATCTCCTAGTTGGGGGATGGGAGCTGGGGAGAGGAGGACAAATAAAGACTAGCTTTCTGGTGAGTGAAAAGGACATAAATGCATCTTATAAATATGTAAGATGTCTTTTTTTCCAGAGCACAATGAGCAGCCATGAGCTCCCCCTTAAGAGTCCAACAATTCCCAAAAGGCCAACAGCTTTTCTCCTGATGAAGGGAATTTTCTCAGATGGCATTTAATTTTTCTCCCTGTCATACAGTGTTACCCTCTTTTATGTTGCCTGAAGCTGCCATGCAAGGTAGACATAACATTCCTTCTATATTCCAGGCAGATAAATACATTCGTTGCACACAGAATAAGGAATCAGGACAGCCGGCTGCTAGGAGATAGGCACTGGATTAGTGGAGAGGGATTTGGGGAGAGAGAGGACAGTAAACTTCAGTGTTAGTGGACAAGTTGACGGTGTGGGTTCCCAGCCTCATAGTTGTGACATTTTTGCCATTTCTTATCTTTCTTGTCTTTTTTTTTTTTTAAGACAAGGTCTCCCCACTTTCTCAGACTGAAAATGTAGGGCTAATCATGAGCCTAATCCTACTACTGGACACTTTGCCCTTCCTAAGGTAACTTGTTGGTCCCCTACCTGCAGGAACTTAATATATTGAAAATTAACTTGGCAGAGGAAAAAGAAAGAAAAAGATGAACTTAGTGCTGACATCCCAATGGCATAGCTCATTTTGTTTCAGAGATCCTAAACTCAAGAGATCCACCAGCTCAGCCTCCCCAGTAGCTGAGATTACAGGCATGGGCCACCATGCCCAACTAGCAAAGACGCAGAAAATAGAATGCTGGGCAGGGAGCCAGGAAGACGCAAATTCAAGTTTGGCCTCAGATATTTTCTAGCTGTGTGATCCTAGGAAAGTCACACAGCCTCAGTTTGCCTCAGTTTCCTCATCTATAAAATAGGGACAATGGCACCTCCGTCCCAGAGTTCTTGTGAGGATCAAGTGAGATAATAATTATAAAGTATTAGCATATGGTAAGTGCTATTTAAATTTTATTGTTATTAATATTACTACTATTACTGCTACTACTACTAGTAATAGTCCTATCACTCCTCCTCCTCTTCCTCCTCCCACCACCACTACTACTACTATACTACTGCTGCTGCTCCTGCTAATTTTATAAAGGAGAAAACTGAGATCCAGAGATATTAGTGATAAGGGAGAGGAAGAAATTTGATTCTGAGTCTTTGGTCTTGTTTCTATCACATAGAGGTCAAGTTTCAAAGATGCAGCCAAGGTCCATTGGTAGAGGAAGTTTCCTCATCTAGCTCTTTGCCATACCGATAAAATCACAGTCTAGTTCCTACTCTCTGTATTGTTGTTGTTCAGTTACGTTGGACAGTGACTACAAAGAGTCCATGGGGTTTCTTTGGGGAAGATTCTGAAGTAACTATCCCTTGTTTACGTTACAGTTAACCCTTCTGCATATTGGGGTTAGGAGTTTGGCATCCCCAAGATCTGGAAAATCCAGGTAAAGTTTTTTGGTCCTCTCTTTGTAGCAAGAAAAAACTAAATTATTATGATATTAAAAATATGTCAATATTATGCAATACTATACATATATTTTATGGATTTCTGAGTTTTTAAACTTTTTTTCTGTGTCATTTGCTGGCCTTTAAATGTTGACTATGGTTTCCACAAAACTCCCACCAAATTCCCATTTAATTGCAGATGCTGATATATCAAAATCAAAACTGCAATGGGGTAAGTCATGATATGGAAAGGATAACTAGTTCTTTTTGTCCTCTGATATAGGTTAGTGGGAGAGGACATGCAGATAGAGATATATAGAGTGACTAATGAATATTCATGCATACAGGATAACTTCTCAGTTCTAGTATGATGGCAATTAGGAAAAAAATATATATATATATATATTCATTTGTATTCAGAAGACCTGGGTTCAAATTTCAATTCTGCTTCTTAAATCTATATGAGCTGGGTGAATCACACCCTCTTATTGGCACTCACTTTATTTATTTATGGAGAGATTGTTCTAGATCACTGATAGCAAACTCAAATAGGAAGTGAACCATTAAACCATATAAGGATTCCTGCAACTCATTTTGACTTAGAAAACCATGTGTTAGCATTATCTATGTTTTATTGCATTTTTATTTATTGTTTGCCACTTGAATTTTAATCTGGTTTGGATTGTACTGAGGAATATTGTCAATCTCATGCAACCAAATGGACTAGTTGTTTGCCTCCTCTCACCTAAATGATTCCTATCAGGCTTAAATCTAGTGACTCAGATTGTTAGTGGAAAGAGTTGAAGTCAAATTTGGAGTCCAAGGAATGAGGTTCAAGTCTTGGCTTTACCATTTACTAACTATATCAGCTTGGGCAAGTCAGTTAACTTTCTGAATCTCAGTTTTCCTTTCTTTAAAAGGGGTTTTAATACTTCCACCCACCTCATGGGAATGTATTTGTTAAATTTTAGATTTCAATGCAAATTGAGAATTCTCACCTTTCAGATTGGCTAACATGACAGGAAAAGATATTGATAAATAATGGAGGGGATGTGGGAAAACTGGGACACTGATACATTGTTGGTGGAGTTATAAACGGATCCAACCATTCTGTTTTTGTTGTTGTTGTTGTTGTTTTTTTTTGGGGGGGGAGGCAATTGGGGCTAAGTGACTTGCCCAGGGTCACACAGCTAGGAGGCATTAAATGTGTGAGGTTAGATTTGAACTCAGGTCCTCCTGACTTCAGGGGATAGTGCTCTATCCATTGTACCACCTACCTGCCTTAATCCAAACATACTGGAGAGCAATTTGAAACTATGCTCAAAGAATCATCAAGCCGTGCATGCCCTTTGATCCAGCAGTGTCTCTCCTGGCTCTGTATCCCAAAGAAATCATAAAAAAGGGAAAAAGACTCACATGTGCAAAAATGTTTGTAGGGAACACACACATACATAACACAGCTGAATCCCAAGTAATTAGCTTTGCTTATAGCAATTCCATGACTTTGTGAACAGATTCTAGATGACCTAAAGGCATTGGGGAGTTATGAAGTTTTTTGTTTTGTTTTGTTTTGTTTAAACTGAGGAGTCCAGGAGATCTGGAAGTTCCAACTTACAAGAATAGAATTCAGTCATTTTGGAATATTCTAATCATGAATAGAGCAAATGAAGCTAAACATAGGGGTTGATAGAATTTCTTTGGAATCAGAATCTGTATGCATGAGTATTCATTAGTTATTCTGCCAGTTTCTACGTACATGTCTTCTATCTCTAAGTGAAGGAACTGATCTGAAGAGTCTGCATCAGATGATAAAATAAGATAACGTTTATATATTTTATATGTGTGTGTATCAATATATGTATTATTATATACTATATTAGCATTTTACAGGTATCCCAAAAGTATTGGTGCAATTTTAAGCTACTGAAAATTAAAATTGAAACTTTCTATTATAAAATGTCCTTCATTATGGAGCTTACAAATTGACATGCAGAATTTTCATTACTATGAAACTGAAAGATCTCAATGTTTTAAGTGATATTGAAGCTTAAAATTGCACTAACACTTTCGGGATGTTATATATATATATATATATATATACATATATATATATATATATATATAATGTATAGTAATCATAGTATTAGAGATCATCTAGTTCTTTTTTTTCTTTTTCTTTTTCAATGGTATTTTCTTTTTCTAAATACATGTAAGAAAGTTTTCAGCATTCATTTTTGTAAGTCTTTGTATTCTAATTTTTTCTTTCTCCCTCCCTAACTTTCCTTCTTCCCAAGACAGCAAGCTTATATAGATTAAATGTGTGCTATCCTTTTAAACATGGAAAACATTTAATTTAAACTTCCCCTTGCCCATTGTATAAAGGAGGGAACCGGAGGCACAGGTCGGGGAGCTAATTTGCTCCAGGTCACAAAGCTAAGGAGTAGGAGAGCTGGGATTCCAATTCAAGTTCATTGGAACCCTTCTAAGATTAGTCCCTTCATCTAAAAAAGGAAAAGGCTGATATAGAAGACCTTCACGGTCCCTTCTTGCTTTAAAAATCGATGATCCTTTGATTCCTTGACTCCAAATAGAATGTTCTTTATATCACACTGCATAGTCTTTCTTGTAAGTCAATATGATACCCCTTCTCTTCACCTCAGTTTATGTGTGATAACTGAGAGCTGTGTCAATATGTGCCTCATGTGCTTAAAATCCAAGTAGAGTATTCTTATCATTTTTATTAATTAGATGAGATAGGCAAGTATTGCTTTGCATAGATAGCAAAAAGAGTGGTGATGATGATGGTGAATAGATTCTCAACCAGTTTTTAAATTAAATTTTAAAAAATCATTTAAATTTTTATATCGAAAACATTAATTTTCCTTGCTCCCATACTACCCAATTATTTTTTTTTATTTTTAAAAAAAATTTGTTATAAATTTTTATTGACAGTACATATGCATGAGTAATTTTTTACAACATTATCCCTTGCACTCACTTATGTTCCGACTTTTCCCTTTCCTCCTTCCACCCCTTCCCCTAGATGGCAGGCAGTCTTATACATGTTAAATATGTTACAGTATCTCTTAGATACAATATATGTGTGCAGAACCAAACAGTTCTCTTGATGCACAGGAAGAATTGGATTCAGAAGGTAAAAATAATCTGGGAAGAAAAACAAAAAGGCAAACAATTCATACTCATTTCCCAGTAGACCACCCAATTTAAAAGAAGAAAAAAAGAAAACCAAATACTTATAACAATTATGTCTAGACAAGCAAAACAAATTCCCCCATTATCCATGTCCAAGAATGTATGTCAACATCTCCATCTTAAATTCAACACCTCTCTGTCAAGAATGGGGTGATTCCATGTACAAAAATGTTTATAGAAGATTTGGTGCCCATCAGTTGGAGAATGGCTGAACAAATTTTGGTATATAAAGGTAATGGAATACTGTTTTGCTATAAGAAATGATGAGCAGGTGGATTTCAGAAAAACCTGGACTTATATGTACTGATCCTGAGTTGAAGGGAGCAGAATCAGGAGAACATTATAAACAGAAACAGCAATATTATGTGATAATGAACTTTGGTAAATTTTGCTCTTCTTAGTAACCTAATTGGCTTGCCAAAACTCAGCACCTTTATATGGACTTTCCAATTTACAAAGTATGTTATGCTTATCATCCCATTTAAGCTTCACACCAATCCTAAAAAGTATGTAGTGCAAATGTTATTCTGATTTTACTGATGAGAAAATCAAGGAACTAGAACAGTGAAATGACTTGTCCGTGATTGCAAAACTAGAAACAGAACTAGAACTCAGTTAAAAACTGATCTTGCTGCTGAGTAAAGTGAGCAGAACCAGGAAAACATTATACACAGCAACAAGAAGAGTGTGTGATGATCAGTTATGATAGAGTTGGCTCTTTTCAGCAATGCAATGATCCAGGCAGTTCTAAGAAACTTTGGATAGAAAATGCCATCTGCATCCAGAGAGAGAACTACAGAGAGAAACTGAATGCAGATCAAAGCATCTATTTTCACCTTTTTTTTCTTCTGTTTTTTTTTTCTCATGGTTTTCCCTGTTTGTTCTAATTTTTTCTCTCCTAGCATAACTTATATATATAGAAATATATAAAGAAGAATGTACATATATAACCTAAAATTTTTTTTAGAAATCAACAACTGATCTTTCCTTTTTTGTGACTGACCAGCAGGATTGTTTAGCTGTAATAAGCAAGAAAAAATCCAGCTTTCTTAGGCCATCCAACTAGTTTGAGACAGATTAGTTTGAGGCTGAGGCACAACTCAATGGGTAGGATGTTGCCATTGTAATTTTAAAAAAAAAATTCTTGGGATCCCTCATTTTAACTCTTCTGGTCAACCTATACTAATATATTTTATTTTTCATGGTAGTGAAATTTAGTATGTCAGTTTGCTCCAGAATGAAGGGTTTTTTATAATAGAAGACCCTATTAAAAACAATAGAAGAATTGTCTCAAAATCTGGAAGACTTGAGTTCAGATCCCACCTTTGAGATGTACTGACTGTAGCACCCTATTTTGTTATCACAAAATGTTAGACCTAGAAAGAAAAAGGTCATCTAGTACCATCCATCCCTAAAAATTGGCAAATGAGAAAATGGAGGCCAGAAGAAGACAAATGACTTTTTTTTTCAAGATGACCCAGCTAGTAAAGCACTTCCTCAGGATTTAGCCAACAAAATGCAGAGCATTTGAAGTGCTTATTAGCAATTGAGAAGTAACAGCCACTGATAAGATATTTATTAAAACACTCATGATGTCTGACCAGTTTACACAATTCAGTACAAACTATAATGCAGCATTCTTGCATTGAGTTTTTATTCGAGGGCTGCACAAAGCAGACTAACAACCCCTCAGTGATTTCCACCTAGAAGACTTGCAAATGCCTGTTCTCTGTTCTCCTCCTGTTCCTGTCTGTACGCTTGGGATAAATTACATGAGTGTAGCATAAATGGAAATCAGTTTTCCTTACTGATACGGATGGCCACTCAATGCAAACCTCAAGCCTTTGCAAAAAATTTCAGTCTGGAATTTGCATTCAAATGTTGATGGTTTCAATAAATATTTTGCTTCTATTTCTTTTCTGATTCCCTAGGAAGTCAACCCAGGGAAGAAAAATTAATATGATTTTGAAGAGGAAGAACTAATTCACATGTTGGGCCCACACAGACTCTGTCTACACATATTTCCCACAAATAAAGTATTACTCAATAGCCTTTCTTTCATTCATCTGTCTGTTCATTCATTCAATGAGCATTTACTAATTGTGCCAGGGATTGTGCTAGGTCACAGGTATCCAAGGACAAAAGTACTGCCCTGCCCTCAAGGAGCTCATGTTCTACAGAGGAGAGAACCAGGTGAACAGAACCTGGGTTTGCAACCAAGCATGCAGCACTGTGTGTACAGCTGCATATGGAAGAAGAGATTACAGATTGGCTGAGTACATATGAAAGGCATATACATGGAGGAGAGTCTAGGGAATAGAGGAAAGACTTTGGAAGCTGTAGATGTGGGCCAAGCTGATTTCTTATCATGTTCTTGATTCCCAGCTTACCTTCCTAGAAACTTTGGGGAGAGAACTAACTTCTCTTTGAGTAAGATCAGGCACTGTCTCTTAGTTTGAGCTGATATCTCATTTCTCTGACATTGAAAGAGCTCATTTAATGAATAATTTTGATTATATTAAGTTAAAAAGGTTTTGTACAAACAAAACCAATGCAGACAGATTAAAAGGGAAGCAGTAAACTGGGGGAAAAAATTTACATCCAAGGATTCTGAAAAAGGTCTCATTTCTAAAATATATAGAGAATTGATTCAAATTTATAAGAACATAAGCCATTTTCCAATCTGAACCTAGACCATTCTCCTAGACCAATGATATTTCAGGGGGGGGTAGAGAGATATAATTCTATCCCAGTATCTCTTAGGGATAGGCAAAGGAAGGAGTAAGTGTCCAGCTATTCTCTTGTTCCTGCCCTTAAAACAGGAGTCACAGTCTCCCTTGGAGAGGGTTCACCATATTCCAAAAAGATCTACTCATGCTACCTGCAAGCCATGTCTATACATTTAACCAATCCATTGGGGCACAGAGCTTTCATAAATATATCCAAATAAATCCAAAGTTATTAGGGAAAAGAGCTAACAACTAGGGAAATTGGGAAAGGCCTTATGTAAGAGATGGTTGAATGTCAAGATCCTGAGGAAAGCTAAGGATTTTAGGAGGTAGAAGCGAAAGTACATTTCAGAGGCAGAATAAGGAAAGGGAATGTTTATGGGGAAAAACAAGAAGCACTCATACTCACAGAAAAGATCTAAAAAAAGTTTTTGGAGGCATATCTACAGACCCAGCTGCTCCTGTTCAGGATACATCAAGGAACAGTTTATATGGGCCCAGGAGTCTTTGCAGGCCAGAATGTCCCACCTCCGCAACAGTGGATTCATTCGTAAAATATCAAAATGTTTTCTTTGCAGAAAGTATGCTCACAGTTAAGATGCTCCAGTGTGAGAAACTGTACCACCCCGTAACGCCTCACTTGCCAAGGTCAATACAGCCCCAGTATCTCCAAACCAGGCCGTGCTGTCAAGGCAGCTGTCGCTTCCTTATCATCAGCACTAAGCCCCCCAAACAAACTCCAGCCAAACTAGAAACAGTCCCACCTGTTTCTCAGTTTGTTTAAAAAAAGAAAGTAAGTAAGTAAGATGAGCAAAGACTCTCCCTGGAAAGGAAAGATAAGGCCTTGGATACGCCAGAATGATGCCTGCTGGAAAGAAATCTCTTTTAAACCTGTGCAAGAGAGCTTTTAGCTTGTGGGCTATTTTTCAGCTCTTTTCAAGTTCGTAGTTGGCTGAAGACATGTGAAACAAATTGGATAGCAGCTCAGCTCCCGGCACTGATGGGACACAGTTTCTCCCTGGCTGCCCTTGGTGAATGCTTTTCCAGAGGAGGCTGCGGATGCGGGTGGGCGGGTGAATGCCAAGCCAGCCAGGGCGAGGGTGGTTACTTGGGGAAGGCTTGGAGGCTCAGGTGAGGCAGGATCCTCCCCTGCTCCCTCTTCTCAGGCTCCTTCCCCCCAAGTCCCCCAGGCTCAGCCTCTCAGGCCAGGTCCACGGAGCTTAGGGCTTCAGCAAAACCGGTAGATTATATCCCTAGCCTGGGCCATCGTAGGCTATGTTTTCCAACCCTTCTGTTTTGTTTTAAGTGCAGCAGTGGGGCCCCCAAACAGTTCCAGAAAATTGTTCACTTTCAGTGTTTTATTGGCATGTGGAAATGGTTTTGTCTGGTTTTTAAGTCTGGCTGATTGCTAACCACCCCACTTCCCGCCCACCCCTCCCCATTCCCACCATCCTGCCCACTCACAGAAAAGAGGTTGACAACTGCTAACATACAGCACAGCCCAAGCTTAATCACCCTTGTCTCTGCTGTGGCTCTCTGGCTGGGAGACATGCCGGCTGGTTTCCTTTTCCTACATGTAGTCATAGAATAAATTGTTATTTTGGATACAAAGGTCTTTTTTTCCTCTCATTTTTTCTTTCTCCCTTCTTCCTTTTCTTTTTCTCTTTGTCTCTTGTCTGTGTCTTGTCCCTGTCTCCTTCCTCCTTCTCCTCCTCTTCTTTCTCCTTCTCCTCCTCCTCCTTCTCCTCTTCCTTCTTCTCCTTTTCCTTCTCTTCCTCCTTTCTTTTTCTTCTTCTTTTTTTTCTCTCTGTCTCTGTCTCTCTTTTTCCTTCTTCCTCTCTGTGTCCTTCTTTTCTTCCCAAGATCCTTTGTGTTTTCAGAATAGATTGGTACTCTGACCAGAGATTATCACCTCCTCCAAAAGAAAATTTCCTATTTCAGTTTAAATCCTCTGTCTGGCTTTGCTTTCCATCAAGCTGAGCCTTTGGAAGCTTATGTGGAAAGATCCTTAGAGATCATCTATTGTTGTCTTCCCTCATAGCATGTCAGCTCCTTGAATGTTGTTTGTTTTTGTGTCCCTAGCCACCTGTGTGGTTCCTAGCATACAGTAGGCATTTAATAAATGAATATCAGCTGATTCCTCTGATCTAAATTTCTTATTAGACTGAGGCAGAACCTGAATCTGGACACTGGAAGTGAATAATAGAAACTGAATAGAGACAAGAATTCAGAATTTCTGACTTTCTCCAGGGCTCTTTCCTGTCATCAAGATGCCAGTATCAAGTAGCAATAGCTGCTTCAAAACAACAATAACAACAACTATGAGAAGAAGAACAAGAAGCAACAGCTTATTTGATTTTTAAAATGCTATTCTTATTCCCATTTTACAGGTGAAGATACCATGGCTGAGAGAAATTAAGTTCAGGGTGATATAGCTAGTAAACATCTGAGGCAAGTCCTCCAACCGCCAACCCCAGACCTTTACCCAGTATGCTCTTGGCTATCTCATTTAGACTTTGTATTAAGATAGAAAAATAATGGAGAGGCAGCAGATTACTCAGTTTGGAGCCAGTCACATATACTGGACCCCCCCCTTTTTTTTTTCACTTGAGGCACTTGGAGTTAAGTGACTTACCAGGGTCACACAGCTAGTAAGTATCTAAGGCTAGATTTGGATTCAGATCATCCTGACTCTTGAGCCAATGCTCTCTCCACTGTACCACTCAGTTGCCCCCTCTCTGGCTCCTTTCTCAGAGAGATACACCTTGCTAAAACGACACAGGAAATTTCTGCTCTCTCTCTTAATTGGGCATTCTCACAGGCTGTCTTCCATATTAGAATACTCCATCTCCTCTCTTTTGCCTCTTATCTATACTAGCTTCCTTCAAGTCCTAGTTAAAATCCCAATTTCTACAAAAAAGCTTTCCCAATGCTCCTTAATGCTCCCGTCTTCCCTCTTGGATTATCTTCAATTTATTCGTTGTATATTTTGTATATAGTTATTTGCAGATCATCTTCCCCTAGTAGACGGTGACCTACTTGAGAGCAGAGTCTGGCTTTTGCCTTTTTTTGTTATTCCTAGAGCTTAACATGGTGCCCAGCACTTGGTAGGTGCTTAATAAAGGCACAGTGATATATGTAGGGTCATTAACCAAGGTTACACAACTATTAAGTACTTGAGTCAAAATTTGAACTCAGGTCTTTCTGGCTCAGAGTCCAACCCTCTATTCCTTGTACCATTCTAACTCAGAATCTAACACCCCATTTGTTCTAGGATGGGAAAAACTCCCTAAATCAAGCCTCCATTACCTTTTTGCTAAGGCTATTACAAGCATCTCCCAATTGGTTTTTCTGCCCCCAGTCTTTCTCCTTATCAATTCACCTTCGACAAACATGGCAAAGCAATATTTTTTTTTGAGGCAACTGGAGATGTGACTTGCCCAGTGCTAGTGTCTGAGGCTATATTTGAACTCAAGCTCTCTTGACTCCAGGGCTGGTACTCTATCCACTGCACCACCTAGCTCCCCCAAAAGAGATATTCTCAAAACACAAGTCTGACCATGCTGAAGAAGCACCTTCTTAACTTGAGGCTAAAAATGCAAATTCCTCTGTTTGTCTTTTAAAGTCCTTCACAATCTGTCTTCCTTCTACCTTTCCAGATTTATTACACAGTATTCTCTTTTACACACTTTGTATTCCCGCCAAACAGACCTCCTCCCTATTCTATGACACTCCTTTGCTCTCATTCATTTC
This sequence comes from Sminthopsis crassicaudata, assembly GCF_048593235.1. Classification (NCBI taxonomy): domain Eukaryota; kingdom Metazoa; phylum Chordata; class Mammalia; order Dasyuromorphia; family Dasyuridae; genus Sminthopsis; species Sminthopsis crassicaudata. Next base: position 485,590,170 of record NC_133617.1, on the reverse strand, counting down.
TCTGGACCTTTCTTTGCTCAGACTGTCCTCCCAGGCCTGGAATACTGCCCCTCTCCACTTCTGGTACTCAGAACTCTTGGCTCCTTTGAGACCAAACTCAAGTACTGCCTCTTTAAAGATGTCTTTGCTGATTCCCCTGCCCAAAGTAGTTAGTATTTATTTTCTACATATCTTGCATTTACTTTTCTGCTGTATTTCTTTTACTGCCTCAGAAGAACACAGGGACTATTTCATTTCTGACTTTATCCTCAATATCTAAAACAGTGCTTGGCAGGAAGTAGATGTGAAATTAATGCTTGTTGACCAAATGAATAAGTAAATAAGTAAAAGAGTGAATGAATGAAAAGGTGGTGATAGAAATAAGGGAGGAACTACACAGGAATGCAATTCTGCAACCTCTGTCTTCTGTTTGTAAACCGTGAGTAAAATTCATCAACTAGTGGCGAGTCCTCAGGTGATGTCTCTGTGAACTGAGAGTGGCTGGAATGTAAGCTCTTTAAGGACAAGACCTGTCTTGCTTGCTTGTATTTGCATCCCCAGGATTTAGCATATGTCCAGCACATAGTAAGCATGTGATAAAAGCTCTTTCTAACATCCATCATCTGTCTATCTAATCCATCTATCTATCCATCTTTTTCCATCTATAATCCATCTATTTTTCTATGTGTCTATCATCCACCTTGCTATCTCTGTCTTTCATCTATCTATCCATCCATCCATCTCTCTCTCTCTCTCTCTCTACCTGTCTGTCCTTCATCCATCCATTTATCTGTATTCCACCTTTCTATCTAATTTTCATCTATACATTACTGTCTCTGTCTCTGTCTACCTGTTTGTCCACCATCTATCTATCATCTATCTAAAATATGAGGCTGTGTCTATCCATCTACCGGTCTATCTTTCTATCCATCTACATATCTGTCTGTCTGTGGGTCTGTCTTTCTAGCTGTCAAAATGTCTATCTATTTATCTATCTGCCTAGTTATCTACTTGTACTCTTTTTGACTCTATAAAGAGTCTGCCAGACCTTATGTTCAGTTGAGAGAGACAAGAAGCTAATAGAAGTTTCACTGAACTTTTATACTTCATTACAAGAGACCTCTAGGAAGTGGAAATAATCTGCAAATGTTTGTCATAATAAAAACAAAACATATCAATAAAACTTTAAAAAGTAAATTAAGAGAAAACCCAGGATCAACTTTGCACCACAATGGGGCTTCCAAGAAGTACTTCAAGAAAGGATAGAAAACTGCTGTTCATTCTTCATTTCCAAAGAGTACCAACATCATAGGTACAGTGACATCATGGGGTAAAATAGTACATGGAGGATAATGCCTTGTCTCGCAAGTGAATTGGATTTAAGTTAAACAGAGCTGTGTCAAGTCATCAGCCTCACTTATTCTTCCAGAGTCATCAAAATTCAGTGGCAGGATGAAATAAGATGATAGGCAATGATAAATAAATGTTACTTTTATTGAGAATATGATTAGTATTCTTCCTCCTTCCTTCCCCTTTTCCATTTATTGAGGTCCTTCCTATTTATCCTTTATAACTAGCTTTTAAATACCACTTCCCCCATGAAGCTTGCCCTTGCCACTCACCCCACCCCACTCTTAGGCAAATAAATACTTTTTTTTTTACACACAGAATAAGTAATCAGGAGACAGTGCTGGATTAGTGGGAAGGGTTTTTAAATGTGTATTCCTTCCTGGAGTAATAATAATGATGATGATGACAAAACCATTCTTAAAGTACTTTGAGGTTTGCAAAGTGCCTTATATAAGTCTATCCCAGGTATCTTAGTGCAATTTTAAGTTTTAATAGCTCAAAAGATTAAGATTAAGCCCTTTTTTGTAGTGGCAAGGAATTGGAAATTGAGTGGCTCTGTTGGGGAATGACTGAACAAGTTATGGTATATGGATGTATTGGAATATTATTGTTTTATAAGAAATGATGAACAGGCTGACCTCAAAAAAGCTTGGAAAGACTTACATAAAATGATGCTGAGTGAAGTGAGTAGTACCAAGAGAACATTATTCACAGTAACAAGAAGATTATAACATGATCAGCTGTGATAGACTTGGCTCTTTTCAGCTATGAGATGATTCAAGGCAATTCCAATAAACTTGTGATAGAGAGAGCCCTCTGCATCCAGAAAAAGAACTATGAAGACTGAATGTGGATTAAAGCATAGTATTTTCACTTTGTTGCTGTTGTTGTTTGCTTGCTTGCTTTTTTCCCTTTTGATCTAATTTTTCTTGCACAGTATGATGAATATGGAAATATATTTAGAAAAATTGCACATATATAACCTATATATGTGTACACAACACACACACACGAGAGAACTGTGGGAACAGAGTGTGGAACACAACAGAGCATTCTCACTCTGTTGTTTGCTTACATTGTAGTTTTCTTTCTCAGTGCTTTTTTTTTCTTCTTGATCTGATTTTTCTTGTGCAGTAAGATAACTGTATAAATATGTATACATTTATTGGATTTAACATATATTTTAACATATCTAACATATATTGGCCTACCTGCCAACTAGGGGAGGGAGTGGGGGGAAGGAGGGGAAAACTTGGAACAGAAGTTTTTGCAAGGGTCAATGTTGGAAAAATTACCCATGCATATGTTTTGTAAATAAAAAGCTTTAATTTAAAAAAAAAAAAAAAAGAAAATAATGAAGCTTTGCTCTCACTAAAAATTCTTAGCAAAATTTTTGGCAGACAAAAAGGTTTTTTTGCATCATTCATATTAAAAATATTGTTTTTCATCTAAAAAAGAGATTAGGTTTCAAACTGCATTGATACATTTTAAATACCCTATGGATTATGTCACTCGATCTTCCTGTAAAATAGCATCATTTTACAGAGAAGGAAACTGAGGCTGGAAGAAGGTAAGTGAATTGGCAAAAGGTCCCATATCCAGCAAACATCTCATGATTTGTACTATTCGTTTGTCATAAGAGCCTGACATTTATTCCTGAACTTGTATCTCTGTTTTCCTTTGTGCATGTCTGACCTGCCCAGTCAGATTATTAAGTGACATGTCTTCCATGTCTTTGAGTTGTCTACATAGGAACTTTAGATATATTCCATGGTGCTAGTAAAAGGTGGTACTCATAACGGGAAAGGAAAAATGCTACAGGGGAAAGAGCTCTGGAGTTGGAGAACCTGGGCTCAGATTTTGGATCAGTTCTTTACTAACTGTGTGACTTTGGACAAGTAACTTATTCTCTCTAAATTTCATTGTCTATAGAACTGTATTTAACATGATTGTACATGTATAATATATATCAGATGATTGTTTATTGTCTGGGAGAGGAGGGAGGGAGGAAGAAAAATTTGGAACTCAAAATTTTATAGACAAGATTGTTGAAAACTATCTGTACTTGTAATTGGAAAAAAAATAAAATACTATTAAGTGGAAAAAAATGAATTCCATTATCCTTGTTTGTAAAAAGAGGATTGGACAAGATAGGACCCTTCTAGATCCATGATCATATATATGCAGTAGAAGTTTTTGTTTTGTTTTGTTTTGTTTTGTTTTAATTGAGTGTTATTTCCTGGCAAGCAATTTGATATAAGTTATACATGTTCAATCATGCAAAAAGACACCAAATTAGTCATGTTATGAAAGAAGACACAGTCCCAAAGGAAAAAAAAAGTTTAAAAAAATACATAAGGTGAAAAATAGTATGCTTCAGTCTGCATTCAGACTCCATCACATATTTCCATCTGCAGCACTTAACACAATACCTGACACATGTTAAGTGCTTAATAAATGTTTGTTGACTGACTGATTGAAATTGTAATCATAATAATAATAATAATAATAAGGATAGAATTTCAGGGATCTGAATAGGAGATATCTGGAGATATATTAAAGACAGATTGAAGCATACTATTTTTTAATATTCTATATCTTTTTTCCATTTTTTCTTATGAGGCTATGTCTTCTTTCATAACATGACTAATAAGGTAATATTTTTATATTTTTAATATATATAACCCATATCAAATTGCTTATCATCTCAAGATAGGGAGAGAGATTAGGGAGGAGGAGAGAATATTTGAAAGAATCTTCATATTCAGATTACACTGTGCAAGTGGTCATTCCCTCTATAAATAACTTACACTATATTCTGTTTCTTCTTATTGGGAAAACCATGGGAAATATATTAGATGGTAAATGGCGAAAGGGTAGAAAGTATATCTCAGGGTATGACTTTATCCAGTGCTTCTGACTCCTTAAGTGAGAGGCTTAATGGACAATTTTGACAATCAAATGAGGGAATCCTCATAAACAACTCTTGAGGTCAGAAATGTTTTTTAAAATTATTTTAAGAGTAATATTCAAAGTGTATAGAAACAGCTTTTTATATTAATAAGAGATTGGAAATTGATGATATGTCCATCAATTGGGGAATGGCCAAACAAGTTGTAGGACATAATTGTATTGGAATATTAGTTATAAAAAATGATGAATACGTTGATTTCAGAAAAACCTGGAAAGACATATTAACTGATGTGAAATAAGCAGAATCAGGAGAACATTATCCACAGTAACAATACTATATAATGATCGATTGTGAATGACTTACTTATTCTCAGCAATACAGCTGTCCAAGTCAATTCCTAAGGACTCATGATGAAAAATTCTATCAACTTCCAGAGAAAGAACTGATGGGAGACTAAAGACAGACTGAAGCATACTATTTTTAAATATTCTGCATTTTTTTACATTTTTTCCTGTGATACTGTGTCTTCTTTCATAATATGACTAATAGGGTAATATTTTTATATTTTTGAATATATATAACCATATCAAATTGCTTATCTTGAGGAGGGGGGAAGATGAAGGAGGAGGAGAGAAAATTTGAAACTCAAAATTTTTTAAATGAATATTTAAAAATTATCTTTATATGTAACTGGGAAAACAATAAAATATTTTATAGAGTTCCTAGTTTGAATTCAGAAAGGTTCAAATGCTAGTTCTGACCATAGGAAAATCACTCAACCCCTCTGAGTTTTAGGTGTATAAATTATAGACAGATTAGTATTTGCACTGGTAAAAGAATCCTGTACCAACAAAATCAGACATTTTAAAAACATTTTTAATTCTTTCTACATAGTAGCTATTTAACAAATATTTGTGGAATTGAAATGAATTTTACTTTCCTTTATCCTAACACTTCAGTTATTTGTGGGAATCAGCTTAGAGTTGGAAACCCTTATGCAGCCATATCCCAGTAAATTGGCAAAGATGATGACAAAACATGGAAATAGTAAATGTTGGAAGGGTTGTGGAAAGTTTGGCCTTCTTATATTTTGTTAGTAGAGTTGTGAACTAAATTAGCCATTTTGGAAAGCAATTCAAAATTATACTTAGAATAGGAAACAAAGTAGATGTCCATTGATTGGGGAAATAGGTACTGGAATAGGGACTGGACCTGTAGATTCATTGATATCAGAAACTCTTAGATAAAGAGGCTCCCTTTACCATTGAAGACTGGCATTTTCTCAGCAACTTATAAACTTATAATCTTAGAGAATTACTCATAGGACTAAAAATGAATAATACATAAAAGCATATGAAGACTTATGTGAACTGATACAAAATAAAATAAACCTAAACCAGAAAAATGAAATACATAATTATTACAACAATGTAAATGGATAAAAGGCTATTAAAAATGTAAATGGAAAGAACAAACAAAAATCTCAAAATCAAATGCAGTGTCATTATAATGACCATTATAAAGGTCCTTCCCTCCTTCTTTCTATCCTTTCATTTTTCCCTCCCTCCCTTTTTTCCTTCCTTCCATCCTTCCATTCTTTGGCTCCAAAGAAGGGATGTGAGAATACATCTTTCTCCTTTTTTTGCAGAAGTGAAGGAATGTAGTTATGGAATACTTCATATACTGTAGGACTTGGCTGATGTTTTGGTTAGTTTTGCTGACATGTTTTTTCCTCCCTTTATTTTTTATTCTTTGTAATAAGGAATGGCTCTTTATTTGGTTAGGGGAGGAGAGAGGGGGCTATATTAGAAAACAAAGGTGATATAAAAGAAAAAGCTATCAATAAAATTTAATTTTAAAAAATAAGTCAAACTGTCTTGGGAGAGAGGTCAATATGTGCTAGACCAGTTCTGAAAACTGTCTGGGAAAAGGGCATGGCCCCAAAAGAAGGAGATTATAGCAGGTTGCCAGTGCCTGGTCTGAAGTGGCCTGATCATTTCTTCTGGGCCATTCTTATTCAAAGGCTGCTACAGGTCCATTGCCCATGAGTCATTACTTTAAACACCACTGGAAAGGACTATATAAAATCTAACTCCCATTCTGTGTGTAAGGACTGCACGTTAAAGTGCTGACACGGAGTTTTTATTATTATTCAGCACAGGATGTATTGATTTTTTTTTTTTAACATTCCCTTCCCCTAGCATTTTCTGCCCATCCAATTGCACTAAAAGGTTTAAGTCAACTCTTTGGCCCAGAAGGGGATTCTGTAACCTAGAATCCTGCCGTGGAGAGAGTAATTTGACATGGGCAGAGTTGTGGGCAGCTCTGTGTCCTTTCCTCTAAGGAGGTGCCCTTGTACTTATGGCATACAGGCAAGGGCAGAACCACCCCAGAGCCACTCAGGTTGGTTTCCAGAACATTGGCCAATCAAGTAATAGCTGTCATCCTCAGAAATCTGATGGGAGTAGGGGGCTGGGAAAGAGGAATAGTCTGATAAGGGAGCTGTAAAGACTGCGAGCAGGAGCTGGAGCCAAAAAAAAAAAAAAAAAAAAAAAGACTGTGGGGTTTATAAATGAGAAAGGAAGGAAGGGTTAAAAGAAGGGATGGAAGGATGGAAACAAGGAAGAAAAGAAGGAAGGAAGGGAAAAGAAAGGGAGGGAAGGAAAGAGGGAGGAAGAAAAAGAGAGAGGAAGGAAGGAAGGAAGAAAAGAAGGAAGGGAGGATAGGAGGGAGGAAAGAAAAGGGAGAGAGGGAGGAAGGGAAGAAGGAAGAAAGGAAAGGAGGGAGTAAGGGAGATAAGGAAGGAGGAAGGAAGGAAGGCAGAAAAGAAGGAATAAAAGGAAGGAAGGAAAGAAGGCTATATGGGAAGGAAGGGAAAAGGGAAGGAGGGAAGAAAGAGAGATGGAGGGAAAGAGGAGGGAGAAAGGAAGGATGAAAGGGAGGAAGAAAAGGAGGGAAGAATAAGAGAGGTGGAGGGAGGGAGGAGGGAGAAAGGGAGAATAAGAGGGAGGAAAGAAAGAAGGGAGAGAGAAGAAAGGGAAGAAGGAAGAAAGGAAAAGAGGAAGTGAAAGAGAGAGAAAGAGGAAGGAAGGAAGGCAGAAAAAAAGGAATAAAAGGAAGGAAGAAAGGGAGGAAGGAAGGAAAGTAGGAAGGGAGGGAGGGAAGGAAGGAAACATTCAAGGGCCTACAATGTGCCAGACACTATGCTAAGAGCTTTACAAATATCTCATTTGATCTTTACAACCCTGGATGGTAGGCACTACTACTATCGCCCCCATTTTACAGATGAGTAAGCTGAGGCCCAAAGACATTAATAACCGTGTCCAAGATGACCAGGGAGTAGGTGACAGAGCTGTGCACAATCTTTGACTTCAAAATTAGTGCGCTGCACCATGTTGTAGGATTCACTGGAAACTGAGAGATGGAAGTCAGTTGCCCAGGGTCACAATACTCTTTTGTGCCTCTGTTATGCTATTTCTCACAACCACCTAGTAATCTATCCGGCCCTTTCAGCACACTCCCTTGATAGTCTGGGCATTTTTATGGGCAACACACCTGAGCAGATGATCAGACAGCTTTGGGAGTAGTCCAAGGATGACTTCATGACTTATCTAGAAATTCCAAAGGTTCAGCTGTGATTTTAATTGGTTCATTGGGTGCTTTCATTCCCTTTTAAACTTGGATTCATGTCATAGTTCAGCAATAAAATTAATTCTCCAGTTGGGTTGAAGGTTCAGCAAAGAATCCAGGCTTATTCCAGTTCCTGATCTCTCCTGGTTCAAGTCCCACCTGGAAATAGAACCAGACTTTGATTCATTTCTCATTATAACAGGTATAGTGTCTGGGGAGACACTATGATCTAGTCCTGGCTCCAGTTCAAGACTCTAACTAGCATGTATTAAACACCTACTGTGTACAAGGGACTGTGCTTGGGAGGAGAGATGCAAAATAAAACAAGGCTCTCAAGGAATCCAAGTCCTATGATACCATATATATAAATAAATATATATGGTAATATGAGGAAGGAGAAGCACTTTGGGGGAATCAAAAATAGGAGGAGTTATCTGAACTAAGCCTTGGAGGAAGCCCAAGATGTAAGCAGTGGATAAAAGAAGCAAGTGCATTCCAGATTTGGGGAGACAATCTGTGGAAAAACTAATATGGAAAGTCAAGTGTAAGGTGGTCACTAACTGACTATGTGACCTTGGAAAAGATGCTCCTCCTGTTTGGGTCTAAGTTTCTTCCTCTATAAGAGGGATTGAAGGGATTGAAAAGGCTAGTTTCTGAGATCCCTCCCAGTTCCATAGTTGATTCTATAATAGTGAGATGTCACTCAGACAGCAGGTTGACTGTGTGTGATGAATGAGAGATAGAGGCCAGGGAGTTGGGGAGGTCAGGAGTCAGGAACTTCCCAGAAGCAAGAGTTCTTGGTTTCTTTCCCTGTAGATCCTGTGATAGCTTATCCATTTAGAAAATATTCCACTCCACACCCTCGTGTCTCCTCCACCACTCTTTCACATATGCAATTTTCCCCTGAAGTTTCCCTAAGCAAAACATTGGCCCCACTTCCCAGTAGAACCAAGGCACTTAGGAAAATAAACTTAATTACTAGAGACGGGAGTCTCTACCACTCCAGAACCTGTTAATAGTTCTGGTCTCTTTATTCTGCATTAGGAGCATGACCCTATTACAAACCACGCTTGCTATGTTAATATGTTACTAGACCAATCACTCACATGAATATTTTATGTACATTTACTTGCTAAACTCCAGGAAAAAAAAAAAAAAACAAGACTTTTAAAACATGGATACAAAGAAATGGAAAAAAAAGTTGAAACCAGAAATTCTAGACAAGAATAGGACATTTTACTTTTTAGTGATGCTTGCCCTCTCTAGCCTTCTGCAAATGAGGATCATAAAGGATTTTATTATACCCATTTTACGGATGCACTAAAAGTGTATGCCATTTTCATTTGGACCTCAAAGCATTTTTACAGGCTGCAGCTTGTGGTCAGTGCTCAATTCATAAATGGGAAGGAGACTCAGAGAAACTTTATGATATTATACAAGTATGTACAAATGAAGTACAAGATAATTTGGGAGAAGGCATTAATAATGCACTGACAACTGAAGAATCAATGAAAGCCTTGTGTAGAAGGTGGCCCAAGCTATAGATTCAAGCACAATCCTGCTAAAAGGCAGAAGTTAGACTAAATCAGTGATTCTCACTTAGTAGTCCCTGAATTTCTTCACATTTATAGACCATGGGGTTCATACTAACAATAATTTGATAGTGCTTTAAGAAGCAAATGATTGGGGGCAGCGAGGTAGTGCGATGGATAGAGCATCAGTCCTGGAATCAGGAGCATCTGAGTTCAAATCTGGTCTCCGATACTTACTGCGTGATCCTGAGTAAGTAATTTACTCTGTCTGCCTCAGTTCTTCATCTGTAAAATAAGCTGGAGAAGGAAATGTCAAACTACTCCAGTATCTTTGCCAAAAACCAACAACATCAAACACAAATGTTATGAGGATGAAGTGAGATGTTTGTAAAGTGCTTTGTAAATCTTAAAGTACTAATGCTAGCTATTATTTTATTATCATTACACTTCCCCTCCCTTCACTTTCCACTTACATTATTGTACTCATAGTGTCTCTTGTTTTTCTGCTTACTTCATTTTGCATCAGTTTGCATAAGTTCTCCCACACTTCTCCTGATTTCTTACAGTATAATGATATTCCATCACTTTCATTTCCTCAACATGTTTAGTCATTCCTAATCAATGGGCAGCTCCTTTGTCTCCAGTCCTTTGCAATTACAAAAAGTTCAGTTCTGAATACTGTTTCATCTTTTTAATTATTTTTATGTGTGTATTATCCTGTTTTTTCCTCTCTTTGCTCTATTTCTGACTCTCTGGACTCTGTCATCACACCTTAGCTTTCTTCAGCAAATTTTCTCTGAGCCTATGACTTTCTCACCCTGGAGGATCCTTCCTCTTTTGTAACCCTTTTTTCCATTGATTAGTTCCTCTCCAGATTTTGAGGAAGGATTCTTGCCAACTATCCTTCAATCTTTTCCAGACATTATCACTATCTCTCTAGAGTTTTGCCACTGTTTCCTCCAGTCCCTAATCAGCTCCTTTTTTTCCTGATGTTTCCTCCATTATAGTGTAAACCCTTTGATATCTTTCTTTATTCCTGAATTTTTATCCTTATTGTTTAGCACAGTGTCTGGAACATAGTAAGCATTTAATAAATATTTCTTGACTTCATTGGAACAATTAGATTGAAAGGTCCACCAGAGTACCATAGAATGAATTTCTTAATATTCTTTACAGTGTCACTAAATAAAGACTTGTTGCTTGATCTTCATAGATGCCATAGTTCATTTAAATAACTCTTGAAACTCACTCTACATGGGGCACCTTTTTATCCTCAAAAGAGTGAATAGACTTGTGATGGAAAGAGCCATCCATATCCAGAGAGAAGACTAGAGTGAATCCAGAGTGAATCTGGATCACAACATAATATTTTCATTTTTTTGTTCTTGTTTGATTGTTTTTTCTTTCTTTCTCATTTTCCCACTTTTATTCTGATTTTTCTTACATAGCATGATAAATGTGGAAATATGTTTAGAAGCACTGCATATGTTTAATCTATATTGGATCATTTGCAGTCCAAGGAAGGGAGTAGAAGGAGATAGAGGGAGAAAAATTTGGAACACAAGGATTTACAAGGGTGAATATTGAAAACTATCTTTGTGTGTATTTTAAACAATAAAAAGATATTTTTTTAAAAGAGAGAGATGGCCTTAGAATTAGGAAGACTTAGTGCCTAGTTGTACACTAGGTGTATGAATGACACTGGACATATTACTTAATTTTTTAGAATCCAGGCACCTCTCAAGATTGTTAATTGAAAAGCAAAAGGTAATGTTTGGAAGAGCGATTTTCCTTCCTGGGAGCTTTCTAAACCAATGAAATTATAGGTTTAGGCTGGAAAAAGTCACTGGGGGAATACAGAGAAAGTGGTTTACATTAAGTTCATCGAATCACTGAATAAACACGACAAATATTATCTCATCTGCAATTCACAACAACCTTCTATAGTAGATACTGCTATTGTCTCCATTTTATAGTTGAGAAAATTAAGGTTAAGTGATTTTCCCAGGAGCACTCAACTAGTTATGTGTTTGAGGCCTGCTGACTCCAAGTCCAGGGCTCTTTCCATTTTGCTACTTAGATACTTCTTGAGATGCTTCTAAAGATGACTTCTGATGCTTTATAAACTCCAAGCAACTAGGTGGTACAGGAGAAGAAAAATGGTGTCAGGAGGATCCAAGTTCAAACCCAAACTCAGACATTTAACACTTACTGTGTGACTTTGGGAAAGTCACTTAACCTAATTACCTTGCCAAACAAACAAATAAACAATCTATTTGTCTTGGAGGTGAGAAGCAGGAGATGAGATTCATCATTGTCCTTTGGAAGGCTGGCCATTTCACTCATCAATTACTTTTAAAAGTTTGCCTTTACATTATTTCTGTTATTGTATAAATTATAAGACACAGTCTTTTGACTTCTAATCCGGAGTTTTCTCTCCTGTAGCACATTCTCTCTCCAAACTGTTGAACCAGAGAATCAGTTTGCACAAACATACTTTTTTTTCAAAGTTGCTTTTTCTGTGAATCCTTGAATGGAACCAAAGCTAAAATCTTCTGGAATTCAAAATCTACTCTTGCTCCTTCTCTCTAAAAAGCATTGAAAGTATAGTTTAGGACCTGAAAATAAAATAAAATTGAATTTTAAAATAAAATGAAAGTACAGTTTAAAATAAAATGAAAGATAACAGAAAGTTATCTTACAGGAAACTGAGTAGATGTTCAATGGGACTTTAGGATGGTTCCCCCAGTCCTGATAAATTTGGACCAAATAATATTATTCAGTCTGACAATATGAGAACCAGATTTCCTTATTGTCTAAATGCAATAAATGATGTAAAGAATGTTCAAGAAGAGTAGCACTCTGGTGTGAGGGTTTGCAGGGCCTTTTTCAGGGCTGCTCATCCATTTTTGGTGTCTATCTTTCACTCAACTTTTACCTGTGGCTCCAAGAAGAAGATCTGAATTCAATCAGCTTCAGACACTTATCACTCACTCACCCCAGCAAGTCACTTAATCTCTGCCTGCCTCAGTTTCCTCAGCTGTAAAATGGGTACAATAATAGCACTTACCTCATAGACTTCCTGTGAGGATCAAATAAAATACCATATTCAAAGCACTTTGAAATCTTAAGAATGCTATAGAAATGCTAGCTTTGGATGCTATTATGTACAGTGGCTGCATCCCCATAAAACCATCTCTACAGGATGGAAAATATAACATATTCCATTAAAGAGAAACATGGCGTCCTGGATAGTGTCTTAGATGCAGCTAGATTGCACAGTGGATAAAACACTGGCACTGGAGGCAGGAGCTGAGTTCAAATTTTACCTCAGATACTTATTAACTGTGTGACTCTGGACAATCCTGATTGCCTTTCCAAAACAAAAAAGAAAACCTTCCTATACAACATTTACAAGCTATGTGACCATAGGAAAGTAATTTAATCTTCCCAAGTCTCAGTTTCCCCAACTGTACATGGGGATAATACTGTTGGTATTGCTGATATTCAAATAAAGTATCTATAACACAATTTGCAAGCATTAAGGTACTATTTAACTATTGGTTATTATTACTTACAAAGCATTTGGAGGAAACTTTCGTTTGAGAATCTCAAAGCACTTTGTCTTATAACTTGTGGTATTTTACAGTGTCCCCTTCCCTCGGTTTGAAATTCTGTCCAGTTTCTAGGTAGGGAAACTATTCACAAAGATGCTTTGTTCTGGATACATGTATTTCAATGTCATCTAAGATTGTATTAGTCGTTTTGATTGCCATATCACATAGACCCCCAGATCTATTTCAAATGAACTGATATTTAGCCTTGTCAACCAAATTTTATAAACTGTAGTATTTGCCACATAGCGATATCACTTGTCATGGACTATGTTCATGTCTAACTAAAGACGGGTGACTTTCAGTTTGGAAGCTCTCACTTATACCTATATAAAGTCAGCTAGGTTTTCACACGTTAGTGTGAATAAGGATTCCCAACAAACAGAAGCACTGTTTAAATTTGTATTGCATATTTCATAGACTACAATAAACTATCAGAGTTTACATATAACTTTGAATAGTGTCAATTCAAATAACACAACCATTTGTAAAGGTTGTCATTTGTGCTAATGAGGACCTGACTATATTTTCTCCATTCATTGGCAGAGAGCCACGCCTCTGGTTGGGGCAAACAGTGTGATTGTTGTTGGTGGAAACTTTCTGAAAAATGTACTGAACAGCCAGCACCATTGAGTTGGTACCATCTGGGTCTTCCTTACATGATGATTAAACTGGAAAATGTCCATGACAAACGAAACTGAACTTTTCCTTTGGGAGCACATTAGCAGGTTCGGTTCTTGCCCTGGGCAACCTTTTCAAAGGAAAATTTTTAGAAAAGCGTTTGTAAGGGCTGAAGGGAGGACCAAGAAGGAAGAAATTATCTATTTTCTCACATCATGTTATATTTAAATGTAATAAGGAGAAATGACAGGAAGATCATAACTTAGTGCAAATGTTCAAAAGGGAAAAGGTATTAGTCATTTACATATATACTTAATAGCAACTTTCACTCTTTCTACTGTTCCTATGAATCACTGCCCCTCTGCTTGCTCACCTTAACTTCTGCTCCCTTTCATTTTTCCTTCCATCTCCCTCCCAATATCTCCTCTAAACATTTCTCTTTATTATTTTTTCGTTATTTCCCCTTATTTTCTACTTCCCTCCTGCCATCATTCACTCTTTCATTCATTCACATAGTAATAATAATAGCTAATATTTTATAGCACCTACTATGTGCTAGGCACTGTGCTAAGTGCTTTACAATTACTATCTCACTTGTTTCTCACAAATGACCCCATTAGGGAGGTATTGTCGTTGTTGTTGTTGCTCATCCTTCATCTTTTTTTCCCCCCCTGAGGCTGGGGTTAAGTGACTTGCCTAGGGTCACACAGCTAGGAAGTGTTAAGTATCTAAGGTCAAATTTGAACTCAGGTCCTGCGGACTTCAGGGCTGGTGCTCTATCCACTGAGCCACCTAGCTGCCCCCTCATCCTTCATCCTTGAAGGAGGATGCTGTCTTGACTTGCAAGTGAATTGAATTTAAATGAGACAGGACTGGGCAAAGTCATCAGCCCCACTCTTTTGCAGAGTCATCAGGAATAAAGGGGCAAGGTATAGGTCAAGACAACTGGTAGTGGTCTTGGATGTAGTGGGAAATCTTGGTCTTTTTAAGCTTTTCTCCAGGTCTCAATTTGTCTGACTCTTCAACAATTAGAAGCTAGTAAGAACTGAGGCAAAAAATGGCCTAATTTGTCTTCATAAAAGAAGGGGAAAACCAGGTGCTCTTATGAGTCCCATTTTACAGATGAGGAAACTGAGCTTGACAGATATAAGTGACTTTCCAAGTCACACAACTAGTAAGCATCTAAGGCTAGATTTGAATTCAGTTCTTTCTTATTTGAGAGCCAATCCTCTCTATTTCATTTGATCTATCCCTTTATTCACTGCACCACCTTGATGTCTGGATACTTAATAACTATTTGTTGTATTCATTCATTCATAGAATATTTATGGTTTTCTCATGGGGAGATTGGATGGAAAGGTTACAGTATATCAGGGTTTCTTATTGGATAGATTTCAGGGGGTCAGTGAATTTCGATGGGAAAAAATTTTTCATCTTTATTTTCACTAACCTCTAGCTAAGAAATGTGGCATTTCCCTTAATTGCTTAAAGATGCTGTTCTGAGAAGGGGTCCAAAGGCTTCCGCAGGCAGATTATTACCAAAGGGGGGCCATGACACAAAAGGGATGTTGCGTTAGAGCACCTCTAAGGTCATTTACAGCTCTGCTGGTCTATTTTTCTAAGATACTCTGTGCAAGGTACTATGCGAATTGAAGGATGAATTTTAAAAACATGGTCCCTACCCTTAAAGAGCTAACATAATCTTCCTCTTCTATTATCAGCTCTTCTATGCTATGCCCTTCTCCATTTTGCTTACTTTTATTCTTTGTGGCTTCTTTTCTTTGTCATTGAGCCCACCCCTCCTTCTCTGGACTTCTGACCATTCTGCCCTTTCTATCACCCTTCCTAGTTATGCTTAGAACAAGCTTCAGCACCTTCAGGACCAATTTAGGGCAAGTTCCAGCCCGCAGGAAAGGTTTATGTGAGGTTTGGCATCTGTGTCAAGTGATTTTATTTGCAGCCTGGTGGGCAAGACCGCCAAGATCCTCGCGGCAGATAAGCACACCTCATTCTGCAAAGCCTTACAAAATATGCTTATGAGGACACAGAAGATTACTGCTGCTGCTGAGAGCTTGGAGATAAACTGACCCCTGGCAAGATGGTTCACAATGTATGCATGATCCTAGTCTTAGAGAAACCATAGGAGAGAGTGGGGATGGCTCTGCATAAACCTCCTTACTTTTAGAGACAACTCTTGGGCACAGGGGGAAGAGAGACAGACAGACACAGAGGGAGAGAGAGACCGAAATAGAGAGCGGCAAAGACAGAGAAACAAAGAAACAGAATGAGACAGAGACCGAGAGAAAAAGATGAGAGACAAAAAGAGAGAGATACAGAGACACAGAAAGAATGACAGAGAGGGACAGAGAGGCAGACAGAGGGAAGGAGATAGGGAGAGAGACAGAGAGGGGGAGGGAAGAAAAGAGAAGGAAGGAGAGACAGAGACAGAAAGGAGAGATGAGAAAGATGAGAAACAGAGTCACAGAAAGTGACAGAGAGGGACAGAGAGGTAGATAGAAGGAGGGAGACAGAGAGAGAGAGAGAGAGGGACAGAGACAGAGAAACAGAAACATAGAGTCACAGAGACAGAGGGACAGAGAGTCAGAGGCAGAGAGCACATGCTAGACTTGGAGTGAAGAAAACCTGAATTTCAATTTGGCCAGAAATACTCATTAGTTGGGTGACCCTGAGTAAATCACTTAACTTCTGTCAGTTTCTTCAACTGTAAAATGAACATGTTGTAATGCAGTGGTCCTCAACTTTTTAAATGGGGGCCAGTTCACTGTCCCTCAGACTGTTTTGGAAGACCGGACTATAGTAAAAACAAAAACTCACACTCTGTCTCCGCCCCTCAGTCCATTTGCCATAACCCGGCGGGCCGCATAAATGTCCTCAGCAGGCCGCATAAATGTCCTCAGCAGGCCACATCTGGCCCTTGGGCTGTAGTTTGAGAACCCCTGTGTAATATAATGTATGTGTAATAATAGCACCTTATAGCCCCAACCTGTCAAGGATTGTTGTGAAGATCAAATAAGATAATATTTGTAATGCACTTAGTACAGTAATCTAACAGTTTTGGTTGTTCAATAGTTTTTCAATTGAGTCCTACTCTTCGTGACTCCATTTGGGGTTTTCTTGGGAAAGATTCTGGTAAGAGTATTTTGCCATTTCCTTCTCCACTTCATTTTACAGCTGAGGAAACTGAGGCAAACGGGGTGAAGTGACTTACTCAGGGTCACACAGCTACTAAGTGCCTGAAGCTGCATTTAAACTCTTTGGAAATGAGTCTTTCCTGGCTCCAGGACCAGCACTCTATCCATTGAGACATCTAGCTATCCTCTGGAGCATCATAGGCGCTATAAAAATACTTCCTCCTTCCCTCCTTTCTTCCCAGTCCCAATACAAGAAGCCAGTGTAGTATATTATTAGTTTCTGAAGAAACAACAGCACCATTCAGCAGGAACCTGGTTATTGGCTCAGTTCCATTTAATAAAAATAATTAATAACAATAACATTCATTTATAGAGCACTTTATAAGTAAGGATCATTTGATCACCACGATAACTCTGGAAAATAGATGCTATTATTAACCTCTTTTACAGGGAAGGAGACTGAGGGTGAGAGAGATTAAATGGTTTGTCTACAGTTAGTAAGTGTCTAAGGCTAGATTTGAACTCATCTTCCTAAATTCAAGACTTGCTTTCTATCCATGCTACCTCAAATAACAATTTATATGGCACTTTAAATCTTGAAAGTGCTCTTTGCACAACAACCCAGTGAGGAAAGTGCAAATATTATTATCCCATTTTACAGATGAGGAAACTCAGATAGGTCAATTGATTTTTCCTAGAGTCACACAGCTAATAACTATCATATTCTTGATCCTAATGAATCTGCTTAATAGTGTTTCTATAGAGGTCAACATGACAGGAAAGATCAATTATGGAGATTAGATCTATAATATTCTTTCTGGTCAGCCAAATTTGGGTTATCTAAGTGATATTTAAGGAAACTTTTCTAGACATTGTGGTGCAAGGGTAAGAATGCTGAATTTTGAGTCCAGAGACTTAAATTCAACTCTCACAGATTCATTAGGATCAAGGATCACCATTCTATCTACTATACAACTTACATATCTGAATAGCATATATAAAGTACTTTGTGCATTTTACCCTTTTTGAACAAATGTCAGTGAGAGAGTTTGTTTCAACTCAGAAATGCTGACTGTGTGACCTTGAACAGATCACTTCATCTGACTTGTCAGTACAATGGGAATTATAATATTACACAAGGATGTCATTGTGCAAAAATGTTTGTGGCATCCCTCTTTGTAGTGGCAAGGAACTAAAAATTGAGTGGCTGCCCATCAGTTGGAAAATGGCTGAATAAGTTATGGCATATGAAAGTAATGAAATATTATTGTCTATAAGAAATGATAAGTAGGCTGATTTCAGAAAAGTCTGGGCAGACTTACATGGATTGATGCTGAGTGAAGTGAGCAGTACCAAGAGAGCTTTGTGCATAGCAACAAGATTATGTGATATGAACTGTGATCGACTTGGCTCTTCTCAACAATGCAGTGATTTAAGAAAATTCCAATAGACTTGGGATAGAAAATGCCATCCACTTCCAAAGAGAAATATGGAGACTGGATGTGGATTGAAGCTTAGTATTTACACCTTTAATTGTTCTTTGTTTGACTCCTTTTTCTTTCTTTCTTGTGATTCTTTTCCCCTTTTACCTGATTTTTCTTGCACAACATGACAAATATGGAAATATGTTTAAAAGAATTGCACATGTTTATCCTATATCAGATTGCTTGCTGTCTTGGGAAGGGGCTGGTAAGAGAGGAAGGGAGAAAAATTTTGGAACGCAAAGTCTTGCAAAAGTGAATACTGAAAACTATTTTTACATGTATTTGGAAAAATAAATCACTATTGAGAACAACAATAAATATGTCATGAGAAAAGGCCTTTGTAAATTTTAAAGTAATATAGAAAAAACAACTATTATGATCAGTAGGAAACTGTTAGCTTTGTTCTTCAGATTGCACTGACCCAGATTTTGAGTTCTAATCTTCCTGATGCTGCAGCCACAGCTGGATAGAACATTAGAAAGTTAGAGCTAGAAGGAAACCACATCCCACTTTAAAACAACAACAACAACATAATTCATCTTTGCATAAAACCTTTGGGTTTACAAAGCACTTTTCTCCCACCCAAGATGTAAGTCCCAGGATGTAAACAATGCAAATATTATTCCCATTTTATAGATGAGGAAATTGAGGTATTCTCCCTGTAACTACTTCCTCCTCTCCCTCTTCCTCCTAAAAGAGCGAATTGAAAAAACAAAAACAAAAGACTCATTGTATATTTCTATAGTGTGAGAAAACAAATTCTTGCATTATCCATACTAAAAATGTATCTCCTTTTACATCTTAAGTTTCTCTCTTCTCTCTCAGGAGATGAAAAGGCATCTTTCATCTTCATTATTTTGGATTCATGGTTTATTATTGTATTGATCAGGGTTTCAAGTTATTTCAAAGTTGCTTTTCTCTATAATTATCTATGTCTGTCTGTCTATGTCTGTATATATCTTTGTATAAGTTATTTTCTTAGCACTGACTTATTCTTTGTTTTGTATCAGTTCATAAAGTTCTTCCCAATTTATTCTGAAATTATCTATCTCATTATTTCTTATGACACAATTATATTCCATCACATCCACATACCATCATTTACACATTCCTTATTAGGAAAATACCTCCTTATTTTTCAATTTTTGGTGACCATGAAAAGAATTTCTATAAATATTTTTGAACACATATATCCTTTTCCTTTTTGATTTCTTTAGGAGAATAGACTTGGAAATAGCATAACACAACCAGATGATATACACACTTTAATAACTTTGGGGCATAGTTCCATACTGCTTTTCAGAATGATTACATTTTATTTTTTTTATTGCATTAATTTCATTCAATAAACATTTATCAATTACCTACTGTCCAAGCATTGTACCGGGTATTGAGATAGAAAACTAAACAGTCCCTGTTCTTAAAGTGTGTTTATTCTATTAGTAAACAACATCTATACAGATAAATACATAGAAAGTATGGGCAAAGTAATTTTGATGAAGGAAGGGCACTAACAATTATAAGGAGATTTTCCTAACTGGAAATAAATCTAGTGTATGTTTGAGGTCGGATTGAGGTGAAGGTTTACTGGTGATCACTGTTTCTAGAACAATGGTTCTCAAAGCGTAGTCCAGAGAATCCTGAAGCCCTTTCAGAGGGTCTACAAATTCAAAATTAGTTTTTTATTTCTAATGTAGCTATATCTATAAATATCTATCTTTATTTCTATAAATATAATCCATATAAACAAAAATTTTTTGACTGATCCTGAATGATTTTTAATAGTTTAAAGGTATACTGAGAACAAAAGTTTGGGAGCCGCTGATTTAGAAAAACATGCAAAAAGTTTCCCATCACTTCCTTTCTTTAAAAAGGATGAACTTGATTCTCATAGTAGCCTCTCTCCACACTTGCTTCTCATTAGTGAAGTATTAGAGTAGGCACTTTAATGTTCTCATCCCACCCCTCCCATGCGGATGTCACAGAGGGCCCACCCAGTATCATGGATCTCCTCCTTCTGTTCTCTTGATATTACAATGATAGAATCTGGACACATCTGTTGTCCATCAGTTGATTCACCCTCTTTCTATGTGACTGGCTAATTTTCTTTTTTCTTTTTCTACTAATATATGTCTCTGATGACATCATTTATTTTCCTTATACAGTATAATTTCTTATTTTAACAGGCCACAACTTGCTGACTTCCATCATATTCTTCTCCATTGGGCAGCTGTCCATGAATTCAATCATGTGAAAATAGCAATAGAGGAGAATGGGGCAAAAAGACAACTTTGCTTAGTAGAAACAGTGAACTGGGAGTGAGAAAACTTGGGTTGTAGTTCTGACTGGACCAAATTATGGAACTTTATTCAAATCACTTTCTTTCTCAGGATTTTAGTTCTTTCCTTTGTCAAATAAAGGAATTAAGGCCAGATGAGTTCTAAGAACTCTTTCTACTCTAACATTTTATCAATCGGTCAATAAGCATTTATTAATTTATTATGCTGGGTACCCTGCTGGGTACTGGGGATACAACATTTCTAAGTCACTTTTTAAAATCTGGAGGTGTTTTGGGAGATCTCAAGTAAACTCTATCATTTTTTAGTGCTGCTCAGAAACTCTCAGTCATTGGGGCAGCTAGGTGTGCAGAGCACCAGCCCTGAAGTCAGGAGGACCTGAATTCAAATCCAGCCCCAGACACTTAATACTTCCCAGCTGTGTGACCCTGGGTAAGTCATTTAATCCTAATTGCCTCAGTTAAAAAAAAAAGTCTCAGTCATATATTGAGCACCATGTCACTAGATTATGATTCATTTGAATATACAGAGTAGTTTTTCCATCTCTGCAGGATTGATTGCAACATTGACTTTAGCATCTCATCTCTAGGTCCCTATGCTACATGCAGTGAATCCCCTTTTTTAAGTGAAGTAGCTGAGTGGTACAGTAGTAAGACCATTGTTCCTAGGATAACTTACGTTCAAATTTGGCCTCAGATACTTAGGAGTTTCATGACTCCGGGTAAGGCACTTAATATCTCTCAGCCTAAATTTTCCCATCTGTAAAATGGAGATGATCATAATAGCACCTGCTTCCCAGTATTAGTTGAAGGGAGAAGATGAAATAATATTTGTAAAGTGCTTTGCAAATCTTAAGGCTCTCTATAAATGCCACTTCTTGTATTATAGTTATTAAGTAAGCAGTCAGAGGAATTGGCTTGGTGTGTGTGTTGGAAATTTGCTTAGTTCCCAGCATCCAGTTGTTTTGAGAGAGGAGTCTGGCAGAGAATGGTTAAAATGGGGGGAAAAAAATAAACCACATCATTAACATGCATACCATGTTTCTCTAGTAACATCACTGCAATACCATCTTTTCTGTTTTTAAATCTGCAGCAGAGAGAGACCGACCAGAGAAAGAGTACAAGAGACAGATATAAAGATAGAAGAACAGAGAATGAATGAGAAATTAA
Source organism: Sminthopsis crassicaudata (assembly GCF_048593235.1). Taxonomy (NCBI): domain Eukaryota; kingdom Metazoa; phylum Chordata; class Mammalia; order Dasyuromorphia; family Dasyuridae; genus Sminthopsis; species Sminthopsis crassicaudata. The sequence goes on along the minus strand of NC_133617.1, from coordinate 485,568,428 downwards.
GAGGGAATGAAAGACGGGAATTGAGAGAAATTCTGAGAGTAATCGAGCAGGAGACAAAAAGAAGAGGGAGTAGAAAGAGAAATGGAGGGATGAGCAGAGATGGAGGGGAGAGGGAGAGAGAGAGAAAATAAGAGATAGAGAAAGAGAGAGAGAGAGAGAGAGAGAGAGAGAGAGAGAGAGAGAGAGAGAGAGAGAGAGAGAGAGAGGGGGGGGGTGCACTGTAAACTGAGCTTTTGCTAGGACCCTGGAAACATCAAGTGATTCTTTATGTGGCAATAGATTTGGTCCTGCCAGTCTGAGCCCCAAGTCCCCCCTCCTCTTTCCTCCCCAAGCCTGAAATTCCATCCATTTATCAAACATCCAGATAAGAGCCCTGGCTGGCCCTGAACCCTGGAAATCTGTTCCAATCCGAGCCCATCGTCTCTCTGGAGGATTTCTTTCTTCTTAAATGGTGTTCAAAAGTACCCGGAGCTTTTGAAAAGAGGCCTGTCCCCGGAGACAGAGATTAAAAAGACGAGTGTGGAATTGGAGTTCTAGAATTGGCTTTAACTTTTTTTTCTTTTACTCCCCTCCTCCCCTCCCTCCCCAAATGGAGGAGAAGGCAGCATAGAGAGTGTAGTGTGAGTCACTCTTGTTATTCTCCTCATGCAGCAGGAAACATTTCTGTGAGTATAATGTATCACATGGTGAGATCCTGGGTTAGCTCTAATTGCTTCTATTTGCATAATGAAGCTGGACTGAGCATCCTGCTGGTATTTGAAAGGAGAAAATCAAAATCAGCTCCAGGTAAACAGTTCCTCCTCCCCCTCCCCCCCCCTTGTAATTTTGTCACTTGCTTCCTCTATTAATGCTGAGTACAGGATTCCTTCTTTTCTTTTTCTTCCTCCCTCCCTCTTTCCTTCCCTTCCTTCCTTTTTTCCTCCCTCCCTTCTTTCCTCTCTCCCTCCTTTCTTTCCTCCCTCCCTCCCATCCTTCCTTCCTTCCTTCCTTCCTTCCTTGCTTCCTTCCTTCCTTCCTTCCTTCCTTCCTTCCTTCCTTCCTTCCTTCCTTCCTTCCTTCCTTCCTTCCTTCCTTCCTTCCTTCCTTCCTTCCTTCCTTCCTTCCTTCCTTCCTTTTCTCTCTCTCTCTGTTTCTTTCTTTCTCTTCTCTTCACTCTTCTCTGAAGCAGACAGTGAAATAATCCAGTCTCTATTAATCAGACTTAATCCTGAACTGCACCCAGGTGCAGCTTTCCTTCATCAGACAGGACTTGGGGCAGGAATTCTTTGTTTTGTTTTGTTTTGTTTGTGGCGGGAGTGGGGGTGGGGGAGGTGTCTGAGAAGAGGAAAGAAAAGGTTCAAGGGATCTCTCAGGATTGGCAATTGGGCTCCAGGTGTACTGATGGCCAGAATCAGGGTTTGCTTAGCATTTATACTTGGTGCAAACAGTTATTAGCAGGAGGCAATTATGCGGAGTATGTGTTAGGTTCTTTCTTTCTTTTAAAGGAATTGTAACCTGTGGGAGGCAAAATGAAGTTTAGAAATCGGCTTCAAAGGAATCAGGCTCTCTACTGGGAATTGGTACAGATCTAATCCTGGCTTGGAAGCAGCTCTTAGCCTAGAGAAGGCGTGCCCAATTTTCCCCAGTTTCCAAGCTCCGTTTACCCTGGCATGACTGCTGACAACCACAGTGCTTAAAGGCCCAGGTGCCAAAGCTCCTTAGACTCCAGTGCCTCAGAGGTCCCTTCCAGCTCTCAAAATTCAACGCTTTTATTACTTCAAGAAGAAGGAGAACAGCTTCCTCAGACTTCATCATACCCCTCCAGGCCACTGGAGGGTCTAGTCTGATTAGGGTCATCCACCTTTATTAAGACTAGAATTTACCTGTTTTCTTTCATTTTCTTTTATATCTGTCTCTTTCTTTCTCTCTCTTTCTCTGTCTCTTTTTTCTCTCCTCTCTTCTTTTCTCTATTTCTTTCCCTCTCTGTGTGTCTCCCTCTTCTCCTCTTCCTCCTCTCTCCTCTCCTCTTTTTCTCTCTCTTTCTCCCTCTCCCTTTTCTCCCCTTCTTTTCTTTTTTCTCTCTCTTTCTGTCTCTGGTTCTCTCTGTTCTCTCTTCTCTCTGTCTCTCTCTCTCTTTTAGCCAGAGACAAAAAAGGCTTTGTGTGCACAGTGTCCTATTCTGCACCACTGGAGAAAGGTAGAGGGAAAAGGCATCTGGCTAGAGTCTAGGATAAGATAACCAGGCACTCTCCAGTCATCTGAGAGAGGGTTCTTTGTGGGTTTTTGATGCCATCATTTTTCTTCTAGCCCATTGATTAATGTGTAAAATGCAATATTTTCCTCCAGCCTGAGATATCTGTCAGACTCCCACCCTTGTGGAATGCTGTGTGATAAGACCTTAGGACTTAGAATGTCTCCTGGTGATGTTGGTCCAGGATAAAATTTAAGATCTGACTGGTCTTGATGTTTTGATGGCAGATCCTAGAAGACTACCTCTGAACCAACCCTGGTTTTTTGGGGGTCCAGACCTCTGGGAGACAGCTGTCAATATGTATCACAGATGACTGATTTCACTCATTATTGTTTATTTTTTTCAAATCTAGTCCAACACCCTTAATTTTTACAGATGAACAAAATTAAGGCTCAGGGAAATAAAATGACTTAGTTCACAGAGGCAGCATGCATCAGAGGTGGGATTAAATCAAAATTTCTACAGTCAGTGTTCTTTCTTTATGCTATATGACAAGACTTCTCTCTCTCTTTTTAAATTTTTTTTTTGCTGAGGCAATTGGGGCTAAGTGACTTGCCCAGGGTCACACAGCTAGGAAGTGTTAAGTGTCTGAGGCCGGATTTGAACTCATCTCCTCCTGACTTGAGGGCTGCTTCTCTATCCACTAAACCACCCAGCTGCCCCAAGACTTTTCTTATGGATATGGCCTCCTAGAATGAGATATGAAGTCATTGCCATTTGAATCATAGAATCTCAGAACTGAAAAGCATGAACCGAGATCATCCAAAGTAGGAGTTCATAATCTAGGGGTTTGTGGTCCACTCAAGAGGTCAATGCACCAATTTTTTGAGAGAGGAGGAGGTATCTGTGAACTTGCATGAGAAAAAAATTACATCTTTATTCACTAACCTCTAACTGAAATTGAGGATTTCCTTCAATTATAGACAACAGACATTTTATTCATTGTAAAATAACAACCTTATTCTGAAAAAGGGCTTCTATTCTTCTTCCCCCAGAGGCCACGACACACACAGAAAAGCACCTAACACAACTCTCCCATTTGACAGCAGAAGAAATGGCAGCATAAAGTGATGGGGAGAGAGCTAGACTTCAGTCTGAAACCTAGCTCTGCCACTTAGCTACCTGTGTGATTTGGACAAGTCTTTGACCCTTAGTTTCTTTATGTGTAAAGAGAGGAGGTGAGACCCAATGACCTCTGGAGCCTCTGGCTTGCTCTAATCTAAGGATCCCATGAGACCTCAAGGAGAAACCTCTAGCTAGAAGTCAGATGCTAGTTAGTGGCTGGGGATGAATTTCAGAAAGTGAAGCACTATCCTCTCAGCTAACTTCCATGCTGAAGAGAACTGTCCTTCTGTACCCCTACTCCTCCTCCCTTTTTCTCTCCCACCTTCATTATAATTTTTTTTTATAGATTTTAAAAGGCCTGGTGCTGATAAGGAGAAATCCTAGCAGACCAAGAAAGATTAAAAGCCCAGCAACCTGACCTCTTCAAACTTAGCTGGGGGTTAAGGGGTGCAAGCCCTCTGATGCTGACTCCAGCTTCAGCAGGAAAGGGGTTGGATGAGTTAGAGTGAGATGCATTGTCCTGGCTAACAGGTCAGTAACAGAACTTTTTGCCCATTGGAGGTCCATATGTATTTGTCTTTTAGCTCTCTGCTCCCTCGAGAACTGCTGAGACATGGCTTATTTTCAGACCTGGGGGGCAATGGGGGGCAACATTTCTCTAAGCAGCCTTCTTCCTGGTGAGATCTGCAGAATGCTGAAAGTGTCTTCTAAAATGGCAGACCGCCTGGAAATGTCATCAATTGTACCTTGGTCCTGAAATAAAAAATTCAAAGATTGCTTCAGAGAAATAAATAAACAAAAAGCAAGAGAAAACAAGAATACTAAGTGGTTCTTTTTTTTTTTTTTTTTTCCAGTGGGACTGTTGGTATCCTTTTTGATCCAGCTGCAGAGAGCTCTCATCTCAAAAACCTGACCTTTTTTCCTAGGCCCCCTTAGATAACTGAACATTTTTCAGAGAATAAGCTGAGTGGAATATTGCATAAGTGTGAGGACAGGGATACCACACTCTGAAGCAGAGAGTGCTTTTACTGCAGTCCTGACAAGGGAAAGATTGGCTCCTGTGCAGAAATCACAAATATTTGTACCAAAGAACATGTTACCTGGGTGGATCACAAACCCAACTAGAAACTTCATAAGGGATAGATAGGATTTCTTAAGATCTAATAGAATTATAAGTAGGGTGGTGTGATCGGGGCTTTGCTCTGGAGCACAATATTTGCTGCTGGATCTCTCAGTCCCTTAGATAATAGGGAGCTTACCATCAAGTCTGCAAGAATAGTTAAGAGTAGGAAGCTATAACAGGCAATTTTCTCCCCCCTCCCACCCTCTACCTTATAGCATTCCAAGTGGGCTCTTCAGCATCCTCTGTCCCACTTTCCTTCCTTGCCCCAGACACCCCTGGCTTTCTCATTTAGTCAGGTGCCCTAGGGAGCTATCACACTGCCCAAGTGTGTTCTCCTAAGATCCATTCTTTTACCTGATTTTGGGAGTCAAGGTTCAGGCTGGGCCAGGGCTTGCTGCCACTTTGTCTTTTTATACTGACTCATCCTGGCCTCTGGCATCTTTTCTGTTCCCTGAGATTTCTCCATTTATGCATCAGTTTTGGCCACAAGCTGCCACCATGAGTCAGGGACCTTCTACCATCCACCTGCCTCCTTTCTGATGGGGAATGTTGGAGGTGCAGCAGTGGCACAGTTGGATTGGGAGAGAACATTTAAGGTCGTGGATGCTTCAGCTCAGACATGTTTAGTCTAGAGAAGAGAAGACTTAGGGGGTTGTGATAGCTATCTTTAAATATTTATAGGATTATCATATGGAGGAGGGATTAGACTGACTTATTGTGCTGGTTCCGGAGGAGAGAACTAGCACTAATGGATAGAAGCTGGAAGGCCATATTTCAGCTCCACATAATGATGAATATTCTAACAATTAGAGGTGTCCACCAGCAGAATAGGCTTTCTTGTCACATAGTGAGTTTCCTATCATAAGAGGTGTTGTTGAAAATGTCTATAAGATTCAGTTGGGCTAGGTAACGTTGAAAGCCCCTTCCATCTCGAAGAATTTCTTGTTGTAATATCCTGTCTCTCACTTAGTTAATCAACCAATAACAAAAATAATAATTAACATTTATATAGTGTTATAAAGTTTACAAAATAGCTCATATAGATCATCTCATCTTCAAAACAGCTCAGTGTTATGCATACACTTTATAGATGAGGAAACTCAGTCAGATGTTAAGTGACATACCTGGATCACACAGATCTTGGAGTCTTTTTTTTTTTTTTTTTTTTTCCAGCTTAGGGATTGTCTTTATCTTTCTAGTCAAGCCCACTGTCTGGTCAAAGAATTCCTAAAACTTACCTCTCCCTCCACAATACATTTCAGAATAAAGAGAAAGCATAATTATATTTTTCTTCATTGGTTTTTATTTTATTTTAAGGCCTCTGTAGTATTTGTCTGTTTTTTACTGCAAACACTTCGAAGGCTTTTAAGAAGCTTATAAGGTTTTTCTGAATTGGTTAGTATCCTTTATTGAGGCTGGGGGGGAGGGAGCCAGAACTGTCCTCATTGTTTCAATATAAGAGTGAAACAAATCAGACTTCCTTTGAATTTATTTGGAGGAGTTTAAGACTGACTATATTCCTATGTACCTCAGGTCTTTTTTAAGCCCTATTGGCAAAGCCATCTTACCCCTTTCCCAGCTGGCTCCCTAATTACATCAGAACCATATAAGTACAAGCAGAAGGAACTTTCAAGGTCATTGAATTCCCTTTCCCTTTCAATTTCTAGGGCAGAAAACTGAGGGAAAACTGAGGGTCTAGGTAATAAGTGGGGAGGGGGAGAGTTAAACATAGAACTTCCAAATCAAGTGCTCTTTCTATTGTACCTAAAACAGCGTGCCTCAGGACAATAAGTGAATTTTCTAACCTAAGAATAAGTTTGGGTGTTCTTCCCAACCTTGGGCAGCCTCCCGCCCACTGCAGGGATTTACTTGATGCTGCTTGAGTCTGCTGCCAGGCTGAAATGCCCCAGTTCTCCCTTTTCTAAATTGATAGGAGTTTCAGGAAGCACAAGAGTATTCAGGAGAATCTTTAACACAAGAGACAACCACCAGTCTCTCTTAAGTATGGGAAAAAAGATGCATTCTTTCTTCACCAGAACAGAGTATGGTGCTTTACTTCCTGGACCCTACAACAGCCCCATTGAGGTGGGAGGGAGATGAGAGGAAGATGAGAGGGGGAGAGAGGGGGAGAGACAGACAGACAGACAGACAGACAGACAGACACGAGAGAGAGAGAGAGAGAGAGAGAGAGAGAGAGAGAGAGAGAGACAGAGAGACAGAGAGACAGAGAGAGAGAGAGAGACAGAGAGACAGAGAGAGACAGAGAGAGAGAGAAAGAGAGAGAGAGAGAGAGAGAGAGAGAGAGAGAGAGAGAGAGAGAGAGAGAGAGAGGAAGAAAGAAAGAGAAAGAGAGAGACAGAGAGGAAGACAGAGAGAGAGACAGAGATAGAGAGAGAGAGACAGAGAGAGACAGAAAGAGAGAGAGACAGAGAGAGAGGAAGATAGAGAGAGAGAGAGAGAGAGAGAGAGAGAGAGAGAGAGAGAGAGAGAGAGAAAGAGTAGCAGACTGTCAAGATTCCTTGGTATTTTTTTCCTAGGGTTTTAAAAACATTATTTTTTTTTGGGGGGGGTTGTTTTTTTTGCTGAGGCAATTAGGGTTAAGTGACTTGCCCAGGGTCACACAGCTAAGAAGTGTTAAGTATCTGAGACCAAATTTGAACTCGGATCCTCCAGAATTCAGGGCTGGTGCTCTATCCACCCTGCCACCTAGGCACCCCTAAAAACATCATTATATTTTAATTCATGCTAATATGCCCCCACAGCTCCTTCATTCCTTCTGAGTGTTAGGAATACAGCCAACTATTAGAAGGAAAACCATGATGGATTTGGGGCACTAACAGTTGGTCAGCCTTGCAATAGCTTTGGTTAGGAACTGGATTAAGTTAGTTTTTCAGATACCAAATCCCCTAGCACAGAAGTGTTTTCCCCCTTTCCCCCCAGCTTCAAGTCCTGTCCATTCTGGGACTCAAGGTTTGTTCCAGAGGCCTGCATCTGTAGGTTTCTATGGTGATGATGGAAGAAGGAACCAGTGGGTGTCGCTACAGTCTATGGAATAGATAGGCTAGCTCCCTGGGAGAGTGGTGGATTTAATAGTACTAGCAAAGACCCTAAACATAGGCTTTTAGATTCCTTGTATAAACAGCCTTACTGTACAACAGCAGTCCCTTTAAAAAAAAAAAAAAAATTATCACAGCTGTGCCTACCATGCGTATTTTTGCGTTCTTCCTTGGCTGCCATTGTCCCAGCAGTTAAAAGCTTTCTATCTGCAAACACACACACACACACACACACACACACACACACACACACACACACACACACACACCTCACCAAACAAACACTAAATAAAGCCCCTCTTAAGATCTGAGTGGATGGCTAAGCTTTCCTCACCTCTAGAAGGTTATTACTTTGGGTTCTGGCCCCAAAGGTGGGATTGGATCCCTGGATATATAGGGTTCTTTTGAGGGTCCAGTTTTCCTGAATCAAAATGACCTACAACAGTGGAATCTTCCACAAACTTGCCTCCACAGTTTTATAGAAGTACCTTTCTTGCTTTGTTAAATGAAGGGGTTAAATGAGGTTTTCCCTAAGGGCTCTTTCATCTCTGATCCGACATATGGCCCTAGCTAGCAATGGCCTTTGTGTCCTGGCTGATTTAAAAGAAGCCCTGGTCAAAACAGGAGGTGCTTCACTAGTACATTGTGAGTGAAGCTGTGAAGTGGACTGGCTGTTCTAGATATCCATCCTTGGAGTCATGAAAGAAAAGTGACTAAACCGTGTATTCCCTTTGACCCAGCAGTCAATGCCGCTTCTGGGAATATATCCTGGTAAAGCCAAAAACAGAAACCAAAGCACAATATATCTCAAAAGATCCATAGTAACCTTCTTTGCAGTAACCAGAGATTTAGAGCTGGAAGGGATCTTTGTGGCTAGCTTGTCCAACTCCATTATACAGAGGAGAATTTAAGTGATTTGACTAAAGGTAAGAGGCAATGGAAGGCTTTTAACCTCGATTTTCTCACTTTAAATTCATCATTTTTTCCCACTGCACCACACTCAAAACAAACAAAACGGGTACCCATCCGAGGTGGAATGGCTAAAAATAACTGATATATGAATGTAATCGAATATTGTGCAGGAAGAAAAGATAAATGTAAGGAATTCAGAGACATGTGGGAAGGTTTCTGTGGATGTACAGAATGAAATAAGAACTAAAATAATAATATACACAACAAAATAAATGAAAAGATCATTAAAACGAAGTCAGAATCTGCATAATTGAAAAAACAGTGATAATCTCAAAGAACAAATAATAAATCATGCATACCTCCTCATTCTTAGGAAAAAAGGTGAGGGACTATTAGGGCAGAATGTCTTGGTCAAATGTTTGTCAAATGTAGTTACTATGTGAAGTGTTTTTGCTTAATTGTTTTTCTTTGTTGTAATGGAGGGTTTAATTTGGATGGAGGGTAAGAAAATGACTAGGCTATAAAAGAGAAAAACAATCTATATGTGTGTACCTTCCTATGTGTTTATATATGTCTCTGAGTGCGCATAAATACATTTATATATGTATGCATACATATGCATGTTTTTATACCCACACATACATATACAGAAAGAAAGAAAAATAGAGACAGAGAAACAGAGAGACAAAGAGAAAGTATGTGTCATGGCATCAGCTCCCTGATGGTCCTGAGGGACGCACGCGTGTGTGTGTGTGTGTGGTGTGTGTGTGTGTGTTAATCCAGAAAGAATTGGCACTTTGCAGACTCTTCTGTTGAAGCACCTTTGAATTAAGAGGAAAGGATGGAAGTAGCATCATGTAAAAGTGGCAGCCTAGGATTTAGGAGATCCGAGTACTAATCTTGGCTACGTGATTCTGTAAAAGTCATTTCTCCTCTTTGGATATCATTTACCCCATCTGTGAAACTGAGTAGATGGGGAACTGGATCTGTAAGTGAGGGAGGGAGATACTACCTCAGATACTGGCTGTGTGATACCGGAAAAATCACTTAACCTCTCTCATCCTCAATTTATTTGGTTGTAAGACAAGTGGAGCTGGATTCAATGACCTTCTAATATCCTTCTACTAGTTCTAATCTATGATATTGGAAGTTCCTTTCTGTCTCAAAGTTCTCGCACTCAATGAGTTCTTTTATCCTTGACCCAATGATCTCCGGATAGCACCATTGTTTCATGAGATTAGATGTTCCAATATCAGCTCTTGTCTGTGATAGAAGATGATGTTGAAGAGTTAATTTCCATGCGCTATAAATAACGAATAAATCCATCACAGAGTCAGGTACCAGTCCCTCTGCCCTGTGTATGAAGTTGGCTTTTACTGTTTAAGTTCCAACCTCCCGGTCCCCTCATCAAAGTTGAGGCTACGGTTGTGGCTTAGCCATCCCATCAGTGAGCCTTATCATAGTTCCATTCTCAAATGTTAGAGCTGAAGGGGACTTTAGAGATAAGCTAGTCTAGAGCAAAGCTTCTTAAACTGTGGGTCGAGACCCCATATGCAGTTGCAATGTGAGGGTTGCAAAAATTTTGCCAACCCAACACTAAGAAGTTTCTGAATGCACTAGATCCTGCAATATTCCACCAAGATTTAATTTTTATGTAAAAGTAAACATATCTATCTCATTAGTATGAAATTTTGTTTTCATTAATAAATGGCAAAATTATAAGTATCCCAAGGAATTGTTTTAATAATAAATTTCTTTATTATCAAGAGATGTTTAAGATTCTATATACTTCTATACCTGGGGATTGTGTAAAAATTTCTCAGTTGAAAAGCAGTCACAAGGGAAAAAATTTAAGGAGCCCTGGCCTGGAGAAATGAAAAGTGATTTGCTCAAGATCACATTGAGTATCAGGTCTTATTTTAGAAGCTCTTTTCATTTTTACTGCTCTCTTCATCCTTTCAAGCTCCCGAGGAGCAGGGACTGTGGCTTCTCTAGGTGCCATTAGGTGCAGGATCATGGTAGGAACCCAGGGTGGAGGCTCAAAAGAGGCAAATTCAGGTTTGGAACACTTTCTTCATGGTGAGAACTATCTAAGAGTGGAATGGGCTGCTTTGGGTGACAGTGGGTCACCTCTGACCTTGGAGCAAAGGTTGGATGAATCCTTGTTGGGCAAATTGCTGAAGGAATTACTTTCCAGTTATGGACTGAATTAGGTGAACTCTGAGGTTCCTTCCAAGGTAGATCTGTGACTCTGGTGACTGGTGAGTAATTAACTAAGGTGGCGCTGGGAATCTCTGAATAGCAGGTCATTCTACACCCCAGAAATGTTGTTAAATCTAGGAATAAGCTGGGAATGGTTCTCACTTCTCATGTCTTTGGAGAGGCTGAGGGCAGGTCCCCAGGAAGAATCCCAGCAGAGAGGTTTACAGTGTCTCTCCCTTAGCTTTCATGAGTGCCCAAATTCTCACTGATCAGCTGTGGGAAAACTGGTAAGCATTATTAGTTCCATTTTATAGATGGGGAAACTGAGTCAGCACAGCTTGTCTACCAGCTCACAAAGCACTTGAGGTGATGTCATTGCAGCGGAGTCAGAATTCACTGGCAGGGCTTCTCTCCATAGTGTGGAAGCCAAGTGAAGGATATTTAATGTATTTGGCATCAAATCTGAAGTGTTTGGGACTGATTACATCAGGGCAGTCCCATTCTGAAGGTGCTTCCATTAGACCTTGGCATTAGATTGCAGGTAATAGAAACAGCAAAGGAGCAGGTTATTACCATTCCCCCCCCCAGGACTAGATTAATCAGCGCCTCTCACCCTTCCCCCAGCACACACACTGCTATCCTCTGAACACATCACTGCCTTCCTGAGGAAAAGTGCTGAGTCTAGACCTTTTCCTAAATGAGTGCCTTCTGCAAACATCATTAGTTTATTTTTCTATAGAAAGAAAATTAAAGTTAAGGAGAAGGGTTGGCGAATTTACATGGGCAAGGAATGGATATTACACTCTTCTAGGGATTAATCCAAGGAAAAAAAAACAAAATTTCCTGATTCATTTCCAAGAGGCTACAGTCTGCCAATTCTGTCTTAGCCAATCATATTCCTCCTATATAAAAGAGGGAGTAGAGGGAGCCCCTAATCTCAAAGGCCACAGTGTTGGACTTGGTGCTCTGGCTCTTGCCCACAATCAAGCCCTGTGTTGGCGTTTTTTAAAGAGAGGAGCCTGATGGTTAAGAGATTATAAATGAGGAAGGGGCTCCACAATTTCTTTTTCTGTCCTCCCTTGGAATTGGTGCTCAGGTTCTTTCTTAGTTTCCCCACTGAGGTCAAGGGCAATGGTTTCGTCTCAAGAGACTCCTGGGCAAATGGGGCCAGGAATATGGAGGATTTTTCTTCTCTCATTCATCCTCTTAGGAAATTGAACCTTGCAGGTACTGGTCTGGGAGGCTCTGAATATGAAGAGCAGACCCTTCTTGGCTCCGAGGATGGCATGATTCATAGATGAGCCTCCCCCCGCCAAGGTCCAGGTCACTGGTGTCAGTGCAATCAGATGAAAAACCCAAGAGACCAATTCATCCATCTCCCCGCCAGGGAAGGGCCCTGATGTCGTGTCCTTGGGCCCAGTGGAAAATAGGCCATATGAAGAAAGAAAGTGCAGATGAAAAGAAAAATCCATCTCTTGCAATGTTAGGTGCTAAAGATTCACTTCTGAATAAGATGGGATGGTTGGAACACTCAGTTTGAGATGGAAAACAGACTACAAGAATCTTTTTAATCCAACTCTCACCTGCCTGATTCAGATTTTTTTTTTTTTTTTTTTTTTTTTTTTTTTTGATGTGGATGCTTGTTTTTTAACTGCCAGGTAAATGAGTTTCTAATAGGTACATTATCATGAATAATGGTGTTTCCCAAGTGGCCAGTTAGGTTAATTATAGGTGTGTGTTCATTAGGGAAATCCCCAGGGACAAATGTTCCACCCACTGTCCAATGGGGAATGGAGTGATTTGAATCCAAACTTGCAGATTGCAGGAATCTTTGGTAGGGGTGGAACCAGGGTGTGGCAACTGAGGCGTCTGCCTTAGGCCCCAAAACTGTGGGGTTTGGAGGGGGGGAGATATTAGATAGCATCCAAACTTTCCAGACAGAGATTCCTCCAAGGCAAGGTGGTGCCCCATATAGTCTGGAAAGGTCCCTGAGGTCTAATGAAGAGAATCCCTAACTCCATGTACCACATATCCCAAATCTGAACCTGTTGGGTACCAGAGAAGCTCTAAGCAGAGTCCTCTTGGGGCCCTGCTAGTATGCTACACAGTGCAACAACATGAACAGGAACGAGGTTACATTCATTTCACAAAACATTTATTTTTTTTTACATGTACAATCATATTAAGCATATTTATACAACTGCCATGTGAAAAAAGAAGCAGAACATAAAGGAAAAACTCCGAGAAAGAAAAACTAACAAAAAAGTAAAAATGGTACACTTAAATCTTCATTCAGACTCCATAGTTCTTTCTCTGGCTGTGGATAGCATTTCCCTTCATGAGTCTTTTGGAACTATATTAAAACATTGTATTGCTGAGCAGAGCCAAGTCCATCACAGTTGATCCTCACATAATCTTGCTTTTAATGTATGCAATGTTCTCTTGGTTCTGCTCCTTTCTCTCAATATCAGTTCATGTAAGTCTTTCCACTTTTCTGAAATTTGCCTGACTATTTCTTATAGCACAATAGTAATCTATCATAATCACATATCACAATCTGTCCAGCCATTCTCTATTGATGGGCATCCCCTTAATTTTCTATTCTTTGCTACCACAAGGAGAGTTGCTATAAAAATTTTAGTACATGTGGGTCCTTTTCCATTTTTTAATAGTCTTTTTGACATACAGACCTGGTAGCAGTATTGCTGGATCAAAGAGTATGCACAATTTTATAGCCCTTTGGGCATAGACAAACATTTCTTAATGTCTGCTAATATTAAAGGCACCACTGTTCAGTTGTTTTCTAGTTCATGTCTGACTCTTTGTGACTCCATTTACGGTTTTCTGGGCAAAGACACTGGAATGTTTTGCTATTTCTTTTTCCAGTTCATCTTACAAATGAGGAAATTGAGGAAAATAGGGTTAAGTGACTTGCCCAGGATCACACAGCTAGTCAGATTTGAACTCAGGATGAGTCTTCCTGACTCCAGGTTTGATGTTCTATCCACAGTACCACATATCTACCTTATTAAAGGCATCAGGCACTCCTGCAATGGGTAAGACACAGTACTACTGTCTAGGGTCTACAATCCTGTTGGGGAAGAAAAGGCTTGTACGCAATAGCAAGACAGCCTGAGTGAGTCCCTATATATTAATTAAGTGCTGATTATTCAGATGATAGGCTCAGAGAATTAGAATAGGAAGGAATCTTTGAGGCCATCCTGTTCAACCTCAAAACTGAGGCTATGAAGGTTTAAAACTGAGCTCATATATGAGCAGTAAGAAACCAAGCCAGTTTTCAAATTGTGGTCTTCTGACACCCAATTTAGTGCTCTATCACCGGGAAGAGCTTACCTCTGGTAAGGATGATCAATCAATCAAAGCCAAAAGCCAAATGATCCCTGATCTCAAGGAACTTATATTCTACTGGGGAGCAATGTGTATGTGTACAACAGAGAAGTAAATACAAAATGTATACAAGCAGGAATGTGTTGGAGCCTGTTCTAACAGCCAGAGAATGATTGTTAAATTATCAGCATGAGCATTTACACCTCTAAAATTGGCAAATGCTACAAGGCTTGATTTACTGTTTTGTTGATTGTCTAGATTTAAGGAAGTAGAAAACATTAATAATGCAGATTCAACTTAAAATGTTTCCTGTATATTTTTTCTTCTTTTCTGGAAATCCAGTTGTTAAGTATTTACCAGCATACTCCAGTATACAAGTTGAAAGGCCTTTTATAGGTAAACATCCTTGAAGAGAAAACAATCTACCTCCCTCTCCCTCCCTCCCTCCCTCCCTTCCTTCCTTCCTTCCTTTTCTTCCTTCCTTCCTTCCTTCCTTCCTTCCTTCCTTCCTTCCTTCCTTCCTTCCTTCCTTCCTTCCTTCCTTCCTTCCTTCCTTCCTTCCTTCCTTCCTTCCTTCCTTCTTTCCTCCCTCTCTCCCTCTCTCCCTCCTTCCCTCCTACTCTCTCTCTTTTTCTTTATTTTTTTCCTTTTTTTTTTTCTTTTTCTTTTTGGAGGCATTTAGAGTTAAGTGACTTACTTAGGATCACACAGCTAAAAATGTCTGAGGTTGGATTTGAATTTAGATTCAAACCAAAACTAGGGCTGCCTCAGAGCTAGGGGTTTCAGGAGGCAGAAATGAAAAAAGAGATCATTCCGAGCATGAAGACTAGAGATGAAATGTCTTATACAGGAAGCATCAGGTGAGCCAGTTGGGTTATACTGCAGCATGGCGGGAGATGGAGAGTCAGAGAGGTGAATGTGTAATTAGTTTGAAGATGCAGGCTGAAGCCAGACTATGAATGATTTTAAATCCAAACAAAAGACTTTATATTTTATCCTGGAGGTAATAGGGAGCCACTGGAACTTCCTAAGCAAGGGAAAGGCTGGTCAGAACTGTGTTTCAGAATTTCAGTAGGTATCTGTGCAGAATAGATTGGGCCAGAGGCAGGGAGACCGCTTGAAAGGATATCAGAATATTGTGAGTGAGAGATGAGGAGTGCCCATTCTCAGGTGAAAGAAGGGAGAGAGTTTGATTGAGCCGTGGAAGAGAAGGAGGATTTCACTCAGCAGAGATTGTAGGCAGGAACTAAGGAATAAGAACATAAAGCTAAAGAGCTCCAAGAATAGGCAGACTGACTAGGCCCTTGGGCAGCAGTGAACAAGGAAATGCCACCACAGGTGTCTGTTCCTCTCCTTCTCCTGCCAAGATACTTCATCATGAGGAACACAATGTCCTCAGCAGGCGCTGGCAGCTCCATCCGGAAGGACAACCAGCAGCTATAAAAAGGGAGAGCATCAGAGTCATGACTCCTGGATGCCTCTCTGAGGGTAAGAAATAAGTTCCTTAAGGTTTCCCTCGACTTAATTTACAGCAGAAAATTTATATCCTTTCCAGCTGCAGCAACATCCTGAGCACTAGGGTGGGACTATGCTTGTCTGACCCATCCCCAAAAGGGAGGGAAATTTTATTAAAGATGATGATAAAGTACCCTAATATATTGCCTAAAGAAAGCGTGTATGGATAGTGGTGACTTTGTTCACTCTTTAAATGCACTACTACCACCCTAATCAAGGAGGCAAAGCAACAGAGGCTGGGGGAAGGCAGCTCAGCCCAATGGGAATACTCATTTCTCCCTGATTCTGAGACTGCCTGTAGGCAACACAGATAAACAGTGAGAGCAGCATTCTCTGCGATGCATTAAACCCGTTCCCCAGATGTAGTTATAAAGTTGAGTATGCTGAAAGTCTTCAGAAGAACCAAGCAAGACCTCATGGCAGGTCTATGGGTGCCACCAGAAGTATCTTGGTTGTGTGCATGTGTGTGTCCCTGGCAAGCCTCTTGTGCATTGTGAGACTATATCCTGCCTGAGAAGTCCTAAGCACAGGATACACCAGAGGGCTGGGCAGTGATGACTCTCATGTCACAAGCCACAGCTGGGACTACGCCAACACTTTCTACACCCTCCCCTAGTCTCTCAAGTAGGCTTGTGTCTGAATCTGTGGGACCCTGACATATACTTTAGCAACCACAAATCTTAAGAGCCACCCTCAACTTCTTTAAAATGTTGATTTAGTGCCTACTGTTTAGGAGGCAACATTAGGCACTATGGGAAGTGCAAAGAAATATAAGGCATGGCTTCTGTTCTCAAGGCACCTACAATCTAGTCCAGCAATAAGGCTCAAACATATTAAAAGATCAATTTATTGGAGCTCAATCTAGACCTGGTAAAGATCTCTGATTTAACCCCCTCATTTTATATTTGAGAGAACTGAGATCTGGTGAGATGGTTAAATGACTTGCTCATGTCATCGAAGTAATAGTTAAATAGAAGCCTAAGTCATAAAGCTCTGATTAACAATTGCCCAAATGAGCAATTGTTCTTTAAGCATATTCAATCTCAATTCTTTGGGATTTTCTTGGCAAATGTACCAGAATGGTTTACCATTTCCTTCTCCAGTTTGTTTTACAGATGAGGAAATTGAGGCAAGCAGGGTAAGGGGACTTGCCCAGGGTCACACAGCCAGTAAATGTCTGAGATTTGAACTTGGGTGGATGAGACAGCCTGACTCCAGGTTTGGTGCTGTATGTACCCAAGTGAGCAGTACATACAAAGATAATCCAGTCTGAGGTTGGTGATCCCTGTGGTTGCTGTGATCTGGGAAGGCTTAATAAAGGTACTGGTACTTGAGAATGGCATTAATCATGGAATGGGTGCAGCCTCAGTCACACTGGGATCTGTTGAAGACCTTAACTTAAAAAATCCAAGGTCTCCCATTGCATCCAGGACCATCTGCAGTCGTCCTGATCTGCATCTGGCCATCGGACCCAGATGGCTCTGGAGGGAAAAGGGAGACAGGTGACTGCACAGTCCTTGCTCTCTTCAGTCCAATTCACTTGCATGTCACGACATCACCTCTCTAGATCATCTTCAGGAAGGAAGGACAAACAGTCTCTGGAAGATGGGATTGTGATAGTGGAAGGGAGGAGGGATATGGCAAGGAGATTCCTTGTTGGGGATTAAGAAAGAGGAAGGCTGATGTGAACAAAAGCAAGAGACTGATTTAGGGGAAAGTGAGGTGTCCAGCCTGGCTGAGATTAGTAGGAGATAAGGCTGAAAAGGTGGGTAGGGATCAGATTGTGAATTCTGGGATCAGAAAGCCTCATGCCTCCCACAGCAGTGAATCACTACCCCATACCCATTATTTTCCAGGCAAGAGGAGAAAGAGGGGAAGACAGAGCTGAGGCTGACTGTACAACCTCTTTGGGGAGTGCAACCTCCCTTCAGGTCTGAGCACCCTGTGCTGCTCCCTTTTCTTTTTCTCGACATGTTCCTATTCTTCTAGCAGTACCCTCCCCACCTGCCCCCAAGCTTGGGGCACTAGGACCCTGAAACTACTGAAAGCCCCCAGAACGAAGCTTATGTTGAATCGAAAGATTTCAGTTAAGGTTAAAGGGACGCTGTCAAGATAAAAATCACATCTATTTCCATGTCCTCTCTGGTGTTATTAATAACCCTCCGGATTATTAATGCTGAAATAATTTTTGCTCTCGCTCTGCAGTCAATGATGTTTACCGGTTTGGGGTTTTTTTTTTTTTTCATTTTTTTTTCTTTTCCTCTGCACTCTCAGATGGTGAAATTCAATTAGGCTGGTCCATGGGGGTGTATTTCTGGTCTGGTTTGTCTTTGTGTCCCCCTGGGTGCCAGTCAAAGGTTGTAGGAGTTTGAGTTTAGAACATTTAAATTAAAGGAGGGGTCAGGATGGTAGGGAGAAGAAAAGTAATTCCATTATTCGGTTTTCTAAAACTTTTTTATTTTTTTTATTTTTTGGGTAACCAAATCATCCCTGGAGACCTGCTTCCTTCCATATGTCTTTTTTTAAAAAATTACATGGGGAGGGAGAGCTGGTGATTTTGACCTTAGGTGCTTTGTCATCTTTTAGCTTTCATTGTGGTCATTTTTAGTTCTCTATGAGGTGAATATAGAGCCCTCACAAAGCCCTCCCATGGGCCTCTAGGCAAGATTGTGTCTGTACTGGATGGGCTTTAGAACATGCAAGTATTATCCCCCAAAGGGAGAATGTGCCACTGGTCTCAGTAATGAGGGTCCTGGCCTCCCTGACATTATTCAGCTTCTGTGGGATGGCTCCTCATCTCGGGGAAGGGTAGGAGAATGGCCCCAATAGCAACGCCACCCCCACCTTCTAGTCTAACCCTGTGTCTCCTGCTGGGTTCCTTATCCCCCTCCCCCAACGTTTGCATCTGTAATCATTCTATAGCTGAGCTCCTCCTGGCCTGCTGAGAATGGACGCCCATTAAATCCACACACTTAACTAAATGCACTGTCTGTAATGAAGCAAAGCACAGAATGACCACTTACGATACCAAATAGAACAATAATAACTGCTCAAAATGACCCAGACTCCTTGTCCCTGCTCTTCCACACATCACAAATAACCATTCAGGGCTAACACTGACATAAACAATTAACAAGAGATGTCCCAGGATGAAGAGATCAGACTTGAAGGTAAAGCTTCCAAAGCATTCATGGGATCCGTGGTGTTTAGAGAGAAAAGGGGCCTTTTAAGTTCAGCTTGTCCAACTCCTTCATTTGACACAAGAAATCCTCCCTGGGGGAAATGTCTTGCCCACGATCATATGATCTGATGTTAGGAGTGTCAGGATTCAAACCCAATCCCCCAACTCACAAATTTTGCCACGCTATTCTCCTCTATTACTTTTGTACCTTCTTCTTCCCTTGTTCTCCTTCTTGATTCTCCTCAAATCCCTAACTGCTCTTCCCGGGTAGAAGTCCCAAAGACCCAGCAAGTAGAATCTCGCATGAGTTCCTAATCTTGTGTTTGTGAACTTGGAAAAAGAAAGAGAAAGCCCTTGAGCTCAATTTTTACCTTGAGACTCAGCCTTGTTAGAATGGCTCCTGACACCATTACTGAATGTGAATTCTTTCCTGCCTTGAACAACAAATCTGACCTGCATTGTGGAAGGTGAAATATAAATATAATAAGTATCAATCAATTAATCAATAAACACTTATAAAGCACCTACTGTGTGGGGGGCACTGGCCAAGAAGACAGAGAAAAAAGCCAAAGCAACTTCTACTTTTAATGAGTACTTCTCCAATCAAAACAAATTCAACATCTAGCTGAATAAGTTATTATGTATATATTTACATTTGTATATATATGTATTTATCTTGTGTATATATTGTATTTATTGTATATATTTGTCATTTGGAAGAGGAAGGGGGAACAGTTGGACATATCAGAATGGACTCCCTGGGGATTTTAGAAGGCAAATGTGAGGTGGGAGGGTACTCAAATACAAAGGCATAGACTCTGGAGATGGAATGTAAGGAATGGCAAGGAGGCCAGTGTAGCTAGTCCAATGGAGTGGATCAAGGGGGTTAAAGTGGAGCAGGAAAGGTAGAAAGGGGACCAGATTGTGAAGGATTTAAAATGCCAAACAGAAGAGTTTCAAACTGGAAATCATGGGTAGCTGTTGGAGTTTATTGAGGGGGTGAGAGGTGACCTGGTCAGACTTGCCTTTGAAGAAAATCACTTTGCTCAGCAGAAGATGGATTGGAGGATAAATGCTAGGATGTTACTCTAGGCCAGAACAGATATGGGCCAGGACAATATAAAATGCTAAACCAGGACTGTATGGGGCATAACACTAAGAAGGCAAATAACCTTTGGTTCCTGTTTTAGAGAAATTTAATAGTCTTTATTCATTCATATGAGAAATGCCCCAAAGAGGCACAAAGTACTGTGAAATCTGATGGAGAAGTCTCCCTGCAGCTGGGAAAACACTAGCCAGCATGAACAATTCTCCTTCTACAGACTTACTTCCTAGGAATTCTAATGGTGAAATTTGAAAAACAACATTCCTAGCCTTAGTACAGCTTCCTATTCCCAAAGACAGGGGATCCATTATTCCAAAAAAGTCTCCAAGTCAGCTCTCTTCCATCCTCCTCCAGGGTGGCTTGTGCCTAAACCCACCACAAGTGAATCTGTCTCCTCACATCTCTCGAGGAGATTGAATCTCCCATTTGCTTCCTTACTATCAGTTCCAAAATGAATCTCAAGTCTATGGAGGAAAGTGGGTTTCTTACACTTTTTTTCTCTACTCTAAGAGCATAATTTAACCCGTCACTTTTCTCGAGTCTTACATGAGCTGCACTCAAGCCCAAATGATGTGTGTGTGTGTGTGTGTGTGTTGGGGAGGAGCACAGGAATAACAGGATCCAGAGCTCAACCCCCTCATTTTACATATGAGTTCCAGAGAGATTAAGGAATTTGTCTAAGATTACAAAGCTAGGATTTAAACCCAGGTCCTCTGAGTTCAAATTGAGGGTACCTTCCACTTCACTGACTAGGCTGCCTCTAGTTATTTTGAGAAAAGCCCAAGTTCTGTCTATTAGGGCAGATAGCAAAATGATAACCTTCGGTAAAGGAAACAATAATGGGAAAACCTGAGATTTCCTGTGCATCATTTGGGATCTTTGCAGATATATATTTTTAAAAATGTAATGCTTCAACTTTTACAATGTTCTCAGGAAGGTTCATACCATCCTCACTGGAGGATATATTTCTGGCAACAAAAAATTCTATTATCTGTATTCCTGACATCTTAATTCTCTCTCAATATTTATTGCTTCCCAAACTGGTGAAACCATCCTATTGATTCATTCATCAGTCTGTTTGGGAATCCACATTCACTAAGAAGAAAGATCAGAAAGGATTTTCTTTCTTTTTTTTTTTTTTAATTTAATTTTACCAAAGTTTCCAGTTGGTGCTTCAAAGGGCCATACTGTAAGAATGAAATTGTTAGGACCACAGATGTATGTGTATGTAATTTGCATGCTATGTGCATATGAGTGGCAGCATATGTTGTAGAAATAGTGTTGGGTTAGGAGTTAAAAGACCTGGTTTTGAATTCTGAATCTGTCATGTGCTAGCTGTGTGACTATGGTCAAATCACTTAATTCCTCTAAGTTCCCTCATCTGTTTAAGAGGGACAATGATATAGCTCACTACGTTGTTAGGAGAAATCCCATTGTAAAAATTAAAGCATAAATGTGAGTTGTTATATCTATAAAGAATTTAGATGTTGCTCAGGTAACCTGAGATTTGCCATTCCTTTGCAGAAGGAATAATTTCTTGAGTTTTTTTCCTTCTCTGTCCCTTCCTTTTCACTATCACTGATCTATAAAGAGTAAAAAGACAAATGCACAGCCAGAAAAATTATAGGTGTGTGAGTATGTGTGTGTATGTGTGTGTGTGTGTGAGAGTGTGAGTGTGTGTGTAGCACGGATGGGTACGCTCACCGGAAAGCTTCACCAGGTTGCTAGTAGCACTGGAACCACAGTTTGAAGCACTGCTGACCTGTTCTGCTTGAAGGTGCTTCCCTGTGTTTCCAAGGCTTCTACTGAACAGGAATCAAACTTGAACATCTTGGCTTGGCTCCTGGGCATGTTTCAAGGATAAAAATATCACACGCTTTAAGTCTTGCCAACAACTGATTTTTATAAAAACCAAACTCCCAAATCCCCATACACAGCAAGAAGAAACCAAAACAAACAGAGGAAGCTGGTGCTTCAGAGGAGCATCTCAGCTCAGTTTGGCTGCTGAGAATCCTTGGGGGGTCACTTTAGGAAAGAGAAGGAGGGTAGATGCCCACTTCCTCAGAGAACCTCCTCTTGGGGTCACAATGAGGGTCAGAATCATTGATGACACCTTTATGTTGGCATTATAGATAAGGATTAGCAGCAGCCCTTCATTATGAATTAGGGTCTAACAGTGGTCCCATTTTATTGACACTGTAAATTAAAGTAGTGGCCCCTTTATAGGGACACTGTGAATTAAGTCAGGTGGTAGCTAGAAGCAGTTAGGTGAATGGAGCTTTGGGCTTGTAGTTAGGAAGATCTAAATTCAAATCCAGTAGGTATGTGACCTTGGGTAGGTATTTAGTCTCTGTTTGCTTCAGCTTTTTCAACTGAAAATGGGCATAGTAATAATAGTATCTACCTCCCAGGGTTATTTGTGAGGATCAAATGAAATAATGTTTATAAAGTGCTAATAGTACCTAGCACAAGTGCTATTATTATTTATTGTATTGACATCATAAATTAGGGTCCATGGAGTCACCTTTGCATTGGCTTTGCAGGTTAGGGTCTGGAGAGATCACCTTTGTGGTGACATTATATATTAGCTGTAGTGATGTTTCCTTTGTTGTGTCATTAAATTAGGGCAATGGTAACCTTTGATTTATACTGTAGGTTAACTTTGAGGGTGACTATTTTGTAATTGTGATGCAAATTAAGGTTGGGGGTGACCCCTTTGTATTGATATTATAGGATAGGATTACTGGGTTTATCCTTGTATTAACATTGTAGGTCACACATTAATAAATACATACAACTAATTGCTATTTCCCAATAGGTAGATGGTAAAGGATATGAACAAACCTCTCAAAAGAAGAAATATTCACAACCACATGAAAGAATTTTCTAAATCACTAATATTAAGAGAAATGAAAAAAAAAACCCAACAAAACAATTCTGAAGTTTTATTTCACACCCTGCCTATGGGGGAAGGAAGGAAAAATGTAAATAGTCAACGTTGGAAGGATTGTGAAAGGATACATTGCTGATGGAACTGTGAAATGGTACAAACCATTTTAGAAAGTAAATTAGATTTAAGGAAATAAAGAGATAAAAAAATATTCATAATATTTGAACCAATGATTCCACTATTAGGTTTATACTCCAAGACAGCCACTAATAAGAAGAAAGTCCCCTATACTTTAAAATATTTATGGCAGCACTTGTGATAACTAAGAATTGGAAACAAAGTAGATGTCTATCAAACAGGACATGGCCAGATTATGGTGCATGAATAGAATATGTTATCACTATTCTGTGAGAAATGGTGTATGTGATAAATACAAACAAGCGTGGAAAGATCTTCATGAATTGATGCAGAGTGAAGTAAGCAGATCCAAGAAAACAACATATGCAGTTACTCTAGTAAATGGAATGGAAATGGAAAGAACAACACATCAAGAAGTCAGAAGTAAATTTTAACAAAATTATAAGGACCTCATATTATAAAGATCTCATCTCACTAGAAATCAAATCAAAATTATAAAGAACTTATCTCTATAAAGATTAAACAGGATTAACATGAAGAGATATGACAAGACATCTCTAACCTGCCCCTTCGTGGAGAGGGGAAGTCTACAGGTGTCATACATTGGTTGTGTTTTTGTGCTGAATTTTTCCTGACTTAAGAAATATTATTTGTCATATGGATGACAATCTGGAAGGAAGAGAGATTCTTGGATAACTGAAGTGATGTAAGAAACACCAAAAAATATTAAATTTTTTTTAAATTGTAAGTTGGGGTTTCTAGTGTCACCTTTGAATTGACTTTGTGTGTGAGAGGATGATAACCCTCTGTGTTGATGTTATAAGTTATAGTTGATATTTCCTTTATGGTGACACTAATAGGGTAGGAGGTCGCCCTCTGTTGTCATTCTGCAGGTAAGCTTTGGTGGTGGCATTTTTTGTGATGAAAACAAACAAATCCCATATCCCATCAAAAACAAGGGGAAAGGAAAGCTTCAGGCATCAGTGTCAGGCATCAGTCCTCACCTTAAATACAAAATGGCCAAGTTCTTTAGCTTCCATGGTTATCATAAAAAAATCAATTAGAATGGTCTGGGTACTATTGGAATTGTTACTTTCCCTCTGGGCCAAATTTCTTTTCTGTAAACTTGGAAGGTCCTTTCCAGCACAAATATGCCTCTAATTCCAGCATCCATTTAAAAAATAGACAACTCAAGAGGTTTCTGAGAATACAATAATATAAATAGTGAAAGAAGGTAGTAACAACATGCCCTCAAAAGAAGAACAAAAGAAATGGGGCTTTTCAGACTAGAAGGTCTGAAGGCAACTTAATAACAGTGTTTCAGATTATGAAGGGTTAATAATATATATAGTAGTGTAAACAGCTGCAGAAAGCACATGATAAAAGAAAAAGAGATCCACAGAGTCATAGAGACTTGCAACTAGGAAGGGCCTTTATAGGTCATCTAGTCTGACAACATAGACATCCCTTTAATACCTGATCAATGAGTTTCTCTCTGAACATTTCCAGTGCTCATGAGGTAACCCATCAATTTGTTTAAATATTAATTTATTTTAAACTAAGAATTTAATTAACAAACACAGCTATCCCAATATACAAATAACAAGGACTGTATATGAAATAATTAACTTCTGTTACAGTGTTTTTAAAATATCTATCAAGTTTGACAACAAAATTGCTATCTGTGTCACCTTCTGAGTGTTTTTGTTTTCTTCTGTATATCTGATTAGTGTTTTATTGATGATCTTTTCTTTCATTTTTAAAACTTCTGTCCATTCTAACTAACTTTCCTTTGTCCCATAGAAGCCCTCCCTTGAAGCCAAATAAAACAAATCAACACGAGTTATGTCTGAAAACATGTCTCATTCGGTATCTCTATCCCATTCCTACATCCTCCTTGGCTGAGACATGGTTAATCAATACTCTTCTTAAGTAATAATTAAGCATTCAAACTTGTTTTCCTTTACATTATTGTAGTCATTGTATATATTGTTCTCCTGGTTCTATTCATTTCACTGCATCAGTTCACATAAGTCTTCCCAAGTTCTTCTGAATTTTTTATAATTATCATTTCCTCAAGCAGAATAATATTCCAACACATTAATATACCACAATTTGTTCAGCCATTCCCCAAATGACAGGCACATATTTGTTTCCAGTTCTTTGCCTCCACAAAAAGTGCTTCTATAAACATTTTTGTTCATATGCAGCCCATTCAGTTTCACACAGCTCTAACCATTAGAAAGTTCTCCCTTATATCAAAATGAAATCTGCCTTTCTTTAACTTCCACCCATTTTATCCTAGTTCTCTCAGCTGACACTCCATACATATCCCATCAGCTAAAGAGGCTAAGACTAATCCTTTTTCCACATGGACAGCCCTGAAGTATTTCATAGACTCAACATGTCCAAAGACTGAATTCATTAATCTGTCTCTCAAAACCCTCCCCTCTTCTTTTTCACAATTGAGGGCACCATTCTCTTAGTTACCAAGTCTCCAAACCTTGTCATCTACTTATACTCAACTTACATATATAATCTGTTTCCAATAGGAAATATTGATTCTATCTATGAACCATCTCTTCTCTATACATTCCCTTCTCTCCTCGGACAAAACTGTCACTCTGGTCCAGGCCCTCATCCTCTCATGCCCGGACTATTGAAAATGGACTTCTGGTTGGTCTCTCTTCAATTCTTTCCTCCAATCTATCCTTTGCTCAGAAGCCAAAGAGATCTTCCTAAAATTCAGGTCTGACCAGTGGCTCCCTGTTACTTCTAGGGTTAAATATCAAATCTTTTCCTTGGTTTTTAAAACTCATCACCTGGCCCTTTTCTAACTCTCCATTCTTTTTTATATGTTTATTTCTTTCCAAGTATTCTGAGATCCAGTGATTCTGGCCTCTTTGCTGTTCTTCCCAGGACATCCCTTTTCTCTTAAATCTGTTTTTTCATTAGTTTGTCTCAGTGTCCATGTCTATGCCTATAATATATTGTCCCTCTTTACCTCCCCACTTCTTGGCTTCCCTGGTTTCTTTCATGTTTCACCTTAAATGTCATTTCTACTGGAGGCCTTGACTAATTCCCCTCAATGTTAATGTCTTTACTCAGGGATGATTTCCAATTCACCCTCAATAAATCTTTTTTTTTCCTTTTTTTTTTTAAAAATGTAAATATCTGCCTTGGTGTAGTAGATAGAGCACCAGCCCTGAAGTCAAGAGGATCTGAGTTCAAATTTAGTCTCAGACATTTAACACTTCTTGGCTGTGTGACCCTGGACAAGTCACTTAACCCCAATTGCTTCAACAACAACAAAAAATGTATTTATTAATTTGCAACATTTACTTTTATAATATTTTGATTTCCATTTTTCTCCTTTCCTCCCTCTCTTCCATCCCTTCCAAGATGGCAAGTAATCTGATATATGTTATACACATACAATTATGTTAAACATATTTCCACATTAGTCATGTTATGAAAGAAGAATCATGAAAGAATAAAAGGAAAAAAATCTACAAGAAAATAAAAACAACAACAAAAAAAATAAAAATAGTATGCTTTGATCTGCATTCAGATTCCAAAGTTCTTTCTTTGGATGTGGATAGCATTTCCCATCATGAGTCTTTTAGAATTTTCTTAGATCATTGTATTGCAGAGAAGAGCAAAGTCTATCAAAGTTGATCATCCGTGTTACTGTTACTGTGTACAATGTTCTTCTGGTTCTGCTCACTTCACTCAGTCTCCATTCATGTAAGTCTTTCCCGGTTCTTCTGAAATCAGACTGATCATCACCTCTTACAGGACAATAGTATTTCATTACTTGAATATACCAGAACTTGTTCAGCCATTTCCCAATTGAGGACATCCCCTCAATTTCCAATTCTTTGCCCCTACAAAATGAGCTGTCCTAAACATTTTTGTACATATGATCTCTTTATTGCCTGAATATATCTTGTAGGTACAAAGTTACTTGCATGTTGACTCCTGCATTAAAACTGAGCTCCAAGGCAGGGATTGTTTTCACCTTTCTCTATATTCCTACTGCTTAGCATAGTATCACTTAATAAAATGCTAGAAGAAATTCTACCTCAACCCCCTTAATTTACAAAAAAAGAAAGAGGTCCAGAGAGTTAAAGAAACTTGAAGCAGCTCTAACAAACCTATTAAGCAAGAGTGTCCTGAACCAATTCGGTTGTTAAATTTTCAGTGTGAGCATTTACTTACACAGTGTGTGTGTGTGTGTGTGTGTGTGTGTGTGTGTGTGTGTGTGTGTGTGTGTGTTTTCAGAGAGTTCCTAAGTTTTCCCCCCTACAAAATAAACAACCCTAGTTCTTTCAGCCATTGTGACATGGTTTATAGATCACTCACTATCCTAGATGCTTAACCAAGGACTAAGAATAATTTCTCAGTTTTGACTACAATAGTAGCAGGCTGTTGTCACATGCTTCAGTTTTTACTCTGGAGTCAATAAGTCTTTATTGAGCATCTGCTCCGTCGTGGGCTTATGCCCTAAGTGAAGCAGGCCTTTGTGTTGGCCCCCACTAAAAGATCCCTTTCCTTCATTCAGCAAGCATTTATTAAAACGCCTGTTCTGGTACTGTGCTGGCTGCAGGCATCGGAGAGACAAAAGAAGAAAAAAAGCAACAGTAGCTGCCCTCAAGGATGTTACATTTTATCCCTCCTCACTGACAGGTTACGTGTCTGAGCTTATATTGAAACATTATGTCACAATGTCCCTTTCATCTTTTTTAAACAACTCAAGTCTCTTCTTCAGAAGGCTTTCCTTGACTGAGACAAAGCAATCACCAACATTCTAAATTAATGTCCACTGTACGGTCCCCTGAAGGCCACTCCTGGAAAGATCTCATAGGTCTTCATGCATTAATTATCGATTCATAGCTACCCTGGAATGTCTGGTATTAAGACCTCTGCAAGTAATATAACATGTCTTTACTACTAAGAATAACAAACTAACCATAAATATAGCATGTCAAGATTTTAAAAAATGCTTTCCTTAAAAGAATGGTTAGTGATAGTACTATTACCCCCATTTTACGGATGAGGCTCAGAGAGGTGAGTGACACATTCATCTCAAGTTCACGATTAAAATTAGGTCAAAGGATTTGGCTACACGTGATCTCCCCTAGGCCAGGACAGTTTCCACTACCCAAACCATCAGTCTTTCTAGTGCCTTAGGTACATTCCAAAGTGAATAAGGCAGAAGGAGCAGTAGTTGGATGGCCTAAGAAGGCAGTGGGGTGGGGGTAGGGGAAGAGGGATGATCTAGTAACCCTTTCCCCCCTCCCCCTTCACACTTTTAATCAAGCCCCCAGAGGCCCCTGTCCTTTTGTTGCTCCTGGAGTAGGCGGTCAGGGTAGAGTTCACTATCAGTTGGAAGTTCCACTACACTAGTATCTGGTGGGTTGGGGATCTGGCTGTATGTTCAGGAGAAAGAAAACAGAAGACCTTTCATAAACCCCCGCAGGCTGTGTTCCCGCGGAGGGGAATAGAGAACTTGTTTTGACTGGTAAACTTATCCAGAGGGCAGGCGGAGGAGAAGGGAGCTCGGAGAAGCTGCAGTAAAAAAAAAAAAAAAAAGAAAGAAAGAAAAAGAAAAAGAAAAGAAAAGAAAAGAAAAAAGCAAAACCCCAAACCAAACAACACAGCCCCAATCACGTTCCACACACTCACCTCCCAAGGTAGAAAAGACTTCTCGAGTATTGCAATCAAGGGAGAGAAGTAGAAAAAGAAATCCCTCTGTGTGGAGGAAGGGAAAGTAAAGAAGCGTGGGGAGAGGGACTTCAAAATCACCTCAGCCTGCAGCTGGGGGCGTTGGGGGAGGGGGAAACAAAGCTTGCAAATTCCCACCCAGTTAGCGGCCCGAAGGGAGTACAGTAAGTCTTTGCCTCTGGGTAATTAAAGGACTCAGGTCTCTTTAAGACCAGGACTCAGCCAAGTAACCTGTAGCTAGGGCTAGAGTTTCCAGAGGGAGGAGGACTATGTTTACATAACAGCCTCGGAAGGCCGAGCGGAGGGAGAGAGAGACTGGGTATAGGGATGGGGGTGGGGAGGGCATGGGGGTGGGGAGGTCGGCTGGGTCCTTCAGCACAGCCTCCTGGCTACCGAAGCGTAGGGTTTCCTCGCACTGCCCAGCTTTCTGAGAGCTCAGAGCTTGGAGGAGGCTGGGCCTCCTGGACTGCGGTCGGGCTGCTGCTGTTTGTTTGCTCGCCTCTTAAGGGCGAAACTCGACCGGGAGCCTCCGATCTGAGCTCAGAACTGGCTTTTTTGGAACTTCCAATCCAGGCTTTTTAAACACAGACACCGAGAATAGATGTGTTCATTAGCCATGCCCAGCCACAAGAGGGATTTTTGCAAGGCGGGGGCAGAGGGGGGTGGCAAGGAAAAAGAACTCTGGATTTTTATTTTTTTAAAAAATGTTAGTGTTAGACTCCGCGGGAGGCGACTGAATCTTTCGGTCTCTAGCGGAACGGCCTCTGGCCGTAGCGGGTCTACAGGCTTCAGGGGTAGAGCCTCGGCCGAAAACCGGCGCCGGGCTGGGCTGGGCTGATACGAAGCGACCCTGGGTTTTCGGGCTTTCAAGGTCATTGTGTAAACCTGGCCGAGCCTCCCAGCCTGGTGGGGTGGGATTCTGCGCGCGGGGGTCTCAGCCTCCTGGACTATGGCTTCTGGGTTGCGCGTGTGATTATTCCACGCAGATCCGGCGGGGAAAGAGGTTTGGGGCGGAGTGGGGGAACCCAATATAAGTCTCTGTGGTGGGGTAGGAGCTCACCACTCCCTCCACCGCACTGTAGCCAAACCCTGGCCTTTCTGGATTTGAAATGTAACTACAGGGGCTTCTGATTTCCCCGCGCCCTTTCTCTGCCATGTCTGCGCGCCCCCTTCCCGCCGCGCCCAGGCTGATAGGGTTCTTTTTTTCTCCCTCCCCTTTCGCTGTTTTGAGAGAAACCCATTGTACTCTTTTCAGTAGGCTTGGGGCCCCTCTGTTTTTTGTTTTTTTTTTTTTTAAGTGGGGGTGGGGTGGGCATTTCTTCCCTCAGGGGCTGGGAGGGAGCCCCGTGGGCTGGTGCTTTATTAAGCTTGGGAGTTTTCCGCCGCCTTCCTCCATTTGCACTTTTCCCTCTAATGGTTTTTTACCGGAGTAGGCGCTGCTTCTGAGCTCCAGGTTAGCTATAAAATATTACAAAGTGTGCATTTAAATGCACAACATGCAGGCAGCTCTCCCATTAGTGGAATTAATTTGAATAGATGGCGTTATATTTTTTGTGGGGGGAGGAAGACGCCAACCCTCCTCCCCCCAAAAAGATCGCCCATGAAGAAATGTTCAAAGTGTTTGAGGCAGTGTCCCAGACCCCAAATAAAAATTTATAGGAGGAGAATTTTTTTTTTTTTTAATTAAGGGAGGCGGGGGTGGTGGAAGGAACCGAATTACATCATCCCTTAAAAGACTGCAGAGCAGTTTGTTCATCAGATTAAAAAATAATGCACGCGAGAGTGGGGGAAAGGGGGAGGGAAGGGTAAGGTGGAGCTCAGAGTTAGAGGTGGGGGTGGGAGTGGGGGTTAAAAGGGGGAAAGAAGCATGTTCGGCTTTGCTGAAGTTTTGAAAAGGATTGAATTGTAGTCTGAGAGAAGGAAAGCGGCGGGGGGGGGGGGGGGGGAGGAGGGGAGGAGGGGGACGCGAGGGAAGGGGTGGAATCGAGTGTTGCAAGGAGGAGCTAGCCGCGCCATATAGAAACTCCAGGCATGGATAGACTCCTGAGGGTTGGGGGGGAGGTTGGGGGAGGACGGCTTAAAAGGACATTTCTGCTCATATGGTGTGTATTAACTAGCGTCTTTCTAGTTGTAAAGAATAATTTAAAGCTTTTTGGGTTTTGTTTTGCATTGACAAATGAACATCTGGGCTGAATGCTGCCCTAGCTTTATCAGAGAACTTTCCTCCCAGAACATTGATTGCCACTGTGGCACTAACGGCTTTAACGGCTTTTCCCCACCCTCGGGCCCTAACCATCCTCATTTGAATAGGTTTGCAGTTATATTAACCTTTCAATATAAATGCTCCTTTCTCCTAGTTTTTTTTTAAGCTGCAAATTATTTCAACTCCATCTCTCACACTTTTCCCGAGGCTTTTGATTGTCTCTAAGTCTCCCCCAACTCCAAACGTGAAAGAGGAGTGGATGATGGCAGAATGGCACTCCTCCTCCCCTCCCCCCCCCTTTTTTTACATTCCTTCAAGTGCGGTTTGGAAAATGATGGTTTTGGGGAATCTTTGGAGGCTGCTGCTTGGCTGGGAGTTGGTGGGTGATGGAGATAAATTTTATCTGGTTGGTGTCCAGCCCAACAGTTCACAAACATTTTTGTGAATTTCAGAGGAGCATAAACACAGACTCTCAAAACAAACAGGCTGAAAAAAATCCCCATGTCCCCACCAAAGCCTCTCTCTGGCCAAATAAATAAAACCACAAGAGTTGGAACTCCTTGTCTGAGGGCTGGGGGAGGGACAGTTGTTTTTACACAAGTTTTCCTTCACATCTGGAGATTCCCCAAAGGCTATAAACTCTGGAGGATTGAAGTGCCGAGTTCCTTTGGCATTCTTGGGAGTCCAAAATGCAGGCATCAGCAATTTCTCAGCCTTGGCAGGAAGGTTGAAATCCAGCATAAATACTGCACCGTTGAGAGGTTTGCTGTACCTTGCAATGCTTATCAGAGGACAACATCATTATATAAAGGACCATCACTTTTCCCCAAAGAATTGAACAGCTCTGCACTCCTCCTTCTAGGAGCAAACTTTCACGTGGACAGAAGGGTGAAATTAACAGGACCAGGAGCCTATTGAGTTAGGGGATTCATGTTTTCTAGGCTGATGGATGGATAGTTTTCCATTTAGCCCAATCCCATTGTAAGATTCTGCCAAGCATGTCTACTAGGGTTGCCTGGATGTCTGCAGGAGAGACTTAAATACTGCTATTACTCAACATGGATTGCAAGGAGAGTTGAGATTCTTTTATTAATAATGATTAAGTTATACTTTACATTTATAAGGTGCTTGCATAATGTTTTAGACTTTTCAAAGAGCTTTCACATTATTCCATTTTACTCTTATACCTGGGTGAAGGTAAACCAAGCCCATAGTTGTAGCCCCAATTTATTTTTGTAATTAAGTTTTATTTTCAGGGCCATATGCTTTCCCTCCTATCAGCCCCCTCCCCCTTGAGAAAGCAAGAAAAACAAATCCAGTTACAAATATGTGTATATATATATATGTGTGTGTGTGTGTGTGTGTGATATATACAAATATATATATATATATATATATAAATTCTCATATTCATCATGTCCAAATATATAGATATATAGGTGTGTGTATAGATAGATATACTTAATCTATCCTTTGAAGGTAGGCAGCAAGTTTCACCATAAATCCTTTGGAATTGTGAGTTGGCTACTGGTCAAATTTCCTCACTCTTCCAAAGTATAATATCTTTACAGGGTTGTATAAATTGTTCTGCTAGTTCTTCTCACTTCACTTAGTATCAGTTTATATAAATCTTCCCTGCCTTCTCTGCAGCCATCCCCTTTATCATTTATTACAGCATAATAATAATATATATATATATATATATATATATACATATATATATATTTATACACACATACATATACTTTTTGTTCAGTCATTTTCTAATTGATGGTCATCCCCTCATTTTCCAATTCTTTGCTATTTCAAAAACTGCTACAAATATGTTTTCATATATGGGTAGGCCTTTTACCTTTTTGATCTCTCTAAAGTTTAGACTTAGTAGTAATATCATTAGATTAAAAGGTATGCACAATTTAATAGCTTTGGAATCATAGTTCCAAATTTTAGCTCCATTTTATAGATTTGTAGATGAGAAAAGGGAAGCATACAGAGATTCTATCCCATAATGGGATTGGGACCCGAAGTTCTTATCTCCCACCCCCAAACCAGCCCAGGAAACACAAAAGACCTTAGAACTGAAGTCATGTTTCCTTTCCCTAACATGTCAGCATGAAGAGACAGAGAGGCCCAGAGCGGGAGAGCTGCCGATTTCTAAGTAGTGTAAGCAAATCTTGATTTCTGAGTAGTGTAAGCAAATCGTGTCTCAGCAGCAAGACAGTTCCAAAATGCTGATGAAGCCAGTTCCCAGTCCCCTAAGCTACTGCAGTACTACTCCCTAAATTCCTGTCTCATTCAGGACTGGACACTCCACAAAAGGATTCCCTCATTCGGAATTTTTAAAGGCAAAACAGGCTATTTTCAAGGCAATTTTCTTTTGCTCTTAAGGAACTATATTCCTGATTTTTGCTTTATTTGTGCAAAATGTAGGGAATATAGAATCATGTGCAAAAGAAGAAAATCTTTCCACCCCCAATAGTATTTTATTTTTCCAAACACATGTAAAGATAGTTTTCAACATTTGTTTTAATAAAACTTTGTGTTTCAATTTTTTTCCCTTTCTCCCTTATTTCCCCTCTCCCCAAGCACAGTAAGCAATTTGATATAGATTAAACATGTGTAATCAAAAGGGAAAATTTTAACAAAAGTAAAAAGGTAGAAATAGCAAGTTCCTCCTGATTTTGAAGAAATCCAATGGACAGATCATTTAGAAATCTCGTAATTTCAGAACATCTAGGTGACAAACCCATGGAGAGAATGCCAGGACTTGAGTCAGGGAGGGCTGAGTTCAAATTTGACCTCAGATGCTTATTAGCAGTTTTTTAATCCTTTTTTGCCTCAATTTCCTCATTTGCAAAATGAGTTTAATAATAGCATTATCCTCCAGGGTTGTTGTGAAGATCAAATGAGATAATTGAAAAGGGCTTAGCACAGTATCTGAGACATAGTAAGCCTTATAGAAATGTTCTTGTTATTATCAATTGATTTGTAATGTTATATTATTTTAAAGTGAGAAGTAAAAAAAAAACTTCATTGCCTCCTAGGAAATTATATTTCAGATCACTCAATCTTGGGTTCCTTCTGCTACCCATGTTTAGGACAAGGAATGTAGGAGTTCAAGGA
The DNA here is from genome assembly GCF_048593235.1 of Sminthopsis crassicaudata. NCBI lineage: Eukaryota > Metazoa > Chordata > Mammalia > Dasyuromorphia > Dasyuridae > Sminthopsis > Sminthopsis crassicaudata. The sequence continues at coordinate 485,534,610 of NC_133617.1, read as the reverse complement.
CAGATGGGGGGGGGGGGCCAGAGTTATGAACTTAGATGAGATAAAAATTACATCGTATTTACACTAACTTTTTATTGTCGTCTTTTTTTTGTATTTGGTTTCCTATATATTTTATTTTATGTAATTTAAAACATCCTGAGAAGCCTCCCTCAGCTTCCCCCCACTGTCAAAAAGGTCCATGATACAGGAAAGATTAGGAATTCTTGTATTAGAATGTTTAATGTGAAACTAGCTAAGGACCAAAGAGAAAAGCTGTAGTCCACAGTATATGTAAAGCACCTGTCCCTTGAATTAACGATAATGGAATTGTAGTTTTAAAGGCTGAAAGAACTTTAAGAAATAATCTCCAGAGAAAGTTAAGTGACTTGCCCAATAGGTTCAGAAGGCAGACTTCCGACACAAGACCCTTTCTCCAGTGCCTTCTAACCAGATTCATTTGGGTTCTGGGACTTCTGTTATCTGATCTATACAAATCACCACCTGACTGAGCTTATAACACAAGCAGACCCTCAAGGGAAGGACTTAACTCAGCCTATAGCCTAGGGACCTATGGCCTAGAAGGATCCACACTATGGGTGTTGTTTTCAATGTAATTCAACAAATATTAAGTACTCATTAAATGCCAAGGTACTGTGTTGGACTGAAAATTTAATTTAAAAATATGAAATGAAGTAGTCTGCATTCAGAGAACTATTGGAACTGCGGTGGAGATACACTATGCATATACAGATAAATAGAAAGTATATAGAAAGGTTAATACAAAGTAATTAGGAGTGTAAAAACAGCTGGGATAGGGCTTAGGAAAGTTTCCATGCAGGAGGAGGCCACATTTTGAAGGGGAGATGGATATTCCAAAAGGTGTCAGTGATGGAGTATTGGTTTCAGGCTTTTTAGGACAGCCTATGCAAATGCCCCAAGGAGTGTTCTGTCACTGATTCAAAAGTTGGAAGGAGCCCCCAGTGATATGAAACAGCTCCAGGAAGTGTCTGAAGATGGAAAGTATCAAACATTAGAACTAGTCTGCCTCAGTTGCTAATCAGGACGGTTTGCCAAGCCTTTTCCTGCTCTCTTTCTGCCTTCTCTGGTGACTCTCCTAGATAAGGAGCAGAGGGGCCCCGATAAGGGGTTGATTAACCTGTTGCCCTTCCGCAGCCCCAATTGTACCTACAGTTACGTTCTGGAACACTGGTAGTCATCTCAGATGCTGTGGTCAAGTTACACCAGCTTTCCTCCTTTGAAACATTAATTTATCAAGCCCTTTCTGGAGGCTAATTTTAGTCAATGTATAATGCTCAATTCCAGGCTTTTTTTTTTTTTTTTTTTTTTTTTTTTTTCCTACAGGCAGCTGCCATTCTCCTAAGGGAGAATGTAATGAGATAGGGGCTACCTAAAATGGAGGAAAGGTAACATTCAAATTGGCCACTGTAGAAACCCACTTTTGCTTTCTAATGGAAAGGAAACTTGATTTTCTGGGCTTTTTATTCATTTTCTGGTTTAACTAGGAATGCTGAGGCCTTCTGGGTGGGGTGGGGGCATTCTATTTCTTACTGGTTCAATCATAAATCTCCTCAGATCCAGGAACTTAGGAAGGGTATTTGTTTTATACAGAACACCTCCTCCTTCCCACTGCCTATTGGTGCCTCTGTTTATCAGTACTGATGAGAACGGGCTTCAGCCTTTCAGAAAAGGGAAAGACAAAAACAAAAACAAACTCCCTGACATTTCCCTCCAAGATAAGGAGATAAGAAATCAGTTATTAAGCTGAAAACTGTTGGGAACCTTACCAACAAGGAAATGGTGCTTGGTACATAGTAGGCACCTAATAAATACTTGTTGATTGGTTCTTTTTCAAACAATTTTACTCCTTTCATGTTTCATTTTAGGTGTTCACTTTAGAGTCATAGATCTTAGATGCCATGAGAAGGTAAATTCCTTAAGGTCAAGGAGTGTTTCTTTGTATCTCCATCAATAATACCCACAGAAGTTCATCCCTAAAGAAGAAAAAAATGTACTTTATTTTAGAGATAGATGACTGGGTGATGCATTGGCTAGATTGGATGGGCATTTTATTTTTTGTTATAGGAGGTGGCTATCTGGAAAGATGAGGGAAGGAAAGATACATATTTGAAAATGAAATTGATGTCAAAAGAAGTATGTTTGAAAATTTTTAAGATAAAATGTTTGTTGAATTGAAACTTTATTCACTCAAAGTTATGCTTAAAAACACATTGCTGTTACTTTATACAATGTTCTCTTGATTCTGTTCATTTTCCTTTTCGTTATTTCATACAAGTCTTTTGACTATTATAAATACCCAAATTAACTGTTAAAGGACATATGAAAAAAGATGCTTCCAAAGAAAGAGCCGATAAATGTATGTATAGGATGATTGTGTGTGTGTGTGTGTGTGTGTGTGTGTGTGTGTGTGTATATATATATATATATATATATATATATATATATATATATATATATATATATATATAAAATAGTGTGCAGTTGTGTCTAATGGTAGCCATCTCTAGGGAGGGGGAAGGGAATTTAAAAAAAAATATGTTCATGGTAATTTTGTTTATTTCAAAGGAATAGGGAGGTGTGTCTAGCAGATTTGCAGTTTCAGGTGCAATCATTTTTTAATTGCACTATGTTGTGGAAATATGTGTTTTATTCTATAATTATTTTTTTTAAAAAAGCATTAAAAGGGACTGCATAGTGTCTATCCACATTGCTAGCAAGGAATTCTTGCTCCCATTTGATAGATGAGGCAACTGACACCCAAGAATGTAAGGAACCTTGCCTTAAGTCACACAGCTAGGAAATGGGAGATAGGAGAGATGGGAACCCAGGACTCCTGCCTCCTAGTGCCATATATTCTTTGTACTATAGCTATTACCTGACCTCTCTTTGTGTAGCCTCTTTTTTTTTTTTTTAAATTCTGAGTTGGCATTTGAGGCACTAATTGTAGCTTTTTAATCACACTGTCTCCTGAGACTGCACTTCAGGAAAACATGGTTATCTTTGTCTTACCTTCATTAAGGTAAGCCTGGTTCATTTCAGAATGAGTTTCTAGGGCATGGTGATAGCTTTCCTTTATTCCAGATTCCATAGGAATGGTGTTGGTTCTAATTGCCTCCCTGGAATATGTGAATGCACGCACACATATAACATATACATGCAGCTATGTATACACATGTACATATACACATTTATGTGTGTATTAAAATTGTCCCATCTACAGTAAGATACTGAGGCAGAGATCTGAGCCATAGGACCTCAGATCTTCCAGGATTCTGTTTTTGTGGTACGATACTCAAATATGCAAAAGAAGCCTGGTGAAATACAGAATCTCATTGGTTGCTCTTGAGGGCCAAAAAAAAACCAAAACAAAAACATATTAGCAAGGAAGGAAGGTGTTCACAGATTGGGGGAAGCATGGGGGCATCTCTACTGACTAAATGGTCACAAGATGATCACCTGCTTGTGTTGGACAAGAGAAATTGGTCTGGAGGTTCAAAAATAAGTTGGAGGACTTTCCATATGGTTGAGTCACCACCACCACATTGGGCTTGGTCACCATGACAAGGAAAAACAAGGGTGGAGGGCCTCTAGTTAGCTTCCTATGATTAAGCAAGTGAAGGAATCTGCAGCTCACAGCCCTGGGGCAAATATACTGAATTTATAATCACCATCCCTATAAAATTGCATCAAATTGATTAGTACTACTTTCTAAAACTATAGATTGCAGAGCATTAAATAGTGAAAGCACAAGTCCAGTCCAAAACGTCTAGGGGTACTGAATTATTATTAGAGGTGAAAAGGTTTTGGAGATGGAATTCCATTTTCACTCTTTAAAAAAAAACAAAAAACAAAACCACAAATTTTTGATAACTTTTGTTTTAGCATTGTCTAAATTTCCCCTTGCATCTTTTCCTATAATAAATAATTTTTAGAAGAAGAAAAAGTGGAAGGGAAAAAAAAATTCGGTGAAATCTACGAACATGTGGAAGAAATTTGACAATGTATCCAGTGTTCCCTACCTGTGGACCTCCCATCTCAGCAAGAGAGTAGTGCCCGCCCCTCCTCCCTTTTAATATCAAAGAGCTTTCAGGTCTCCTGTAGGATTGCTCCAAGATTAAACAGCTAGAGGCAGATTTGGGGCCTAAATCTAGGTTTTCTAGGAAATATCATTAGGAAAATTAGTGATATTTCCATGAATAGAGTGTAAGCTTTTTGAAGGCAGAATCTGATACACAGAAGGCACTTAATGTGGGTTGATTTAAGAATAAAGCATTTTATTTGGTAGAGTGATGTCCTCAAATAGAGATGTAAAATCTCTAAAACGCTCCCATTTCTCCAAGTCTTTTTCAGGGATTGAAAACCTCTGAAATATGTGCCAGGTGGTATCAATCTGGTGGCCTGTCAGAAAGAGAAGAAGCTTGTGGCTCCTCCCACCTATTTGTTTGTTGCCATATTCAAGCCTCTTTGGGGAATGAGATTTCAGGCAGAGTATCACAGGAGAGTATCAAAGTGAGTCTCGGGAGACGCAGACCTGCCAAGTGCCCATTCAAGAAAGCTGGCAAAGGTGTAAGGTGGCACCCACTAGACAGGAGGATTGGAGCCAAACTGTAGTGCTCACACAGCCCTGGATCTGTAACACAGCCGCTAACCAGAGTGGGGTCCTTTTGTACTGTGGGGGGGTTCAGTGGGAGCAGTGGTTGAGGGCCAGGGGAGTGGGTTTTCCATTAGAGGTGGAATGAATGCCTCGTGAGGAGACTTGTCAGCTCCTTTGGCTCATAGAGTGCTTTCCACGGTTATTCTTGTCCCTCAGACTTTTGTAACTACCTTCTCATGCTAGGTCTGACCACAGAATGGGTAGTGGTGGGGAGGGAAGGAAAGGAGAAAAATTTGTGTAAAACGAATGTTGAAAACTATATATGTATTTGGAAAAACAAAATTAAAAAAAAAAAAAAAAAAGAAGAGGGCCCAAAGTGAGAGCAGAGCAGGGGTCTAGGTACCAGACCAATCAATTGGATACTGAGTCGTCTGTGGATGCTAAAAGCCTTTAAGACACATGATAAGGCAGTCTGTGAGCAAAAAGAAGTTTAATGGTCTGGGAACTAGGGGTAGGAGTTAGGCAGGTGAGAAGATCTAACTAGATCTCGGTGGTCATAATAGACTAGGGTGTGAAAGACAGTAAATCAGGCAGACCAAGACAGTGACTGTCGACTGGAATAATAATAATAACTAGCATTAATATAGTGCTTGGAAAAGTATTTTGCATATGTGATCTTCATTTGCTCTTTCACACGGCTGTGTAAAGGAGGTGCTATTATTATCCTCATTTCACAGCAAAGGTGGAAGATGGTACCCACTAGAGGAAATGGTGGCTGAGAAAGTTAAGTGCCCAGGGTCACACAGGTAAAGTATCCAAATCTGAATTTTAATGCAGGTTTTCTTTCCAAGTCCAGCACTCCACTCAGGGAACAATCCAGCAGCATGATTATGTATGCATATGTGTGGAGAGGAGAGAGAGAGAGAGAGAGAGAGAGAGAGAGAGACAGAGAGAGAGAGAGAGAGAGAGACAGAGAGAGAGAGAGAGACAGAGAGAGAGAGAGAGACAGAGAGAGAGACAGAGAGAGACAGAGAGAGACAGAGGAAGAAAGAGAGGAAGAAAGAGAGAGGGAGAGAGACAGAGACAGAGACAGAGAGAGAGGAAGAAAGAGGGAGAGAGACAGAGACAGGAAGAGAGAGAGAGAGAGAGAGAGAGAGAGAGAGAGAGAGAGAGAGAGAGAGAGAGAGAGAGAGAGAGAGAGAGGAAGAAAGAGGGAGAGAGACAGAGACAGAGAGGAAGAGAGACAGAGAGACAGAGACAGAGAGAGAGAGACAGAGGGAGAGACAGAGAGGGAGAGAGAGACAGAGAGAGACAGAGAGAGAGAGAGAGAGACAGAGAAAGAGACAGAGAGAAAGACAGAGAGACAGAGAAAGAGAGAGACAGAGACAGAGAGAGACAGAGAAACAGAGAGAGAGAGAGAGGACAGAGAGAGACAGAGACAGAGAGACAGAGAAAGAAACAGAGAGAGACAGACAGAGACAGAGACAGACAGAGAAAGAGACAGAGAGAGACAGAGAGAGAGACAGAGACAGAGAGAGAGAGAAACAGAGACAGAGAGACAGAGAAACAGAGAAAGAGACAGAGAGAGAGAGAGAGAGAAACAGAGAAAGAGACAGAGAGAGAGAGAGAGAGAGAGAGAGGGGGGGGGGGGGAGGGAATGAATTTGATTTTAAGGATAGGATGTACTTGCTGGAGAAGTTCATTCTGTCTACCCATATTGCTAGGAAGTAATTCCAGTGTAGAAGGTGACTCTGAACCTACAAATGTATGTGGAAAGTTAGTGTGTTTAAATGAAGAGACCAATGACACCAGATAGGATCCTGATGAGTAATGAATATAAAAAGTGAAAGTGATGTTATGACCAAGCTTAGTCCTAGGGAAGACTTGGGGGTTTATACAGGCAGTGTGGGGGAGGAGCTATGGGTGTGCTGGTCACTGGAGCCATGGGACTTGGTGGGTGTATGAGCTGGTTTCACTGAGTGTTTTTGTGTCTTTGTATTTGTTACAAGAGATAATTGGCTGAGTGGGGAAGAGGGGGAGGGATACATTTGAAAATGATGGCACAGTAGATAGTGCACTGGTCTGGATTCAGGAAGATCTGAGTTCAAATGTGGCCTGGATACTTATTAGCTGTGTGACCCTGTGCAAGTCACTTAACCCTGATTAAAAAATAAATAAATAAAACCTGCCTTCCCCAGATTTATACATTTGGACTATTCTGATCATTCGGATGAGAACAAAGTTTACTTTTATATTAGAATTTAAAAAATAACTTGCTGAGTAAATGGAAACATGATTTCAAGGGAGGAAGTGCTTAAATTCTGAATATATATTTTTTCTACCAAGAATAAACTTGTCAAGCATTTAAGAAATGCTTTTCAAACACAATGGAAATTCTCAACTTCTACATGTTGAAGGAGCTCTGCTTAAACACTTTATGGGTTCATTTTCCATACTGTGTGTACTTGAAGGTAACAAAACTGCATTTCTTTAAAAATATTTCAGAATCTAGACTTTCAGTGCCCTTTCCCCACGTCTGAAATTAGTGAGCTCTTTAAACTACAAGGAATAGAAACAAAGGGAGGAGATGAGAGGAATGAGGGAGGGAGGAAGAACATAAGGGTGGTCAAGGGCAAAAAGAGAAAGATTGAGTTGGTTGGATCCCTTGGGACTGCTGGTCTTCCTTGTAGTTTTCTTTGGGAAAAGATGGGGATACACCTGGCAGTGGCCATCCTGCCATCTAACAATAGGTATCAAACAGAACCAGGTGATGGAAAGACTTCTCAGTGACAGTTAGGTGGGATTACTTGGAGGAGTTATTAAAAGAGTATTTGAGTACTTTACTATCTGTAGTGGAGGCCTGTGGCAGCTGCTTTCCCCCCACCCCCATTAAAAGCTTAAAAGCACTGTGAACCAAGATCAATAAACCTATGTAGAACCAGAGCAGTTAAGGGTACTTGGCCATTTTATTTCTCCAACAAACTCTCAGGCTTCTGTTTGACAGGCTGCAATGTAAGGAAAAGGATTTGTCCAGTTCTAACCTGTGGTCTCCACAGATCCGCTGGCAAGACCTCAGATGGCAATTTCCTTTCCTTTTCATTGCAGAGAGCATTGGGTTCACTTTGGGGTGGACCAGGGGGACCCGTGGGGAGGCTAATAGGGCCCTTGGCAATGGCAGCAGGTACTCAGACTTCTTCTCTGTGCATTCACCTGCTGTTGCTAAATTTTCTTCATCCTTGGCCCCTGCACAGATTGGGAGCCAGAACTGTCTAGTACCAGCTGTAGATAAACTGCTAGAAGGTGAAATGTGTCTGCTGAATCAACCACTTTGGGAAAGCATTTGTTTAAAAAAAATTCCTGTGTTTTTTGGAATGAAGAATCAATGGCTCTGGATATAGGATTTACAGACCCAAACATTCCTTGGAACTACAATATACATTTATCTCTATATCCCTATACATAAAGCCTAGTTCAGTCCTTTTTACAGCAGGTACTTAATAAATGCTTTTTTGTACTGAATATAATTCCTATAATATATCCATACCAAACAGTCAGGAAGAATTACTATGATGCGAGCAATCCTGAGCCTTAGCTTCTAAGAGAATTGAGAAGTAAAATGAATTTGGAAAAATAGCTAGGAATCTATTCCCTAACAAACAAATGTCTCTGAATTGATGAAGAATTCTTATGTATCCAAAATCCAAACCTGTCACTAAGGTGGAGCAATAATTTTTTTTTAAATGAACTGATACAATTAGAATTTGAAATGCTCGACAATTTCCCTCTCAATATTTTTCCAATTACATGTAAAGACAGTTTTCAACTTTCATTTTTGTAAATTTTTGTTTCAAATTTTTTCTCCCTCTTCTAACCCTCCCTCCTCCCCAAGACAGCAAACAATCTGATATAGGTTATACATGTGCAGTCATGTTACACATATTTTCATATTGGTCATGTTGTAAAAGAAAAATCAGAATAAAAAAAAATACAAATACAAACTAAAAGACAGACAAAAAAGGAAAAAACAGAACTAAAGAGAAAAACCACAAAAAAGTAAAAAAAAAAAAAAAAAAAAAGAAAAAGAGAAAGTAAAAATATTATACTTCTACCTGCATTCATTTTCCATAGTTCTTTCTCTGGATGTGTATGGCATTTTCCATCCCAAATGTATTGAAATTGTCTTGTATTTCTTTATTGCTCAGAAGAACTAAATCTGTCGTAATTGATCATCACACAATCTTGCTGTAACTATGTACAATGTTCTCCTGATTCTGCTTCATTCAGCATCAGTTCATGTAAGTCTTTCCAGGCTTCTCTGAAATCAGCCTGTTCATCATTTCTTATAGACCAATAGTATTTCATTATATTCATTGCCACAACTTGTTTAGCCATTCCCCAACTGAAGGACATTTGCTCTATTTCCAATTTCTTGCCACCACAAAAAAAAAAAAAAAAAAAGCTACTACAAATATTATTTTTATGCTGGACAATTTTTTAAAATTCAGATTAACAAAAAAGTATTTAAGTGATATTTTGATTTACCCACTTCTTCCGTTTTATCTTAATTAAAAGTTATAAGGTATATGTAAATTTGAACATTTTAGCAGTGATGATTCCTGTAAAGAAAAGCGGACCATGGCTTCCATTACACTGAGTAAGGCCTCTGTGGTTGGTTTATGAAAATAAATAGAAATGGAGGTAGGGATGGCAGCATTGTGAGCTGTCCCATTTGGGGGAAGCACCCACATTGATGAGATCACATACCTATTACTGAATAATAAATACTGAAAAATTAAGTGGTGCTGGGAAAGGATAGTTACATGAGGTTAAAGTGTAATATCTGTAGTCATATGCTAGGTCATATTCCAGAACAAGGTTTGGAAGAGACCATTAGAAGCACAGCCAACAAGAGAAAGCTCAGACTGACCCCTTTTTCTGTAATGTGCTATCTCCTCAATCATTTAATTCAAATACACTTTTTTAAAAAATTAAATTTCTATTAATATTTTGTGTATCACTTAAATTTCTCCTTGTAATAATAAACTATTTGCTTATGTCACTCTGGCCTCCTTTTCAATAAATTCCAATGGCTCTCTCCAGGATCAAATATAAAATCTTCTATTTGTGGTTCAAAGCCCTTTAAAACCTATTCACCCCAGCTCCACCTTCCCAGTCTTATATCTTACACTTCCCCTCCAACCCAATGTACTTTAGCATCTTGTTTTTCAAACAAAACACTCCATCTCTGGACTCTTGGCACTTCCCCTGGTGGATCCCCTTGCTTAGAATGCTCTCTCTCCTCACGTCTACCTCTGATCTTCTCTGGCTTCCTTCAGGTCCCAGATAAAATCCCACCTTTTACTGGAAGCCTTTCCCAATGGCCCTCAATTCTAGTACCTTAGGGCAGCTAGGTGGCACAGTGGATAGACGCCTGGAAAACTCATCTTCCTGAGGTCAGATCCATGTCTTAGACGGTTATTGACTGTGTAACCTTGAGCAAGTCATCTAACCCTTTTTGACTCAGTTTCTTCATCTGTAAAATGAGCTGGATAAGGAAATAGCAACATCTGTGCCAAGGAAACCCCAAATGGGATCACAAAGAATCAGACACTGTAAAGAGCTAGAACTGAGTGGATGTACTTGACCTAGATGCAAAGTAACCAGCACTTAGGGCTAATTACCAATTGGACAATTCTCTATTAACATGTTTGGAGGATGACCCTACTCAACTCTATGCTGGCTGGATCTGTGGGTGTGGTGAGAGAAGGGAGGAGAGATCAGCGGGTGGAGGAGGAGGAGGAGGAGGATCTTTGGCGATAGAGAGAGAGGAAAGAGGTGTAGAGATTCCTAGATCTAATCCCCTGAGAGCGACCCCAAAAGACCAAGAATAAAGACTTTTGCTTATCCTGACTCGGACTGATTCTAAGATATCCAGGGTCTCAACAAGACACTACTAAAAAATATGACAATTCTAATGCCTTCCCTCTGTTGATTCTCTAACCTGTATATATATAGCTTGATGTGATAGAATATGAGCCTTTCTTTATATCTCCAGCATTTAACTCATTAGTAGGCACTTCATTAATGTTTACTGACTGACTAACATTTATATAGAACTTCTAAATCTGCAACACACTTTATGACCTGATTTTAGCCTCACAACAATTTTGGGAGGTAGATGCCATTATTATCCCCATTTTACAGATGAGGAAACCAAGATAGAAAGTGATTAAGGGATTTGCCCAGCATCGAATAGCTAGTGTCTGAGATCATATTTGAACTCGGCTAAAAATAGATTCAATTTTCCTAATATGTAGATCCCTTATCCTTGTATAAGACTAGGAGGTGTTTTCTTATTTTTCTTCTTTGGAACCATCAACATATTTCTGTATTGCCTCTAGGCACTTTCACTTAGAATTCCCAGCCTTCAAACACAGATGAGATATGCCTTTTTCATGATTTTTCTGATACAGTTTATCCTGATATAGTTAATTATTCGTGCTACCTCCCTTTTGAAATTTACACAGAAACACATATATGTATGGGTGTATACATATGTCTTTACTTAGTGCAGGTTATGATGCATCTTTCCACTAGAATGTAAAGCTCTTAAGGGTAGGAATTGTTTCATTTTTGTCTTTTTAACCCCACATAGTTCCTGGCATATAAGAAATGCCTAACAGAGTCTTGTTAGATTGAATTGAATTGAGAAAACCCATCCATCTGACTCCAAAGAAATGGATAATGAAAGTCTAGCACCTCCGTGATATTTCCATCTCAAATCAAAAGATACAGAACCTTTAAGGGTCACTCACCTTGAAATTGTCAGGACTTGATCCAATGTTCATCAAAATGTCATTTTAAAAGGTAAATTTGAGACAGAAACTTTTCCAGATAATTATATATTCTTTCCCCTACATTATGACAGCATGTAAGCTCCTTGAGAACAGAAACTGTTTTGTTTTTGTCTTTGTATTCCCAGGAGCCTGACACCTATTTATTGCTTGTTTATTGATTGGTCATCTATGAGTATATAGCAATGATTTTCAAGCATCTGTCTCTAATGTTTCACTATGTCTCAGGGAGGAACTTGCCTTCCTGAACTCTTGGTCCAATACTTCACCAGCCTTAGCAGGGGCCACTAAGTGGAAAAGACTTTGAAATACAGACCTAGAAACATACTTCTGGTTTTTGCCTAAACATCAGCCTTTGACAAACCCAAAGAATCCTAAAAAGGTTGTCATCAGGTAATGAATTTTGGCAGTCACAGCCATTTAAGATGGGCCTTCTCATCTGGATAGGAAGAGATGAATTTGGAGCCTAGATTTTACTTATTTAAAATTGAAGTATTTTCCAGACACCATCATTTCTACTGGTCCACCTCCTCATTATGTTTCTTTAAAAACAATAATAATTTACTAAGCATTTACTTATGTGGCAGGCACTGCTCTAAGCATATGAGATTCAAATACAAAAATAAGGCTTTTTTTCCCTCAAGCAATTTACGTTCCTTTAAAAAATGTTTTATTGCTACATTGTTTTTAATATTCCTTTCTTTGCCCTTCTATCCTCTTTTTTCTTTTTTCCATATCTCTTTCCTTCCTGTCCTCCCTTCCTTCCTCCCTCTCTCTCTTCCTTCCTTTCTTTCTTCCTTCCTCCCTCCCTTCTTCTTTCTTTCCTTTCCGTTCTTTCTTTTTTCCTTCCTTCCTTCCTTGCTTCCTTCCTCTATTTCACTGTCTCTCTCTTTCTGTCTCTTTCTCTGTCACTCTCTGTATCTGTCTCTCTCTCTTTCTCTCCCCCCAAGGCAGAACTCTGGGAGTATACCTTGCAATAGAGAGTCAGTTTGGTATAGTAGAAGACAGCTGGATTTGGAGTTGACCCATGGTTTCAAAGGCAGCTCTGATAGCTATGTAACCCTAGGAGAAACATTTAACTTCTCTCTGCTTCCATTTCCTTATCTGTAAAATACGGTATATCCTCTTCATTTCCAAACACATGTCTCCCTTCTCCTCTTTCCAGTCTGCCATCCCTTATTACAAAGAATTTTTTAAAAAGAGAAAATAAGCAGTTTAGTTCAGCCAACCAAGACGTCAACGAAGTCTGGCAGTAGATGCAATCTTCCATTTCCCAGTTCTGCAGAGATTACCTCTTAGATAGGAGGGTTTCTATATCCTCTTATCTCCCACCTCCTCCCATTTGGCACCCCTCTCACTTAGTACATAATGTTCTCATCCCCCTGGCTGTTACTGGGTCCCCACTGTACATCCCATTAAAAAAACCTACTCTCTTCCTGGCATAGTGTTCCCACCTCCCCCCTGCCCAATTTAAATCAACAACAATTTATTAAGTGATTATTACATGCCTACCACTGTGCTGGGGGCTGAAGATCCAAAGACAAAAACTGAATTTTGCTAAACTCCCTCAAGGAATTTACATTCTATCCGAAGAGTGTAACATGTTTACAAGTGAGCATAATTAAAAGTAATTTTAGGAAAGTAATTTAACAGTTGAGGGCAGGGGAAGAGGAAGGACTTATCTTAGAGAGTAGAACTTGGCGTGGGCTTTGAAGGAAGGCAAGGATTCTGAGAAGTAGAGATAGGCTGAGAATGCAAGTCTGGCCTTGCATACAGCCTGGATGTGGGATGAAAAGTCCACAATAGATTGGAACCAGACTATAGGGCTTCAAATGCCAGCCTGAGGTTTCTTCCAACCTTCTCCCTTAAACAATCAAAAGTGATTTCACAGGCTGTGTTCTAAGGTCTGTTTCCCAGGATCATGCTGTCTACCAGGAAACCGATCAACTAATCCTGGATGATGTGTTGACTGATGATAATGGTTTAAGATATAACCCTTCCCAGGTAACAAAACTGCTTTTTCACAGGACTTCTGGAGACTGTGTCTTAGTACAAAGGAGACCCTCTAATTGTAGAAATTTCAGATACCTAGAACATCAACAGGGGAGATATTTGGGAGAAAGTGGGGAATTCTGTGTGCCTCAGATCATAGGCAGCTGCCTACTTCGGTCAGTCATCAATCAGCATTTATTAAGGTCTTACTGTGTGCCAAACACTGAGGATACAAAGAAAGGCAAAAATAGTCCTCACTCTCAAGGAGCTCACATTCTTATGGAAAGAGACAACATGTAAATTTTTTAAAAATTAAAACTTTTTATTTTCAAAACATATGCATGGATAATTTTTTAACAATAACCCTTGCAAAACCTTGTGTTCCAAATTCCCCCTCTTCCCTCTACCCCCTCCCCTTAGATGGCAAGTAATCCAATATATAACATGTAAATATTTAGGTACATCCAACGTATCTCATGAAAGGAAAGGCATAAGCAGGAGGGGGGGGGCTGAGGAAATCAGGAAGCATTCCTTTCTGGGACAATCTGTGCAAAAGCACGAAGTCTCCCTCCTAGTTGTCTGTATTCTCAGTCTTTCAGCTCCTTATTTTTCAGCTTCTGTTTGAAGCCAAGTTTGGCTTGCTGAGCATATACCCCGCCCCGTACTACTCTCCCCTGGGCAGGTACAGTTAGATCACTGCCTCTGAGGTGGATCTGCAGAGGGACCTGCCAGTCCCCTAAGGATGTCGTCGATGTTTGACCATGAAAGATTATAATGACAATAAGATTAGACCAGAAGGTATTTGTCCAGGGAGGGTCTTTTGGGATTATGGGAACTGTCTTTATGGATATGAGGATTTCACCTGAGAGTAAAGGAATATAAAATGTTGGATTTACAGCTAGAAAGAACCTTAGGGACCTAATCCAATCCTTCCTTTTTTATAGATAAGGACAATGAGGCTGATAGGTAGTAAATAATACTGGAATTCACACTCAGAACCTTTGCCTCCTAATCCATCTCTTTCCATTCCACCACCCTGCCTCAAAACAATACAAAATAAAATAGAATAATCATTCCCTGTTTCTTTTCCCAGACCTCTTGTTCACTTTCACTCTTTGGTTAGAGTGGTAGGAGCAAAGAATGGCTCTCTCTGAAGGTAGGTACCTCTCAGTGAGATGTATATTAGAGTCAGAACCCTCAGGGTCAGGTTGAAGTGTTGATTATTTTTTGGCTATGTGACTTTAAGCATTCCACTTATATTCTCAATCTCATTATTATGATTTTATATAACATTATAATATATAATATTATTATAATATTATAATCTATTTGATATTCCTTATCAATAAAATGGAAGTCATAATTGGAATTGCTACAAAGTGCTCTGGAAACTTTAAAGCACTATATGTATGTCAGAATAAGCAGAGGGCCTGGCACATTTTATTTTGTTATTGTAGTTCAGTCATGCTCAGCTTTCCAGGGACCCATTTGGGGTTTTCTTGGAAAAGATACTGAAGTGGTTTGCCTTTTCCTACTTCAGCCCATTTTACAGATAAGAAAACTAAGGCAAATTTAAGTGATTTATCCAGGGTCACACAGTTAATAAGTGTCTGAGGTTGGATTTGAACTCAGGAAGGGGAATGTTCCTGATTCCAGGCCTAGTGCTCTAACCACTGACCTACCTAGCTGCCCTTAGAAGGCCCTGAATAAATACTTTTTAATTGATATAAACTTCATACTAGGGGGAAAAAAAAAACCTTATAAGTTCCTACTTTCTTCTTTCAGGCTCCCCATAATATATATATTAATTGTATTCACTATGTTAAATCATGGAAAATAAAAGGTGAAATAAGACCTCATCCCTGCCTTCAAGGACATTATAACCTACCTTATGCTTCCTCCTTCCTTTATGATCTCAAAGCCACCTGTCAGGAAAGGCTCTGAAGAATTTGTTCACTGATTGGAGGGTTTGCTTGTCTTTCAGTCACGGTCAGATATTTTTAATTGAAAACTTGACAGCTTTCTGGGATGGGGGGGATGAGAGGAATATATTTGAAAATGAAGTTAGGGTAAAAAAGAAAGATCAGTAAAAGCAAATAGATCAATAAAGGGTATAAAGCTCTGAGGATGGTGGAAGAGGCTTTTTTTTATTTATTTATTTTTTTTTTTAGGGGGAGAAGAATAGAGGTGGCGAGAGTCTAAGGTTTTTGTACTTATGGGATAAATAAAAATGTAATAGCTTGGATAGGGCAAGAAATAGACACAGAAAATTCCCATTTGTGATCCAGGAGTCCCTGAAATGTCTCAGAGTAGTCCCTGAAAGGAGGCTTCTTCATTTCTTTAGAAATTGTACCAACTAGACAGACAACCAACCATCAGTCTATGTCCCAGCCCCTCTACTCACACAGGTCCAAACTCCATTCTCTTTCCCTTGTTGGACTGTTCCCTGGATGAACCTGAGTAGCAATTTTTATTTCTTGGACTCCTGAACCCACATTCCAGCCAAGCCTGAAAAAGTTCCCCACAGTATCTGAACTTCCGATCTCTCTGCTGGTCAGTTTACAGACTTAGTCCTTTTATTGCCAAGGTGAAAAATGCCTTTGAATGCTTGATTTTTAAAAAAAATTGTTGTTCAGGGGTGTGTGTGTGTGTGTGTGTGTGTGTGTGTGTGTGCACGCACACATTTCAATCCTGTGTGCAGGATTCTTAGCTCCCCCTTTCTATTAATTATTCCAGGCTCTACTCCTACAGCTCATGATTGGTTTTGAGGCTGATATCTGATCTGCCTGTCACATTCATGCTGTGTACATTCTTTTCATATGACATGTTTCCCTCATCATTTGGTATCTGGGGGGTGTGGGGCTTGAGCAGGCCAATGTTTTCCTTTCTTTTAAAAATCTGACTTTATCATTCTAGAAATAAAACACCAAGGAGAAAAGCAGAGAAAGAGATGTGTGTGTGTGTGTGTGTGTGTGTGTGTGTGTGTGTGTGTGTGTGTGCAAAAGTGCTTTCAAATGCTTGGGGGTGTGAGCTCTGGCTGCTACAAGGATGAGGTGGTGATGGGGAGGGAAGGAGAAGATGGCTGGAAGGGAGCAATGTTAAAATAAGTTGACCCTTTAATCTAGAGGTCATCTGTAACCCCTCTCATCATGGGGAGATGAAAAATAACATCTGTAGGGCAGATCTGAAAACCGCAGCCTGGTATTGGAGGTCGGTTAGATTTACCGTTTTTAATATTTGCACTATTGATTGCTAAGGCTTTCTCAGGGGTTGTTGCAACAAGCACAATTACGGTGCTTTTGACAGAGCTGGTGATTTTGAAGATATAAAAAAAAAATAAAAAATGTTGAGACAGAGAGGGAGGGAGAGAAAGAAAGAAGGAGGGGGAGAAAGGGAGGGAGGAAAAAGAAGGAAAGACAAGATGGAGGGACACACACAAGACACAGACAGAGAGAGACAGAGGCAGAGAGAGAGAGAGACAGAAAGACAGAGAAAGAGACAGAGAGAGAGACACAGAGACAGAGACAGAGACAGACAGAGAGGAACACAGAGAGAAACAGAGTCAGAGACAGAAGCAGAGAGAAAGAGAGACAGAGACAAAAGAGGGGGCAAACAGAGACAGACACACAGAGAAAGAGGCAGAGAGAAGCAGAGAGAAAGAGACAGAGAGACAGAGACAAAGGCAGAGAGATAGAGAGAGAGAGAGAGAGGGGCCACAAACAGCCCCGTGGGAAGTTGGATCTGGAATTTCCTGCTCTTTCTCCCAATTCCTCCTCCTCCCTTCCCCTCACACATTTGTAACTCTTATTTTCATTATATTTCCGTTTCATTATTTATATATCCAGAGTCAGAAGAAACCAGAATCTATCTAATCTAAAACCCTCTTATTCTACAGATGAAGAAGCGGAGACCCAGAAATGTTGAATAATTTTCTGAGACCACAGAAGCATTTACCCTTGTCTTCCCTGAACCCAACATTTCCTCTTAGCCTGTATGTGTAGACTTCACCCCTCCCCTCTAGCCCTGTCCAAAACCCAGGACCTATACCCACCAAAGTCCTCCCCTTTCTCACCTTCTTCTCAAGTAAAGAACCTCATTAGGAATGTGTGACCTCAGATTTGGTTTGGTTTTGGAGGAGGAGGGTAGAAAATACAGTGCCAGATAAACAGAAAATAGGAGTAGGGGGACCCATCCTCATATCAAAGGATATGAACAGACAATTTTCAGATGAAGAAATTAAAACCATTTCTAGAAGAAAAAGGGGGAAAAAAGGGAACATAGCATGTGTTGATTTACATTCATTCTCCATAGTTCTCTCTCTGGATGCAGATGGTGTTTTCTATCCAAAGTTTATTGGAATTTCTGAACCACTGAGAAGAACCAAGTCTTTCACAGTTGACCGTGGCACAATCTTGCTGTTACTGTGTACAATGTATTCCTGGTTCTGCTTGTTTCACTCGACATCAGTTCATGTAAATCTTTCCTTGTCATTTTTTTATAGAACAATAGTCCATTACTTTCATATACCATAACTTATTATAGGGTTATATAACCCCAATTGATGGACATCTATTCATTTTCCAATTCTTTGACTTAATGACTTATTCTTGATGTGAATTTAGAAAATAACTGCGCCTAAAAAAAAGTAACTAGATGGTACAGTGGATAGAGTACCTTACCTGAAATCAGGAGGACTCCTCTTCCTGAGTTCAAATCTAGTCTCAGACACTTACTAGTAGAGTGAACCTGGGTGAGACACTTTATCTTGTTTTCCTCAATTTCCTCATCTGTTAATTGGACTGGAGAAGGAAATGGCAAATCTCTCCAGTACCTTTGCCAAGAAAACCCTAAGTGGAGTCAGAAAGAGTTGGCCAGAACTGAAAACAACTCAACAGAAACGATGAATGAGCCCAGAAAAATCACTTCTTACTTGTTTTTGGTCCTTACTATCTTTGATGGTGTAATCTCAGAATGATGGGCATCCCTACCCTTATTTTCTGTTTATCTGGAACTTGTGCTTCCTGCCCTTTTCTCCACTCACAAAATCCTGAGGTCACATTCCTGAATGGTTCTCTGCTTAGGAGGGACATGAGAGAGGAGGAATGAGATGAGACAGGTCTAAGCTCTGTCACTGACTGGATGTGTGATTGTAGGCAAGTCATCTTTCTTCACAATTTTGTTTCCCTGTGTGTAACAGGGATAGTTCCTGCTTTCCAGGACTGTGTCCCATCCTGATGCTGCAGCTCTTTGGAAGGTTGAGTGTTTAGCCCAAGGGTCAGATAGGATTGTTATCTCACCTCACTGCCTTGCCAAGGACCAGCTGCCAGCCCTCTCCTGGCACCCCTCTCATCTCCTGTCAGCCTCCCCTCCCTGTTCCCCATCTCTTTGTTTTCCACACCCTAAACCTCGTCAGCAGCTCACCGCTGTAGCTCTTTCTATGCTCTCTCACTGGTCTTGTCAAAGCCCGAGGCCCAACACCTGCCTTGTTTGACCCAATCTCTATTTCATCATGACCTTCCCATCCCCCTATTCCTGACTCACATTTTTTCTTTCCTTTTTTTTTAAATTAAAGCTTTTTATTTTCAAAATATATGCATACATAATTTTCAGTATTCACCCTTGTAAAACCTTGTGTTCCAAAATTTTTCCCTTCCTTTTCCCCACCCTCTTCCCTAGATGGCAAATAATCTATTATATATTAAACATATGAAATTCTTATATACATATTTCCACAATTATCAGGCTGCACAAGAAAAGTTGGATCAAAAAGGAAAAAATGAGAAAGAAAACAAAATGCCAGCAAATAACAACAGAAAAAATAAGGTGAAAATATGTTGTGATCCACTCTCAGTTCCCATAGTCCTTTCTCTGGATACAGATTGCTCTCTCCTTCACAAGATCATTGGAACTGACCTGAATCACCTCACAGTTGAAGAGAATGATGATCAGAATTAATCATCATATAATCTTACAATGATCTCCTGGCTCTGCTCATTTCACTCAGCATCAGTTCATCTAGGTCTCTCCAGGCCTTTCTGAAATCATCCTGTTCATCATTTCTTACAGAAAAATAATATTCCATAACATTCATATACCACAATTTATTCAGACATTCTTCAATGAATGGAGTTTCCATTTTCTTGCTACTGCAAAAAGGGCTGCCACAGCCCTTTGCCGCCTTTATGATCTCTTTGGGATATAGACACTGCTGGATCAAAGGGTATGCACAGTTGGATAACCCTTTGGGCATAGTTCCAAATTGTTCTCCAGATTGATTGCAACTCCACCATAAATGTATTAGTGTCCCAGTTTTCTCCCCTCCCCTCCAACATTCGTCATTATCTTTTCTTCTCATCTTAGCCAATCTGACAGGTGTGTAGTGGTATCTCAGAGTTGTCTTAATTTGCATTTCTCTGATCAGTAGTGATTTAAAACATTTTTTCATATGACTAGAAATGGTTTTAATTTCTTCATCTGAAAATTGTCTGTTCATATCCTTTGATATAAGAATTCAAGTTATTCTCCAATTGCTAAATGGTCAACCATTTAGCAATTGGAGAATAACTTGAATTTTTATAAATTTGAGACAATTCTCTATATATTTTAGAAATGAGGCCTTCAGAACCCTTTAATGTTAAAGTTTTCCCTCAGTTTATTGCTTCCATTCTAATCGTATTTGCATTGGTTTTGTTTATCCAAAAACTTTTAATATAATCAATCCATTTTTGTATTACATAATATACTCTATCTTCTTTGGCCACAAATTCTTTCCTTCTCCATAGATCTGAGTTCTTTTGTTTTAACCTTTGTTTTTCTAATTTGCTTATAGTATCACTCTTTATATCTAAATCTGAACCATTTCAACCTTATCTTGGTATAGAGGGGTAAATATGGGTCAATGCCTAATTTCTGCCATACTAATTTCCAAATTTACCAACAATTTTTGTCAAATAATGAGTTCTTATGCCAGAAGCTGCGGTCTTTGGGTTTATCAAACACTAGATTATTATAATTATTGACTATTTTGTCCTGTGAACTTGACCTATTCCACTGATCAACTAGTCTGTTACTTAGCCAGTACCAAATGGTTTTGATCACCGTTGCTTTATAATACAGTTTTAGATGTGATAATTAGATTAGATATAATATAGTTTTAGATGTTTAGGCCACCTTCATTTGTATTTTTTTTTATTAATTCCCTTGAAATTCTTGACTTTTTTGTTCATCCAGATGAACTTTGTTATTATTTTTTCTAGTTCTATTAAAAAATTCTTGGGACTTTGATTGGTATGACACTGAGTAATAGATTCATTTAGGTAGTATTATCATTTTTATTATATAAGCTCAGCCTACCAATGAGCACTTGATATTTTTCCAATTGATTAGATCTCACTTTGTTTGTATGGAAAGTGTCTTATAATTGTGTTCATATAGTTCCTGACTTTGCCTTGGCAGATTCCCAAATATTTTATGTTATCTACAGTTACTTTAAATGGAATTTCTCTTTGTATCACTTGCTGCTGGATTTTGTTCCTAATATAAAAATGCTGATGGTTTATGTGGATTTATTTTATATCCTGTAATTTTGCTAAAGTTGTGAATTGTTTCTAGTAGTTTTAAAATTGATTCTCTAAGATTCTCTAAAATATAACATCATATAATCTGCAAAGAGTGATAATTTGGTTTCCTCGTTATTTACTCTAATTAATTTCTTTTTCTTCTCTTATTGCTAAAGTTAGCATTTCTACTACAATACTGAATAGTAATGGCGATAGTGGGGAACTTGTTTCACCCCTGATCTTATTGGGAATGGTTCTTGTTTATCCATATTACATATGATGCTTGCTGGTGGTTTTAAATATATGTAACTGATCATTTTAAGGAAAATTCCTTTTATTTCTATACTTTCTAGTGTTTTTTAAATAGGAATGTGTGTTAGATTTTGTCAGATGCATTTGACACAATCCAACACCCATTCCTGGCTCCCATTTCAATGATTTTTTATCCATCTTACCACTTTCTTCCTTAAATTCCAGTGTCATGTTAAAGCTTACATTTTCCTCCAAGAAGCCTGCTTGGTATATGTGTCCTTATCAGTATTTTGCTTTTCCCTGTTTTGTTATAGTTTCTCCTTAGTTCCATAACAGCACTGTGGTTTGGTTGGTCATACTTTTCTGTGGTTAATGTCTTTGGGCAGACATCTGCTCTCATCCTGCCTGCCAGATTGTAAGCTTCTTAAGGGCTGGGACCATGTCTTCCTCTTCCTTTCTTAGTTCTCACGGTGCTTGGTACAGAAGCCTACATGAAGTGGGCACTCAACCCATATTGTGGCTCACTTAGTGGGATCAATGGAATGTTGTTTATGCCCAAACATGACTTCCAGTGATGACCCCTTTCACCCTCAGTTTCCATTAAAACCCTTAAAGGAGGAAAAAAAAAAAAAAGCTAAAAACAAAACACAAAAAGGAAAGTTGATATGTTGCCTAACTTGTTTCTTTAGATTATGTGTTTAGGGTGATGTGGTAAGAAGGGAAAGAAGTCTAGCCAAGAAGTCAGAACTAGATTCTACCACTAACTAACTAGCTATGTCCTTTCCTCTGTAAGCCTTAGGGCACAGGATAGACTAAATAGTCTGAGTTTCTTTCCAACTCAGGTATGCTGTGATTTTTCCATATTTGCTCTCTAGGGAATAACCATAATGTGGATACTCAGTATTAAATCAGTTATTTTAAATTCTGGAAGTAGGGAACTAGGAAGGTAATCAATCAATCAATCTATGAGCATTTTAAGGGCTTTACTATGTACTACTATATGTACTAGATATTGTATGGTGGGACTATAAATACAAAAAAAAAAAAAAAAACAACAACAAAAAAACAACACCAACCAATCTCTACCCTCAAAGTATTTAAGTGATCTGAGACTGATTTTATTCTTGGCTTTTTTGGGGTAGGAAAACAGTTTTCCTTTAGTATGTCCAGTCTTCCCATTGATGATGTGCCATTCCCATTGATGGGATAGTGTACCTAATATTTATTGAGAGAATGTTCTATCACTGTTTATTTCTAGTATGTATTTTATGAAATGTCTTTGTTCTGAACCAATTGTATTTTGTGGTTGATTAATAAAAGAAAACACATTAATGGGAGTGTGTAAACTATGGTTTTACATAGATTTAGACCCACAGAATCCCTTGAACCTAATATCAATTTTCTGAGTGTCCCATATAGAGGGGAAGTAATGTCCCTTAAGTCCTCAGAGAGAGGACTGTGGTAATTGAGTGTGGATCACAACATAGCATTTTCACTCCTTTTGTTGTTGTTTGCTTGAATTTTATTTTCTTTCTCATTTTTCTTCCTTTTTTTCTGAGACAATTGGGGTTAAGTGACTTGTCCAGCTTCACACAGCTAGGAAGTATTAAATGTTTGAGGCCAGATTTTAACTCAGCTCCTCCTGATATGAGGGCTGGTGCTCTATTCACTGCACCAACTAATTGCCCTATTTTTCTTCCTTTTTGGTCAGATTTTTCTTGTGCAGCAAGATATTTGTATAAATATGTATCCCTATATTATATATATATATATATATATATGTATGTATATATATATTTTTTTACCATGTTTTTAAAAAAAAGAAAAGTTGGTAACATTAAAAAAAATAGTATTTTAGCAGTATTCAGTTAATAGTTAGTTACTTAACTATAAAAGTTCCTGGAAGACAGGAATCAAATTATTTACTTGAATACATCAATAGATCTGTGATTATATGCAAATTAAATCAAATCAACAAATACTATTTGAGCACCTCCTATTCTCATAGATTTAAGGTTGGGAAAAAAACCTCAGAGATCTTACCCTTTCATTTTACAGATGGAGAAATTGAGGCCAAAGAGGTTAAACTATTATCTTGTCAGATTTCGTGGAGGGTGAATAATAAATATTCGGAAATGGTTGCATGTATTTGAATTTGCACTATTCATAGTTGTAATTATGTAAAATTTGGTGATTGGTTCCAATCCAGTAGAAATAAGTCATGGAAATTCAAATAATTTAACCAATTCTAATGATTCAATATTTGGGACTTGGCTATAAGTGACAAGGGCCAGGGCTTGAATCCAGACTCTAAACCCAGAATCCCATTCAACTGTATTTTGCACAGAGATATTTTAAAAAACAGAAGATAAGAGTGTCTGTAATAAGGAGCTTGCAGTATTTTGGGAGACAAGACATAACATGTGGATGTTGGAATAATAATAAAATATTTCAATAATAGTTGAGGACAATAGATAAGATTATAAACTATTAGATAGCAATCTTAGTGGGGGTTGGAGGGGGAGGGGGGAAAGGGAAGTAGGATTGGAAGTAAAGACCTATGTCTTATTTATCTTTGCAATTTCCCCAGCACTACAATAAGCATTCATTTAAAAATACTTATAGAATTGAAAAGATGGCATAAAGGCCTATGATTCATTGCCAGATGAGCTGTATGGATGGTAATTGCTTTAAGGAGTTTGGAAGAGGAAGGGAGAAAATACTTAAGATTGGTGGGTCTGGGCAGGCTTCAAGGAGGAGGTGGGTATGGAGCTGAGTCATAAGGAATGGAGAGGATTTCAGCAGAGAAGGAAGAGGGTGTAGCCTCAATGGCAATGCATGGAAACTCTTACTGAGCAAATAAGGAACCAGGAAGAGGAACCAAAGAAGTGGAGAGTCTAATAGAAAAATAGGGGCTGATCTTGTAGGATTGGTTGAATGGCCCATGGGCTCCATTAGTATCAAGATGTCAAAAGAAGACAACAAAAGATTCCTAGCATTTTGGGTAGGTGATAGAGTCATTACTCAAATCCTGACAGTAATTGACAGTAATTGTGATGATTGGAAGCCCCTGTTCCAGCCAACATTCATTTCTGAATCCAAAGAAGAATCTGCTCATTCCTTGGATCCTAATTCACCAGAAAATTTAGTTGGAACAGGAGATATGGAGAAAATTGTTTTTCTGGGAAAGAACCCTAAGACATTTGATGAGAATAGATTTCAAAGAAAAAATAAGAATATTCTGAGATTTGTTGAATTTAAGGTTGAATTTGATGAATTTAAGCATCCAACAAATACTTAATAATGTTTGTTAAATAGAATTAAATTGAATGTTTCACAATGCTACCCCATCTTCTTGTTAAAAAAAAAAGAGCTAAGCAATGACCAAAGGAAAAAGGAATTCTGAACTCTGACCGATGTGATCACCCACCAAGATTCTTTTTTTTTTCTTTAAAAACAGTATTGTATTTTTTCCAATTATATGTAAAGATAAATTTTACATTCATTTTAAAAATTTGTTGAGTTCCAACTCTTTTCCATCTCTCACCTCCTCCTTCCCTAAGATGATTAGCAAGTTGATATATATATATATATATATATGTATATGTATATAATATATATATGTATATTTGCAATCACGTAAAAACATATCTCCCTATTAGTTATACTATGAAAGAAGAAACAGACTAAAAGAAAAAACACATAAAAAAATAAAGTGAAAATAATATGATTCGATCTGTATTCAGGCTCCATTAATTCTTTTCCAGGATATGGATACCATTTTCTATCATGAGTCCTTTGGAATTAGCTTGGTTGTTGTATAGCTAAGAATAGTTAAATCATTCACAGTTGATCATTATACAAAGTTGCTGTTACTGTGTACAATGTTCTCCTGGTTCTGCTTACTTCACTTTGCATCAGTGACTCATCATGATTCTTGAGATCTGTTACTTAGCTCTTCCTGGCAGAGAATTGCAGATTCAGGATGTAGAATGAGGCATGAATTTTTGGACATGGATGATTTGGGATTTTATTTTGTTTGACTATGCATATTTATTAAAAGGTTTTGTTTTTTTCCTTTTAGTTTGATGAGTGGAAGAAGAGAAATTAGATGCCTGTTCATTAAAAAATAAAATTTAATTTAATTTTTAAAAAAAGAAAAAAAGAATGTTAGCTAGGTTCTCATTAGAAAATGATTAAATACTTTGTGAAATATGAATGAATGATCAGGCTGCCTGAATCTGGTCATGTGGTTGGCCATTTTAAGACTGTGTCCCAAAGTATCATAAAACCTGCCCTCGCCAT
Source organism: Sminthopsis crassicaudata (assembly GCF_048593235.1). Classification (NCBI taxonomy): domain Eukaryota; kingdom Metazoa; phylum Chordata; class Mammalia; order Dasyuromorphia; family Dasyuridae; genus Sminthopsis; species Sminthopsis crassicaudata. The sequence goes on along the minus strand of NC_133617.1, from coordinate 485,509,036 downwards.
CCTTTGTCTAGAATCAGTGGTACTTAACAGAGAATAAACAGGTCCCATTGTCTCTCTTAGAGATGTCCCTTTCTGGGTCCTTCTCTGTGACTTCAAGTATAAAAGAAGAAAATGCATCTTGGCTATTTTCCCAGGAAGGGTGACGCAAGATGGCAGACAAAATCATTTTGCAGATTGGTAGGAAGAGGAGAAAGCATGAAGAAATGAGTGAGCAGAGAGGGGAAATAAGAGCCCCAAAGCTTCAGGAAATTTCTTTAATTTTTAAAGAAAGAACAGACAAAGTACATTGTCCCAGCACAGTCACAGGAAGTTAATGGAAAGTGATGGTAGAAGGATGACTATGTCAGCTATTTGAGAGAATGGTGCAGGAAGAGGGGCTTCCATAAAAAGACCGTAAATGAAACGGTCTTAGCCTAGCAAAAGGTAATAAGAAGAATATTAGTCTGGACATCAGGAGACTTAGGTCTTTATCCTGCCTCTGCTTACCCACTTACAGTATTCCTCTGTTTTTTCATTTTTTTCTTAATGAAGCTAACAATACTGCTCTTAGTTTTATGCACTAAGGAGATCATAGAAAAATGAGAAAGATCCATATGTACAAAAATATGTATAGCAGCTCTTTTTGTTGTGGCAAACTATTAAAAATGGGGGAATGCTCATCACTTGGGGAACACTGTACAATTTATGACATACAAATGTGATAGAATACTATGAAGCTATAAGAAAGGAAGGGAATGGTTTTAGAAAAAGTTGGAAAGACATGTGAACTGATGCAAAGCAAAGTAAGCAGAACCAATGGAACAGTCTAAATAGTAATAGCAATATTGTAAAAATAATCAACTATGAAAGACTTAGGAACTCTGATTAATTCAATTATCTACTGACTAATGATCTAAAATGCTGTCCACCTTCAGGCAGAAAACCAATGGATTCAGAATGCAGATTGAAGCATTTTTTTTCCCTTTCATTACTTTTCTTGTTTGCAGTTTTTAAAAAATTCAGAATGTAGCTCATGTGGAAATGTTTTGAATGACTATGTATATAATAAGTATCATATTTCTTGCTTTCTCCATGAGTGGGTAAAGGATAGAGGAAGAAAGAGAATATGAAATTGAAAAACAAAAATAAATTTTTAGAATTTAAATTTTTTCTAGAGATCACCAGAGCAGCGGTTTTTAATTTTATTTGTGTCATATATGTACTCCTTTGGCATTCTGGTAAAGCCTAGCCACCCATTTCTTAGCACTAAACCCTGGAACATACATCAGGCCAGGCCATGGGACAATTTGAGAAGCTACTGGTTAATTTTATTATATGTTTTAAAAGAAAAAGCAAGTGGTTCAATACAGGGACAGTATAGAGCGTAGTTTTGGTTCCAATACTCTTTTTTTGTGCTATGTACAAGGAAATAACCATTCTATTTGGTGTTGGTTAAGTTCAAAATAGAAATTGACAATGCTGGAGGGGGAAAAAATAACAAAATAAAAATCCTATGACTTTCAAATCCTTGAGCCCTATTTTTCTCTTCCTTCTTGGCTTATAGACCCTCTTTTTTTTTTTTTTTTTTTTTTGCCAAACAGAATCCAGCAGTATTTTTCTGGGTGCTGACGGAGGCAGTATTTATAAATTTCCTGTCTGGACTGGTACAAAGCAATCCAGCCAGCCCAAGTACTCAAAGCCAAGCCCCTTGGCTCAAGAAGATCTGTTGGTTTGGCACTACCTTGATACATGTGTGTGTGTATTTGGGGGGGCACCTTTTAGCTAAGGCTGCTCTAGCCACAGCTCCAAGTGCAGAGTGTACTTTCCAGGAGGGAGGAGCAGGAAGAGATTTGGGGCATATTTCTAGGGGAGTGAGGCTGAAGATCTTTGGGATTCTTTGCAGGCTTTTTTTTTTTTTTTTTTTTTGGCCCATTTCTTTTTATTTTATATGGAATTTCATGGGATGTCAAGATTATTTCCTTGCTATACCAATGAGACAATTAGCTTTTTTTTTTTGGCTGGCTGTCTCTCTGAGGTCCATGGGTCCATAACCCCCTAAAATTGAGAAGGAATATTAGAAGTCATCAGAGCAGGGTGATCTGTATTTTGGCAAACTGGTAAAACCTAGTCACTTTTTTCTCAGAAAAAATGTTTTTAAATGAATGAAATAAAATATAGTTATCAAAATATTTTTTTAAAAATAAACTTCAAAGGCACTGGGTGAATAGTCACTGATTCTAGTTGAACTTCCTTGTTTGATAAAGGAGTAAACTGAGGTGGAGAGCTAAGGTTGCAAAGTTCACAGTTAGTGTCATTTCTACTTTACTCTCATATAAGTCCATTTGGTGCAGGCTCTCTAACTCTCTGCCCCATGAATCTCGTAACTCCAGCCCATCCTCTACTCAACTTCTTCCTAAAGTTCTGACCATCGCACCTTACTCAGTACATTCTTGTAACTTCCTGTTACCTCCAGGATCAAGTACAAAATCCTCATCTGAAGCCCTTCACACCCCCACACTTTTCCTGTCTTCTTATACTTTACTTCCCTCCACCCACTGTATGTATGATCCAATGATGTTGCCTTCCTTGCGGATTTCTACAGAGGTCACTCTATCTCCCAACTATGGATCTTCTCATTGGCTTTCCCTCTTACCTAGCATGTTCCCTCTCCTTAACTCTTTTTCATTTCTTTTCCTGGTAAATGTATTTATTTTTTTATATACATTGTTTTATGACTCATATTGAGAGAGAAAAATCAGAGCAAAAGGGAAAAACCATGGGAAAGATTAAAAAACAGAAAAAACAAGTGAACACAGCATGTGTTGATTTCAGTCAATCTCCTTAGTTCTTTTTCTGGATGCAGATGGCATTTTCTGTCCAAAGTCTATTGGGATTGCTTTGGTTCACTAAACTGCTGAGAACCAAGTCTTTCATAGTTGATCATCACGCCTCAACTCTTTTTCTTGACTTCCCCATCTTTCTTCATGGTCCAGCTCAAATCTCACCTTCTGACTAATAGTACCTTCCCCTCTGAGACTATCTCCCATTTGTTCTGTATATGTCTTCTACATACATATGTGATTGGTAGCATGTTGCCTCCACCTTTAGAATCTCCTTAAGGAGATTGTGCCTTTCCTTGTATTTCCAGAACTTAACACAGTGTCTGGCACAGAGTCAGTGCTTAATAAATGTGTATTGACTAACTGAGTGACTAGAGCCCAATTTTCTTGGCTTCTCATTCAATTCGTTCCTTTGGCTGCTTAGCTCAGTTGTATAGTGTGGTCCTGATAATGTCATGGTGTAGGTCCTATCCCTGAATGCTCCAACTCCAACCCTACTTTTGACTTTCTCCTTATGTTCAAAAAAGTTCAGCTTATACCCTACCTCTTGAAAGCTCAGTTTATATCCTACTTCTTCCAAGAAACTTTCTTTAGCCCTTCTAGGGAATAATATCTTCCCCACCAAAGACACTTTGTAAATTTCTTCCTTCCTTCCTTCCTTCCTTCCTTCCTTCCTTCCTTCCTTCCTTCCTTCCTTCCTTCCTTCCTTCCTTCCTTCTTTCCTTCCTTCCTTCCTTCCTTCCTTCCTTCCTTCCTTCTTTCCTTCCTTCCTTCCTTCCTTCCTTCCTTCTTTCCTTCCTTCCTTCCTTCCTTCCTTCCTTCCTTCCTTCCTCCCTCCCTTCCTCTCTTTCCTTCTTCCTTCTTCCTTCCTTCCTTCCTTCCTTCCTCCCTCCCTCCCTTCCTCTCTTTCCTTCTTCCTTCCTTCCTTCCTTCTTCCTGCCTGCCTTCCTTCATTTCTTTCTTCCTTCTTTCCTTTCCTTTTCTTCTTTCCTTCCTTCTATTCCTTCCTTCATTCCTCCCCCCCTTCCTTCTTTTCTTCCTTCTTTCCTTCCCAATCTGAGTTAAGTGATAGCTATTAGCTGAGGTCATATTTGAACCCTGGTCTTCCTGAATTCTATCCACTACACCATCTAATTGCTCTATACTTTTCTAAGATACTTAGGGTTTTGTGTTATATTTGCATATGAGTCCTTTGCCCTAGAGGGGCAGTTGGCTGGTGCCATGGTGCACAGAGCACTTGGTCAGGAGTCAGGAAGACTCATGTTCCTGAATTCAGTGGTCTCAGACACTGATTGTGTGACTCTGGGCAAATCACTTAACTCAGTTTATCTCAATTTCCTTTGGAGAAGGAAATGGCAAACCGCTCCAATATCTTTGAAAACTCCAAATGGAATTTATGCCCAAAGAGTAAGACACTCCTGACAATGACTGAACAGCAACTTATTATTCCCTTTAAGACTTCAAGCTCCAAACACCAAGAAATGTTAATTAAACACACTTTGCTACTTTGCTAGAAGCTAGGGAAGGCATAGCCGATTAGCTTAGTGGACTGAATTCTGGACTCAAGAAGAGCCGAGTTCAAATCCTTTCTCAGACATTCATCAGCAATATAACTATGTATGAGGCATTTGACCTTTCTAAACCTCATCTGTGAAATGGGATAACAGCACCCACTTTACAAGGTTGTTGTGGGGATAAAATAGGTAACACATGCAAAGTGTCCTGTAAACCTTAGAGCCCTATATAGATGGTAACATTGCTATTTGTCCTTTGTTCTGGAAAAGGATCATGGCTTCAGGAAGATGATGCCGTGATGTGCAAGTGAATTGGACTTACATGAGGGAGCTAAGTCACCTCACTTTCTCCTTGGGAACCATCTGCGCCCAGTGGCAGGAAATGGATCAGGATGACTGGAAATGGCCCTGGATGCAGGTACGGTTTGGACTCAGTGACGTCTGAGGTCTGTCCCTTTTAACACCAAGATTCTTATTTGATGGTAATTACAGAACCCTGTACACATATCTGCTATCTCGTCTGATTTTCACAATAACCTTGTACGAGACTTGTGCATGTGAGGGAGGCTTGTGCAAAGCTATCTGGGTCCAGTGACAAGATATATATCAGGACAACTGGACGTGGCCCAGATGCTGGCTATTACTACCACAAAATTTCCTAAGAAATTAAAAAAAAACATTTTAAAAATATTTAGAAGAATTGCATATGTTTAATCTATATCAGATTACTTGCTATCTAGGGGAGGGGCATGGGGGAAGGGAGGAGAAAAATTTGGAACACAAGGTTTTGCAAGGGTGAATGCTGAAAACTATTGTTGCATGTATTTTGAAAATAAAAGGCTGTTATTAAAAATTAAGCAAAAAAGTACCTTATTTTCTCAAATACTTGTAAAACTACTTTTCAACATTCACCTTTGCAAAACCTTGTGTTCCAAATTTTCTTCCCTCTCTCCCCACCTCCTCCCTATCCAAGACAGCAAACAAATCCCTCTGTGTGAATACAGAGAAGTCCCATGGCCCAGCTTCGACTCTGCTGAGAGGAGAGGGTGTAAGAACGATCAATGGCAGACAGACATGGGATTGAGGGTACCACTACTACCCCCTTACTTGTATTGAGGCAAAGAGCTGAACACAAATCTGCAAGAAGTCCACAATGGTGCCCAAGAAGTGGCAATACCTCTAACTGGCAGGGATTGTGACTGAACCTCTGAAATCAGGGAAGGAAATGGAACTCACCAGATAGTGAGTATAATAATTACCTTCTCTGTTCTTTACTGGCTTTAATAAACCTATTCTATGTTTAACATTCTGGTTAATCCGATGCTTTGGGGGAATTGAAATGCTCAAAGAAAAAGACACAAGCCAGAACCTGATGTTCCCTGGGGTAACCTTAAGTGGGGATATGAACCATAGAAACTATTAGAGAGAAACCTCAGAGATTTAACCTGGGTTCTCTTTGAGTTCAGATTCTGACATTCAGATTATATGTTATGAATGCATCAGAGAGGTATAGGAAATATGCGATGTGAAGTTCAAGTAAGAAAGTTTTCACTGAATAAGAGAGTCCTATAAGAGGTATAGTAATTGAACTGAGCTTAAAGCTTAAAGAAGGGAAAGAAATTTAGCAAAGAAGGGGAGAAATGCTATTTAGGAATAGCAAGAATAGTGGAAGACCTCAGCTATTCTGTGCTCTAATCAGTGCCATCAGATTGCAGCATAGTTTGTGTGTGGGAAAGCAAGGCAAGATAAGTTTAGAGAGACAGACACTCTACCACAGAGAGCCTTGAATGTCAGGCAAAGGAATTTGGATTTCATTTGGTAGAATAAGATTTTCAAGGAGAAGTGACCTATCTGTTCATGATGGATAGGTTAAAGTAGGGGGAAGATGGACTACTGTAGTAATCTAGAAAGGTGTGAATTTGGGAATATATTAGACTAATTGGGGGAGTAGAGAGGAAAAAGATGGTTGGAATACAAGTTCAGAGATAGAATCAACTGGATTTGATAATTTATTAGATATGAGAAAGAGAGAAAAAGGGAAGAATCAGTCAACAAGCATTTGCTAAATGCCTTCTACATATCAAAGAGTATGCTAAGAGTTGAGTACACTAAAAAGGCAGGACACCATCCTTATTCTCAAGGACCTTACAATCTACAGACAACATGCCAACACTTACGTATAAATAAGCTATATGCAAGATAAATTGGAGGTGTTCTCAGGGAGAAGGCACCAGGAATAAGGATGCTGGGCAAAGGTCTTTTGCAAAACGTAAGACTTTTATTTGACACTTAAGGAAAACAGAGGGTAGAAATGAAGAGGGAGAGAATTTCAGACATAGAGGCCAGCCTGTGAAAATGCCTCCAGTTAGAAGATGGAATGTTTTGTTTGTGAAAGAGTAAGGAAAGTCAATGGATTACAGTAGTGAGGGTGAGTAAGGTGTAAGTCTGGAAAAGTGGAAAAGGCCTGGGTTGTAAAGGGTTTTGAAAGTCAAATAGGATTTTCTGTTTTTCTTAGAAGAAATAGGGAACTACTGAGTTTATTAAATAAGGAGGTGCTTATAAGCAGTGTCAGAGGAAAGAAGAGTATTGGAGAGATATTACAAAGGAAGAAATGACAAGACTTGGTAACAGATTTAATATGGGGTGAAGAGTGGCAGATGGCATCTAGCTTGCAAGCCTAAGTGACTGGGAAGATGGTAGTAGTTTCAATAATAATAGTGAAGTTTGGAAGATTGGAGGGTTTGGAGGGAAAGCTAATTAGCTCAGTTTTGGATATATTGGGTTTAAGATCTCTATAGGATATCCAGCTTGAGATGGAAATATGAGACAAGGTCAGAAGAGAGATCAGAACTGGACAAATTGATCTGAGAAACATCTGCATTGATATGATAGTTGAATCTATGGAAGCTGATGAGATCATCAAGTAAATTAGCACAAGAGAAGAGGGCACAGGACCAAGCTTTGGGAGACACCCATGATGAACAGCTGTGATCTGGCTAAAGATGGTACAAAGGGAGGATTGAGAGGGAAAAATCTGACAGGAAAGAAGAGAAAGGAGAGAGAACAAAGCCACAAAAACCTAGAAAGAACAATAAAAAAAAATAAAGTCAAAAGCTGCAAGAGAGGTCAAGAAGGATGAGGGTTGAGAAAAGGATGTTAGATTTTGTAATGATGAGATCACTGATGACTTTGGAGGGAGCAGTTTCAGTTGCATAATGGGATATAAAGGCAAAGAGTAAAGAAGAGAGCAAAGGAAGAGAATGATAGTAATGTGGGAGAGCGGATTTATGGTAGTGACACAGATAGGAATCGTGAAGGAAGGAAGAGTTAAGTTTGGGAAGAAAAAGAACCTTGGTTTGGGATATGTTTCCCTTAAGCTTCTAGACACACACAGAAGCTCTTAATAAGTGTTTGCATAAAATTAAAACAACTCTGAGGTACCACCTCATATTTCTCATATTTGCTAAGATGACAGAAAAAGATAATAATAAATGTTGGAGGAGATATGGGAAAATTGGGACATTAATGCATTGGTAAAATTGTGATATAATCCAACTGTTCTGGAGAACAATTTGGAATTTATGCCCAAAGGTCTATAAAATTGCATATCCTTTGACCCAGCAGTGCCATTACTGGGTTTATATCCCAAGGAAATCACAAAGGAGGCAGAAGGATCCACATGTACAAAAACGTTTGTAGCAGCAAAAAATTGGAAAATGAGTAGATACCCATCAATTGAAAAATGGCTGAACAAATTGTGCTACATGAAGATAATGGAATATTATTGTTCTAAAAAAATTATGAACAAGCTGATTTTAAAAGGGCCTGGAAAGATTAACATGAACTGAAGCTGAGCAACATAAGCAGAACCAGGAATACAATGTACATGATAACAGCAAGAATATGAGATGATCAACTATGAAGGTTCTTCTCAGTGGGTCAGTGATCCAAAGCAACCCCAATAGATTTTGGACAGAAAATGTCATCTGCATCCAAAAAAGAACTAAGGAAACTGAATATAAATCAACATATGCTACATTCACTTTTTTTTTCTATTTAAAAAAAATCTCTTTCATGGTTTTTCCCTTTTGCTCTGATTTTTCTCTCCCAACATGATTCATAAAGCAATGTGTATTAAAAAATAAATTTACTAGAAAAAATGTTTGCATAAAAAATGTTTGTGGCAGCCTTTTTATAGTGGCAAGGAAATGGAAACTGAGTGGATGCTCATCAGTTGGAGAATGGCTGAATAAGTTATAATATATGAATGTTATGAAATATTATTGTTGGAAAAGAAATGATCAGCAGGATGATTTCAGAAAGGCCTGGAAAGACTTGCATAAACTGATGCTGATCAAAGTGAATGGAATCAAGAGAACATTGTACACAGAAACAACATTATGTGGTGGATATGACTCTTTTCAACAATGAGTGACTCAGGCCAATTCCAATAGACTTATGATGAAGGAAGCTATCTACATCCAGAAAGAGTATTGTTGGGAGTGTGGACCACGACATAGTTTTTTCACCTTTTTGTTGTTGTTTGCTTGCTTTTTGTTTTCTTTCTCATTTTTTTTTTCCCTTTTTGATCTGATTTTTCTTGTGCAGTGAGATAAATGTAGAAATATGTATAAAAGAATTGTGCATGTTTAACATATATTGGATTGCTTGCTGTCTAGGGGAAGTGGGTGGGGCAAAGGAGGGAGAAAAAATTTGGAACCCAAGGTTTTGCAAGGATTTTTTGTATATATTTTGAAAATAAAAAGCTATTATTTATTAAAAAATTAAGTGTTTGTATAATGGAGTTGAATTCAACTTCATTAATTCTACTCTATCTTCTCCATAAAAGGAACAAGAGAGTAACAAAAGGAAAGAAAAATTCTGAGTTCGTGCTCTTTCATTGAGGAATGATTAAATGTATGATGGTATCTGAATGTCACAATAAGAAGTGATAAATACAAAGAAAAATGGGAAGATTTGTGGAATAGAAACTGAGAAAAGCAGGCAGAACCAAAGTAAGAGCCTTATAATTTCTCTGTCCTACTAAATGAAGACACTGAGGAAGCTCAAATCCTCTCAATTGCTACTCAAGGCCTTTGGAAAAGATCAAAAGCCCCATGCCCAACTGGTGAGGAATTTGAATATCCACTAGCCCTCAAATTCTCCAGGCATTCCCATTTCATCCTGGCATGAGTCAGTACCTAACCTTTGGCTTGTACTCCATGTCTGGATTCCTTGGTCCTTGTCCTCAATGTCTGGTACTTCTTAACTCAGATAAGAACCTTACAAAAACCCTCTGAGCTTTATTGATTTTATTACCCCTTTTCCACCAGGCTTTTCTTTCCTTTAGAATAGTATTTTATATTCCTAAATATATTTAAAGATATATTACATTCTCCTTTGCAAAACCTTGTGTTCCAAATTTTCCTTCCTCTCCACCCACCCAAGACAGCAAGCAATGCAATGTAAGTTAAATGTGTGCAATTCTTCTAAACATATTTCCATCTGCCTCATGCTATGTAAGAAAAATCAGATCAAAAGGGAAAAAGACACAAGAAAGGAAAAAAAAATTACTAAGCAAACAAACAACAACAAAGTCCATGAGGCTTTTTGCCAGAACCTGACCTTCCAGCTTTCCTTATTGTCCCTTGTAAGTGTGAATATTTTCCCTTTATAAAGCTGCTCTCTCTCATCTTGTGCTATGTTCTGTTCTTCTGTACTCAATCCCCTCTTGTTATGTCATCCTAGAACCCTGAATCTCATTCAAATTATATTAAGATAACCAGGGAGGAATGGATAAAGTGCTGCATCTAGAATCAGAAAGACTTGAATTCAAAATTGACCTCAGACACATACTAGCACAGTTTGCCTCAGTTTCCTCATCTGTAAAATGAGCTTGAGAACAAAATAGCAAAAAATAAACAAACCAAAAAGCCGCTCTAGTGTCTTTGCTAAAAACAAAAACAAAAACAAAAACAAAACAAAATGAATCACAAAGAATCAGATGTGACTGAAAATGACTAAACAGCCCTGAAGTCAGGAGGATCTGAGTTCAAATGTGATCTCAGACACTTAACACTTCCTAGCTGTGTGACCCTGGGGAAGCCACTTAACCCCCTTTGCCTCAGCAAAAAAAAGAAAGAAAGAAAAGAAAAAAAGAAAAAGGAAAAAAAAAGTCTAAACAGCAGCAACAGCAACAATAATAACCAAGGGAACAGTTTACATAATGACCATAATAGCATAAAAGGAAAATAATTTTGAAGGAAAATAGAATTTATCAGTACACTAAACAGTCATGACTTTTAAAAAGCTAATATGAAGTATATGTCCTATTTTTCAGAAGAAAAGTGTTTATGATGAGACATACATTGTCAGACACAACCATTGTATTGATTTCTTTTGTCAATCAGTCGATATGCATTTATTAAGTGTCTGTTATGTTCCAGGCACTGTGTTAAGCACTGTAAATATGAAAAGAAGCAAGAGAGCCCCTGCCCTCACAGAGCTGACAGTCTAATAAGAGAGACAACAAGCAAACAAATAAATACAAAGAAGCTAGATCTGGAATAATTGGGAAATAATTAACAGAAGGAGGGCACTAGTGATGTGATGAGGGCCAAATGATATGTTTGAGGTTCAGCATTAAATGACAAATGTGGGGTTTGGTCATGGGAAGAATTCCCAATGGTCATTGTCTTTGGCAAAAGGCAGTTTTATTTAGGAGAAGAGGTTACAGACAAAATGAAGAGATATAATAGAAACCAGGAGAGGTAAATATGAGTTGGGAGAGCATATATTTAGCAAGGAAAGGGTTTTTTTTTAACAATTAATGATGGAAAAGACAAGTTCTCCAATAGAATCCACAATTAATCAGGAGAAAGAAAACACCCCATGAGGTTGGAGCATACCTTTAACTGGTACTTTAGTACCCTCAAAGAGTAAATTAACTTTATGGAGAAAGAAATGAGCCATGAGCCATGGTAGGACACCATGAAGTTTGGTGGGGAAATCGTGGCATGGGTGAGGGGAAAGGCACCATGAAGAAGAGTGCTATGGTGGGCTATAACCCCAAGAGGGATTCAGCAAAGATGGAGTAGGCCATGAAGAGATTTATAGGAAATTTAACCTTAGGGATTTGTTTGACATTGGATGGCCCATGACCTCCACCGAGGGTGGGACCACAAAACTAAGTGGATTTTTATCAGGGTTCTTCCCTGCTGCCCCAGAGAGTCAGCAATGTTCCAAAGGACCCCATCACTACTATTAGGGGCCATTGAGGAAGGCTTCCTGTAGAAAGTGGGATTTTAGTTGAAATTTCAGGGAATCCAGTAGGGCAGGTAGATTGTACAGTGGACAGAGGCTGGGTCTGGACTAGGAGGACCTGAATTCAAATCTAACCTCAGACACTATCTATCTGTGTGAGTCTGAGCAAGTTGCTTCACCTTGTCTGCCTCAGTTTCCTCATCTGTAAAATGAGCCGGAGAAGGGAATGGCAAACCACTCCAGGATCTTTGTCAGGAAAACCCCAAATGGGGTCGGACAGTGCTGAGAACAACAAGGTAAGGCAGTAGGCAGAGGTGACGCAGGAGAGTTCCAGGCTTGGGGAACAGTCAGTGAAAGTGCCTGGAGCTGAGAGATGGAGTGTCTCATTTGTGGAAAAGCAATAAAGACCATTGTTATGGGATCCAAGAGTACTGGCAGGGACTGAGTTGTAATAAGCCTGGAAAGGTGGCTTATTACAACTCAGTCCCTGGAAAGGTGGGGAGAGGGAGGGGAGGGCCAGGAAGATGAGTCACCAAGAACTTTGAATGCTAAACAAAGGATTTGCAGAGGTCATCTGGCCTAACTGAGGACCAGGGAGCTTGGCTAATTTGGCCAAGATCACACAGATAATAGGAGTCACAACCCAGACCCTTTGGTTCCAGTCTTCCCACTGAACCACGCTGTCTCTTCTTATTCAATGCTTTGTATTATAAAGGATTCTGATTGGAATATAGAAACAAGAAGAAAAGTAAGATGAGATAAGGCTGGAAAGACAGAGGGAGTGCCATATTGCCGAAGACTTTCAAAGCCAGGAAAAAAAAGTTAGAACTTTATTTATTTTTGAGCAGGGAAGTGATATAACCATACTTATTATTGAAGGAGAGATTAGAGAGAGAGAGAGAGGGAATATTACTCCATTGGGATTGAGGGGAGTGGGAAAGGAAGGAGAGGGAATAAGTATTTATACAGTGCCTACTATGTACCAGTGCGCTTTACAAATACTATCTCATTTCATTCTTACAATAATCTTTTGAGGTAGATGTTATCCCTATTTTACAGATGAGGAAACTGAGGCAAACAGAAGTAAACTGACAAGTTCAGGATCACATAGTAAAGACCTATGGTTGGATTTGAACTCAAGGCTTCTTGATTCTAGGCCCAGAACTGAAATCACCTTGAAACCAGTTTCCTTTAAGTCAGCATTTGTTAAAGTCATCATTGAAAAGCAATAGCATTGAAAAAAGATGAATAAAATAATTTCTATTTAAAAATAGAAACGTATGTGTGACCCTGGGCAAGTCACTTAACCCCAATTGCCTCAGCAAAAAAGAAAAAAAAATAGAAATGTAAGAAAAAAAAATTCTGCAGTTACTGAGGATTTCTATATGACTACATATGCCAAGAATTCTTAGTAAAAACTTTGACTTCTGACCACAAAATTTGAATAATAACATCAAAGAATGTCTGAGAGAAACTCAACAAATGATGGGTGTTAAGTTACAGACAAAATAAAGGCCTAATAGCTGCTATTTTAAACATGAGTGACTCTTGGCCCCTCCCTGTCTCCATCCCTCTATAAATTGACAAGTGTATCTAATGTGTTTTTGTTGTTTTTTGGCAGGTGGAAGTGGGGAGGGCGGTCTGTCTGTGAAGGGGCCACAGTGTAAACACATATGTGCGGGAGTGGGCCCTGAAAAGAGAGTCCAGCTCTGTCTTGTGCAATCCTAACCTGAGTCAGAAGCGAGAGCTACCTGCTCAGTTTTCCTAACCAAGAAGGAAAGGCTAGCTTTCTGGGTCTATCCTATTAAATAAATAATGATCATTCTTTCCCTAAAGTGTACCAACAGTGCTTTATCATTCATGGAAGTATTCCTGAATTCCAGATACTCCTAGCAAGATAGAGGCTTCCGGTATTGACCCAAAGAATGGATGACCTGGGTGGTTGCCATCAAAGCCTGGCTCATAATAGGTGACTCATAAACGTTTATTGACTGACTGACTGATCATAGGACCAAAAGCTTGAATGACATGGATCTAGTGGTAGTCTCCCTGGGCTTATAATCTGGCTCTGCTTACTTACCATCAAGTGCTTTCAGACATATCATTTTTACTTTTCTGGGCCTCAGTTTCCCCATCTGTTAAATGAAGGATTTGGATCTCTGAAGATTTTCTTCTACTCCATAATCCTGTGACTACAGTGTGGACCCTAAAATCATCACCGTTACTAGCATTTTTAGTGTCTTAAGGTTTACAAAGCATTTTACAAATTTTATCTCATCCTCAACAACCCCGAGAAATAAGTGGTATTATTATGTCCATTTTACAGATGAGAAAGCTGACTTGCCAAGGGTTACAAAGTTTGTAAATTTCTGAGGCTGGATTTGAACTCAGTTCTTTCTGAGTCTAAACGATCCACAGCATCATCTAGCTGCCTCTTAAATAAGATAAGAGTTTTGAGACTGAAACGATCATAGGGTCAGAGATTAAGAGCAGGAAAAAAAGTCCCTATAGGTAATCAAGTCCTATTTTCTTATTTTACAGATGAGGAAATTGAAGCCAAAAGACTAATAGGTCTGTGACTAATTTAGGTTTCCAGCTCTTTATCCTCTATATCAAGTCACCTATTAACTTGCATTGTTGTTGGTCATCTTTCAGAGTAGGCAACCACGGCAAATCGGGTTAAGTGACTTGTCCGGGATCCCATGGCTAGTAAATATCCGATTTGACTTCCTGACTCCAGGTCCAGCACTTGATCCACTGCACCACATAGCTGCTCCAAGAGAAGGTTTTAATCAGAGAAATTCCTGAAACTACTTCCTAGGGCAAGGAGACACTTGCAGCCTGCATGAGTAGAGTCAGGGTTGGCACCCACAGAATCAGAGATTTTTGGAAAGAATGCCAGAACAATGCCAGCTGGGACTTGGGTTTTTTGAAAGCTTTCCTCAGTCCAGACAAGTAGTAGTAAGTACTAAATGGTATTATTTCAGGAACAATTTGGGTTAAATAGGCATTTGTGGATTAGCTTGGGAACCTAACCACCATTAGAACATGGTCTCCCTAGGGAAACATGAGTTCCAAACCATTGACTTACAAACAAATTCAGACATGAGTAATTTGCAGGATCAACCCCACAGAGCAAAGCAATAAGTCTATATTAGAAAGGAAACCTGGTCCAACTAGGAATCCTAAAGCCTGGATTGGATAAAACCTATCCAACGCACAGGGAAAGGCTATTAGTTACTTTCCTGAATGGTAATGACTCCCATTTATTTAGACCTTTATAGTTTGCAAAATCCTAATATCCTATTATAACTCATACGAACTTTGCTAAACTTCTGAGAAAGACAATACAAATACTTTTTGTTTATTTGTTTTTCTGAGGCAATTGGGGCTAAGTGACTTAGTGTCTGAGGCTACATTTGAATTCAGGTCCTCCTGATTTCAGGGTCTATGCTCTATCCACTTTAACTGCCCCGATAAAAATGATTTTTAAAAAGTTTTATTGATTTTTTTTTTGGACATTGCTGTCTACTTCTCAGTGATGAAGTAGACTCCCTACCCTAAAACTGTCCTCCAGAAGCATAATTGTTCAGTCCAATCTTTTTAATCATGCCCGACTCTTCATGACCCCATCTGGGGTTTTCTTGGCAGAGATACTGGGGTGGTTTGCTATTTCCTTCTCCAGCTCATTTTACAGATGAGGAAACTGAGGCAAACAGGGTGAAGTGACTTGCCCAGGGTCACACAGCTAGTAATTATCTGAGGCTGGATTTGAACTCGGTTCTTCTGACTCCAGGCCTGGCACTCTATCCACTGTGCCATCTCACTGCCCGGTACTTCATAGTATGTTAACTAATATTTATATAGCATCTACTATGCGTCAGGCACTGTGCTAAATACTTTACAAATAATCTCACTTGATGCTTGCCCCAACTCTCAGGGGTAAGTGCTATTATTAAGCCATTTGACCTTGGGCAAGCCACCAATTTGCTCAAGGTCACCTAGCTAATCAGTATCTAAGGACAAATTTTAACTGGGCTTTTCCTGACTTCACAATGCTCTATCCATTGCACCACCTAACTGTCTATAAAACTTATATCATTAAGCTAAATGCCATGAACAATTTAATCACTTTCAATCCTACGTCCAAACTGTTTTCCAGATTGATTGAACCAGTTCCCAGCACCACCGACAGCTGTGAAGATCCTCCCTTGTTAATGTTCCAACTTTATCATCGGAGTTAATTTGCTGGGTGTGGTTTTAATTGCAAGTGTATTTCCCAATCCCCGTTTTAGGGATGAGGAAGCTGAGGCCCCATGACACAGCTAATTCCCTGTCGGAGCTAGGACTCAAACCTGGACTTCTGCTTTCAGACCTGGAGCTTTTCCCGCCCCTCATGCCTTGGAGAGGTGTGGCCAAAGCTTTGCCCAGCCAGCCCTGGGGCGCTTCCAAGAGTATTGATACCGAGACCTTAGCTTGGCCATCTCCAGTCACCTTGGTCTATATCTGGCCCCTGGACCCAGCTCTGGAGGGAAAGTGAGGAGGTGATCTTGCCCGTCTTCCCTCACTTAGATCCGTGTCACATGGGATCATTTCACCGTTCCACCAACAATGCATCAGTGTCCCAGTTTTCCCGCATCCCCTCCAACATTTGTCATTATCTTTTCCTGTCATCTCAGCCAATCGGAGAGGTAATGGTACCTCAGAGTTGCCTTGCTCTGCATTTCTCTGATAAATAGTGATTTAGAGCATTTTTTCATATGGATATCATGTCATGGAATCACCTCCCTGAGGTCATGGCCCTCTTCAGAACCAAGGACAAATGCCAAGGCAGCACACAGTACTCTCAGACAGTTGGTCAGTAATGGAAACTTTCCCTACCATGTTTTTTCTGGAAGCCTTCATGTCCCCTACATGGTCATTTTTTTTCCTGGAATGGCCCTGGTTGGCACCGAACACAGACAGGAATATATTACATATTGGTTGGGGCTCCACCTTCCCTTCCCTGGGCAAATCCATTGGCCATGGAGGGCTATTTTCACCCAGAAAAAAAAATTACAGGGCTTCATTGTTTTTTGGGGGACTTTTATAAGATACTCCTCATTGGGTCTCTCTTGGCCCACCCTCCCAGCTTCACCCTCCTTTGCTGGCTCATCCCCAGTCATCAGATGTTTAACTTGCGTGCTCTAGCAATTTTCACTTCCCCTAAGGGCCAGCGGCCCGAGCTTGCCACCAGTTAAACCATTCTTGGAAAACAGCACTTCCTCTGTAAGCAAGTTGGCTCAACTAACCCCTCGTTCTAACAGGAGAAGGAAATATTAGGATTTTGTTTTTCCCCAGGTGCCCTCCACAGCAGGACAGTATTCAGGGTCCAATAGACACATGTAATCATCACTAACATTTATAGAGCCTCTTAAGATTTGCAAAGGGTCTTCCACAAGCCTGTGAGGTAGGTGCTATTATTATTCCAATTTTACAGATGGGAAAATGGGACTGGCACAGGCCTTAGTCCAAAGCCACTTGACTTGTGTCTAAAGCAAGATTGGACTTCCAGGCTTTCTGATTCCAAGGCTCCAGCACTATCCACTAGGTCCACCTGCAATAGGAGAAAGAGCCTCAGATTTGGAGAATGTGCATCTGGCCTGCAAGAAGTAATTTCATATCTTTAAGCTCCAGTTTCCATCCTCATTCTCATCAACAAGTATTTATTAAATACTTACCATGTGCTAAGCACTGAGCTAAGGACTAAAAGTACAAAGAAAGGCAAAAGATAGTCTTTGTTCTTTACTTGTTTTTTTTAAGCTTTTAATTTTCAAAACACATGCATAGTTTTCAGCATTCATCCTTTCAAAACCTTGTGTTCCAAATTTTTCTCTTTCCCTTCTCTCCTTCCCCCTCCCTTGGACAATAAGTAATCCAATATATGTTAAAAATGTACAATTCTTTTTTTTTTTAATTAAAGCTTTTTATTTTTCAAAACATATGTGTGGACAATTCTTCAACATTAGCCCTTGCAAAACCCTGTTTTCCAATTCCTTCCCTTCCCCCAAGCCCTCCCCTAGGTGGCAAGTAATCCAATATATGTTAAACATGGTAGAAATATATGTTAAATCTAATATATGCATAAAATGTATACAATTATTGTGCTGCAAAAGAGAAAAGTGAAGCAAAATAAAATACAACCAAACAACAACAAAAAGTGAAAATGCTATGTTGTGAATCACCCTCAGTTCCCATAGTCCTCTCTCTGGGTGTAGATGGCTTCTTCATCACTGAACAACTGGAACTGGTTTGAATCATCTCATTGTTGAAGAGAGCCAAAACATGTATGATTCTTATAAACATATTACTACATTCATCATTCTGCACAAAAAAAATCAGATCAAAAAGGGGAAAAAAATGAAAAAGAAAACAAAATGCAAGCAAACAACCAAAAATAAAGTGAAAATATGTTGTGATCCACACTCAGTCTCCCACAGTTCTCTCTCTGGGTGCAGATAGCTCTCTCCATCCAATGAACTGGCCTGAATCACCTCAATGTTGAGAAGAACCACGTCCATCAGAATTGACCATCGTATAATCTTGCTGTTGCCATGTACAATGATCTCTTGATTCTGCTTCCTTCACTTAGCATCAGTTTGTGTCAATCTCTCCAGGCCTCTCTGTAGTCATCCCGCTGATCGTTTCTTACAATACAATAATATTCCATAACATTCGTATATCACAATTTATTCAGCCATTCTCTAGCTGATGGGCATCCATTCAGTTTCCAGTTTCTTGTCATTACAGAAAGGGCTGCCACAAACATTTTTGCACATATGGTGTTTTTCCCTTTTTTTAATGATCTCTTTGGGATACAAATTCAGTAGAGTCACTGCTAGATCAAAGGTGTATGTACAGTTTTCTCAGGAATCCAGTGTTTGATGGCTCTTTGGACATAGTTCCAATTGCTCTCCAGAATGGCTGGATCAGATTATAACTCCACCAACAATGTATTAATGTCCCAATTATCCCACACCCCCTCCAATGCTCATCATTATAATTTCTATTATCTTAGCCAATCTGACAGGTGTGTAGTGGTATCTCAGAGTTGTCTTAATTTGCATTTCTCTGATCAGTAGTGATTTAGAGCACCTTCTCATATGGATAGTCCTTGTTCTTAAGGAGCTCACTGTTTAATGGGGAGGCAGTATATAAGCAGCCATATACAAACAAGTTCTATCTAGGATAAATTAGAGATAATTCACAGAGAGAAGCCACTAAATTTGAGGGAGATTTGGGAAAGGCTTCCTGTAAATGGTGGGATTGTAGCTGAGACTTGAGGAAAGCCAGAAGGTAGAGATGAAAAGTCTTTCTGACTCGAAGCCCAGCACTCCAGCTGCCCCTGATGCTTTGGATGTTGCCAACAAAATTAAAATCATCTAAATGACATTCGACTGATCTACTCCCCATCCATGAAAAATTTCCTGTATATGTACAACTCCTCCCTCCAAAACCACTAGAAGGCATTTTAGAAGTCATCTAGTTCAACCTCCTCATTTTATAGATCAGAAAACTGAGATAAACTCAGTTAAATGACTTGTCCAGGAGTGTTAAATGTCAGAGAGGAGATCCTCCGACCCCAATCTATTAGGATGAACAGCTACTCTCAAGTCAGTCATACGTGATAAGGGTGCAGCCCTGAAGGCAGGCGAGATGACCAGATGACCCTTCAAGGTCCTTGCTATGACCTTATGATGTTTTCTGCTTACATCAGTGTACTGCAGTAATTCTGTTTCTACAGCCATTTAAAGTTTACATAAGATTTTCCTCCCTAAAGTCCCATAAGGTAGGTCGTGCGATTATTATTTGCTATGTTGTCAGCTTCTAGCCCTCCCCACCCAACTTCCCTAACGATCAGAAAGCTTTGGTGTTGATATGAGACTTCCTTTCAGGCTTGCTCAGCTCCTCCCTGGAAGATTACTCTGCTGCCAGGGTGCAAACTAAGCTGGTCCAGAGAGAGTCTGGAGGTAGGACTTCTCCTGAGGGGCCATACTCTTTTACCTACTCCAGGTAGAGGAAGAGAGAGGAGGTACAGGGAGACGGAGCTTGGCCTCCAGTAGCATGGATCAGTGGAACATGAGCTTGATTTGGAGTGGAAGCTTTCAACCTCTGGCACTTCCTTGGGCAAAACAATCTTAGGCATCCCCTTTGAGTTTTCTCTTCCTCATTTGTTTGATGTGGGAAGGTAGGAGCAGGTGACCCACTAAGGTCTCTGAATTCGTGATACATGATTTGGAATCAGGAAGTAACTCTGAATTTGGAATTCCAACTTTGGCCAGCCATGTGATAAATAAGTTACTTAACCTGGGTTTGTAAAAGGGGGGAAGGAGGGAGAGGTAAATAGAGCCAAAGCTCCCTTATCTTCTTGGTCTCTGGACACGTGGCAGTTCCTTTCTTGGCTAGCCTGGTTTCCTTTCCCTCCTATCTCGGTAATCTCCCCAAGAGGATCTGAGTAAGAGGCCAGTGAGATTCCGGGGAAGGGAAGTCCCATATCAACATCAAGTCATGCTAATTGTTAGAAGTACTGGGTGGGGAAGGTCAGAGACTGCCAACTGAGGGAATTACGGAATGGACATTTTCCTCATTCAATCCCTAGGGCCATACGAGACATTATCAGTAAATGGCCCTTTGCCCCGTAGACCACATCTGGCAGTTTCCCTGTCCCCAAACGGTATACCAATGCCCTCTCAACAAATTCTCTCCTCAATGTTTTCCTGCTTCTGAAGTTCTTTATTTGAACCTGAGAAAGATTTGTCATCTACATGGCTTCCTGTGTTTTCTTTAAACATACCCAATTTCTTTTGGGGGAACAATAAATCAAAGCCACTTGCTTTATTTGGCTGCCCCCACCACCCCTCCTTCTAGGAAGCCTACAGAGGTGACACCCATAATTGAACTACTGCCCCTGCGGCTCAGGAGCCAGGGGGAGGGGGCCTCCTGAGAGTTAGTTAGAAAACAGGAAGACCCACCCCACATGAGACTTTGGCCAACATAGTGATCATGCCCCATTCATGATGGGGATATCAGAAAGCCAGCCTGGCTCAACCTCACTGATCAATCAGACAGGTTCAGGGAAGCAGCCCAGGGAAGGGCTGCTCTGGTGTAAGGGAACCAGGCTGTGAGTCAAAAAACTTGAATTCTGAGGGCAACTAGATGGTGCAATGGACAGAGCACTGGCCCTGCAGTCAGGAGGACTTGGCCCAAATGTGGTCTCAAGCACTTAAAACTTACTAGCTATGTGATCTTGGATAAGTCACATAATCACAATTGCCTTATCAAGAACTCCCCAAAACTTGAGTTTTACTACCAATTTTATTAATAACTCACTGTGTATTTTGGAGCAAATCCCTTCTCCTTTTGGTCTTACTTCCCTTATTTTTTATTTTTATTTCCTTTATTTATTTATTTTTGCTGAGGCAATTGCAGTTAAGTGACTTGCCCAGGGTCACCCAGCTAGGAAGTGTTAAGTGTCTGAGACCAGATTTGAACTCAGGTCCTCTGGACTTCAGGGCTGGTGCTCTTTCCACTGTGATACCTAGCTGCCTCCCCTTATCTTTTAAATTTTACTTTTTTTTTTTAATTAAGAAGCATTCATTCCTCTCTTTCCACCCCAAAACTGAAGAAAAGAGAAACAAAGTCTTTGCAAAATATATGCGTAATCAAGCACAACAATTTCATACGTTGGCCATATGAAGATGTATGTCTCCTGGGTCTTGAGTGCATTGCCTCTCTTTCAGGAATGGATAGCATTCTTAAGGGGTGCAATGGATTGAGTGATGAACCTGGAATAAGAAAAACCTAAATTCAAATGTGAATTCAGATACCTATTAGCTATAAGTTGCTGAACTCTTTCTTCATTTAAACCTTTGTCTCAAATTTCCTCATCTATAAAATGGAGATAATAACAGCACCTACTTCCCAGAGATGCTGTGATCAAATGAGATGATATTTGTAAAGTACTTAGCACAGTGTTTTGGTTGTTATTCAGTCATTTTTTTCAGTTGTATCCTATAATCCATCTGAACTTTGCAGAATTTCTGAGAAATATAACGCAAATGCTTTTAAAAGTTTTATTGATGCTTTTTTGGGAAATTGTTGTCTGTTTCCCAATGATCTGCCCTCCTTATCTCAAAAATGTCCTCTGAAAAGACAATTGATCAGTCAAGTTATTTCAATCTTGTCTGACTCTTGGTAAACCCATTTAGATTTTCTTGGCAAAGATACTGGAGAGCTTTGCCACTTCTTTCTTCAGCTCATTTTACAGATGAGGAAACTGAGGCAAACAAGGTAAGTGCCCAGGTTCATATATATAAGACCTTTAAGTTTCCTTCCAGCTCTAAATCAACTGATTTTAAGATGCCTTTTGTTTAGACTCACACATTAGCCTTTCTTATCTGAACCAAGTGTCGCCTAACACCTGAATATCCCACTTTCCTCCATTGTATAGCACGAAAGCCATCTTAGCTTCTTTAGAAACTTTAGATTTTCAGCCTTCATTGTTTCTGGGGATAACACGCAGTTTTTAAAGTCATTTCTTTTATTGGTCTTATTTCAAGTGATCCTTAGTTCTGATAACCTAGAATTTCCTGGACAAGTGAAAATTTACCCAGCTATCTCCATCATGATTTTAATAAGAACAATATCTGTCTGGGTGGAGATCCAGTTTTGAAATAGGAAAGACCTGGATTCAAATTCAACCTTTGGCATGTACTAGCTCTGTGATTATAGGTAAAGTATCGCAGGACTTCTTAAACTTTTTCCATTCATAAGAAATTTTTACATGACCCAAGTATAGTATATAAAGGTACATAAAATAGGCATACAAATGAAACATTTACGAATAACAAATTATAATTTCACGACTCCCACATTCAATTATGTGGCCCCACATGGGGCTGTGCCCCACAGTTTAAAAAGCTTTGAGTTACTGAACCTCTCAGTTTCCCAGATATCTCTCAAAGGCTTTTGAAAGCCACATAAAAATGGTTGATATGATTGGGGAGAGGGTTGGGGAAAGGAAGGGAGAAAAACTTGAAACACAAGAGTCTTGCAGGGATGAATGTTAAGAACTATCTTTGCATGTAATTTGAAAATTAAAAAAAAACTATTATTAAAAAAGATTGGTGGATATGCATTAACGACAGGAATTTCCAAACTCAGTTTTCAATGTTGGCAGAAATCCCAAAACTGCACCAACTCTACCCAAAAGACTAAAAGACTAATAGCAAAAAGCTTTTAATTATATTCCTCTTTTCCTTTTACCAAATGCTTCCTTTCGGTAGCCTTCTGAGAGAGAGAGAGCACTAGAATTTTTATCCCAATTTTATAGATGAGAAAACTTTCACTGAAAGGTTGTGACTTATATAATCAATAAATCAATTAACATTTATTAATCACCTAACAAGTGTCAGACTAAGTACTGGAGCAAAGGAGAGTTCCTCCTTTCAGGGAGCTTATACTTTAATGGGGGATACAAATTGTGTATAACACATACAAAGCAAATTTTATGCAGGATAAATAGGAAATAATTAATAGAGGAAATGTGCTGGAATTAAGAAAGGTTAGGGAAGGCTTCCTGTAGACGGTGAGTTTTTACTTGGGACTTAAAGGAAGCCAAGAAGGTCAGTAGTCAGAGTAGAGGAGGGAAAGTGTTCCAGGCATGGGGAACATCCAGAGAAAATGCCCAGAGCCAAGAGATATTTTTTTCATGGAACAGTTAGGAGGCAGTCACCAGATCTTGGAGAAATCTTGGAAGATTGGAAAAGTCGGCTGGGACTAGGTTATAAAGGGCTTTGAATGTCAGAGAGCATTTTGTATTTGCTCCTGAAGGTAATAGGGAGTTTATTGAGTAAGGGAGGGTGATCGGTGTTTTAGGAAAATCCCTCTAATGGCTGAATGGAAGATGCAATGGAAGATGGGAAGAGACCTGAGTCAGTGAGACCCACTGGCACTCAATACCATGTCCCTGACAAATGACAGAGCTGCCATTGAAGTCTTCTGACTTCTTCTATTGCTCTGGATAAAGCAAAAAATAAATTTCGTTAAATGAGCTGATTTTTCTTTAATACCGTGTTGTCTCAAAATAACAACTCATATTTACATAGCACTTTACACAGGGCATCCCAAAATAATGATCCACACAGAAGCTTTAACCTGCCCCCATTTTTTCCCTTAGGCAGCCTGTGGTCCTCCTGGAGGCTCACCATTATTTATTGGCTCTGGGCTTAGGACAGTTTAAACTTCCTTTCAGATCAAAACATTTGAATTTGCAGGATCCACCTGCCTCCACCTTCCCTGAAAGTCCTGTGAAATCTGGCTCAACCACACTTTCAACTATGGCCTGATGAAAGGGGACAGAGCTCTCAGCTCTCACCTAGGAGGATGGAACCTAGTTTCCCCTGGAGATGCTAAGAAGGCTCAGATCAGCTTGACTCCTGGGCCTAAGGGGCTGTGAGGTGAAGATGTGTTAAATAGGCCCCTGGGAAAGACTGGGAAGAAGTGGATATTTTGGGAACGTTGCCTTCTCCAGGCCTATGAAAGTGGGAGGGACTCCTGGTTTTCCATCGCCACTAAAAGCAGCTTGGCATTTTACCAATAGCCTGAGAGAGAAAGGGGAGGGCAGTGGACAGGGGGAAGAAATCTTGTACTTTCCCAAGAGGGGCCCAGTAACAGCAAGAAAGACAGAAAAGGGAAACACAGGAGATTCATGAAATGTCAAAGCTGTACATTACTTTTGGCATTCCCCTTGCACCCCCTTCCTGGCCGCTGGTGGATATTGTCTCCTATGAGATGCATGCTCTTCAGACTGATTTCAGGAAACCTGGAAGGGCTTTTATGAACCGATGTTGAATGAAGTGAGCAGAACCAGGACCTCATTATCCATAATAACAGCAACACTGTGGGATGATCAACAATGATAGACTTATAGCAATACAACGATTTAAGACAATTCCAAAATCCTCATGATGAAAAAGAACATTTACATCTAGAGAAAAACTGGTCTGAATGCAGATTGAAGCTCACTATTTTCCATTTTCTTTATTTTTTATGCTTTTTTAAACTTTCTTCCACAACTGACTAATATGGAAATAGTTTCCCATGATATATGTATAATGTATATTGAATAGCTTACTGCCTCAGAGAGGGAGGAGGAGAGGAAAGGTGACCTAAAATTTGGAATTCATAGTTTTAAAAAAATGAATGTTAAATTTTATTTTTACATTTAAGTGGGGGGAAAAGTAAAATATTGTTACAAAAATGGAGGGGCAGTAGAGAGATAGTATCAACTTGGAGCAATCTGCCTACCTCTAGGGTGGGCTTTCAAAGAGCCCATCCAATGTGGATTCATTCAACAAGCATTTATTAAATTCTCCCTGAATGTAAGATGGAGGTAGCTAGATGGTTCAGTGAATAAAGTATTGGATTGGAGTCAGAAAAACTCTAGTTCCAATACAGCCTCAGATACTGATTAGCTGTGTGACCCTGGACAAATCAATTAACTTCTGTCTGCCTTAATCTACTGGGAAAGGAAAGGGCAAACCATTTCAGGGTGTTGGCCACAGGGACGCATGAAGAGTCCAACAAGAATGAATAATAATAACGTACAAGGCAATGGGTTTACTTTCTATGGGGTAGAGTGGGGAGAAAGAGAATGCACATATATAAGTATGTGCAAAATATAACACAAAGTAAATTCTAAGTATTTTTGGGGAAGAGGAGCAGCACTGATTCGGGTGAAAAGCAAGTCTCATATCGTAAGTGTTACTTGAGCTGAGCTTTGAAAGAAATGAGGGTTCCTAACAGGTGGGAGTGAGTATTTTTTTCATTTTTTTATTTTTAGTATTAACTTTTTATTTTCAAAATACATGCAAAGATAGTTTTCAACATTCACCCTTGCAAAACCTTGTTTCCAAATTTTTCTCCCTCTTTCCCCTAGATAGCAAGTAATCCAATATAGTTTAAACATGTGCAACTTTTCAATACATATTTCCATATTTATCATACTGCACAAAGAAATCAGATCAAAAAGGAAAAATAATGAGAAAGAAAAAAAAAAGCAAACAACAACAAAAGGTGTAAATAAATACTATGCTGTGATCCATTCAGTCCCCACAGTTCATTTTCTGGTTATAGATGGCTCTTTCCATCACAAATCTGTTGGAATTGGCCGGTATCAGGAGGTAAGGAGTATTAAGTATATTCTAGGCATTGGGAGCCATATCTGATGGTAGAAACCTCTTAAGACTGAAATAGAGTATCAGTGGCTAAGTGATAATAATTTACATTTCATTTCAACCTCATAACAATCCTGTGAGATTGTTCTATTTTTAATCTCCATTTTAAAGATGAGGAGAAATTAAATGACTTGTTCAAAGTCACACAGATAATAAGGGACAGAGATAGGATTTTCTGAGCCCTGGCTCACATTTCCAGTTCAAGTAGCAGGCATTTATTAATTTGCCCATCCCTCTTCCAAGTGTTATGGGGAATGACTCAGTGGCAGACAGAGTACACTTTGGGTTAAGGGTTAGCTCATAATTTAAGGCAAGAAGCTTGCCATAAGTGTCTAAATACTCAGTATGGACAAGTGCTTTGGAAGAGAGAGATGGTGAGAGGCTATAGCATTCTGAAAAGACTTCATAGGAAAGGTACCATTTGTGCTGGAACTTGAGTAGATCTGAAGATGTCTAGAGAAAAGAGGGCATTCCAGATGGGGCTAGAGAACTAGATTTGCCATGTGATTATAATAGTGAGGGACCAGAGTAAAACTCATAGTCTGGCCAGATTGCTTCATCTTATAGTGCTTTGGGTAACTGAAATTTTGCTGAATTGCACTGGGAAAGAGAGAATCTCCTCTCCGGGAAGATTTCCCAATAAAATCACAGGCTGGATCCTCCTCTGCTGTCTCTTATGACTATGATATGGAGGCAATGTTGGGTTGTACTTAGCTGGTTGGAGGAGACAAATAATGATGGCATAAGCCAAATGCAATAAGGAGCTTGGATAGGTTCTTGAGCACAAGAGTGACTTGGTGAAAGTCAACCAAGTCCCAGCTCAAATGC